>NC_133295.1:3898201-4588201 GCF_005239225.2 Populus alba
TTTGTTAAAACTTTGCCTTCCACTGGATCCCAGGTCATAACTCAGTTCAAGGAGCAAGGATTAAATACTGAATTGTACTATAAAAACAAGGACATGGGAGAAACTTTTAATATCGTACCGACAAGTGCAATTACGTAAGACCAAGATTTCCTAGCTTTCCTTCTCATAACTAAGTTGAGATTCGTTAACTTTAATATCTGCTCATGTTTTTGGGTGTTGCATTCTTTGTGCTAATGCTTTTCCTATATGTCAGTGGAGAAGGCATTCCTGATTTGTTACTGCTACTGATCCAATGGTCTCAGAAAACTATGATTGAGAAACTCACATTCAGAAATGAAGTGCAGGCATGTTCTCCTGTCTACTGTGTCTTAACTGGTAGAATGCCTTAAGTTAACACTAATATCTGATTGTTGTTGGGTACCTTTGCCAGTGTACGGTATTGGAGGTTAAGGTAATTGAAGGCCATGGAACAACAATTGATGTTGTGTTGGTTAATGGTGTGCTCCATGAAGGCGATCAAATCGTGGTGTGCGGCTTACAGGCAAGCTCAGAACTTTGCTTTTCCTGAAGATTTGATGAAGTGCTAGTTTCTGAGTTTTTTTGATGATTTATTTTTCTTTACAGGGTCCCATTGTTACCACAATTCGGGCTTTGCTGACACCCCACCCGATGAAGGAACTCCGAGTTAAGGTGTGGTTTTTTGTTTTTACTCTGTTGTTCTTTTGTTTTTTTTTCTCTACAGTTCTTATGTTGAATATGTGTGATCTGGGATTAATTTGTTTGGGCTTAACGCATCATTGTGTTTGTCCCTGCATGTCAATAAATTTTCAATTTGCTATGTAATCTATTTTTTGTCAAAATCATGTAATAGGTATCGATTATCTAATTCCCCACCGTTAATATCTGTTGTGGATATTAAAAAATGGAATGGAATTACACGTGTGAGATTTGTGGGCCACCCATTTACCAGACCAGACTGAAATTACAGGTTGAAATTATTGGCGTGTAATTTGAGTGTGTTCCTATTTTCCATGTCAGATATTATCGAAAGTGAATTAGGCAGCTGTTACCTATTAGATGATTCTGACAAAAATCAGTAACACATACCAAATTGAAAAATTATCAACCCAAAGGTGGAGTTGAGAAATTTTGACAGACACATGGGTGAAAGATCAGCTAAGCCAATATATTTGTAAAAAATAAAATTCTGCATGACTTGAGAATTGTTGACTAGCATTCTTGTTGTCATATTTTCTCTCTTAAGGCATATGAATTGCTACAATGATATAGTGCTCTCTTTTCCTTTTCTCAATAGACTAAAGATGACCAACCCATGAAGGACATGTATATTACTAACCTGTGCAATAATTGCTGGAAATTAAGACCAATAGTCATTATGCTATGTTGCTTTGACTCTTCACTTTTCCTTATAGTATCCTTGTCCAACATGTTAGATGCATGTGTTCACATTGCATGCTTGTTAGTTCAACAAGCAAGTCAAATACTCGTCCCTTCATCATCAGTAGTCCAAAAAATAACTAGTTTATAGTGGTATTATGAACCAACACTAGACTGGTGTCATGTCACCAAGTTTTAGCTAGAAGATGAAGAAAGATTTGTGCATGACTCATAAAGTAGAACCCCAACTTGGAAATAACTGTTTGCACCCAGTATTAGTGAGGGCTTTGCCTGGAAAACCGTATGAACTTTGCCCTAAGCAAGTAAAAGTGGATATCTGGTGAATAAAGGCACTAAGATCTCTTGGTGGCATCTCCTGATCTATTGAGCCTGTACAAGACTTGTTTGAGACAATCATTTTGGAAGGTATATTATATCTTAATTACCATGTTCTCTTTCAATATTATTGTTTCCAGAAGGGTTGAGGGTTGTTTTTACTTCATTGCTCAAGTGCTTCAAAAAAATCAGAAATTATTTTAAGTTGCTATACTGAATTGTGGGGGATGGCTGGGATCCTTTTATCAAGCTTTGGGTTTATGTGATCAGATTTCAGTGCTGCAACCTCTCCTCTCAGATTCATTGTTTTATTTTATCTTACTTTTCTATGGAATAGTAGAAATGTCGATGGATTGGATACTAATGTAGTGGTTTTCTTTTCTTTTCTTTTTTTATTTTTTATTTTCAGGGGACATATCTTCACCATAAAGAAATCAAGGCTGCACAGGGTATCAAGATCACTGGGCAGGTGATTGTAATTTGCTAATCATAGCAATAAAGACCAATTTACCTAATACGCATGGATAGCACATGCCTATGTAGAGTTCTTTAGATATGTATTAACTCCTGGTAGTAAATATCCTGGCTTTCTTGTGTTATTATTCCATGCAGGGCCTTGAACATGCTATTGCTGGAACTGGTTTATATGTGGTTGGGCGTGATGATGATGTGGAAGATGTCAAGGAATCCGCAATGGAAGACATGAAGTCAGTAATGAGTCGGATTGATAAAAGTGGCGAGGGAGTTTACGTACAAGCATCTACCCTTGGGTCACTGGAAGCGTTGCTGGAGTTCTTGAAGTCACCGGCAGTAAGCATTCCTGTTAGCGGTATAGGCATTGGCCCAGTACATAAAAAGGATGTCATGAAGTCCAGTGTAATGCTTGAGAAGAAAAAGGAGTATGCCACCATTTTGGCATTTGATGTTAAAGTGACACCTGAGGCTCGGGAACTTGCAGATGAATTAGGAGTAAAGATTTTCATCGCCGATATCATTTATCACTTATTTGATCAATTCAAGGCTTACATTCAGAATCTGAAGGAGGAAAAGAAGAAGGAAGCTGCTGATGAAGCTGTTTTCCCATGTGTTCTTGAGATAATACCAGAGTGCATTTTCAACAAGAAAGATCCTATCATCTTGGGGGTTGATGTTCTTGAGGGCATACTCAAGGTATTGCTATATTTTAAGTTATTTTGTTTTGTTTCCACCATTTCATCCTTGCATACATTGGTGAATTACTGGTCTCTCTTGTGCATGTCTCGGGCATAGCTATGGGGTGATGTCCTAGCTACAGTGTATAGGAGAACTAGCCTGGGGTTTTATCATATAAAGCAGCCTGCTTTAGAATCTTACCAGGGTGCTTTTTTTCTTTTTTCTTATTTCTTTTTCTGTTTCACATGATGGTGCCTATGAAATTTGCACAGATGGGTTTCTTTTTCCTGGACAATGTTGCATTACTTTTGCTGTAACCCTAAATCAAAAGAAGGATCATCTATAGCATATATAATTGTCAGGGTCCTGTGATTTGAGGATTAATCAATGGCACTGTACCGTGATTTTGGTTTTGGCACTAGATGAACTGCTGAGAGTTCATACCCTTTGGTATATCTGCAATTCGATTTGATCCTTTCAATGCCGCACATCTTCTTTGATAGCAATGTGTTTATACCTGATCCATATAACATGCAATCATTTAATATGTAGATTTTGATTAGGAGGATATGATCAAGCTCTCTCATTCATTGACTGAGCTAATTAAGACTCGTATATATGTAACTCTGTTGTCTGAATGTTTAGTACTAGCACATTGAACCAACTGGGATTCTGCAAGATCTATTGAATGTTCTAAGGTGGTGTGAGCCTTTTATTTTGGATTTTAGGCATGCGATAATTTTCAAAGATTAAAGTGCTGCTAGCAAGTTGTTGAAGTAGTGTGCATGGGCTTAGCTGCAAGAATTTTTGCCTATATGGGATGCTACTGTCTAAATCATGTGGACACACCTTATTTTCGACAACAGTATAAAGTGATGCCGGTTGTATCTGTGCTTGGAAAATACTCGCTCTTTGTCTTGTGTACCTCTACATCACAGTTTCTAGGGATTGATCATTTAACTATCCATAAATTCTTTTTAAAATTTTAAGTTTGTGAACTGTTGAGCTTTTTGGTTGGGTAGGCCTTTTTTATTCATTGTGATCTAGTTTCCGTCCCATTTAAGCTATTATGGTGTAGAGCTCAATAAATGTAGTGAGACATTCTACTTGTAGCAATTTCCTTTTACTTTTCTTATTATTTTTTGGCTACTGTCACTCTGTTTTCACCATCCTCTTACCTCAAATTCTCGATGTTTGTGCACTTGCTTGGCTCAAGCTACCTAGTATGATTGATTTGAGACTTTGTTGTTTGTGCAAAATGTATCGCCAAATTCACCGTGTTTTAGATATAAGTGGGGATACTTTTTCTGAGGTTTTGGGGGAAGTTTGTTATGTTTCCACGAATTTTGACTTGGGCTATAAATTTGGCTGTCTACATGCATGTTTTTAGTTCTTTTAGGATTACATGCTTTACTGTCCTCTGATACTATGTGCTCTTTTACACAGGTTGGGACACCACTTTGTGTTCCACAAAAAGATTACATTGACATTGGCCGAATTGCTTCCATTGAGTTCAACAAAAAATCAGTGGATTATGCAAAGAAAGGCCAGAAGGTGGCCATTAAGGTGCGGTACATCATTGTTGATTGATTGAAATTACTAGTTGCTTCATAAATATCATAATGGACATTCTATGTTTTAGTTCTGTTAAATAATATTCAAGACATTCTTGTTACACCTAGTAATTATTTTACCTTTTACAACATCAACTCCAGAAATGAACAAGCTATAATTTCTCTAGGTGAATTGTAAAATCAAGTCATCTTGTTTGATGTAGTTTATAAATTACTCCTCGAGAACTTGAAAGGAAAATTTAAAGGGAAAAGGCTAAAGAATATATACAGAATGAAAATGCGAAAGGGTTACTTTTTTTCACTAGAGATAATTTGTTAGTAATTCATTAGAGGTTATCAGTTGTGGCATTAGGGTGCAGCTACATGAATTTGTCATATTGTTAGCTTTCCTTAGGCTTAGATTATTATTAACCAGATAACTAAATGGATGGGTTGTTAATATCAGTACTTTCTTCTCTCCATCCTTCCATTCTCAGAACAAAGTATTGAAAGCCAGTGTCCACGTGGCAGGATTAGATAGATGAAACTAATATTCTCTGTTTCTACTCTCCCTCCCTCCCGCACCCTCACACCCACACGAGTGGGAGAGTTGTTGAGCTTAATAAACCAAATAAAATTTGTCTTTCATGACCCTTTTGCACATTTTCGGAGATGGTCTTATTTGGTGCTCCTTTGTGACTTTGAAGATTGTGGGAACCAATGCGGAGGAGCAGCAAAAAATGCATGGCAGGCATTTTGACAACGAAGATCAACTAGTCAGCCACATTACAAGAAGGTCAATTGATATTCTTAAAGTTAATTACCGGGTAGGTCTTTTTCAATTCTGTTTTCAGCTATACCTTGTTCAGTGCTATGCCTGATATTAATTATAATTGATAATCGTGTGTTTTCTATGCACAGGACGATCTGTCAATTGAAGATTGGAGGCTGGTTGTTAAATTGAAGACCCTTTTTAAGATACAGTAAGCATTAAAGTAGCATGATGATTCTGTTTATGATCGCAAATACTTTGAAGGGAAGCATCAAGGATGAGGGCAGTCCTCATGCAAGATACAAAGGTTTTGTTGGGGGCATGAAGCTTTGATTTTAAAATCACACAGTTCCATCGCATGCGCAGATGAGATTTTGGTGGAAGTATCAAGTCTTTGCTTGCTATTGCTACAGATCAAAGTTCGTGTGTTGTCGAACGAGGAATAGTGTTTGTGTCTCATCTGAGGTGCGGCCTGTATGTTTAAATATAACATGCAATTTTGCCATGTTTCTGTCGGTTAATAAAAGGATCCGAATTTATTTGATTCTGTGATCCTCCGTGTCTTGACATGTACACACACGAAGAGTCAAAAACTTGTGGGTTCTTTGGTATCGTTTTATATTCTCTGTTTTATGATTTTGTTTTCATTTTTTTTCTAAGATATATAGATTTGTTTGTTTTCATTTTTTATTTCAATAAAATAAAATAGTTTTTAAAACTTAAAAAAAAAAGGTGGTTTTCAAGATCGGTTTTACACTATTGAGCTTTGTTTTCTGGCCGGGATCGGGTTTGGGTATGGACACCGGGGGATCCGATTTGAGGCGAGAATTGTGATGAGACTGATCTAGACTCTAGAGTGCTCAAGAGTCGATTTGAGATTGGCTTCGAGGTGGATAAATTTCATGGTGTTGATCTAGAGTGCTTAAAAGTTGGTTTATGATTAATTTTATAATGTTTTAGTGGTATTTTAGAAGTTATGGTATTATTCTATAGTTTGTCAACAACTCTTAAAATTTAGTGTGTTTGTGTATGTATTTTTTTTAAGAAAATAGTTTTTTTTAATTTTTATTCAATTTATTTTATGATTTTATATTGTTTTGACATCTTCAATGAGGTATAAGATAAGTTAAGAAGTTTAAAATAAAATTTTAAAAATAAAAAAATATATTATTTTAATATATGTTAATGAAAAATATTTTAAAAATAAAATATTATAACAATTTCAAATACTATTTTTTATTTACTCTTTTTTTTTGTTTTATTATTATTTTAAAAAATATTTTTTTAAATTTTTATTTAAGTATTTTATAATTTTATATTATTTTGATATATTGATGTTAAAAATAAATTTTAAAAAATAAAAAAAAATAAATTTTATATATTTTTAATTGAAAATTACTTTTAAAAAATCATAATTATTATAATTTCTAAACATTATTTTTATCTCACTCTCTTTTCATCTTAATTCCTTCAAAAAAAAAAAAAAAATTAGTCACAGCCAACCAAAACTCGACTTCATAACCACCACCACCAAACCCACTCCTCCAACTCGACATCTACCATAAGCCACCGCTCTAGCCACCCTTCAGTATATTTATGGTTCTTGCATGCTTATATAGAGGTACTGTTGAGTTGGTTTTTAAATATCAATATTAAATTCACTACAGCATTCTTGTTAGAGTAGATTATTTATACAAAAATTAAGTTTATGAAAAATTAACTTTTTATATCTTAATTGGATATGTATATCGTAATAAAAATCAAAGAAGAAACACATCTCTATCTCTTTTTATTGTCTTGTGGTAAAAGATTATTTTTTTTAAAAAAAACCTAAAATCATAATAATAGACATTAACAAACAGTTGATGTTTAGACATTACTAGTGTATTTTAAAGAAGCAAGAAAAATATATAAATCTAATTATTGTCCCGACTAAGTTCAATAAGCAAGTTTCATTTAATTATATGATAAAAAAAAAAAAAAACCAGACTAAATAAAAAAAAGGTGGCTTTTATGACCTACACAAGAAAAAATGCTTACCAAAATGAATAAAAAAAATTCAAAATTCAATTCTCAAACAAAACAATATTGAATGATAATTAAAAAAAAAAAAACTAACATAAATAAGCAATTTGAGTTAATTCAAGTTAATAGTTTAGACTCATAACTCGGGTTATGAAATTATAATAACATCATAGAAAATAAATTTTTTTAAAAAATACAATGCTTAGTTCTCAACAATTCAAATATGAAAGGATAAAATAAAAAAATTAATTAACAAAAAAAGTAAAATAATACCAGCGAACTCAAGCAAGTTCACCAAATCCTGCTAGTCGGATTTTGTAGATAGAATAATCTAATAAAAAAATATAAAAAATAACCTACGTTTATTATATTATTTTAATTTTTTAATATAAAATATTCAAACCTTAAATTTATTTATTTATTAAGATTAACTTGGATCAACCAAATTGATTACTTATCCAAATCAAATTTTAAATTAAATTTAATAACTATACTATCATCATTCCACACATTGAACTGGTGCATATACAAGATATTTCCTGATAAATCATTACATGTGGATTTTTCAAACAAAACACAAAGAAAATTGAAAAAAAAAACAAATACAATACAATAATGATCAATAGAAAGAAAAAAGAACCAAATACAATTTTTTTTTACTATATTAAGGATATTCCATTAATTATTTTCTAGGATTTATATTTGAGAAAGAGACAAGAAAAAAAACATAATCCTAAATGAGTTTTTTTATAATTTTTTTTCTTCTATTTTCCTTAAAATACTAAAAAAATAATTAATAATATACAAAATTTCTTCAGTTTCCCGCCTCCCAAACACACCAATTGATCAACTTTCCCGCCCAGACGCCTCCCATCACACAAATAAATAAATACAACCCGCCGCCGCAAAGTTAAAATTCCTCCCCTCCCCTCCCCTTCCATCTACATTGCTCCAGAAACAGAAAATGAGCAGCACAGTTCGAAAACTAATACAAAAGAAATTCAAAATAAGAGGCTACACTCTCAAAATCGACGCTCTCGATCAAATCCTCTCCTTCACCAACCGCTTTCTCGGCGCCGAAGACGAAGCTCTCGATCTCCTCCTCGATCACCTCCAATCCCAATCCCGTAATTAAAACCAATCCTCATCTTTCAATTCGCATAATCACATTTGACTAGTTAATTGTTTTTTTAATTACTTTATTTCGCAGAGAAATTGGGAGTGAGATCTTCGATCCTTGATAAAGAACCAGTGAGTCGTGCTATAACTGCTTTATTGGAAGCTGATGATGCTGTTGATGAAGATTTTATAGCTAACGGTGCAGTTTCGAGTTCGACTTCTGCTATTCGTGTTATTGATGCTTTTTTGATACCTAAATTTCGCTATGATCCAATCAAAAAGCAGTTTCACGAGTACGTGATTTTTTTTTTAATTTTTAATTTTCATTTTTGTTGCTCTGTTTCTAATTTTGGTATTCTAGTTATTATTTTTATATTAATTAATTATATTTTATGCTCCGCTATAGATCCCGTGGATTATATCAGTGGGTTCTCGTGCTTAATATTTTAGTTTCTTTTTTCTTGGTTGTTTTAAGTTTTTTAGGAATTGCATGCTTAATTTAATTAAAATGGGAATTGTTATTGATTTTGTTAACTATTGATTTTTGGTATGATGTGGGGAATTTAGTGATTTTTTTCTTTTACTTCGGTATTTGTAGACATACAGGGGGGTTGCATATACATGGTGATGCTTCAGCAAAAGCTGCTCTTTATAAAGATAGGTTTTTGTTATTGTATCAACGAGTTTTACGCGATTCACATTTTTCCAAGCCTGCTTTTCATACTGAGATGTCGCATTATGGAAGTTGTGAGGTGGGCTCCTCGTCTCCATTTATCTTAAATGTCTGCTTGTGTACCTCTGAATTTCTATAGCGATATATTTTTTTGTATTGAATGTGCTGCAGATAGCTCCAATTCAGTCTCTGGTCGGGCAAATGGGGAGAAGATGGGTGATGGGTGTGATATCTCAGTTGGAGGATGGACATTTTTACTTGGAAGATCTTACTGCTTCGGTGGAAATTGACTTGTCTAAAGCAATATCCTTTGGACTTATTTTTTTTTTTTCATAATGTTTTATCCATAACTTGAAACTGAAATCCATCCCCATCCTGTCCTGTAAGCTTGTTACTTGCCAGACATGCTTAAAGAGGGAATTGTATGCAATTGCTTTTAAATTTATTCTACATAGTTGCATTGATATTGGCTTTTCTTGGATTCTTATCGTTCTTGGTCCAGATGATTATTGTATTATCTAGCTGATCATATATGTGGGTTTTTGCGTTCTCATGAATGACTTGAAAAGCAATGAAAAGGTTAATTTATTCTGTAAAATGTCAGATACAACGGGAACATGTTATTTTTCCAGACTTGCTAGTTTATGCTTTGTTTTTCCACTGGATCATATGAAGTTAGCTGCTATGGCAACGGTCACATAAACTATATAAAGTGTTAATTTCCTTGACAAGTAATACAAAGTAACTACAGGATTTTTATCAGAGAACACAATAGTTGTTGCAGAAGGTGAGATGCTCGTGAATGGTATTTACCAGGTTAGTTTTATTTTTCCTCTTATTGCATATGCCTTAACCTGTCCTGGTTCTGTTATTTCCTTTCTCTGAAGATTTCTATATGCTTTAGTTATTTTTCAACATTGGGGATATATCGTATGTTAAAGTGCTCCCTCAATATTTGTCATAGAAGGGCCTTCGCCAAAAGTTGATTGTTGCTTACATAACTGCTTTTGAAAAATTCTCCTATTTATTTTGACTTAAAAATATGCATCCTTGGCATTTTAACTTGAACTGTCTTTGGAAGCAATCGGATCAGCTCCAAGTTGCATCTTTATGTGTGTATTGGCATTTGTACAATTTGCTGCTGGTGTCAATAGTTTATGCCATCTGAAAATTAATATTAGTCACCTACAACTCATCAATTTTCTTCTTGTACTTTGAAAGTTTGAACTCTTCAGCCATTGTTGGTTTGGTATAATTCCTATTAAGCCATAGGTTAGCATATTTGATTTTTTGGTTTCCTTTGTCGAGAATTGTAATGCTGAATCCATTGCTGCTAATTATATAGTTTGTGGATCCAGAGATGAGTATAATGTTCTGATGCATGCTATCCCTTCTAAAATGTAAACAGGCTCTCACATTGTTCTCATTATAATGGAAATTGACTTTTTAGTATCATCAAGATAACCAAAAAAAGTAGAAGTTAATTATTAAGTGTGCTCTCTGTAAGTCAGAGTCAGGAGTATAAATCTCGTGCCCACAAACAATGATCCACCGATTTATTCAATATAATGGAATTGTATAATCTCTGATAATTTGGATGCTTCTTTCCTTGGAAAATTGGTGGATCACCTGTGTCTGTCACTAGTTTTGACACAGTTTCTATAAAGTCTTTACTTGCGCAAATATTAAGTTCTTCATGGTCTTAAACTTGTTGATTGTCATTATAATTTGTCTGTGATTAACTTTTCTCTCTACTGTGGTGAAGGTAATTACTTGCGGGTTTCCTCCATTAGAGGAAAGGGACAAGTCTCTCAAATCACTGGCGCAGCATGATTTCTTTGGTGGTGGTACATTAACAAAAGAGGAGACTGTATCCTTAATTAAGCTTGCACTCATTCAGATTACAGAAGAAATATTATTCATGGTTCTGAAATTTCTAGCAGTAGCTCTAAACTATGTTGCATTGATAATGCTATTCCTATATACTTCAATAGCTCAGACTTGCAGAGTTGGAAAAGCGATCTCTAAATGACATGTTTGTCATACTCTCTGACATCTGGGTAGACAGTGAAGAGGTGATTCATAGTCTTTGAAATATGTACATTTGTCATGTTCATATATGTGCGCATATGCTGTCCAGGGACTTGATCATAAAAATATTTTTGTCCTTAGAGAAGGCCATGGGAAAGCTGGAGACCGTTCTTGATGGTTTTGAGAGTCAAGAGGTGGTTCCTTCCTTATTTGTTTTCATGGGGAACTTCTGTTCTCACCCATGCAACCTTTCCTTTCACTCATTCTCAAGCCTTAGGTGAGTGATCTTTATACAAGAATAGTTATTTAGTTCTCATCAACATTACTTTCTGAAAAATAAAATAATCATGTTGTCTTGACTGGTGAAACAAAACGCCACACAAACACGCAGGTCACAGTTTGGTAAGCTAGGGCAAATGATTGGAGCCCATCAACGGCTAAAAGAGCATAGTCGGTTTATGTTTATTCCTGGTCCAGAGGACGCAGGTAGAAAAACGATGATAGCTTTAAATCTTTTGATGATAGTGTTACATAACATGAGAATGATCAGCATTTTGACTTGTTTCAGGCCCGTCCACAGCTCTACCGAGATGTCCTTTACCAAAGTATTTAACCGAAGAGCTTCAGAAGCACATTCCTAATGCCATATTTGCAAGCAATCCATGCAGGTTAATCTTTCTTACCATTGTATGATTAAAAACTTGTAAAGATATACTTGCTATGTCCATAGCACATCCTCCAAGATCCACCTTGGTTGATTTTCAATTTTTTTTTTTTACCTTGAATTTTCAGCACCATTTAACTTTAAAAGCGTTAGGGACTTCTTTTGAGCACACTTGAAATCTTGATATTTATGGTGCATAATGTGCCATTCCTATGGCTGCTGAGGAGTGCTTAATGTTTTAATACTACTGTGCTTTTCATTTAACTGCAGAGTCAAGTTCTATACCCAAGAAATTGTATTCTTTCGTCATGATCTGCTGTATAGAATGCGTCGTTCATGCCTGATGCCTCCTTCTACAGAAGAGACTGATGATCCTTTTGAGCATGTACTTTATTTCTCACCTCTCAACATTGTCTTTTTCAAACACTAAACTGATATTATGTCTTGAGAACCTTCATCAATGAAACTAATAAGGTTTTACTTTGTTATGCAGCTTGTTGCTACCATAACCCATCAAAGTCATCTATGCCCACTGCCTCTTATTGTTCAACCAATTATTTGGAATTATGATCATTGTCTACATCTTTATCCATCTCCACATACGGTATGCTCATGTCTTTTTGTTTTTTCTTTGTTGCTGCCCTTTACCATTCTCTCGCCTTGTATTGTACATTATGAAATGCCATGATATTCCCCTCTTTTGACCTTGCATGTAGTATGGAGCAATGCTTGCTTCAATACATAACATCGTGGCACTAAAGAGATCTGAGAATTTTGATTGATCTATTTGGTTGAAAATCTGATGACTTCAAATTCTAGAAAATCTTGAATTTGACCACTTTAAGCTGAGTTTTCGGAGAAAAATCGCTTGGCTTAATCAGTGGAAGGGCTTTTATTTATTGTATACATATTTAGAGACGAGCTAAAGCAATTACCTGTCAATTTTAAACCAAAAAAAAGTCTTCGGACAGCAAGAATTTGATTTGACATTTATTTCATTCTCATGTACAGATAGTTTTAGGCGACAAAAGCGAGCAGAAGGCATTCAAGTACACAGGAATCACTTGTTTCAACCCTGGATCCTTCTCAAATGACAGCACTTTTGTAGCATATCGTCCTTGCACCCAGGAAGTCGAGTTGTCAGCCTTGTGAGTATCAAATGATTTTCTTTAGCAGATGAATATGTTCCAAAATATGAAGTCGGCAAAACCACTTCATGTCATTGTCACTTCAGATTGGTCAATATTGAAGTTCATAGCTTACAAGCACTAATTTGTCCCATCAGTCACCTGTAAAGTATTCTAGGCAGCTGATAGTGTGTTTTAATTATATCGCTTTGTTTATCTGGTGTAAACTATTTGTGAGTACAAACTCTCCTAGTCAAAATGTATTAATTTTTCTTGTTACAAAGAATTAATGTGGCTCTAACCACTTCAACATGTTCCCCGCTAGCTTAGCGTTAAGATCACTACGTCATGGCATTCTTTTGGAGTTTATAATTGTTTTTTACAGCTCTATCTCAGTGCTCTCTGTGACTCTTCTTTCCCTACTGTCGATCAGTATTCTAAGATCTTGTTCAGTTTCGTAATGTGTTGCATAAGATCATGATTTGAAATAACCCCACGTTGCTACCACCTATGGCTGTTGGATTTCCTGTTAATGGGCATTTCATTAGTTTCTTACTATAAACCTGTGGTCCTTGGCCTAAATTAGATGACCCAAGCATGATGAATTAGCAAAAGTTCAACTAATGCCTTTTTCCCCCCTTCAGAATTTTAAGCCTCGGCGGAGCTTGCAAGCCTTGCATGTTTTGTTCTATAATTTAGTCTGAATTTTTTCATGATAATTTAATTCGATAGATATTCACTCTATTAAAAAGTTTTTTTATGAATAATTATCTTTACCTGATAAATATTCACTCTGTTATACATCGAGTATAAATATGATCAAAATGAGATATATATCTGTATCATATAAATATATCCGTAAAAAAATTATGTTTTTTTTTTTAATTCAATATAGTATATACCTATATCAATAGTGGCATAATACATATTATTTATAATTTTATTATTTATATATATATTATTATTTTTTATTGAATGATAAATAATAGCTGGAAAATAGATATTTATATGGATTCTTGAAACCAGATCAATAACAATGTATATCTAAATTTATTTTCCGATGAGTAAGATATGAAGAGCTGAGATTTGACTATGTGCTTCTTTTCAAGATTTCAAGTTGACTCTTACTTGCTAGGTGCAAAACAATTTCATAGGGTCATTGGACTTTTTTTTGATAAAGTTCATGAATTAATTGTGGTGCACTTATAGAAAATTCCTTGTGCCTCGTGTATTTCCAGGATTAGTTGGGTTTTGACCGGTATACTTTGTGCTAATCCAAAATAAAAATAAAAATGAATAGGGTATGGTTTTGATCAGATAGATTAACTACACTGTTTATTTTTTTTTATTAAGTGGATACCTAAATCAATTTATGTATATTTTTATTAATTTTACAGGTTTTAAAATTAACGATACTAATTCTATTATTTTAAATTCCGGCACCTCTCAATTATTAGCTTTCATCTCAACTATACCGTTTTGTAATATATTGCATTGATGATGGATCTCTGGTCTTTACATTGCTTCTTTGTCTCTGAAGTAACACTAGGCACGGGCGTGTCGATCTAGCTAGTGTTCTATCCCTGAGCAAACCTTGTCGGAAATACCTTGTCTCTTCTGTTTCTTTTTTTTTTTTTAATCCTCTGGCTGCATAAGGGACTGAGCTCGTCTTTATGTAAACATTGATGAGCAGAAAGACATTAGGAAGTGAACGAAATTATCAATCAATCCAAGTGAAGAACATAAATACATAAATGTTCTTATGCACCAATGGGTGTTTCAGGCGTTGTAGCAGCACTTGCACTTGACAATTAATACTTAGCATCATTGGTTTTTGACCATCGAGCTCAGACATTGTTTCGAATGGAGGACTGTTCAAGGCTTCCTTTGTCTTCACGGAGACCTTGTATAATAATTTCCAGCTTTGTGGAATAAACTATTGTTTTGATTTGGACATTTTGAACTCCGAGCTAGCTTGCAAGTTGCCGACGGAGGAGAGCGAAACGTGCGGCCATTTAAGTGGCCTGTGGCCGCACTCACAAGTATCATTGACGAAGATTGCTGATGCTTTCCCTTGCGATCCCCCTCCTAGCTAGATGGGGTTATATCTTATGAACACAACCTCTCTCTGTCAGACTTAAACATGACAGAATGCTGCAATCATCTTAGACTTTTTGAGTTCAATCAACACTTGAGCCGAAAGATATGGTTTCAGTGCTTTTGTTCTTTATGCTATTGATCAACTTTCCTACTTTATACTGTCAAGTTTTCTTCAAAATCACGCGAAGATCATAGTGGGAACTCCTTTGTTTAAATTATCTCTTAATTTAGATGAAGGCTCGTGTTCATTTTTCCCCTTGTATCGCCTTCAAACACACCTTCTTATTCTTGGTTAAATTACAACTCGAATGTATAGTAGATGAAGCACTTTCATGTCCTTTTTTGTCTTATTATTGTCGTTAAATCAAAATAACATGAGTTCAAGACAGAAGTTATGTTTCATAGTGACGTCCACATTATGATGAATTTCTTAATATTTTATTTGATTAATGAGGAATGAGACAAAAAAAATATAATAAAATTTATTTTATTCTTGATATGTATTATTATTAAATTTTCAATGCTTGGAATGATAAATAAAAAATTATTATTTTTACTTTGATGAACATTGTTTTTGAGCTAACTTAAAATGGTATTTTTTTCAATCGTCAAAATCATGTTAAAAAAGAATTTGAAATCATAGTAAAAAAATAATTAATATAATTAAATTATAATTTATTTTTTCATTAAATCATATATCCAAATAAATAAATTTAATAATGGAATAAATAGCTGAATTAATCATATATCATATAAAATTATTACATCCACACAGTTAAAATCTAACACACTTGAAAATGTAAGATAATAATTTCATCATAAATGCATATTTTTTTATATCATTCAATCCCTAACTCTTCATTTTTTTTTTTTTGAAAAGATGATCAATTTTTTTTTCTCTATGTTATGTATGTTTTAAATATTATATTATACTTTCAATAATAATATTAATTTTCTTTCATAATTTCAAAAAACTTACTTATTTGGTAAAGAAATTAATTTTCTTTCATAATTTCAATAATAATATTAATTTTTATGAACATTTATGTTTCATAAGTTTTTTTTTTTTTTTTTTTTTTTAACTTTAAACATATCAAAACAATTAAAAAATATAAAAAAAATTATTTATCAAATTTATTTTTTTAATTTTAACAAATATCTAGTTAGACCGCACTCCTAAAAGAGGGCTTACTTGATTTGATGGAAGTCTTGTTTGGTAATTTAGTTAGATTTTATTTAATCAACATCTTTTCTTTTTTTTTTTTCTCTTCCTTGGATATTTTTCATATTTTAACTTGGTTTAACTGAGATAATAAAATGTTTAAAATAAAACTTACAAAAAAATAAAATAAAATTTAACTTGGTTTAATTGTCTCTATTTTTTCCGACTCTTCTTTTTTTAGAAGGATAAAAAACTGATTACAAATTGTTTGTCATGCATCATCTTTACAGTCAGACATAATTTTACACTCCGTTAACTTTTCATGTATTAAGATCTATTTATTTTTATATTTTAAAAATATTTTTGAAAAAAATTAAATTTTTTTTATTAATTTGAAATTAATATATTTTTAATATTTTTAAATTATTTTAATATATTAATGTTAAATTTTTTTTAAAAAACAACCATAACTATAACTATACTAGTAAACAAACTCTTAATATAGGACATGTGGTGATATCTTCTGATCCTTTTTTTTCTTGGAGGCACGTGTGAAAAGGCAAAGGTGTTATATTCCATCAAGGCTAGCTAGTGTACAAATTAATTCAAAGGAATGTATACATTCCAACAGTTGGATATTCACATCCCTCTCCTCTACCTAATTATACCCACGATTAAGCTCAAAAGTAAGTTGTACTCAAGAGTAGCATTTTCTCATGCTAGCTCTACTTTCATCAACCAAAACAATCCTTTTACTTCAATATTCTTTATCTTATTAATTAAATGCTCTCAAACATTGAAGAAACTAAGAGGTTAATACCCAATTGGAAATAAACGACAACGACGTCTGGGAATGAGATGAACAGAAGGGAGAAAATACTAGCAAAAGTGATGTTTGGAATACATGGTTTTGACGCGGACTGGTAGGTGCACTCTTGTGTTAAGCTAAAGAAAACCTCCTCAAGTTGTTCTGAAGCCGGCTATTGGCGGTTTTTATAGTTGAGCAGTTCATAGATGACTTGTGGCCCCAGAAACCGTTAATCTCACATTAGGTAATTAGGTGTCAAATCATATTATAACTTGTATGATCATATCAGACAAGGAAAGATCCAACGTCCTTGATCTTGTTTCCATCAGCAAAAGGGAGAGGCTTCCATCCATTAGATGCCCCATAACAACATTCTCCACATGACCACCGCCCTGGATACTCAACCAGCTGATTATCAGATGTCCATAACGACGAACGATATATATATATAGCCAACCAGCTCGGGAAGATCTTCGCGCCAAGAAAAAAAATAGAGCTAGGAATATATAAGCGTTAATTGAGCTGAGAAGACCTTTTCTTCTGGGATTGAATGATACAAGAAACTAATTGTACAGACGGGAGCTCTTGTTAACATGCAAAGTGTGTAAGAACAGTTGAAGTTACCCCAGAGACAAAACAAGCTTTTGGGGACAAGGAAACTCTGTGGTGCTAAAAGAGTGAGTAGGTAAAACAGGTTAAGAGTCAAGAAAAATGTCTATTTATGAAACAGTGTATAGACTGTCAGCAGTAAATGTTTTTATTTCTTAAAAAACATACATGCACGAACATGGACCTGTAGGACTGATCTAGCACCGGCCTATTACTGTGATTTTGCTCCATTTGGACAGGTTTTTGTGGGTTCCCAGGGATTCCATTTTAAATTTCTCAAGGTCAGAGAGAGATCATAGGGAGGGTGCGTGCGTGTTTTTCACAGGTGAAGAAAACGGCAGAGTAAGTAGATGAGAATCACCAATCTCTTGGGAAGAGGTTTTCCTCGTGACATAATGGTAGGTGAAGGATAGGAGATGGCTTTCCCTCAGTACTTTTTTAGCAAGCAATGGTAGGCCAACAGTCAACAGAAGACACCACCTGTCTTTATTGGATATAGCTAACTGAATTTAAAGATTTTGATGATCTGAAATGAAGGCTAATGCTGACAAGATCTCTTGAAGGTACAATCTGTAAAAGATGGGATATTGAGCGTTGGAAACAAAATTACAAGGTTCCAAGCTCAAGATCCCACCTCACCTCTTTCTTGGTAAAATTGATTTTAGAGATTAACCAGGTTTATATATATACTTGTCCAGCAGGTCCAACTTTTTCCTATAAAAATCGATGTTCACAACCACCGTGTTTAAAAAAATAAAGAAAAGTCGATGATTTGGGTTATTGCTCAATCCAAGTTTAAAAGGTTGATTTTATTTTAATTAAATAATAAAAAATATAGGAAATAATCAATAAATAAAAAAAATCATGATAATTTGAAAAAAAAACTCTAGGAGTACAAAAAGGATAAAAAAAAAACTCGACTTGAGTTAATCTGAGATAAGCATAATAGACATGTTACATGAGTAATAAGAGGTGACTCAAACCACGTTAGCCCGCAAAACCCACGGCTTAAGTTATGAAATCTGGATAACCTTATTGAAAAGAAACCAAAGAAAGAGACAAAGCTATTTTTTTAAAAAAAAAAAACTAATGTTGAATGATAAAATTAAAAAAAAATAAGTAAAAAAAAAATGTCGATGCACATTAAATTTTCAAACCTGTGACTAGGGTCATTAGACCAGATATATGGAAAAACTACGAAACCCAATCCTTAGTAAATCAAATGTTAAAAAATGAAATTGAAAAAAAAAAAAACAACTATACAAAAAGACTTAAAATAAAAAAATAATAATTAGAAGAATAAGGATAAAAATAAAAATAAAAAATAGATTAGAAGGCAACTACAAATTTTCGATTGAAGAGTGAAATCAATAAGAAAAATAACTTTAACAAAAGAAAAAAAATAAATTAAAAGAATGAGAACTAAATTGAAAAAAAAAAATAATATACAACAAATCTGGATTGGAGGATAAAATTGAAAATCAATAAAAATTACACAAAAGAATTAAGAAAAAAAAATTAGAAATAAAAAAAAATGATAACTAAAGTTGAAAAACAACATATGGAAAATTAGGATTAAAGATATATGAAATTAAAAAAAAAAAACCAAAACTTTATAAAGGGATTCAAGAACAAAATATTATAAATAAAACAAAGAGGAACCAAGTCCGAATGATAAAAAATTTAAGAGACCACCTTGAAAATTTAGAGGCTCAAGCATGGGAACCAATGAGTAGAGCGAAATGAAAAGAAAAGAGTTGTCGATGCCAAACTAGACGTCTATCGATGACACACACCGCTCATGGATGGAGGGGCCACCAAGATAAATCAGATATCGACGCAGAAAGCTCTGTTTAGCCACAAGACGACAACCAACACTCTCGCCTTGCCATGTATGTCTTTGTATTTTTTTAATAATATTTATTATATAGTAAAGTACAAATATGTCCCTCACCCCACTTAATAATAATAAAAAAAAAAAACCAAGGTGAAACAATGAAAATGACCTTGGACTATAGCTAAAATATTTTTTATTTCAAGGGCAACAATGTAAATTTATTGTGTATTTTAAATTAAAAAACACCATCAAATACCTCAGATGCCACACTTAAATTTTATTTTATTTTCAAGTATAGATTTTTATTTTTTACTATTAAAAAACAAACAAAAAGTCCCTATTAGCCTTATCAACCAGGCCAAATGATTTTGTAATGATGGAAAAGACTGTAAATTTACTATTACAATTCACATTACTACTAAGCCTACAGCTGCATTAAGCACCATGGACTTTACTTTTATGTTTTAGTTTATATATATATAAACAAAATAAAAAAATGATTCTACAAAAAAATCTATTAAGATAAAGTACTTTCATTAGAAAAGATAAAGATATTTAAGATAATAAGGACATGCATATTATCTTATTTTTTTTTATTTTAAAGATAAAACTTTCAATTTTAAACTGTGTTAGAGAATTTATCTTTATATCTTTGTTTTATCTTTCTAATCAAATATATTTTTGTTTGTTTTTTTTTTATTCGTCTTTTATATTTTAAAACACTAACCAAATACAACTTGATAAATTAAACTAATAACCTAATTACCATTTACACTACCAAAACATCCAAATACAAAAACTATTCATTGCAATACTAAAAATAAATTTTTTGCCTTTTTAAGAACCATGTAGACCTAAATTATTTGTAAATTAAAAACAATATAAAACCCAGTATGTTAATTCTTAAAAAATTCCGTTATCTTATAATTAGTTGCCATCACATTTTATGATTTTAATTATTTTAAATATAAAAATTATTGAAAGATAGGATAAATTCACAATTTAATTATCAACTTTTATATGAGATTCTCACTACAATTGCAAAAAAAAAAAAAAAAAACTAATTCATAATACAAAAACACTAACATTTTATTTTATTGATGTATTTGAGCTTCATCGGGTGAGCCAAAGGTTAACAACAATATCACATCGTAATTCAGGTTGGCCATTTCATGGTCGTTAATGTATCAACATTCGTGGTATTCTCTCTCTCTCTCTCTCTCTCTCTCTTTTATGGACATAAAAGAGACAAGATGTTAAACTTGAATGATGATTGATTAATCAAATATTACAAGCCTAGTTTAACAAATTAAGGGATTGGTTTTAAACTAGTTCTCTTTAACTTCTTACGTTTGATCAATATTGATGGGTAGATAATATAGTTTAAACATACACCATCAGATTTAATAGTTTTACAGATAAAATTTTTTATCGATATTTACACTCTCAGTCAGTTGGTATATTTATTACTAATGGGCTCATGAAAAAACTTTTGTCGGTAATTTATAGTCTGTTGGTGAGTCTGTTAGCAATAATTATACCGATAGATTTACAGACAAACAAAGCACATAATTTTTTATCTACTTCATTTTGTTGATATCTCCATCGGTAAATTTAACATATCACCGACAAGAAAATCATATATAATGCCATCAATGTTTTTATTTGTCCTTTGGTATAACCATTGGTAAATATAATATATTACCGCCATAATACAGTCTGTAATTCCATTGGTGAGTTAACAGTAGAAGTGACATTTGTAATAATTATTTTCTAACTCTCTCTTAAATACTCCTTCGGTAACTCTGTCAGTAATATTTTAAAAATATATTGATTAATTATAAGTAGAAAAATAATGAAAACAAATTAAAGTAATGTAAAATCAAATATTTACTACAAATTTAAACATATGAATGTTCAAATACAACAAATAAAAAATAAAGGCAGTGCTGGAAAAGGAGGAGGAGGCTGGTTGTCGCAGGGACCATGGGGCCAATTAGAGGGTGTATATGTACATCCATTTATATCTCATCCACTAACAGTGGAGAGGGTGTATATGCATCCATTTATGATCTCATCTCCACTAACAATTGGTGGAGTTCTTCATAATCAACAATGAGTCGTTCATATTTTTCATTAAAATGAGTCATTTGAGCCTTTACTTGTTGGTTTAACATTGCCATAAACTTCATAGTTTTAGTGCTCAGAATCAATTGCGAGTATTCAATGGTCAAAACACTATGTGTTGTCCGCAAGTTCTTAATCATAGTGTTAGAGAGTTCGTACACTTGATTTCTATCAAATCTACCAGATGATCATACCTCCAACCACAAATCTGGATAGAGATCTGAATAGGTCAACAATCATTCCTGTAGCTCTCTTTCAATCGACTATTATATGTATCTTGGAAAGAAAAAAAAATAAATTCATCAAATTCAAGGAAATAATAACTTTAGAAAAAAATTTGTTAAAAATTAACATACTACAAAGTGTTGACCTCGACTATCCACGAACTGCTGCATCCATTTTTTGTGATCATCACTCCGTACATGCGTTTCAACAAAAAGTTTCATTGGGCTTGGGTCTCATCCAAGAACTGTAGTCTGCAATATAAAAATATTATAAATTAAATATATTTATAAAAAAAAAACTACTAAAAAAAATAGATGTAATAAAAAAAACCTACCATCTGCTTCACATGCAAAATGAATAGAACAAAGCCACCGGTGTGTGTGATAACGAAACCATAAACACATCGGTTTTGATTTTCCGCACTGGACTGTGACCATCACGTGAATTACACGGACATCACGTGTTGAATGTATTCCGCCCATACAGTTTTTAAGATGTACGGTGATCAAAAATCCTTCCAAACCGCCACATCATTCTAGCCTGGAAGCTCTTTCTTTTATATATTTTTTGGTTTACTTTTGCGCCTTGTACCAAAAATCACGCAACTTATAAGGTATAAATTAATTATCTATTAGTAAATGAAAAATAAAATTTTAATATGTGGAATAAAAAAATGATCTTGAATTCGATATTACTTAATTACAACTTGATTTTTATAAACTAATCGAATTAACATAAAATATATTTTAAGTTAATACTAACATTGAACCTTAAAAACTATGCATCGACCTGCAGTTTCTATTTAGGATGGTTGAAAATCTAGCTTCATTTAAACAATGAAATTTTCATCGACGATATAAAGACCAATGTTATTGTTTTTGCAGACTTAATGTTTGTAAACCTGAAATTGCATTCATAAAATGAAATTATTTTTTTCAAAAATTATTTAACATGTAGTTGTAAAAGAAAAATAAACTTACGTTGAAAAAATTATTCCTTCCACTAGGTCTCGTATTTGCGGTAAATGAATTTTGCTGTGAAGGGACCCCTTGATGTTGCAGCATCGTACTCGATGAGCTTGCATCATGAGACGATGCCTGTGCCTGTTCTTGGTAAGCACCTAATGAATCGTGGTTGTCAATATCGCTGCTTGAAGAACTAGCAATGATCATATCTTTGCGACGTCCAATAAACTTTCCTCTAAGCATTTACACAAATTAACAAATAAAAAAATTAAACAATATCTATTTTTTTAAAAAAATTTAGCAGCACCACCCCTATATAAAAGACTACTAAAAATTTTTAAACGTGCAAATACACAACATATGGCATAAACTAGTTAATTTTATTCAATTTCTTCTAACAATTTAGCATAATTCAATATTTTGCGTGATAATATTTTTAATCCTAAATTTAAAAAAAATTAAAATAATAATTAATATTAATCCTACACATTTAATTAATTGGAATTTAACAAAAAAAAAAAGCAACTAAAATTCAACAAAATAATGCAAAACTGAATTATTACATTAACAAATAAAATTCCGCACAATTACTTCTAAGTGAAAATATTTTCAATCCTAAATTTACAAAAAAATATTCTAAATGGAATAAATACAAAACAATAATAAATTCCATTAAGCTTTCCATTTATAATTAGTATATTTACTAATTTTCTGGTATCGATACTCCTGAAAAAAACATTATGCAGATAACGTTGTTGAATAAGATGGTTTTAGCTGAAATTCCTTTCTAATAGTAGGAGGAACTAGGAAAGACCAAATGTTTGACTCAAAAGAGCAGTTAAATGATGGATGCCCCCAGGTCTCCACGTGCACTTCTCTTCTCAAGTTGGAAGCTCAGATGTTAGTTAATTAGGTCTGAAAAGTGATCAAAAACTGAAACCTAAATAAATACTAACAAATTAACGTATCCCAAACTACATTGCTTACGAATTACTTAATCCAACTTGATCCTATATATATAGCTTGGGTTTTGGTTAATACTGTATTAATTCCCATTAGGGTACTTAATTATATTAGGGTCAGCTTTCTGCTTAGGTAGTGAAATGAATTCACGAGTCTTAATTAATGAACAAACAGCTGTTTTTTTTTTTTTTTTTTTTTTAATTTACAAGATGCTCTATGTATAGGTTAAGGGTATGTGTATATGTGGTTATAACTTAATTATCATAAATAGAAAATTAAAAAGAACTGCTAGGTGGGTTATAAGTAGACGTTGTAGGTTAGAAACTAGGGAAGATGTTGAAAGCAGAACGAAGTTCATCCCACCAAGCAACCTCGCCCTCCCTTTCTCTTTCTCCTATTTCCTTTCTTTCTCACACACAAACACAAAGATATATGCGTATAGGAGATTACTTATAAATGTTTGTTAGCCTAGATGTTTGCATCAATCGCTGGTACAGGTCTGTCCAAACCTTCCTACTCTCTAACGGATCGAAAACACTTCTCTTCTGATCCCTCCTTGTATTCTCTCTGGCATCCACCTCTCCTTCATCTCTTCAATCAACTTGTTTGCCCTATATTTAAGCAGTGCTCTAGCTAGCTATATAACCAATCCATCTGATCTTTCTACAGTTACATATATATGTTTTGCTACCTCTTCTTTGCTTTAGCAAGAAGAAGGTGCAAGAATTAAAGGAAAGGGGAGCTCTTGTCCATGGTTTGATCGAGGTAGTAGTTACTTTAGATAGCTAGCTAGGGTTCATATATATCTTCCAGTACTATATACATAGAATCTTGCCTTTCTGGTTCTTGGGTTAGGGTTCTTTTGTTGTTGTATTTATTCAGAAGATCAAATATGTGTACTAGAGGACATTGGAGGCCTGCTGAGGATGAGAAACTTAAGGAATTGGTTGAAAAGTATGGTCCTCATAACTGGAACGCCATTGCCGAAAAGCTTCAAGGAAGATCAGGTGAAAAGTTAAACCAAACTAATAATTGTTAATTTCACTATTATTTTCATTTTAATGATTCTTTTAATACTGTTATGTAGAAATTAAACAACTAGCAGGGTTTGGTAATGTATGCAAAAGCTGAAATATGCTTATAACTAATGGAAATTGAAAGAGAAGCTAGCTATATATGACCACGACTAATAACTAACAAAAAGAAGTTTAATTTGAATAAATTGAATCAGGGAAGAGTTGTAGGTTGAGATGGTTTAATCAGCTGGATCCAAGAATCAATAGAAGCCCGTTTACAGAAGAGGAAGAAGAAAGACTACTTGCTTCCCACAGGATTCATGGGAATAGATGGGCAATTATTGCAAGATTTTTCCCTGGTCGCACCGATAATGCAGTGAAGAATCATTGGCATGTCATCATGGCAAGAAGATATAGAGAGAGGTCTAGACTTCATGCAAAAAGGGCTGCTCAAACTTTGGTAAATGATAACAAATTATCCTCAAAACAAGATCACATGCACATTGATTGCGAGACGAGGAACTTTTCTTCATTTGCCAAGAAATATTGTGAAAAATATGGCCACTATCCTATGGTTACTCACAGCTACTTACCGGCCTTTTGCAAAGAGTTCTACAATGAAGATCCAAGTCATTGTGAAGGTAAATAGATCGAGCTAGCTAGCATTATCATCATGATGATGTATTATACAGATAGCTAGGGTTCTAGTTTTTCAATATTGATATATAAATATCTATTATAAGTTCTTATGTTCCCTATATATATGCTAATTGCAGATCAAAGTCGGCCGGTTGAGTTTTATGATTTTCTCCAAGTAAACACTGACTCCAATAAAAGTGAAGTGATAGACAATGCCAGAAGAGATGACGAGGAGGTAGATCAGCAGGAAGCCATGGAAAATGATCAGAGCAAGGGTGATGTTCCCTTCATTGATTTTTTCTCTGTTAATGGCAAATCCTCATCATAACACATGCAGCTTGGTGGTGTGTCAAACGAGGGACCAACAAATGCATAGTAAGCACACAACTAATTACTCAGTAGTCTTGTGTGCTACAACTGCAATGACCAAAAGAAATATTTAAGGAGAGAAAATCATGTACGTAGCATGTAGGGAATTCTCCATGTATAGAGCAGAGAAACGAAGTTTTATGCAAGTTGCTAATGTAAGTAAAATGTCAAGAATCTACCTTTGAAGTTTACCATTCTAGCATTGTAAAACCACTTCACCATCTGTAGAGCTGCAGTCCATGCGTACCAACGCAGATCGCTTCCTTTACCATTGATGATTGAAAAGAACACGAGTTAATTAAGAGCTGATAATAATATGGTCTCCTATATGTATATATGTTTGAAAAGAACACGAGTTAAGAGCTGATAATAGTGTGTGTGTGTGTGAGCATATTTATACATAGCATGCCACCAAAAAAGCTACTTGTATATATGCATGCAAATATATCCTCCTATTTGCTAAGAAATGCTTTTATTCCATGATTGCTTAATTAGTGCTTCATCGTCTATTAGCAAAGCGATTTTAGCGTACTGTGATTTTTTAATTTACTTGCATTTGCATCTCAATGCTAAGTTGAGTTGTAATTAACTTGTAAGGAATTCCGGCATTTTTCTTCTTCTAGAAGTATATAAATGCATGTGTGTTTTCTGATCGCTGGATATTTAAGAAATTAACCTGTGAAAAAATAATTAACGCTGCAATCTCGTTTGGAACATGCATGGAGTTTGCATGGCTTCAGTAAGCAGAACGTTCCTGACATGGAGCCAGTGAACCAAAAGGGAAATTAATGAAAAGTATATATATATATATATATATATAGATGAAGATCTTCATTTTTGCTGTGATATTTATATTGTTTTGACTTTGATCTCCAACCTCTAGCAGTTACGATCGATAAATATATCTAGCTTGACAGGATGGCTATTTTATACGACTTGAGACATAGGAGAAGCTACAAACATAGGAGATGTTTTTCCAATGTTTTGAAAAAATCATGGATATGGTTCTGCTATCACAGCATTTAAGATCCCTGATGTTTTCATATCAGGCAGTAATCAATCTATATCTGTATATTCCTCAGAGATGGTAACTTAAAAGCCTTCTGATTTCTCAGGATCGATGATCTTATGAGAAGATACCCATCTTCTTCATTATTTTCAATTCATTTGTCGTAACTTTCACTGATGTTTGATGAATTCTTTGATGCTTCAACTCAGTTTTGTGTCTTGTGGGATATTGAACTTCATCCTGACATGTACATTCCTTTTTTGGGGAAGACGATCTGTGTCTTTATGTAAGAACTCAGTTGAAGTTCTTAAGTAGTTTAACATAGTTTATTATTGCCAAAACTTCGTATCATGTTTTTGTCTTCAAGTGGCCTCCTTTGCCTCTTGGTGCCCTGTAAATGCATCCTTACTCTTGTTTTAATTAATTAAAAGCATGACCATCTTCATCGTCACAGAGGCGCCAACCAGCTTAAACTAATTAACCACCTCTACTTAATAAAAAATTCTTGAAGATAATTAAATAAAATATATTAATCAATTTATAAAATAAAAACTATTTTCATTTAACAAAACATCTCAAGAACAAAATAAAGATCATCTAAAGCCTTACTTTTTAGATATACATAAAAAAATAATAACAATATATTTTAAAAGTATTTTAAAAAATCTCATTTATAATTTTATCCAGACCTCCATTAATCTTTAAGCTAAATTTGTAATGGTCTTGTTTGTTTTTGCGTTTCAAAGTATTTTTTAAAAAAATTAAAAAAATATATATTTTTTTTTCTATCAAATTAATATTTTTTTGATATTTTTAGATCATTTTGATGCGCTGATGTTAAAAATAATTTTAAAAAAAATATTATTTTAATATATTTTTAAATGAAAAACTACCATAACCATACTCTCAAACACACATCATTATCATCACCATCAATCCTCTTCTTCAATACTTTACAGTTTACATACATATTGTTGTTGTTATGCATATCTACATATTATTTTTAGATGTATCCATTATTAAATATTCATAATCTTTTTAAAATTCTTAAATCTCTCTCTCTCTCTCTACATATATATATATATATATTTTTTATTATTATTATTATTATTTATTTACGCAAGCATCTAGAAATTAACGGATGGAAAATATATATATATATGGAGAGAGATACATGCACATGTAATAAACATGCACATCATTTCATATCAACACTCTGTTATCACACAGAATGATCTCATATTCGATTGATGAAAGGTTAACAACCTCCAATCACTCAAAAAATTGACTAAAAATCTCCTGTCCCGTCCAACATCAGTCGATGTTTATCTCCACTTGTTAATTTGCTAGTTAATTAATGCTTTACCGCTTTAATTACCTCATTTGTTGCTGTTCTCGTCGTCCAAGTGCACCCTTAAAATCACACCAGTAAGAAATTTAGTCTCGACTTAATTTCAAGCCAGTTGAAAATATTTTTAACATCCAACTACTTTGAATATGCCACTAGAAAAAATAATAATAAGACAAAACGTATATATGTAATTAAGAAATGAAACTAGCTAGGT
This sequence comes from Populus alba, assembly GCF_005239225.2. Taxonomy (NCBI): domain Eukaryota; kingdom Viridiplantae; phylum Streptophyta; class Magnoliopsida; order Malpighiales; family Salicaceae; genus Populus; species Populus alba. The sequence continues at coordinate 3,926,446 of NC_133295.1, forward strand.
ATTCATTAAAAAAAACAAATTTATCTGCTGTCGGTAAATGATGTACCGATGGAGTTTTTTCATTGTGATTTGTTGTAAGTATTGTATTTACCAATAAAATTACTAAAGGAATATTCAGTAGGTGATTTTTTTTAAAAAAAATTTATTTTTTCAAAAATAAAATCCTTTTGAAATTCCATTGGTAATGAAAATAAGTAAAAGAAAAACTAATACATATATTTTTTATTTCTTACAGTTAAACTCTATGCAAGAAAATATTTTAAAAAATTATTTACAAAAATCCATTTTTTGAATATATAAAAATTTGAAAGATTATATACAAGCTTGTTAGTTGGGACACCAAACCCAAAACATTGTTAACGCACATGTATGATCATAAATGATGGAGGATAGTCCAAACCATTACATGTATAAGGATTTTCTTAATTATTTTTGTATAAAATAATTAAATAAAAAACAAAAATCAATCATTTTCCATCAAATTGCTAACAAAAATAATTAAAAAAAGAAACTTGTATATATGTGACGGAGATTTGGTAATGTAATATTGATGTCCAAGGCATATTTGAATAATGAAGATTTTCTGGAAATCAAACGTTGAATAATTAAAAAAAGATAAAGCACTAACCTAAAAACGGAGCGCAGCTGGGCTCCAAACATCGAGAGGCAACAATTCGTGAGTGGTTAAAGTTGGCAATTGGAAGGCCCGATAACAGGCCACTCTGCTTTAAAGGATTCAAGGAAACAAAAAAAAGAGAGAGAGAGAGAGAAATAACTACATAGAACCCACTTTGTCATTGTATTCCAAAAGAGAATTAGATAAATTTTAAATTATTTTTTTATATATTTTTGAATTATTTTAATATGATGATATAAAAATTAATTTTTTAAAAATAAAAAAATATTATTTTAATATATTTCTAAGCAAAAAAAACACCATTACCTATTCTCAAATATTCAAATAGTATTTAAGATTACAATTGAAATGATATTTAATTATTTTAATATGTTAATATTTAAAATAATTTTAATTTTTTTTTTAAATATATTTAGAAGCGACATGTAATGGAGCATCTGCAATTAAATAGGCTACACCCAATCTTTCTTCGATAATGTGTTCGTAGTTTCTGCCACTTTTATGCACCGCCTCAACATCAAAACCTGAGCAACACTACTACTGCGAACAGGAATTAAGTGATCGATATTTTGCACCATCTCCTTCCATGTTTTCTAATCCAACATCCACATTTTCAGATGATTCTTCCCCGGCAATATCTCCAACATTACCGCCAATAATGTCAGCAATGATAGCTGGATTCCTGGGAATGTCTTCTAGGATGTTTCTTTAAAATTGATCTTCATCGTGGTAATAATCATAATCCCCCATCTCGTCGTCCACAAGAACATCAAAACCAGGAGAGAACTCTCTCAAATACTCGTCAGTATCCTTCTCATTCCGGATAACATGATCATCTGCTACCCTTGACAAACGCAAACGACTGAAACAACTTGAATTTCCATTAATCTAGGGAGGAAGATTTGTTGCTGTATATCTATGTATTTCATCATCCATGCCTTTGGTTATATACTTTCATTAAAACACCAGCATTGTTTATTGTTGAGCAATTTTAGCTTTTGACATAGGCTTAGCTACGGGCCGGGGGTGCTTCAACAGCCTTTGATAAATTCACTTGTGGAAGCTTCCGCTCTTGAATACACTTTATAAAGGCTACCAAGAGCCCTTTTTAGGGTTGGGTCCTCAATAACTGGGGTATGTGCCATTGCTTGAAATTTTCCATTACTGGCATGATTTGGTCCACGAGAGAAAGCACACCTGTCACCTTCAAGCATACTCCTTGCTGAAAGAAAATGCACGAGGCTCCTTGTTTATCTAAATTGTGAGGAGAATGTGTGGCAGCTGCAACAACAGTACTAACAGTAATCGGTGTTGAAGCTGGAGTGGTTTCTGGGAAAGAAAATCCAGCAGAGAAGCCTGGAGCAGAGCTTGCATTGTAGAAAGAATTACATGAAGAACCATACAAATTAGTAGTGGTTCTGGACTGCTGGTGGTTGAAGTCATAGATGACACTGTTGAGGCTGAAGTTGACGGGACAGACCCAAATTTGAAAATAGATGAAGCCGTCAAGAAAAGTGTTGATGCTGAAACGGAGAAGTTTCTATTCCCGTCAGAGTTTTCCATTGCAAAAGCGGTGGTGGTGGCATTAATGCTACTACTAGCAACATTGTTGGCAGAGGCGCTGGATCATGAATTTTGACTAGTAAAGTTACTGGAAAGTAGAGGTGGACTGGGAGAGGAATATGAAGATGGGGTAGAAGCAAGAGATCCATTATGTATTACGAGTGTATTTGTTTTTGTTTTTGTGGTTGAGGTTGTGTTGGGTACAATCCATTTATACACAAACCTCAACCATAAAAAGCTATTTTTTCTTGTTTTTTCTTGTTTTTTAATGGATTCTATACCCAAACCTCAACCTCCGCCTCAAATATAAACATACACTAGACTTCAACTATTCGAGATGATGCCCTCGTAGGGGTAGTGATCTCCTTCCCACTTCTGCAAAATAGATCTACTTTGATCCGTCATCCCAAGAAGAAGATCCTTAATCTCACCCTGTACTAATAATATATGTATGTATCTGGGTTGACCCTAATCGCTGTACTAATACATAGCAAGCATTCCTTCATAGAAATCTTTCAAAGAAATGCTAGCCACCATCTTGCAAGCAGTTTAGCATTACCTGGAACTGTTTTTAATATAATCCTAACACTAACCTTGCCGCTAATTGTTCTTAATCAACTCATTCGAGATTTATCTTGTTAATTCTTCTATATGTTCCTTAATTGACTACCATAACGATGCGGCTGAAGTCAATACTCTACACATAACTGACAATTACCCTTATCTTGCTCATTGCAACTCTATCAGTTTAGCTTGAAATTCTGGAGGGAAGAAAGTTCAATATTTAGTGTTTTCTTTACCAAATTAACAAGATTAGAACTCAATAATTTTTTCTTTTTTTCTTTTTTGTAATCCGGTCGGTATTCTAGTACAGAAAAATACAGCAGAGTCAATGGAAAAAACACAAGACATAAACAAAGAATTAGTAGCTGCACATCTTGTCTACTTCTGTTGTCTTTTTCTGCCTTGTTCCTCTCCAAGTCCTCTCTTTCTCATGCTAGTAATGCTCAGTTCCTAACTAGCTTAAAGTTGAGTAGTGATTGAACATATTTCAAATTGTAACCCGTTTATTAACCATTTGCACATACTTTTCTACTTGGTTTGCAGCTTTTATCAGCATTGACTTTGGATCATCTGATTCTGAACCGTACACTGATGAAAATTCAATAACGTGGACCGGAGATGATGCCTTTCAGAGTGGCGAATCTCAGTTTTTGAAGTACAGTACAATGCCTTATGCACGTGATGAGCAGTCTCAGGGTGTTCTCATCGCCGGAAAAAAAAAAAAAAAAAAACTGCTACAAGATTAATGTTAACGAAAGGGAACGAGTTCTAGTTCGTGCAAAGCTTTTACTACGTTGATTATGATCTTAAATTTTCGCCTCCAGTTTTTGACCTTCAATTTGATGGCAATTATTGGGCCACTGTCAACACTATACGTACCTTGTATGATATTGTTTCTTATGAGGCAATAAATACTGTGAAAGCAAACAATACTAGCATTTGTCTTGCTCAAACAATGCCTCACCAAGTGCCATTCATATCAACTAGGGATGATTAATTTTAATTCAGTTTAGTTTTTATTAAAAAAAATTAATTAAATTAAAATTATTTTTTTAAAAAAAAACCAAAACCAGTTCAAACTGGTCGGTTTCGGTTCGGTTTAGTTAGGTTTTTTAGAACAAAAACCGGTTCAAACTAGTTTGAATCGGTTTTAGCTAGGTTTTTTTCAAGTTTTTTTTTGTTTGAGTTCAATTCTGTTTAGTTTGGTTTTGGTTTTTTTGGTTAAAACCGAACTGGTCAGTTTTTTAAAATTTTAATTGGTTTAATCAGTTTTTTTACTTATCTCTAATATCAGCACTTGAGCTCGGGAGCTTGCTTCCTTGCATGTATAGCCAAGCTGCTCCCAATTATGCTATGTTCTTGAATATGAGGGTTGCTTATGGCGCAAATGACACTATTAGGTATGCCTGTATATGTACCTGCTTCGAGTTCTAAACTGGATCTATGTTATAGTTATATTGGCACTTAACCAAATTTGAAAATGGAGTTTGCCCTCCATTTTGCTGAGAGTGGTTAATATATAATCAATCAAATCCAAAAGGAAAAAATCGTTCTTTTCAGTTGCATGATGTTTTGCGACTAAGAAACAACAAAAAGTTATGCCTTCACTGAAATGAGAATCTCAACAGACTGACTAAAGAAAAAGGTTTCCAGTTTCTCTTATCCAAGAGACTGGCTAAAGAAAAAGGCCACAGTCGTAGCATACTCAAGCGCAATATAGATTGAAACCACGTTTTTAAAAAAATTAAATTTTTTTAAAAAATTTAATATGATTTATATGTTTTGAATCGTTTTGATGTGCTGATATTAAAAATAATTTTTAAAAAATAAAAAAATATCATTGACATTTATTTCGGCACGAAAAATTATTTGAAAAGCAACCATTACTACATTACCAAATATACTCGAAGTCATTTAACATTTTTTGTGGTAAGCATTTCTCAATCCACATATCTTTTTTTTTTATGAACGAACCTGCAAAAATTTTTTTAAAAAAAAAAAAACTAAAAAAAGCTGGAATCTTATCTATGAATGGCAGAAAGGTAGAGGAAGAGAGAGGTAAAGAGTGCCTGGTGTTGAAAAAAACACAAAACAAGAAAGGTGATAAGCACACCAACAAAATCATGGAGAAGGAAAGAAAGCACCATTCACAGACCAAACAAAAGAAATATAAGGAAGAAGAAGAAAACCTCATTTAAAACAAAAGTCAAAGAATTGAAACAATGTATAAAAGGAAGAAAACTTCTATCAATCATCAAAACCTCAAAAAAGTAAAAGAGCAAAGTAAACATAGATAATCATCAAAACAAATCCAATCATTGTTTACAACATCTAATAAATTAAGAATGGTTAAAAACAATTTTGAGAGGTATAACTTAACTAGTCAGACCTTGGTTTGCTCTCTAGAGGTCACTAATTTGAGTCTTACAAATTCTAGGGCCATTGGAGGCTTATATAGTCGTTAACTTCAGGGTCCGTGGATTAGTTAAGGTAAGCACAAGCTAACCCGAATATTCACGTTAATAAAAAAAGGGTTACAAACAAAAAAATATATGGATTTCTTAAGAAACTCTAGAGATTTTACCTCAAAAAAATTTGACCTTAATTGTAGGAGACTAAGGTAGCCGAACCACTAAGAATTGCAGCACACATGCCACCTCATCAGTTGTGCCACCATTTGATGCTTTGAAAAACATGATGGTTGGATCATTTAGTCTTTAGAAGGTGTCGCAAAAGCCGTCTAAATGGCATGAACGGTTTCCACTTACTAGCGAAAGAATAAAATACACCAAAAACTTTGATTGAAGAATAAAATTGAAAACCAATAAAACTTTAATAAAAAAACCAAGAATGAAAATTAGAAATCAAAATAATAAGGATCTAATTAAAAAAAGAATATATGACAAATTATATTTGAAAGACTAAATTGAAAACAAACAAGACTTTTATAAAAGGGTCAAGAAAAAAAAAATTAGAAATAAAAAAATGATTACTAAATTTGAAATACAAAAAATAAAGAGGATCAACATGTACTTTTTAGAGGGGGAGAGAGAAAAGAAAAAAAAAACCATTAGCAATAAATTGCCATTCCACTGCTATGATTTTACTATTTATGAGTGTGCACACAATGATTTTTCCACTCATAATTTTACTATGATTTTCCTATGTTAAAAAAATCAGAGGCTAAAATTGAGAAACAAACAATGAAATTGATTAAAAAAACCTTTATAACCCAACCTCTTTTTTTTTTTTTTTTATCTATCTCAAGTTTAAAATTAAATAGTGTATGAGTTTCCTAACGTGATTAAATGGATTTGATCAATTTAAAGGTAACTTAACCGACTAGTAAAAAACATTATAAGGATGAAATTAAAAAAAAAAATAGATGCAGTTAACATAAAAAACATCTTGACCTTCTTCCTTGTCTTGTCTTAATTTAAAATTAAATTATGCAGAAATTGCTTCTAATATGATTCAATTGACCAGGCCGATATAAAAGCAACCCACGTAACTATTAAAAAAAAGATAAAGATGAATTTTTTTTTTATTATATATATATATATATATATAATTTCAATTTCAATGTGGACCATTCCCTTTTTTCTATTTCAATTTCAATGTGGTACTTTTCCATTCCGCTTTTTTATTTCAGTTTCAATTTGGTACTTTTATTTCTCTCTCATAATATTTATATTTTTATAATACCTCATACGGCTATTATAATTCAAATATATAAAGCAATAAGTGAAGCTACAAAAAATATATTCAAACTTATTTGAATTATTTTGTTTGGGTTATTTATTTATTTATTCCTCCAAGTCAATCTATTTAATTTAATTTGTATTTATTAATAGTTCAAGTGAAAACACCGGTATATTTTGTAAGAAAAATAGTATTATGAGTGTATATATATATATAAAATTTAATTTAAATATGACTTTAAATAAATTTAAATTCAACATAAAACTAATTCAAAGATATCTTAATCATTAAATTAAAGAAAAGAAAAAACTTCACCATCTCTAGAGTAGAAATAAGTTGAGACAGAATTTCTTCCATAGATCAAAAGTAGATGGGAAGAATTTTGGTTGATGTGTTAGGTCAACAAAAATTGGATTCCGCTTGAAATTATTAGGGATGCCAAAATAATGTAAAGCTTGCACCTTTAATTTGCTCTTGTAAGTGTTTGTTTAAGATTACGTTAAACATATATTTTTTAAATGTTTTTTTTTTAAAATATATTAAAATGATATTTTTTATTTTTTAAATTTATTTTTTAATAAAATCTAAATTTTTTTATAAGATTATGGTGAAATCGCAATCCCAAAAAAGCTCCAATAGCAATGTTGTACCATGGCTAACAAATCCCGTAAACAAGAACCAAAGTGGAATATACCATGCACTAAACCAACAAGGAGCCAAGTTTTTAAAATTTCTGCCCTCACTTCATCTGCCGTTGGATCCTTGCGTCCCCCAACTTGATAAAACATATTCCACCGTTGGATTAAGCATAAAACATATCTCACTAGAATCTCGAGGCAACCATAAGCTCACTTGAAAAACACAGTATCATAACTCAAGTTTTTTTTTATTATTACAAAAAAACAAAGCTTTAGCTACCATTAACAGGCCTGAGAGAAAAATTGCAGGCCAAAAATATTAAAAAACCCCCCAAAAAAATTAGACAAAAAACAAAAAACCCCACAAATCCAAAATCGTAAGTGCTTTGTTTTATGTTAATACGAGATTGGTTATGGAATCTACACTAAAGAAAGCTTCTTTCTTTTCTCTTGAGCCAGCTTCGATCTGTAAGTGGAAAAAAATAAGTAGTTTGTTTTTGTTATATGAATCTTGTGGATTAGAGGTTTCTTTTTTTGAATCTTGAAGTTTGTTTGTCAAATGTGATGTTTCGGTTTTTTAATATTGTGGGTTAAAGAGTTTTGGATCTCTTAATGTCTTGATTTGTTGTTTGGGAGGATAGTTAGGGTTTTTGTTTTGGTTTAATGGGTTGATGTTGGAAACATGAGTAAGTTTTTGGATTTCAAAAGTTTGGGGTTTTTAAATGAATAGTGATGGAAAAGGAGAAATTTGAACTGAATGAGGTTGCGGGTTTGGTTTATTGTTTGGTTTTGAGCAATATAGGATGTTTTGTTGTTTGGTAAGTGAATGAGTGTTAAAATCTGTTAAAGTTTGTTTCTTTGATGAAGTTAAGTGTTGGTTTGGTTTTTTGGTTTAGCGGGTTTATTTTTCTTTGGTTTTTGGTTTGCTTGTTTTGTTTCAGGTTTGCTGAACCTGTCTTTCTAGTACCTGATAATTGATTTGTAGAAGTTGATTATGGCGGAGACAAGCCCTGTTGATGTGATTCTTGACTTTCTGAGGAGAAATCGCTTCACGAGAGCGGAGGCAGCATTGCGTAGTGAGCTTAGTAAACGCCCTGATTTGAATGGATTCCTTCAAAAACTTACCCTTGAAGATAATGATTTTGGGAAAGTGGTGGAAGAAGAGAATGGGGGAAAATTGGCGAGTCATACTCCAGGTTCAGGTTCTCAAAATAGTGGGGAAATTTCTAAGGAACTTATTGTGAAAGAAATAGAGTGTGGGGTGGATAGAAATGGGCCTGAAAGCAAATGGAGAAATTCTGCTTCTGTTGGGGAACGGGGTAGTAAAAATAATGAACCAATTGATTCAGATGATACTTTGCTTGATTTGTATTCATGGAACTTTAATCCAAGCAATGGTCCTTCAAATCCTTACAAGAATGATGTTGGTACTAGCACCAGTAACTTCTCTGCTAGAGCAAATGCCAAGTCAGGAGAGGAGAATATCTTTCCTGGTGAAAATAAAAGTCCATGGCTTGGAAACAATAGTACTATTAATGTCAATGTGGAATCCAAGAATAACAAAATTCAAGCTAATGAATTGAAGGAACTTGATCGGGAACTTAGAACTACTGTTGCATTCTCTGCAGATAATCCATGGTCTAAAAATGAGGAGCCCACAAGTTCTTCCTCGGACCTGTGGAAAGATTATTCTGTCAAGACTGTTTTTCCATTCCCCAAGGGCGATGTATTGACCAGCTATGGTATCACTTCAAGTTCTGACAAAAGAGATGGAAAGAAGAAAGCAGATACAAGTGATGTTAGAGCAGCTATTAAAGAACAGGTGGATGAGGTTGGAAGAACTTTGTTCATTGGAAAGTCTCAAGGGAGCACAGAGCAGAAGAATTTAAGTGGCTTAGGGTTTTCTCTTGCATCTGATATTCCAAAGGAAGAATATCCTAGGCTTCCACCAGTTAAACTCAAGTCGGAGGATAAGCCATTGATCAATTGGCAGGAAAAGTTTGAGCGTGATGGGCCAAGTTCAAAGGTCATCAGTGCTGATAATAGCTACCTCATAGGTTCCTATCTTGACGTTCCTGTCGGACAGGAAATCAATTCTTCAGGTCAGCCCATATTATGAGTGTAATTATATGACCTCTCATACTGGTTTTTTTTTTTTTTTTTTCAGTGGGTTTAGAGTTTTTTCAGTAATTGTTATCGATTAAAAAAAAAAAGGAAGAGAAAAGAGAAATTTTGTCTTCCATCAACATTGAAACTCACTTTGCGTAGAGCATTCTACTATTTTCAACATATCAGGATATTATTTTAACATTAAAGATGGCTTGCTAGTTTAGGAGTAATGGAAACTTATTGATAAGATACTATGTACTTGTTTTTTGATACTTTCCTTGATGTCATGAAACTAGTGTCTTCTTTTTAGGACAAATAAAAAAAGGTTGTATTTCACTACAAAAGAAGTTAAGTGCTTATTTCTTATGCTGACTGAAACTTTATGGGACTGTTTTCTTTCATATTCATGAGAAGGCATAGTTGCGATTCAGTTATGAGAATGTGGGGTGCCTTAGTCATTTATAGTTTTACCACAAAAAAGGGACAAAGGCATGTTAATGTGCTAAGTTTTTATTGTCACCTGTATATAGAGATCCATTTTGCCTCTTTTGACTTGAGACACTAGATTTGCTAAGAAGTAGAGATTATAGCATGAACACTATCCTCCAAGCATATTCATATTTGTATCTGCACTCTCAGCTCTTTAATGATTTGGGAGCTCTCATTTTGAGCACTGAAGCTCATCTTGTAATCTTTGGGTTTTGGAACGCCAATCTTTTTTCTTTCTGGTTTCCAATGGCATGTTGGTGTAAAACAGAAAACATATAGTCTAATGGTTGTGTGTTATTAAATGAGTTAACGCTACCTAAATAGTGAAATAAATTCAGATCACTTGTTTCTTGTTCATTTTGTGCACAGTTTCTTTCCTTTTCTTTTCGGTGATTTTCCCACAAAAGTTTGCTTGGTAATTGATGATCCAGGTGGAAAAAGGATTGCAGGAGGCAGTTGGCTATCTGTAAGTCAGGGGATTGCTGAGGATACATCTGATCTAGTTTCTGGTTTTGCTACTGTTGGTGATGGATTAAGCGAATCCATTGATTATCCAAATGAGTATTGGGATTCTGATGAATATGACGACGACGACGATGTTGGATACATGAGACAACCTATCGAGGATGAGGCCTGGTTTCTGGCTCATGAAATTGATTACCCAAGTGACAATGAAAAGGGTACTGGGCATGGGAGTGCTCCAGACCCACAGGATAGAGTTCCAACCAAAGATGAAGATGATGATCAATCTTTTGCTGAGGAGGATTCTTGCTTTTCTGGTGAGCAGTTATTTCAAGCAAAAAATGTCGAACCAGTCACAGCAACAGATGATCCTATAGGGTTGTCGGTGGCAGAAATGTATGGGAGAACTAATGAGAGTGATTTAATAGCTCAATATGATGGGCAGTTGATGGATGAAGAAGAACTAAATTTGATGCGAGCAGAACCTGTCTGGCAGGGGTTTGTCACGCAAACGAATGAACTCATCATGATAGGAGATGGGAAGGTCTTGGATGAGTGTGGAAGGCCACGCTTAGATGATATTTGTATGGATGACGATCAACATGGTTCAGTAAGATCGATTGGTGTGGGTATCAACAGCGATGCTGCTGATATTGGAAGTGAAATACGGGAAAGTTTGATTGGAGGCAGCAGTGAAGGGGATCTAGAGTACTTTCATGATCATGATGTTGGAGTTGGTGGATCTAGATCTTCTCACCATGACTCAGAAAAAAAATATGTTGATAAACAAAACAGGGATAAGAAGAAACTCAATAAATATGGTTCCAGTAAATATGTGGTTGGGAGTGACAAAGATGTGCGTGCTCAAGCTAAAAATCATACAGATGGTGGGTTTTCATTCCCCCCACCACTGAGGGGTGAACAGTTGCCGCAGAAAGGCTCTAGTAAATCTTTATGGTCAAACAACTGCAATGCTGCTGTCAGTGAAGAAACTAATGATCGCCTGGATGCTTTGATGGGGCCTGATGACATGCATGGTACATGGCAGCGGAAAAGCAGTGATTCCTCAACTGTTAAAAGTTCCAGGGATGAAAATAATATGAATGCTGTCGCATCAGCAAATTCTAGTCCCTCTTCTCTCTCAAATTATGGTTATGCAGAACCAGAGTGTGCCATGAAGGAACAAGATGAGAAGATTGGCAGTGTGAGGGAAGAAGATCCCGGGGCATTCCTAGAGGATGAAGAGGCTGCTGCTGTTCAAGAACAAGTAAGGCAAATCAAGGCTCAGGAGGAGGAATTTGAAACTTTCAACCTTAAGATTGTGCATAGGAAAAACAGGTATGTTCTGCTTTGAAGAGTTTATCAAAAAAAATAAAAATAAAAATTTTATTGATTGGTTGCAAACTGATGCACTACTCAGCTTGGGCTCTTGGCACTTTTATGTATTTCGATATTGAGAAGATGCCTCTACTTCACATACTAGAGTGTTATTCCCTTTCACTACTCTGTCACACACTCTCTCTTTAACACCCCCCTGCCCCCCCCCATTGTCCTCAGAGTAACTAATGATTTGCAACTTATTATACAGGATTCTTGTGCTCTTTCTCTCCTGCCGCGTTATGTTTTCTTCCTTCTGTGTGCTCATTATTCTCATGATAACTTCAACATTTTTCGTCTTAAATGATTATCAGCACCTAAGTTGATCTCTTTTGATTTTTTGTTACTTTCTAATAACCAAAGAAGTGATCATGAGTAAACAAAACAAGCACACCATTTATGGAGATTCTTGTCTTCTTCCTACATCAAGGATTGGGAGGGGGTGAACTGTTTGTGAGGTTATTCCGAACCAGCAAAAATATTCTTCCTTTCTTCATTATCATTAGAAATTGATCATGCGGTTGCTATCCTGTAAGGCGAACCTCATCTACCAGATTAATCAAAATGTTTAGTTTTCCTTTTGTCCGAATTCTAGGAATTTAAGATCATGTGGTTCCTAATCCTTCATTACACAATATTTGAAAGAGCCATGTGAATTATTTTGTGAAAAAGAACTAACACAAGAATAAAGGCCAGAAATATCGGATGGAACAAATAGGAACAATTTGATACATAAGGGGTGCTTTGGAGGGTGTAATGATTGAATTGTAACACTTACTGAAATGACAACTGCAACCTTGCCTTTCTAGTTTTGATTGACTGATAACAACTTGTGAATCTTATATATATCAACAAGATTACAGACTCTGACCTGCACAACTAAGCCTCAATCTCCATTTAGCTATTGTGGCACGAATAAGGAAACAAAAAAATAAGAAACACTGCAAGTACTGAAAAAGGAGTCTTCTCTATCTTGCTTGCAATTTACTCCTAGTATTTGTTTACTTCCTTCCTTGTAGCTATCATTAGATGTATTTAGGCCCTATTTGGTATTGCAGCGTGGCCGTGTTTTATAAAAGAAATGTGTTTTTTTTAATCGTTTTGATGTGTTGATGTCAAAAATGAATTTTAAAAAATGAATAAATATTATTTTGATACATTTCCAAGTGAAAAGCATTTCAAAAAACAATCACTACCACAATGCCAAACACTACCTTAGATTTTTAAAAAATGCTAATCTAATTTTAAGTGTATCTATATTGTTGGAGTCATTTGGTGGAAAAATAATGGTGTTTAGAAGAACAAAAATTTTAAATCAAGGATTTATAAGGCTTGTGAATCCTTTCATTTCTCAACCCCCTTGATTACAACAGTCTTGCTGGATGAATTATTATTAAAAGTTGGGATACAGATATCTAACTTCTCTGTTAGCATCCGTGGTGAATGAAAACACCCGTGTCCCTGTTAGTGTACTTGGTGCACTTGTGGTACTTTTTGTAAATTTATCCCATTCGTGTCAGAATTATTATGGTTATGCTCTCTAGGTTAGACATTCATGGACTGGTTGAACTTTTTGGTGGTCTGGATATATAGGATGATAGAATAAGTTTATTTTGTTCAATGTTTGGTTAGGATCGATTAAAACTTGTCCCTAAAAGTGGATATTCAAATCCCAGGAGGGTGCATTTTGTTGCCAACATTAAAAATCTTGCATTTATTTGTCTTGTGTCAACCAGAGAACAGGATAATTTTTTATCCATCCTTCATTTTCTAAAGTTTCCATTTCCATTAGCCCTATCACCTTGCTGCCTCACTCTATCCCAGCAACCGCTGCGGAAGTGAGGTGTGCGCTTGTAATGTTTAGTTAGGCAAGCCCTTCCCCTTATTTTATTTTGTGAAATAATTGTTGGCTTGCTGAATTTTGTGACAAAAACTTCTAATATTGGAGCTGGATGATGTCTTATTTTCAAGTGGATTGATATGTTTTTTTTTTGGGGGTGAATTGCCCTTATAGTATGTGTTTTTCTCCCTTTATTCGGGCATATTCTGAAAATTTGGATACCTATTTGCTTTATTTTAATTAATGTTTGATTGTTAATCAAGTGACCTTTTCATTTGAACTCTGCTTCTCATGGATTAGCTTGATTCTAAGACTTTCCTGAACTGCTTTTGTTGGTCAGAACTGGCTTTGAGGAGGACAAGAACTTCCATGTTGTTTTGAATTCTGTAATTGCTGGCCGTTATCATGTTACTGAGTATCTTGGGTCAGCTGCTTTTAGTAAAGCTATACAAGCACATGATCTGCACACAGGCATTGATGTTTGTGTGAAAATTATAAAAAACAACAAGGACTTCTTTGATCAAAGTCTTGATGAGATAAAGCTTCTTAAGTATGTCAACAAGCATGATCCTGCTGACAAGTACCACATTCTCAGATTGTATGATTACTTCTACTACCGAGTAAGTGGATGTATGCTTGACTTTCTTGATTTCCTTTTTGTATTTTGTTTCAATGATTTAGTATTTTATCGCAGTAGATGGTCTAGTGCAGCTATTTGGTATCCTACCCTACTTGTTATCTTGTACTAATTTTAGTTGGGTAAGACATTCTATTGGGTCACAGATTCTTCTCTTCACTGTTTCAATGTAATGCACTACAAATGGATCAAAGCTAAAAAATGTCCATGTAGTATATTGATTAGGTTTACCATGTCCCTGTAAATGTTTTTGGTTTACTATATCTCTCTACAATGTGTCTTGGCTATTTATGTCCTTGGGTTAAATAATTATCAAACCATGGTTAGTTTTCGACATGTGGCATCGTTTCTTTATTGTTCTTGTTGGTGTTAGTGATTGAACCTTGGTTGAGCGGTTGGACCTCTCGCTCCCAACCACTAGATGGAGGAGCATTGGTTTTGCAAACATCATATTAAAATGAACTGAGAATGAAAACTTAATAGCCATATATATCATTGAATGCCTTTTCAATTACAATACATGAATCTACAAAAGAAGCTTTGATTTGATTTCATGAGGGTGAAGTTCATGATAACTCCTCAATGCAAGCTAAATAGATTACCTTGCAACTACTACTTGCTTTGCAGGAGCATTTGTTAATCGTATGTGAGCTTCTGAAGGCAAACTTATATGAGTTTCATAAGTTCAATAGAGAATCAGGAGGGGAGGTTTACTTCACAATGCCAAGATTGCAGGTTTGTTGTGTGCCATTTTCTTCCTAGGAGTTCTATCCTCTTGGCATTCCAAAAATTATATATTAATTACTTGGTACCTTTTCAATTTTTTATCTCGTTGCCAAAAACAAAAGAAGATAATATATTATTTTTCATGCATGCTGGTCTATAAACGTTTTGAAATTCTCTATGCAGTCAATTACCACCCAATGTTTGGAGGCACTTAAGTTTTTGCATGGCCTTGGTCTTATACACTGTGATTTGAAGCCTGAGAATATATTGGTGAAAAGCTATAGTAGATGTGAGGTGAAAGTCATTGATCTTGGGAGTAGCTGTTTTGAGACAGATCATCTGTGCTCCTATGTTCAATCCAGGTCATATCGTGCACCAGAAGTTATCCTAGGACTTCCGTATGATAAGAAGATAGATGTTTGGTCACTTGGCTGCATTTTGGCAGAGCTTTGCACTGGCAATGTAAGTTTTTCCCACTACTAATTTACCCAATAAGTTTCATACCCTGGAGGAAATTGTAAGAATAGCAGGGGCGTGGTGCTATGTATTTGTTGTCTATGCATCTGTTTATCTCATTGTCTTTGTACGACTTTTGTTGTCTTTTCTTCCTTTCCTTTCCATTTGTTTTTTTTAACAAAGCCAAGATGCTCCATATGCATGCAGAGGTAGAGTTTCATATAATTTCCCAATCAATGAGTGAATGCACAAGTTACTTTGAGTATGAAAGAGATTTCTTCATAAACACTTTGGATCCCTTTTGTGCTGAAAATTACTGATTTGTCACATAAATATGTGGGAGAGTTATCCATGAGGAAATATGCCAAAGCAACCATACATGGAGTTTTATTTTAATTTCCCAACTTATGGAGAATGCATAAAGATTACTTGTTGAAGAATTATATCACACGCATGCATATAATAACTGGAACCTGTCATATAAAACTGAAGAATATATTCCTTGAGGGACTTGGCCAAAAGACTGTGGTCATTGTGTTTTATGAATTGAAATGGTTTTGTGTGAAGATGGTTTGTCAAACGTGCTTTGTGAGGTGAAAACCTTGTAGAGCTTTTTAAGGAGCAGAACATAGTATACGTTACTAAGTTAGAAAAGGTTGTGTTTATACCATTAGTTTTGGAGATTTGGGAAGCTAGAGAGTATGTTTCAAGGTGAAATGGTTGGGATATGAGAACATAGTTCTGAAATGCAAAAGATAGGAAAGAACAATGGAATTAATGCTGATAAGCAGGTGCAGCTGAGGTTCTGAAAATCACACACACACACGCGCGCGCGCATATATATATATATATATATATATATATATATATATATATATAGAGAGAGAGAGAGAGAGAGAGAGAGAGCTATATTTCTTCCTAAATTTCTTCTTCTTTTTATGGCTGCATACATTTTTTTGTTTGTTATTCTTATCAATTTAAATGCCACCCTCATATTGATGTTGTGATGCATTTATTTATTTATTCTGTCCATGGGGGAAACATCTTTATATTCTGATCAATTGAACCTCAACATATATTTCTTTCAGAGATATACTTGAGTAGTTTCTGTAAGGGCTAATCAATCTGGAGATCTTTTCTTCTGTTTGAACAATTTTCTAACACTACTTGAAGCAAGGATGCTTTGGACCTTCCATAGTTTGGTTACCTAGCTGTTTTCCTGGTACCATTTGGCTAAAATGAAACTTCTGTTTCAGGTCCTATTCCAAAATGATTCACCAGCAACGTTACTTGCACGAGTTATTGGAATTATAGGTCCCATTGATCAAAACATGCTAGCAAAGGGACGAGATACATACAAGTATTTTACCAAGAATCACATGCTTTATGAGCGAAATCAGGTAAACATTCTTTTGTTTTGCTACTGCTCTATTGCTCCTCCTATGAAATTAACTAGCCACCATTTGAAATGGTGATGCAGTTCCTTGTAGTTTTTAGATATTTAAATCTGGATATGATACGTTTGGTTTGTGCTAATATTTTATATTTTCTCTAATCTTCAGGATACCAGTAGGCTGGAGTACCTGATACCTAAGAAGACATCCCTGAGGCACCGTTTGCCAATGGGGGACCAAGGCTTCATTGACTTTGTTTCTCATTTGCTTGAAGTAAACCCAAAGAAACGCCCTTCTGCATCAGAGGCTCTGAAGCACCCATGGCTATCATACCCTTATGAGCCCATATCAGCTTGAACTGACTGAAGATTTTTCATGGTGGTGACAACATGCTGCGGGTTTCTTCATGATAGAGTTTATTCTTCTTTGTGGACGGAAGGAGCAACTGATATTGGTTACCTATTAAACAACTGATATTGGTAATATATTTAAACCGATCTGGGGAGCG
Source organism: Populus alba (assembly GCF_005239225.2). Lineage (NCBI taxonomy): Eukaryota > Viridiplantae > Streptophyta > Magnoliopsida > Malpighiales > Salicaceae > Populus > Populus alba. The sequence continues at coordinate 3,943,548 of NC_133295.1, forward strand.
GGCATGCCCCGTCGCATAGCTGCATGCATTGAAAGGTGTGTTTGGTTTTCGTTGGTGATGTCTTCCCTTCCTCTCCCTTGGCAAGTTGTATTTAAATTTCACCATAATTGTAATTTTTCAGGCAGTGTATTCTTAGGGTTTTTCTTTACTCACCTTGTCTGATCTGGTGGAAGAGGAATCTTGTTGTACATGATCTTTGACAAATTTTTTTTAGGTTATTAGTAATAGCATGTGAAATAGAGCTGCTTATCCAATTTTGTTTGGCTTGCTCCAGGCTAGTACATCCCTGCATCATCCTATATGAGTTTGATGGAAGCACAGTGAGAGCATCTAAGGGATTTTTAGTGTGGTTAATGTCTGATGCCTTTGATTTTTATGGCGTAGTGAGAATGTTTCAATGATTTCGTTCAAGCTCTGCTGGCTGGCTGGCGTGCATGCATGCATGCATCCTTTTGTTATGATGGTTTCTGTGCATTTTCTGGTTGGCAGCAAGCATCCATGGAAATGCCTTCAATTTAAATTTGTTTTGTTGTCGTACACTTACTTGAGTGATTGAATTTATCACAACAAGAATCAAATCAAGTAGTTTTAATGAAACCCTAAAAAAACCAAGCATTAATAAACTGCGTTTATAATTAAATATTTGAGTAAATGTTTCATAAAAATCCCTACTAAAAATCGACACAATTAAATCATATAAATTTGATTTCGTCATGTACACAGCTTGCAACCCGTTTACATATTTTCCTTTTTCTCCATAAACTAAATAAAGCAATTACTAGATATATAGTATGAGTTATGCACTCCTTCACAATTTAAATTCAAGAAATTATTAGATATGGTATGAGTTAGGCTTCTGTTTCACATAAATACGTACAGAATCCACATTGAAAAACCAATATAGAAATGGAAGGTTCTCTATGAGATTGACATGTAAATAGTACAGCAGATCACTAAAATAGAGCTAAATAAAAAGTTATTCAGGACCGGTATTAAAACTTATATTATCGATAACTTTAAGGCCTATAGAATTAGTCGAAGTACACACAAACTAACCCAGACATCCATATTAATAATAAAAAAAAATGAGGTATTTTCATACCAAACCAATATATATTGTGGTAATAAAAAACCTAAACTTTAGAATCAACAGTTTTTTTTTTATATGATTCTATAAATTTGCTGAATCTAGCCGAGTCCTGCAAGACCACAAATTAGGTTGCTACTTGAACTAATTTTGTTATTTTTCTTTGATTTTTTTTAGTTTTTCTTTAAGTTTCCGTTTTGTTTAGAAATTTTGATTTTCCTTTCTTGGTTTCAGACTTATTTAAACTCTATTTCAGAAATAAAGTGTGATAACTCTTGTTGGTTTTCGATCCATTATCTGTCTTTCTTACTTGTTGCTATCTTTATTGTGCTTCAGCTTGCATAAAAACTTGTTGTCATCATTTTTCTTAGACATAGTAATGTTAGAGATCAATAATGCTTTGTTTGAGTTTTCAGCGAGACCTACCGCTATTATGATCTGGGAATCGCTTGCCAGGTTAGAATTGAATCTCTCAGGGCTACCTTCAAATTTAGAGGTCTATCGGAATTCCGTTACAAATCCATGTATGGCAGTTCTTCTTCTTGCTGCAATCTTGCGAATCCTTAACAATGACTTTGTCAAGTAAGAGTTCTGTCCTTATTGGGAAGAACAGCAAGGCTGAGTTCCAAGCTCCTTGTCGCGCCGCCGAATATCCCGGAGAGATTCCACCATTGCGGTGGTATCGGCGAACAGTTCGTCAAATTGCAATTGCGGGATTTCTGCCATTCATTCGTATACACACCGAACTTTACTACATCTTTGCTAGTGTGTGGGGTCACAGGATTTATACCATTTACAGCATCTTGTTCATCGTCTTTATTACTCTTCTGATAGTCACTGCTTTAATTACGGTGGCACTGACCCATTTACAACTTGCTGCTGAGGACCACAGACGGTGGTGGAGGTATGCATATAGCTGTAATAAATCCAACGTCTAAGCAATTTCCTGACATTGATAAATAACTCGAGAGGTACCCTTCAAATTGCTTTTCAGGTCGTGATAAATTTTTATTTAAAAAACAATGCTTATGATATAAAAATATTTTTGTTAAAATATAAAAGATTGACACGGATAAGGAAATGAAGTTTTGATTAAAGATATATATATTTTTTACCTTCTTAATTAATTCAAATCATTGAAAGTTTTATAAATATTTATCTTAAATTACCTTTAATTTTTATTTAATGAACATTCTACTAATAGAAAAGACATGTTTTTATTTTTATTTTTAAATATACTTAAATATGAAAAAGAAAATTTTGCCTAACGATTTTTTTTTTATTCAGAACTTAAATTATTGTGTTTCTTATAAATATTTATTTTAATTATCATAAAATTAGATTTTAAAAACTGTGATAACACTAACCAATAATTGACTACATTAGAGTTTTAATTAAAGATTTTATATAATTTTCTTAGATTAATTATTATTGTATTTTTTCCCTACAATCGCATAAAAGTTATATAGTCATGAATTTTTTATTATTGAAACTTGTTTTTAAGGTCATGATAATTTTTTATTCTAAAAAGAGTATTTTTGATAAGCAAATACTTTTTTTCAAAATAAAAAATAAAGACATGAATAAGAAAAAAAGTTTTGATTAAAGAGAAATATTTTTTTTCCTTCTTAATTTAAATTATTATTTTTTTATAAATATTTATTTTAATTCCTTTTAATTTTATATAGAGAACATTATAATAAAAAAAAAAACCCAGAGTTTAATGATATTTGTTTTATTCTATAATTTAAATTATTATATGTCTTATAAATATTTATTTTAATTGCCACAAAATTATATAAAATTAGATTTTAAAAACTATAGAGAATTATATAAATTATATTTTGAAATCTTACCTAATAACCTAAATTTTAAATTATAATAGTTTTTTTAATATAATATCAGAGTCTTATTGTTCAAAGGGTTTTACTATCCATTTTTTATTTAATAAAAATTAAATATAAAATGTAAATTTATATAAGTTTCAGGCAGGTATGGTGATTTAAATTAAAAATACATGCTTATTGACTTGGTGGAGAAATATTATTCACTGGCAATTATCAATATCATCATCCCAAAATTCCTCCAATGACTTGTAAGGACCATAATCTTTAGAAATAAAGACTTCTCCTGAGTATCCCCTTCGCTGTGGAATAATGTTAATCTTTTCTGTATCTTCTGTGCTCAATTCCCAGTCAAAGATTTGTAGGTTGAGTTTCATCCTCTCCTTGTTGAAACTCTTAACAATTACACTCGCTCCTTGCTCGTGTATCCATCTTAGAGCAATCTGCTTATATATCCATGTTAACTATGAATCAATTTTGTATGTATATTTGTGATTATATTAATCACAAATATGTCAAGTATTGATATATTTGTTATATAATTCAGTGGTTAGTAAATAATACAAAGCTAGCTTCAGCGAAGGGGAGAAAAAGGAAAGAAATATTCACCTGGGAAACACTCTTTTCTTTTGCAGCAGCAATTTCTTTAAGAATTGGACTCTCCATCACTGCAAGAGAACCCCAGGAAGCTCCATTGGCTCCCAAAGGAGACCATGCACTCACGTGAATTCCTTTCTCTTTGCATAATTCTACCAATTTTTTCTGTTGCCATACCGCATTCATTTCCACCTGTAACAATCTTCAATTCCATCATTAATCTTTAATTATGTCATGAGTATGGATCGAAGACAATATAAATTGAAGGATAATAGTTTTATCATTTTACATCATTAGTCCAAGATTATCAAGCATTTGAAAAGGTATAGTCCCGGTCATAAAACCGGAGCATGAAATATCGTCAAGCTGTCTTTTCCGAGAGTATTCATGCTTACATGCACACCATCAGCAACAATATCATATATGGGAGTTTGAATAAATGGAGATTAATGGCGACATGGGATTTAAAGTGGAGAAAGGCTTTACATGTTTATGAATCTTAGCAGTTTGAAGCTCTGCATTATCGTCCGCTAATCTACTGCAGGATAGAAATGATAGAAAGATATGGAATATATGTCTAGATGGTAACTTTGCAATCAAGAGTTCTTCTTATTGATCGACATAATTGAATTCAATGATGTTTGTTTTTTCCAAAAAAGGGTGTGGATATCTACAGCTCCACTGAAAATACAAAATTTTATTTGGTTAATATATAGTTCAAGGCAGAATCTATACTGGAAATCTCTCAAGTCAAAGGGGTCTGCTACCAATAGAGTTTTTGGTACGTCTTTTATGGACACTTGATATGAAAAACAACATAGCATCTACTGATTCATTGCTCATTTGCATGGAGATTATGGACTCAGCTTATGACATGGTGGAGCGTCTCTTGGCGCGTTCCTAACTCACTGGATAATTACTATTTGAATGGTCTCATATGGTTTTTGAAAAATTTCAGAAGAAGGCATGGCAGCTCCTATCTTTTGGAATTGTTTTGGATTATTTGACTAGATAGAAATCGACATAGTTTTCAATGAGGTTCAACCTAATGTAGAAAGATGCTTTTCCATAACTTTATTTTGTCTTTTTTCTTTGTTATAGGTTAGCCAGAAGCGTTCTACTTTTACATGTTATGATTTAGAGATAAATTCAGCTTGTATGGTCTAATAATATTAAGTAGTCAAGGTAATCAAGGGAAAAAAAAACTGTATTTTATTTTCCTTTGTATTATTCCTTCTATAATAACTTTTACTATTAATTGTTTAATCATTTACAACTACTTCTCAATAAAACAATCCATGATTAAGAAAAAAAAAAACCTGATTAACGGCAGGAGAGATGGTTGCATGTTCAAGAAGCTGAGATATTTTTTTGGAACTAAAGTTGCTTACACCGATGGACTTGCACAAACCCAATCTTGAACACTCTTCCATGGCTTCCCATGTTCCTTTTATGTCAAAGGGCAGCAAATCCTCTTCCGAAAAATTTAGGCCCTCAACTTCTTGCTTTACCCTAGCTGGCATATGAATCAGATAAAGATCCACATATTCTAATCGCAACCTCCTAACAAAATCATAATTAAAAACAAATAAATAAAAGAAAAAATCACAATAAATATTATAGGACTTGCATATAATCAGGGCTTGATGTTATAGTTACTGGAGTGACTTCTTGAGTGCTGGAAGAACAAGATCACGGTGAGCATCCGGGCACCACAGCTTGGAAGTAATGGACAGATCTTCACGACTGCTTAGAAGGCCTCGGTCTAATGCTTCTGCCACGGCTTGCCCAAGGGACTCTTCAGAGCCATAAAGAGCAGCGCTATCAAAGTGGCGATAACCACTTTCTATGGCGTTAATGAAGACGGGGACGAGAGTTTCTGGTGGTGGAAGAGGGACTGCTACAGTTCCCATCCCTATCAATGGCATCTTATGACCAGAACTTAGTAATACTTCTGGGATTTCTGTTTTCTTCATTTTGCTAGATTAATAGAAATTGGGTTCATATACAAGTTTCCAAATTTTAGAGCAGAATTCTGGATATCTGTAGTGCTAGGTCGAGGCATGTGGGACCATATCTACTCTTGATTATCTGTGGTGGATATGCAAATACAAGCATAGTAGTCTTAATTTGTACTCTATATGTAGGGACTCGTCATTTCTTTGTGTATGGTGATCAGGAGCCCGTCCATTTGTGTGGTTACATGTTCTTAGCGTTTTGAACCTCGTGAAAGACTACAAATGACAACCTGGGTTTGATCAGTCAAATGATTCGTATGTCGTAAGTTCAATATAATATTTATTTAGGTATTTTATAGCACTTATGAATTGTTTGTAGCCAAAATAAGTTATATCTTTAATGGCAAATAAATTAGGGGGAGACTTTTAGCTAATTGACATTTTTCTCAAGTAAGAGATATATCCTAAAAAAAAAATTAAAAAATATATATATATAATAATGTTTACGATTTAAAGCAAGGAGTAAGTATTCTTTCTTGAACAGTCTTACAAATAGAGAACATTTACGAATTCCAGTCACAGGTAATTAATGCTCCATCTTTATTAATTAATTAATTGTTAATTATTATTAATAGTTACAATTCCATTACATAACATAACAATTACAATTACAATTACAATACAACTATAAAAAAGAAATCTGGGTTTTACTGCAATTCACAGTTCCCTCTGTCTCTTTTATTATTTTTCTCCTCAAAACTTTATTTTTTCATCTTTTGATCAATTTCTTATAATTTTTAGTAAAAAGATACAATTCAATTTAATGATATAGGCATTTTTGTTGGTTGGGATTTTATTGATAGGGAATTTAATTACATGATTTTTTTTTAATTTTTTTATGATATAATTTCAACTTTAGAATCCAAATCACAAATTTAAAAGGTTAACCTATATTAAATTTTATTTTTTTTCAAACTTTTTTTTATTTCAAGATATGTTCATATTCTTTTTATTATTATCCATTTTATCTTAAATAATATATAAAATTATAATTCTCTTTTAATTTTATCCTCTGATTTTTTTATATTAGATTTAGTCCTTATTCTTTTTATTGTTATTTTCTTAATTAATTGTTTTTTCAATTGCATCCGTCAAAAATTTATTTTATTTTTATATCAAATTTAGTCTTTATTTTTGTAATTGCAATTTGTTTTGCTTAAATTTTTTTTATTAATTTCATCCATCGACATTTTGTTGTTTGAAAATTTTTTCTAATTAATTATTTTTTCAATTTCATCATACAATATTAGATTGGTTGAGAATTTTTTTTTTTCTGGTTCCACCCTTTAAGGTTGGAGGTTTTTATATATATATATATACCATGCTCCATAATTTTGTTTTTACTTTTTTATCTCGGTCTCATCACTTTAGACTACAGGTTTGACAAATTAGTCTAAGTTGATTAGGATATTTTTAATTTTTTTTTTGTCTAATTAGATTATACTAATTTTCTTGCTTAGTTGGTTTATAATCTTAAGTCATTTTTTTATTTTTTTTTACACTTCTTTGAGACATTCTTTATCGCCTGAACATCTTTTTTTAAGACAAATAAAAAGAAAATATTTTGACCCGGGGTAGTGCAGGCCGACAAATCTAAATCTAGTTATGAACTTAAGCTATAACAATGGTCGGCCCATCCAATCACCTAGGCCTAAGATCTAACTAGGAATTAATTGTACTTGTCTCAGCACATAGTCAAGGGCTTGAAAATAATAAAAGACATTGTTTATCTATTTATTTACTTGTATTTAACAATTTTCATATATGTGTGTGTGTGTGTAAATTAATGCTTCCATAGTTAATTTTCAATATTTATGGGTCTTAATTGAACGCATGATGCCATGAATGTTCAGAACGTATACAACATATTTGGTACAACACTATGAAGTTTATGTTTGTAGACTAAAGAAATAAATCTCCATCTCATAAACATATTTAGTAAGAGATAGTAGATTATGTAATATAAGTAATGAACTACTAGATGTATGGTTTTATAATTTTAAAATTTTCATCAAAAGATGTGATGAGAATAATGCTAAACTATGCCTCCTTATGCTCGGCTGTTGAAAGTCTGAGTTCCGCATAATCTTCATCGGCTCACATAATGACGGGAAAGGTACATGAAATAGCCACAAGTAAGGCAACGATTTCATCAAAATGGCACCCTAAGAACAGAGAAGAGAAGCAAGAGCATTCTGCAAATTTTAGATCCAGGAACTGTGCTATTGGATCTCATAGGCCCATATTGTTCCTCAGAATAGGAAAGCAAGTATAGATAGCCCATAAACTGGGCCCAACTGGTGCAGTTCTTTGGAAATTTTTATGAACCAGCAGACTGAGGCAAAACCAGGGCTAGATTATTATGAACCAACAGGCCGGCTTCTATCTAGAGGCAATAGGCTCATTTCCTGTAGGTTATAATATCACAATTTCGTTGACCACTGATGATTTCTCATGTTCCTCTCGTTTACCAGTTAATGGCCATCACCAGCTCAATCATTCTATCATCCGGGCTTCTCAGCCCCCCTTTTTTTTATTATTAAGGAATTAATTCTTCTCCTCTTATTTGTTGATAACACTGAAAAAACCACGTAGTCATGGGGTAGGTAGAGTTTGAGACATGATTCTAGTGGATAAGAAAGTCGAGATCTAGCAAAACAGATGTTGATTTGGTCGAATCGATGGGGGAGGATGAGAATATAAACAAGAAGGAAATGATCCTGTGATTATTTGATACATGAAAAACACAAAAACATATATGTTCATGTTATGATCATAAATTATAATATGTTATCCCGGGGAAAAAATATCTTTTCTTGCAAGAGCATAAATAAATAATGGCAGACCATAAATTATTTATTGTGAAAGATGGGTCCATGCTAAGTTTCATCTGATTTACGTGAAATGAAGGCTACAAAGTATACTGTTGCACATTGGTTCTTTTATAAAGGAAGGGGCTTTTAATCTCTTGGATTTGATGCTTTGACTTTTGGAATTTCACAGGCAAAAACTTCTCTTTTTGGATTTAAAGATAAGTCTCCCCACTCACATGGTTTGTTGCTTGAGCTGATCCATTCAACTTTGGGACAAATTTCTGAGGGTTGTGGGCTGGAAAGATGCCTAGATTATGGGCTCCCCAACATCTCCATTGATGATTAGGGTTTGTTGTGCTAACCTTTTCTCATTAATTATATGTTTTAGGAGTACAAGAACTAAACAATAAGACAGCAAATCCCAGCTCTTTAGGTCCTTAGTGTTCAAAAAGACGAAAAAGAAAAAAAAAAAAGAAAAGCTCCTAGATCCTTCCTTGCAAAAGCATATGTCAATTTAAAGAAGCCTTTTTTTAGTTGTAAATCGCACCTTCGTTATCTTTATTCTTTCTAGGGTGACATGTTACCACTTATAACTTCTTTTTGGTCACTTTTTGTTCGTTTTACTTTCCCGTAGTGCTTCACAACAGAAGATAACACTGAGGTTCCATGTTCTTGCTGCAAGATAGCGACACATGCAAGAAAGCTGCAAGCTTTGTAGTGCATCTACCTCATTTTTCACCTTGTTTTTTGAAAGAACTCATGCACTCCTAGGTCAGCAGATCATCATCCCCTTAAGGTGTTTGTCTTTCATGTGAGATAATCCACTACCTTGGTTGAAGGTGATGGGGGCACATGGAGACTAAAAAGGTCATCTTCCCTGAAAAGGGATACATTACAACCAAGAAAGATAAAGAGAAAAGGGATGAAAAGAAGGGAGAGGGGAAAAAAATAAAAGAAAAGAAGAACAACCCACGCTCCATGTCTCAGTAGATAATTGCAGTGTAACCCTATTTGTTTTTATTTTTTTTTCCTATTAGGAGAAGACTAAAGCAGTGACTGGATAGGGATAGAGGAATTTGTAAGGTCTTTCATAAAAAAACAATTTCAAGAACAAACACAAACAGAACCAATCCAACTGTTTGAGAAGCCAACTTTTTCTAAGAAGTGACAAACATTTCGAAAGAATTCACTTAATTGTATCTGTCTTTTTCCTTCTTTTTGGATTATACATCTTTCTTAAGCTTGTAACTATTCAAATAACTTATCTTTCACTCTTTGTTTCGTTTTGTTCATCGCTGGTGTTTGTATGATTCCACGTGAGTCTGCGTGCATGAAAATCATGTCACTATCCCTCCATTCGCCTTCCTTTTCTTCTATTGAAAGATAGATTGATGAAACTGCGTAGAAATTTCTTGTTTAACGACATTCCATTGGATCTACGATCAGTTTAAAGAAGATTATTGCAGAATCTTTTTCTTTTTTTATGATATCTTGGTAACGTCCCTAATGTTAAATTAAATTAGAATTCTAATAGTAATTAGTGTTTAAAATTTGTGAGACGAGGTATGGGATTTGAGAGAGGGCTTTTTTTCTTCTAGGAAGTTCAAAAACTCAAGAAGCTAGCCTTTTAAAGGAAAAAAGAATAGTAATTAATTACAAACATTGGTAATATTAACTAAAAAGCAGCAAGTTTATAGCTTAAATGATACTATTGTTTTATTCTTTTGTAAAAGATTTGGAGTTCGAATTTCTCTCCTGTAAAAGGAAAAAAAATGAAATATTGTATTTCCTTCCTCTTGGTAGAATACCAAGCCTAATCCCGTAAACAAAATAAACAAAAGAATACAAAGGGTGATTTTGCCAAAACATAGAATTCATCCTGATAGACGAAATTAACAAGTTATCTAGCTAGAAACATGCATGAACTGATCTGGTTGTAATGAAGTGATTGGGCATATAAAGTCGTGTGCTACATTCTACATAATATCAATGGGAATATCACTTTCCTGTGTGGAGGCCAAAACCCCACGTCATGGCGTTTCAAAGCTACCCCTCCTGCTATCTGTGAGGGCACATTTAAGATAATTCTTCCACAATAATCATGAATCCATTGATGTTCGTGATGCTGAGAGTTCAACTAAGCTAGCCTGTACCTTCTCCTTCATGGTGAGATGATATATATCAACACTATAATGAGCTTGATATTAGAAAAAAATAAAAATGGCTTAAAATTATTTAATTTCTTACGATGCCTAATTTTGCTTCTGATAAGGTGATGCTGGGAACTGAAGTACTCCATGGTGGCCAATATATATGTTCTTTTGCCTCGCAAGAAATTTATTTTCTGAATACGCATAGATGTAGTGGTGATTTGTTCTTGTATTAGAATAATCGTGCCATGATAATTACTTGAAAGTCACACTACCTCATCCCCATAATCACATCAAAGTTGGGGTAAAATTCGTTGTTCTTTATTATATTTGTGTATATGGAGGTTGACATTTGCAACTTCCTTGAGCAGTTTTGTGATTTTTTAACCCTAGGAATCTGTCAAGTTAAGAATAAAGCAGGATGTTGTGGTTGCAAACGTGGAAGGCCATACCCAGCATCCCACACTTCCCTTCTTCACCTTTGTCAGGAGGAGTTTGATAACAATGGTGAACAATATGTCTTAATTTCTCCTGTTAAAGATATTGACGAGGTCTAAGTGATTATTGGCTGGATTAGAGATATCTCTAATTATGTTTGTCCATCTATTAACGCAACTAAGATGAGAACAAAAGATGGGAAACGACTAGACAGGAAAAACTGCTGTCAACATGATAACAATATGAGAGACATTTGGCTTCAATCAGCACATACTTCCAAGGGCAAAAAAACGATATCATACACAGAGCAGGAATTAATAATGAAAGCTTCGAGGGCCCTTTTGAGACAAGACAATAATCTAATAATATTATGTTTTGAAAAATCTCACTTCTAACAAAATTATATAACCCCGAACCCAACTCCTTCCCCGTTCACATTCCCTCATCTATTTTCCACTCATCTTCACCATTCGACCATATGAGTAAACAAAAAAAAAAGGAAGAAAATTAATTAATTTGAGCAAGAGAAGTGATGATGTTTTAAAATACAATATGCATAGGAATAAGATTTTTTTTTTAAGTGTTTGGATAAAAAATAATCACATGTTCACGTTAATGTTCTCTTTTTCAGAGTTCAAAAAGTTGATAATTAATTATATTAAGTGATTATTGTTCTATGATAACACATTGTCATATTAGTTTATGTTTCCTTAACATTGGCCATGGCCTTAGTAACCACATCCCATAATCAACCATTTTTTTTTTCGTTTTTATCTTTCCAATAATTTGGTAAGATAACGAGTGTTTTGTCTCATCTCTATTTTAATTGACTCTACCTAGCTACCTATTAAAAGTAATAGTTATTGAATCTACCATTACCTTTTCAAATTTTACTCATATGTCTCTGCCCTCTTACCTTAAGGTAATGCTTTTATAAGCCATTTTGTAATATATTACTAATTCTTTTCTTGGTTAAATCATTTGTTGTAATAAAAGGCAGAATTATTAAGTACCGATCTTTTATAATATATAACACTTAATTATCTCACTCTCATTATGGGCAAAAGATGTATTTGTTCTTGTTGAAGCAGTAGAAGCTTCACATAGAAATGAATTTTCTCTTGATGAGTTCTGAGCCTAACTTGTACCTACAAAACAAGTCCATTATGGAATGAGAAAAACTTCGACTAGTTTTTGAGTTTTGTTACTCAAGTAACAAACAAAGTAGGCAAGAAGTTCATAAGATAAAAATATTGTTTTTTAGAGAAGAGATCTGTGTGTGAAGAGATCTATTTATTCTCTAGTTGAGAGGTGTCCTTAAGTGTAATGTCTTCTTTTTTAGTGTTGCCGAGATGAATAATCTTGCATCTCTCTTCTTAAACGTGAGAATATATAGCCTATAATGAAAAATATCTGGAATATATTTGGAGTAGCTCACCATGAAAAGTGATATTTTTAATGTGGTAGCTCTAGCTAAAGTCGTGGCTTATATATCTCGACGTGGTGGTAGCCTAAAATATAAGAGAATTGACATAGACAATAAAAAAAAAGAGAGAGAGAGAGAGAAAGGAAGGAGAGAGAAAATAAGGTGAGACTATGAGAATCAGTCTAATGTATCTCAATCAGGCTGAGAGATTCATCCTTACCGAGCCTCGGTTAGGTCGGGCCTAACCAAGCTACACATGGTAGCTTAATTAGTTGGGAGCCTAAATTTTTTTTTTTTTTGTATGATCAGTTCCATCCCATAATTATAAAACATATTCAATTAGCCCCATCATGACAATTTATAAAAAAATGGCATCATTTTAAGACAACAAGAGTGTTCCTACATTTCAATTCTAAAGGTACATATTCTAAAAAGAGGATTATATAAATTGGGTAATAAGATGTAATAGATGCAGGTTCTAATTGGAAATATTTTTTTTAATCAAAGACTTAATTGGGAATTGGGTGGTAAATATATTCTCTGTCCTTTTATTAATCCGCAAGGGAAAAAAAGAGAGTAGTTAACTAGAGATAATGATATGTGTATTTCTTACACTTGAAATCACAAAGATTAAAGTGATCGAAGTCGTATTAATCATATTTCATCTCAAAATATAAACCTTCTTATATAAAAAAGGAAAGCCTAATTTTCCTAATTTCTAGCACTCTCATTCCATACTAATATAAGTTTCTTAAAGTAGATTCCTAAAAGAATTTATGAATCCATCCATTGCTCATGGCGTGCATAATTAGAGATTTGGGATTACAACTTGGAATCTCTACTATACATAGAAAAGAATTTGCCAACAACTCATTGACATTTCAGGTAATTTGATTAAGACAACTAGAAAGTAATTCATTTTATCTTGATTTTACAACTAATTTATGTTCAACTAAAGATGGGGGAAAAATCAAGAGGATGTAGCTCTTTCTCTTATTTTAGCATTCGGTAATCTTGTGTAATCCCATAATATGTTTCTAAGGTACAAAAATGACAAGGAAAACTTTGAAAACTTAAGAATTTGGTGGTGATCCATATAAACCTTTGTATGTTTGACAATCATTAGACCAAGATGAGCAAAACCTAACTTCAAATGTTTTATCCATCAAGATGGTGACAACTGGATATGAAATTCCCCAAATGGTCCCAACTAATATCATAGTGGTAGGCTTTTTATGGCTCTTACATGTAATGCACTTTGTGGTTTTGTTTTTATGTTTGTGAAAAGAGACGACCTAGATGATCATTGTCTTTTGGTTTTAGAGGATTGTAGCTCTTGAGAACCTAACATAGTTTGGCTTAATGCCATGCTTGCACGACCCAAATGTTTTTCCAGGCACTAGTTATTTAATAATCAATTAAATTCTATCCTCAAGACTAGAGAGTATTTGCGAGTATGGTAGCAGTTACTTAATTTTTAAAAATAATTTTTACTCGGAAATATATTAAAATATTTTTTTTTAAATCACTTTTGACATCAGTACATTAACATGATCTGAAAACAAAAAAAAAATTAAAGTAAAGAAAAAAGATTAATTTTATTTTAAAACATTTTTTAAGTGCAAAAACAAACGGGTCTAAAATGCATATAAGGATCAAGATTGCATATATATATATATGTGTGTGTGTTGTGTGTGTGTGTGTGTGTGTGTGTGTGTATGTATGTATGTATGAGTGGATATCCTTTGTGTTATTAATTATTTGCGCATATAAATCAAAATCAATGGTTCATTTAATAAGGTAGGCATGTCTTACCTCGTTTTTCAATTAATTACAAAAAAAAAAAAATCTAAGAACTTACTTCACAATTAAGTGCTACAGATGAATATCCTATTTAAAAAACAAAAAGGTGCATGCTTTAATTCTTCAAGCATCACCAAAGAGTATTAAAATTTTGTTTTTTTTGTTTTTTTTTTTTTATTTCTTCTAAGTGATAGCTAACAGTGGTGAGCAATAAATTTTTGAAAATTTCATAAGCCTAGGAATTCATAGGGATTTGAATCCAATTCTTATAGATTCGCTTACATGTGCAAGTGGAGGTGTTAATCAGCCACTGTCTAAAGGACTTTTTGACAATTCAAATAGTATTTCATAATTCCACCAACTTGCATTCTTTTCATACAATAACCAAGTTATAACTTGTCGTGCAATAACTCTCGATAAACCCCATCTCAATCCAAATTTATGTTTAAACTTATGCTCAATTAATAATTCTATATTATTTTTAATGCACTTATTTCATTATTTAAGTGAAAGTTTATTAAGCAACCACTAACTTATACTTATTTTTATTAATTTAATGAAAGATAATATAGGTGATGAGATTCAAATATCTGGCTGTTTGATCATTAAGTCTAATACTATATTAAATAATCTCTTAAACTAAACGATGCATCTATCCTTTAAATATAAATTAATCAAGTTTTTAATTAGAACTATAATTTATATTTGAGCCAACATATTAAGAACCTAATGGATTATATGCATTAAGAACCATTATTTAGAAATTAAATTAATTGAGATGATTTAATTAAGTTTGACTTGATTAAAGTATATTTTAGAAATTAAGGACTATAATATAATTAATACAAGGATTATATTTCAAGACATAGAAAAATCAAGGGCTTGATTGAGTTAATTTATAAAATTATCATGAATTGGTATATGAATATTATTCAGGAGGCAAATTGATATTTTACCAATTTATAGGATTTTTTATATTTCCTTAAAAATAGTAAGTTATGCCTCTTATTTTGGGAGTTATTGTTTGTTAAAACAAAAAAAACTACAAAAAACATGAAATTAGAGCAAGCACTCTAGACATAGCAATCACTCTATCCTAAATAGGGATTTGAGAGATTTCTCATAGGTGGTTCGTGCAGATTACCATTGAAAGCTAGATAATTGGATGACATGTGATTTACGACAACTTAGCCTTTAAAGAATTGTTCAAAGTTGAAGAAGTTCAAATTTTCAGATAATAAATCGCTAAACAACTCTAGATCTGTTTAACAGGGTTTCAGGGACTCCCAAATAAATCTCTAAACAACTCTAGTTCTTTAGGTGACACAAGCATGCTTTAAATTTTTTTATATAAAAAATGTTACTTGAGGCATATACCTAATTGAGAAAAAAGGCAGATATATGAACCAACCTAAAAAAACATGGGAACCTCTTAAACCTTGTTGCTACCCAATTTTTGATCCATGTTTTTGATATATTTTCAAAAAATCCAAAAATAGAGAAAAACAATGAAAATCCAAAAAAATATGTTTTTTTTATATATTCTCGTCATTTTAGCATTTTCAACGTCGTCTAAAAAAAGAATTTAAATTGTTAAAAGATTTTCAAACGCGTTCGACGTTTCACGTGTCATTTTTAAATCATTGATTTTCCGCATTTAAGTCGACGTTGATATTGCTCGTTTTCAAAAAATACAAAAAAATAAGAAAAATCAAAATTTACAAAAAAGAAAGAAGTTGAGGGACCAAGTTGAAAAACCTAGCAAAAGTTTTCCTATAAATACCATGCTAAACTGATTTTTGAGAGGGGGGCAATTTTGACACATTGCAGAAAAAAAACAAAAACCCTAAAAACCACTTTTTCTCCCCACTCACAAAGAACCAGCCGGCGGCGCCTCCCCTACTGGTTTTGATTTTTTGTTCCCCGGGGTCCTTGGATTTTTCTCTCCAGAACCAGAGTCCAAGGACCCCCTACCATTTCTGATCCCACATTTTACCCCGCCGTTTCCCCTTTCCTAAAAGAAGGCTAAGGCTGCTGCACCCCCCTGGATTTTTGATCTTCTTCCTCTTGAATCCGTTTCCCACAGCCCCTCTATCGGCTGCTCACTCCCTCTCCTTCAAAAAAAAAAAACAGAGACTGGCCCTCATTTCATTCAACAGCCGGCTTTTTTTTTTTTTTATTTTTTCTTCACTTTTCCCCGCTGCACCACCATCTCCATCAACGCCGGCCTCCACCTTGACAACAGCAGATCCAGCCGAAGCCCCCTTTCTCAGCAGCGTTTTCTTCTCCTCTCAATAGCAGCGCCTCCACCCAGATCAACCCGCAGCTCCGGCGCTCCCCAGGTCTTCTCCCCTCAGCCGGAGCTTCCCTTTTCCTGTTGAAGACGACCGCTGCTTCCCCAGTTTGGACCCGTGGGTTTCTTCTCCTCTCAGCCATCGCCTCCTAGTTTCAGCAGCCAACAGACCCACTGCCATCCGAAGAAGGAAACAACAGCGACCCGGAAAGAAAAGAAAAAGGAAACAGATCTGAAAGAAGAAGAAGAAGGAGCAGATCGGAGAAGGAAGAAAGAACAAAAAATCAGATCCGAAAACAAAGAAATAAAAGCTTAAAATCGACTGTTTGTGCGTTTGTTTTTGTTGTAGATGATGTGGTTTCTTACCGTCTGCGGGGAGAGAAAAGGAAGAAGAAGCAGAATCTGGCCAACCCTTTTTTTCCGGCGTTCCACGCGCCGCCGCTGTCCAGCACTGTTCACGCGCCTAGCAGCCTTCCCGAGCACTGTTCCTGCGGTTCTGAATGGGTTCCCAGCACTGTTATGGATTGTTTAGGGACTGCTTTGTAATTTTAATGGGTTAATGTAATTTGTTTAGTTTTTTTTTTTTTTTTGTAATTGATATTTTGTAAATATGGATGTAAAGGAAAAGAAAAGAAAAGAAAAAAACGAAAATAAAATAGTGAAAGTATGTGTGTGCTTGTATTTTGTTTTATTTATCTGTATATATTTAAAATGATAAAATTGCAAATTTATTAAAGAAGAATTTAATATTTGATCGGATCACGGTTAAGAATTATTAACTTATACGTAAGTGATATTTCTAATTTCCGACGAAAAGACAATTATTAAAACTTCTTTAACACCTCAAATTCGCGAAGCAGCTTACCTCAGGTAGGGTGTGTTAGGGGTGCTAATACCTTCTCTAACCACAACCAGTTTCCTTACCCGCGAATCTTTGACAAGACCAGTCCATCCGGTTTCCTAGTAGCCTTCAATAAATTACTAGGTGGCGACTCCAACGAACCAAATTCAAGCAAATGCAACAATGAGAATTAAATCGCCAGCCGATGCCGCGCGCTGATTTTTTTTGGGGTGCGACAGAATGGCGACTCCACTGGGGAAGGTACTGTTTCTAACATTATTGGACTAAGCTTTGTGTATTTGATGTGTTTAAGTTTTTGCATTTTTTATCTTTTTGTTAATATTTATTTCCATGTATTTTATAGAATTGTCTCATGCATCACCTGTATTTATTTTTAAACGCACACACAAGCTTCTAGGTTAGGTGGGGAACTAGCGATCTGCCCTAAGACTATTGGTCAGGGTTCAGATGCGTGAAACACCCAACTCATATCTGAGTGCCTGCTTGGTAATGGTGGGTATACGTGTCTTAACCATTCCTTGCAACGCCCCCATACTGTCTTTACGAAGAACGTCACTGGGCAGATATGAGACCCTTTTGAGACCAGATAGAAAACCTACCCCTGTTCACATAATGAATAGAACCTGTCCTTAGGTTGTATGTGCTATTGTTATTTGCATAAGGGCAAACCCTTCTTGAAGCATCTTGAACTCAAGACTTATGGGTGACACATTGGCCGTTGCTCCGAAAATTTTCATTGTAGAGTTTGGGCAAAAATCACGATTCTTGTCCATCATACAAGAGTTACAACCATATTGTCACCTCTCGAAGGGTGAGTTCGTCATATAGATTACATGTTCATACATTTTTCATGCATGCGCCAGAATGAAAAGTAGGTCCCCTACGAGTCTACAACACCCGACTTTGAATGAAGAAAAACACGGAAGATGAACAGTATGCTCGTCATAATTTTTGGAGACGTGTGTGACTCGCTTCTAGCTTACTCGAGCAGATATTGAAAAATAACTCTAGGAAAGTTCCTTCCAACCGACCTATCATCTTTGTTCAAAACCCAATAATGACTCTGCCCGAAGAAATTGGGGGCAAAATTTGTCAAGAGCCTCGTTGTAATCATGTATTTTTCGCAAAAGCTTTGGTGGGAAGGCTGACCAAAGGGAATTGCATCACCGCTGCATATTGGAGCCTATTCTTGTTCTACAAAAAAAAAAAAAAAACCTTAGTTTGATCATGCCTGCAAAATTTCTTGATTTTTATTTCAACCTATTCCAGTTTTTTGTGGTAACTTGGCTCAAAATTCCGCAATATTTTCCTTGTCAAATGAGCCTTTCTTGTTAATAAGATCATGTGTTTTCTTGTGTTCATAACATACTTTCATTTTTGTTGTTGTTTCATGCACATAACATATTGAGCATAACCGTTAAGCATGAAACCATCACACCAAGAATCTTTGGGTGTGTTTCCTTTCTTTCAAAACTATGCATGATCGCACATGTTCACAAGGATTTTTGGGAATTCAAAGTTTAGTACAAAAACTGAAATCATGTTGATGTTTGTCCAAAGCAAACGAGTTCTGGAAATTCAGGTGATTCCTTAGAAGAGTAACCATACACCTAGAAAAACCCAAAAAAAAAAAAAAAAAAAACAGCAAGAACCCATGAAGTGACTTCAAAATCTGAGTTTTTATTTGAATGAATAATGAGAAATCACATTGTATACTCGCATGAAAGCAAGGCTTACCGATCCTAAATGCATGCATTTGAGATGAAGAAAGGCCATCTTTGATAATCCTTTCACGAGGCTAAAATATATCCTTTGCAGTCCCCTTTTGAGCCTTATGCTTTTCTTAAGATAAATAACCTTGGCTATGATCACACCCCACACTGGGGGTAAGTGCGATGACATAGAGAAAACCTCAATGATTGAAAGTGCCCAAGCAATACTAGGGGGCATAAGAGAAAATTCTCAATCATCAAAGGTGCCCGAACAAAGCTAGAGGGACATGAAGAAAAATCCAAAGGATCAAGAGTTTTGAGCAAAAAAAAAAAAAATATTATGATGCTCAAAACCATATGAAGAAAACAAAAGCAAAGAGAAAAAGCCCAAGCCCAACACAAGGGGGCACGATTGAAAAAAAAGACATTTAAATGAAAAAAGGTCAAGAAACAAGCACAAGTGATCCTTTCTTCAAATCCCTTAAACACCTTTTGAGCCTACAAATATCATTTTCTTCATAACCAAGAGCCCAAGCCTACATTACGTGCCTAATCAAGCCCTTTCTGATCAAAGGCAAGCAATCTGGATCGGTAGGCAATGCTTTCTCATGTGAACCAATTCATTATTCGTGCAAATAAAATAAATGCTTTGAACCTCGGTTCTCAATAACCCTCAAATTGAGATTTAAACCTTTTCCGACAAACCAGAGGTCACTTCATATTTTTTACCAAAAGCCAAAACAAGAAGTTTTCATCACTTCTGATAACCTCTCCATTGGAATCACTTGAATTTTTAGAATGAGTTTGCTTTTGAATCGATGTCAAAATAATTTTTGTGTTTGGAATAACTTTGGAATTTCAAAATTCTGCATGAAAACAACTCCTTGTCAAACCTTCCTTCATATAGCCTCGTCCACAAACCCGAATTGAACACTTGGGGGCATGATCAAGCTAGGGAGCAATAAAGAAACATATGAAAGGGCAGGCTCCATGATTCCCATTCTAAGAAAATGTCGAGCAAAGTTGGCAACCCTTGAGATAAAGGGGCGGAGGACAAAGAAGTACGATGATATCAGGTCTTTCCTAGAGGTAAAAATCACAAGAGATGACTCGAGTAAGCAAGAGCGAAGAAGCCATCGAAGTTCACTGCCAACACTCCAACTTTTGAGAAAAGAAACACACCATGAAGAAAGGGGGACCTATTTTTCTCAGGTAAGTATACATGCATATTGATCATAATGCATTGCTTTTAACATTGTCAGGTCGGTGTTTCATCATCATCTTTTGGGTAGTGGTTTTCTAACCCTACCTCATTTTGAGTGCGCCTTTGAGCTCTCACCTCTTTCTGTGTGCGCCTTTGAGCTATCATCTCGGGTAGTGTGTTTTTTCTAACCCTACCTCATTTCGAGTGCGCTGTTGAGCCCTCACTTCTCAGGTAGCGCGTTTTCTAACCCTACCTCATTTCGAGTGCGCCTTTGAGCCCTCGCCAACATTTTTCTTGGGTAGGTCACCCATCATAATGAGACCATTTTTTTTCACATTCTTTCCACCTGGGTTGGTCACCCATTACAATGAGACCCCACTTCATATTTTTTTCAATTTTCGGGTAGGTCACCCATGACAATGAGACCGCACTTCATCATATTTTTTCCATCTGGGTAGGTCACCCATTACAATGAGACCACACTTCATCATATTTTTTCCATTTGGGTAGGTCACCCATTATAATGAGACCGCACATCACATTCTTTCTATTTGGGTAGGTCGCCCATCACAATGAGACCACCTTTTCATATTCTTTCCACGTGGGTAGGTCACCCATTACAATGAGACCACACTTCTTCACATTTTTTCCATTTTTGGGTCGGTCACCCATACAATGAGACTAGCATTTTTCTAGGGTTCGTCACCCGTACAATGAGACCAACATAGGGTTCGTCACCCGTACAATGAGACCAGCTTTTTTCTAGGGTTCGTCACCCGTACAATGAGACCAGCACTAGGGTTCGTCACCCGTACAATGAGACCAGCACTAAAGTTAGTCACCCGTACAATGAGACCAGAATGAGGTCGCCAGATGGGATCTCATGTAGCTTTGGTTAAAGGGAATCGTCAGATGGGATTTCAGGTTAACCGAGTTACACATATTTCGTTCCATTGAATGAGGTCGCCAGATGGGATCTCATGTAGCTTTGGTTAAAGGGAATCGCCAGATGGGATTTCAGGTTAACCGAGTTACACATATTTTGTTCCATTGAATGAGGTCGCCAGATGGGATCTCATGTAGCTTTGGTTAAAGGGAATCGCCAGATGGGATTTCAGGTTAACCGAGTTACACATATTTCGTTCCATTGAATGAGGTCGCCAGATGGGATCTCATGTAGCTTTGGTTAAAGGGAATCGCCAGATGGGATTTCAGGTTAACCGAGTTACACATATTTCGTTCCAGAATGAGGTCGCCAGATGGGATCTCATGTAGCTTTGGTTAAAGGGAATCGCCAGATGGGATTTCAGGTTAACCGAGTTACACATATTTCGTTCTAGTTGAATGAGGTCGCCAGATGGGATCTCATGTAACTTTGGTTAAAGGGAATCGCCAGATGGGATTTCAGGTTAACCGAGTTACACATATTTTCGTTCCAGTTGAATGAGGTCGCCAGATGGGATCTCAGGTAAACCCAATGTGTGGGCAGGTCGCCCGTGAAAATAGACTATTGGGAGAGTGTGGGTCGGTCGCCCGTGAAAATAGACTTGAGTGAGTACGTGTGGGTAGGTCGCCCGTGAAAATAGACCAGAGTGAGTATGCGTGGGCAGGTCGCCCGTGAAAACAGATCAGTGTGTATGTGTGGGCAGGTCGCCCAAGATAATGAAATCATTTTCCTTTTGTTTTCTTTACAAAGCTTACTATGCAAAATTTTGAGGAGTTTTGCTTCGTAAGCATTGTAAAGAGGGGGCATCTGTTGCTACCCAATTTTTGATCCATGTTTTTGATATATTTTCAAAAAATCCAAAAATAGAGAAAAACAATGAAAATCCAAAAAAATATGTTTTTTTTATATATTCTCGTCATTTTAGCATTTTCAACGTCGTCTAAAAAAAGAATTTAAATTGTTAAAAGATTTTCAAACGCGTTCGACGTTTCACGCGTCATTTTTAAATCATTGATTTTCCGCATTTAAGTCGACGTTGATATTGCTCGTTTTCAAAAAATACAAAAAAATAAGAAAAATCAAAATTTACAAAAAAGAAAGAAGTTGAGGGACCAAGTTGAAAAACCTAGCAAAAGTTTTCCTATAAATACCATGTTAAACTGATTTTTGAGAGGGGGGCAATTTTGACACATTGCAGAAAAAAAACAAAAACCCTAAAAACCACTTTTTCTCCCCACTCACAAAGAACCAGCCGGCGGCGCCTCCCCTACTGGTTTTGATTTTTTGTTCCCCGGGGTCCTTGGATTTTTCTCTCCAGAACCAGAGTCCAAGGACCCCCTACCATTTCTGATCCCACATTTTACCCCGCCGTTTCCCCTTTCCTAAAAGAAGGCTAAGGCTGCTGCACCCCCCTGGATTTTTGATCTTCTTCCTCTTGAATCCGTTTCCCACAGCCCCTCTATCGGCTGCTCACTCCCTCTCCTTCAAAAAAAAAAAACAGAGACTGGCCCTCATTTCATTCAACAGCCGGCTTTTTTTTTTTATTTTTTCTTCACTTTTCCCCGCTGCACCACCATCTCCATCAACGCCGGCCTCCACCTTGACAACAGCAGATCCAGCCGAAGCCCCCTTTCTCAGCAGCGTTTTCTTCTCCTCTCAATAGCAGCGCCTCCACCCAGATCAACCCGCAGCTCCGGCGCTCCCCAGGTCTTCTCCCCTCAGCCGGAGCTTCCCTTTTCCTGTTGAAGACGACCGCTGCTTCCCCAGTTTGGACCCGTGGGTTTCTTCTCCTCTCAGCCATCGCCTCCTAGTTTCAGCAGCCAACAGACCCACTGCCATCCGAAGAAGGAAACAACAGCGACCCGGGAAGAAAGAAAAAGGAAACAGATCTGAAAGAAGAAGAAGAAGGAGCAGATCGGAGAAGGAAGAAAGAACAAAAAATCAGATCCGAAAACAAAGAAATAAAAGCTTAAAATCGACTGTTTGTGCGTTTGTTTTTGTTGTAGATGATGTGGTTTCTTACCGTCTGCGGGGAGAGAAAAGGAAGAAGAAGCAGAATCTGGCCAACCCTTTTTTTCCGGCGTTCCACGCGCCGCTGCTGTCCAGCACTGTTCACGCGCCTAGCAGCCTTCCCGAGCACTGTTCCTGCGGTTCTGAATGGGTTCCCAGCACTGTTATGGATTGTTTAGGGACTGCTTTGTAATTTTAATGGGTTAATGTAATTTGTTTAGTTTTTTTTGATTTTTTTGTAATTGATATTTTGTAAATATGGATGTAAAGGAAAAGAAAAGAAAAGAAAAGAAAAAAACGAAAATAAAATAGTGAAAGTATGTGTGTGCTTGTATTTTGTTTTATTTATCTGTATATATTTAAAATGATAAAATTGCAAATTTATTAAAGAAGAATTTAATATTTGATCGGATCACGGTTAAGAATTATTAACTTATACGTAAGTGATATTTCTAATTTCCGACGAAAAGACAATTATTAAAACTTCTTTAACACCTCAAATTCGCGAAGCAGCTTACCTCAGGTAGGGTGTGTTAGGGGTGCTAATACCTTCTCTAACCACAACCAGTTTCCTTACCCGCGAATCTTTGACAAGACCAGTCCATCCGGTTTCCTAGTAGCCTTCAATAAATTACTAGGTGGCGACTCCAACGAACCAAATTCAAGCAAATGCAACAATGAGAATTAAATCGCCAGCCGATGCCGCGCGCTGATTTTTTTTTGGGTGCGACAAACCTGATCAAATTTTAAAACTCACAACTTGTGAAGTCCTGAATCTGGATTCAATCAATACTAATCAATTTAAAAAACTTGTCAAAGAAAAAAAATAGTAATAAAAAAATAGGGGTTAGATTTTATAAGAAAAAAAAATAAAGGAGAGTGAAATTGTAAAAAAAAAATCAATTTAAAAATAATCTAAAAAAAAAAAGCAAATAGTAATCGAAAGAATGATGACCAAATTTAAAAAATAAAAAAATTAAAGGGGGATGAAATTGAAAAGACATTATAATTTTATATATTATTCAAGATTAAAAGTAATACAAAAAAAAACAAGGACTAAATCTAAAGAATTAACAAATTAAAGGTTTATTCTGGAATTCTTAAGGGGCTGGCACAAAAACCTAGGGAGAGGAGAGAGAAGAGGAGGGGGGAAATGGTTGTTAACGCCAAACCAACTATAATTTTGGAACACTCGTTTCCCCATCATGGAGGGGGAGCCGGGAGAACTCCAACACCACTAGTGACGATAACTTTTGATGGTCAAACAGCCCTCCATGCATGCTTCAACAGGATTTTTTTTTTTAATTTAATCTTTACTAAATTACAATAATGCCTATGAACTAACTTAAAATTACAAAAAAAAAAAAACAAAACAAAACAAAAAAACAACTATGGTAAAAGGACCAAAAATTCATTGTAAGAGAGTGTATTTGATTTTTTCTTTAAAAGCAATAAAATATTTGTGTTATTTTGGAAAAAATAAAAAGATTAAAATGCCCTTGAGTGAAAAATAATTTTTTTTTTATTCTAAGGTTAAAATAGTAATTTTACAATGCAATAAAAATAAAATGACTAATCTAACCCTATAATATTTGAAAAGAACATTAATTGTGTCATAATAAAAAGATAATCCTACACCAAAGCCTAGTTGAAAAGTTTTGTAGCTTAAGGGCAATTTCTTATTCTTTTTCCCATCACTAGAGAGATCCTGACTCGGAAGAATGGTCATCGTGATACCACATACGTGCGACATAATTAAATAACAAGAATATTATTAAATCAAATGAAGTTCATGATCTAGGTAATTGGTTTGGTGGGTTAACTAAGAGGTAGCCGGGTCAATTTAATATGTTGCTACCTCAATGTTTTAAATAAATCTCACATTGATTTTTTTTTAAAGCCAAACTATTTTTTTTATTTTTGGTCATTTAATTATTTTATTCTTTGACTGTTTTTACACTTGTTAAATCATAAATTATATTAAAACAACTTTTATAGTATTTAATTTAAAACCTAAGCTAAGCAGCAAGTCAGATTAAAATTTTCAAATTTAATATGTTGGATTAAGTTTGATGATAATTTCAAAGAGTTTCCAACAATTAGAATATTATTTTTTAACATTCATAAATTTTTTGTCTGACGTGCGACGTGGTGTGGGAAATAACCTAATATTTTCTATGTTTTCCCTCTTGATCCTATAAATCAATAGTCAACTTATATTCCAATTTTCATTGTCAAGCCCAAACATGAAAGTTTTTGGACATTCACAATCTATTATCCTTAACTTCTCTATTTATTATTATTATTATTATTATTTTGTAGAGAGGAATCCGCTTTTCCACAAGCTCTTATCCCTGTTCACATTCTAGTAAATATTCTTTCTCACAAAGCAGAAGAAAGGGGATAGAAGAATTTCAATTCCATGCGTGGAATTATAGATCGGAGAATAAAATAATTTTTGATGTTATATTGGATATAACTTCAAAAATAAGATGTGACTTTTAATATTTCTATTATTTTACTATCATCTAGATTTAATATATTAGAATATACCATGGGAAAAAAAGTTCTTATAATTTCACAAGTCTAAATATATTTAAAACCTGACAAAAAAGTAATTTAGTTTATATTTGTTTGTATGTTTGCGCTGTTATAATACAAGGGATTAAAATTGTTTTAAATGAAAAAAAATATTTAAGTTGAAGGATTCTTTTAGAATTGTTATCCAACTCAAAAATATAATCATATTAAACTTTTATCATCATGGTAAATTTTATTATTAATATATATTTTTTTTATTTATCTTAGTAGTTCTTAACTGAAACCATTGTGTGTGTGTGTATTGTAACATCAAGTTAGTAAAAAATATCAAAACAGTATGTTCATATTTTATGTGTGACTTAAAACTAGAAAAACAATCATGAATATGATAAAATTATATTTAAAATTTTAATAGTAAAAAAAAAAATCAAATTTTCATAAACAATTTATTATTAGTATTATTATTTTCATATCATATGCATAATAATTGAATAAGAAATATTATTAAAATTTTTAAAAATTCTAATGATATTTAAAAATCATGTTAAAAATAAAAAGTGGATGTATCTAGCAAATTATTTTCAAAGAGCCAAAAAAACAAGAGAGAGAGTGTCACCTAGCTATGCTCTATTTAATTTTTATCATAAGCCTGCTCTACGTAAGTAGGTCAGTTTTATCAATATAGGGGAGGACTTGGAAAAAAAAAGTGACGCAAGACATGTCATCTTTTATAATTCAAAAAATGCATAAAGCCATCAAGCTTGAACTCTTGACCTTGTTAGACCACTCACGTGAACCAACTCAACTACAGATTTGATAAATAAAGTAATTAGAGATGCTTTACTATTTATACAAGGAGTTTAAATAAGATTGACCCCTGGACCGAGTAATATAACTTCGTGCATTAAGCTTGCTAGTAATTTGACTATTTGAAGTAAAAAATAATATTTTATTTTTAGGTATTTTAACGATATTATTAAATCTAGCCTAGGTTAGGTTTTAAAAAATATGAATGGATGTTACCTCGGTCATTTTGGGTGACCTAACCAATTTGGTTCAAACCTTGTTGGATTAAAAACAATCAAAACTAAATCATTTAAATTTTTTTTTAAAATAAAAATCTTGAAACGACACTAATTTAAATTGACTTGAGTTAACCTAGTCAGCTTATGACTTGGGCCTTGGATTGGGAAACGGGCTACACAAGTTTAATGACTTTGATTTTTTTATGAACTTTTAAGATTTTTAAAAATCATTTCCATAAAAATGTCAAATACAAACAAAAATACTGACAAAAACAATAATGTCGTTAAGGCCCCGTTTGTTTGCTGGAAAATAATTTTTTAAAAAGTGGATGTATCTAGCATATTTATTTTAACATATTTAAAAATCATGTTAAAAATAAAAAGTGGATGTATCTAGCAAATTATTTTCAAAGAGACAAAAAAACAAGGGAGAGAGTCAGGCCTAAGACTTGTCTTACCAGGGCAGGGCACACCTATCACCTAGAAAATACTTTCTAGTGTTTGGTTATATCATGAAAAAATAAGTTGGAAAATAACTTATTAATGTTTTATTTTTTTCAAGTTTATTAAAATAATGAGGAACAAATCTTACAAATTAAAAAGTTGAATGAGAATGAAATTGAAAAAAAAAATTATAATTTCATAAATTATCTCAAATAAAATAAATAATAATCAAAATAATAGAGATCAAATCTAACAAATAAAAAATTTGAAAGATGAAGAAATTAAAATAATAATAATTATTATTATTATTTCATAAATTATTTTCAAATAAAATAAGTAACAATCAAAAGAATGAGGATCAAATTTGATAAATAAAAAATTTTAATTAAAAAATAATAAGGGAAAAGTAAATAACAATTATAAAAATGAGGACCAAAGTTAATATAAAAATAAAATTCGAAGGGATGAAATTGAAAAAAAATATTCAAAACAAAATTTATATATAGCGATCAAAAATTTGAGAACTAAATTTGATATAATCAGCAAATAATATGACATTTTTTAAATTTTTCACAACTTCTAGAAAGTGTTTTCTACCCAAAAAGAAAAAATACTTTCCTGGAAACCAAGCTAAATTTTTCTTTGACTGTAAAGTGTTTTCTATTTACTAATTTTTCTAATGGTAAATAAACACAGGAAAGTTTGAAAAGTGGTTTTCAAGAAATCACTTTCCGCCAAACAAATGATACCTAAATAATAATGACATTTATCAACGAACCATGATATTGCTATTCACCTCAGTATTCACCAATGAAATTTTATCAATGAATATCAGAGAAATTATAGTTGGAAATCAATTAATAAAAAAAATAGAAATATGACATGTCATTTTTAAAAAGATTGAAGAACAATCATCAATGTTGAGACTAAAAAATAAATGAAAAATACTAAAGCATTTTTTATTGTTAACACTCTCATAACTTATTATGGATTGGAACTATCTATTGTGTTTAAACTTTTTTTTTCTACGTAATTTTATCTTTTTGTGATTGAATTGATTGCCAATTGGTTTTTATTTGTTAAGGAATGACAAGATTAACAAAAAAGAACCAAAATAAAAGACATAGGTAAATCAGGTAGCAATTTTCAAATTAGTGTGAGAAGTTAACTTTGGTTCTCCATCTTTTTAATGGATACATTTTCAATCCTTTTAGTTTTTGAAAGCTTTTTTTTCTTCTTGACTTAGCCTTTAATCTCCCGTCTATTTTATTAAATGAACACATAAAATTTTAAACTCACAATAAAAAAAATTTTGTTGCTGCTACTGAATATGTTAATTAACAATGGTTACAAGTTTTTAGTTAAAAGAAAATTTGACCGAAATCACAACGAAGCTCAAGATAATACACTGGTTTAATTCTTATAACTTGTTGGCTCTTTTGTTACATCCTCAATAAACACCATGAGACACATATATTTTTTGAATTTGTGCATGTTTTTTTATATAAATAAGGGTAGTTGTGTCTTTCTCCTTGAAAAAAAAAAGCACAAATTTTTTTTATCTATAGAACTAATAAACTATACAGCTAAACCCATGAAAGATTATATATTAATTAACTTTTATTGTAAATATAACATACAAAATCACAGTTATATATAAATACTAGTTAAGTGTTGACAAGTTAATCTAACGATCTACGACTCAAAACCTAGTCCAAAATGATAAAAAAAAATCAAAAAAATATTTTAAACAACTTGTTTCATTGTAGTTTCAAAGGTTTTTTTTTTATAAAAAACCTTAAATTAATTGGAGTTAATTCATTTTCTTTTCACCCGAGTTTTAAATCGAGTCAAACTTTAAATCGGGTTTTATAAATATACACAAAACCAGAAAGAAAAACTCATGGGCTTTATCTGTGAATGTACTTGGTCGAGCCCTTTAAATACGAACAAAGATTAAATAAACAAAGAGAAGTGGTGATGGGAGGACCCATAACCTCTGCCTACCCGTAATGAAATTATTAGGTGACAGTGAAGCCATTATGCATCCAACATTCATACCCTCTCCATCTCCGTATATCTGATTTATTTGTTTGGAGTATGCAGGCAATGCATGCGATAATAAAAAATATATATATAACTGGCTTCTAGATTTGTTTCTAGAAATTAATAATTTGAATTTTATAAATTTCAAAACTATTAAAAACTTATATGATTATTAATTTTAGAATTCGTAGAATTAGTCAAGGTATACGCATGCTAGCTCGGATATCTATATTAATTAAAAAAATAAAAAAATATAAATATAAATGAAAAGAAAAATACACATTTATTTATTGTTAACATTCATGGCTTTTTGGCCTTTTCGATTGCCAGCTGGAGCATATAATGCCATTGAGTGATATATAATAATGAAAACATTTTACAGAGATGATAGGAATGTCTGGTGGCATATAGATTTGACAAGCTCATTAAATGTTGTAAAGTTTTCTAATTCGCAATATCTACTTGTTTCTCAAATTAATAGATTTTCATTATTTGGCAATGGAAATTTTGCAAAAACAAACAATAAACAATGTCCAATTTGTTTATAATCAAAAGCCAATACATTTAATGTTCATGGCTTAATAAAAATCTATATTTATTTTTTTATTAATCAAAGTATGAAGACAAAAAAAATAACAACATGCATGTGCGTATTTTAATAAAAAAAAAATTATTATGAGAGTTTTGTTTATGTAATGTTGACATGTTAAAAGGCATACGAACTACAAAATACAAACTAGTATCATTAAGGATCACATGCAAAGGCACGTGATAAAAAGCTACTACTCAAACAAGATTTAGAGTTCGTGAATGTGTTTATTAACATGCATTAAATTGAAAAGGCCTTACTTCCTAAGCTTCCTTAACCCAACATCACAAGTTCTTACCTCAAGATTACAATTTTTCTAATTAAAATATATCAAAATATAGTACTTTGGGAACAAATCCTTCAAATTAATATACTCTAAGATGTTTTTTCTAATGCTCCCTTAAATTTGAGATTTATAGCATATTTGTTTGGCGTGAAAAATCATTTTTTATAAAAATTTAAAATTTTTTTTCTTGAAATTAATTTTTTAATTTGGTATTTTTATATTGTTTTGATTTGTATATGTTAAAAATAAATTTTAAAAAATAAAAAAATATATTATTTTAATATATTTCCAAACAAAAAAATATTTCAAAAAAAAAAAAACAATAATTAAAAGTTAGAAGAAGTACATATCCCAAGCACCAAAATCCAAATAGATCCCATGTTTATTGATTTTCAATTTATTATTATATTTTTTATTAATGTGAATATTTAGATCAGTTTATGTGTATTGCGATTAATTTCACAGGTTCTGAAATTAACGACAATGTAAGCCTCTAGTAATCCTGAGGTTTGTGAGACTCGAATTGGTGACCATGTAAGTTTTTATAGAGTAAGCTTAGAACATAATCAGTTGAGTTACATCTTTTAGGGTTATTTTAATTTCTCTTTTCTTTATATATATATATATATATATATATATATATATATATATATATATATATAAAGAAATGTCAACATGGCTTCATTTTCATTGCACGAGAGAAAGAAGTCATTTCCCCCTCTAGTAGCCTTTTTGGGTCTGGACCCTAAGTTACCAATTTACCATCATCTTCATATTCTTTATTAGACTTATTTACATTTTTTTCGAACTTAATTAATTAATAGATATTTCCAAGGGTCGGGCCGGCCCAACAAAATAAGGTTTAATACTCTACTAGCTAGGGCCCCATGTCAACCCAGTACAGAAATTGTCTGCGGCTGCTTTGCTCAGCACGCAATAAAGAGAGAGAAAAGCAAAGCTGCTTAACTTATAGTAAAATAATATATAATATATAATATATAGTTTATGGTGATTAAAGGAATGGGGAGATAATGGGAGTGGATTCTCAAACACATGCAGCGTCACAAGTGAATGTCCTTTGCAATCATCTTCCCCAGTTGTGTTCTTCGACCGAATCTATTAATTAATCATGTATGTATATTAGAGTTTTTATGAATGTGATAACGATTGTTTTATAAAATATTTTTTGTTTAGAAATATATTAAAAGAATATATTTTTTTATTTTTAAAAAATTATTTTTGACTGAAATAATAATGACTAAACACTAAAAAAAATTAATTTTTTTTTTATAAATATTTTAAAAATATAAAAACAAACGGGTCTTTGTTTAACGCTAATGAGTAAACTAATGTACTTTTTTGTTTTGTTTTATAGCCCTACTTCTCTTCTTTCTTAAGCATAATTAATCAACCTACGTGCACTAACCCATCGAGGAAGATCTCTCGAATATATTCACGGGTTGGTGATTTTTTTAATGTGAACTGCATGCCATATATAGATAAAAAGTTGGTGTGTGGTGAGGTGGTGAAATTATGGTAGGGAGTTGAGGTGGGTCCCGGTCTTTCCCCCGGCAGCCACCAAACAGGAGGCTACATTTCTGGTGTCGGACTTTGCCCTTTCCTTAGATTCTTTTGCCATCTGAGACATGATTCCATGCGTCATGTTACCTTCCACAGCATGATCTCCACCGTCCAATTCAAGGTCCTCGGATTTTCTTGCTTGCAATAGCTGTAGTTTGTGCATCTGATCGCCAAGATCAAGGTGGCTTGATCTTATGGCAAAATGCTGGAGATCGATCATGACAAACGGTCCAAGATTGGGGCTAGAAAAGGCCAGGATCGAGGGCCCCACTGACTTGGTATATTACTGTGTATAGTGTCATGCAATGATGTTATGCACCCCCTCCATGCCGTCGATCTGTATTTTGAATTGCAAAAGGTTACAGTTAACATTTGAATTTATCGTCTACTGAGAAGGATCACTTGAATAGTATGTACAAAACGTGTCACGAGTTTAGCAGCGGATCTATATTTTTTTAATAATATTTAATTCATTGCCAACGTGTTTTTTCAAAAAAACCAAAACTCTGCAACTCAATATATGTCGCTGCCTGTCAAATAATCTGGTTTATTTTAATTTAAATAATAAAAAAAATCAGCAACAATAATTAAGTTAATAATCTGGTTTATATATATATATATATATGATTATACTTTCTACGAATGAGCGATGAATTTACAAGTTAATAACAAAGCGATGAATTAAGTCTCTACTTCCATTAGTTACTTCATTTATCCATCGATTTATCATTTTTTTGTAATTAAATGTCAAATTATCTTATTACAATTATATTTTCTCCGAAAAAAAATATTGCCCAAAAAAAATAATTACGAGACAAACTATTAAATGCAAGGCTTCAGTAACCCAATGAATATTATGCATCCATAAATCATAAAACATCATGCAAAAAGACATTGAATTAAATTTGACATTATTGTATTTATCTAAATATATAAATTCATCATTATTATTCAATAAATTATAAATTATAAAATTTTAAGAAAATAATTTTGATCATTTAGCTCAACAAGACTTTCTTTCTTACAACTTAAGTGATATGTTCGATCTATTTTTAGTTGCGTTAATAACTTTTATCTATATTTATATATGGATTTGTATAAAATCCATATACTTATACTAAAACAACTAATACTATATGGTATTATTTATGCTCAAGCAATAGACTAATATTCCTAATTGGTTGAACATAACCATCATACTTAATAATTTAGGTTTCTATTTGACTAATATACCCAAAAGGGAGACTTATCATCCTAGAAACCACCTTTTAAAAAAGTTGCTTTCAATCCATTAGTTATTGTTATTGAAAGGTCTAACAAAAAGGTAATTTAATCGATGAAAAGTTTTGAAAACCAATAAAGTTATAAGATTCAATTCGTGGATGTTATCAAGTTCAAGATCAGATTAACCCAATTGAAGTTTTATTTTTTCTTAAAAAATATTTGAAAATAACATTATTAGAAAACTATCAAATACAAATGGAAATAAAATATCATTAGTAAATTATAGTAACATTTACCGACATAACATAATGTCATATTGTTTTTGTCGATGAATACCGAGAGAATTATAGGTGGAAATCAATGAATGAAAAAAAAAAAGGGCAGGTATTTACTTTTAATTTCCATAAAAAAAATATAACGTGTCAATATTACAGATAAAATTAGAAAGGAAATATAACTGTCACAAATTGAGCTCCTATCATCAAAAATCTGGTCACCCCAATACCTAGTATGTTAGTATCCCTGCCATGTTCAATTGTTTTAAAATATTTGTCACTTCAAGTAAGTAAAACTACCTATTTTTTGTTGTAACACATTTTTTATATTATTTTTTTTTGGCATTTTTATGTAGTTTGTTTGTGAGTTTACTTCTTTTATAGCTTTTTCCTGTAAAAATTTGTTGGATGATGTGTACATGTTAGGTTTGCTTGAGATTTTAAAAAAATCTATTTGTTTGTCATTTGATGAAATCGAGTTTGATTTCGTAACTTAGGTGTTTTATAATGAAATAAATAATGAGTTATTTAAGATCTTTGTAAATCTCAGAGGCTATATGGGATACTTATATCCAGCACATGATGTTTAAGCATTTTATGTAGCAATCGTAGTTTGGTGCAAAGAACTGGACTTAAAAGATTCATGATTCCATCACCATACACACCGATAGATACATTTTATTTGTTTCCCATGCAAAGCGAATAGTAAGATTCTATTCTATACGATTATTTTTTTTATTATATGAAAATATTTAACTAATAATAGCTTTCTTTTACGAGCTATAAAGGCTTGGATACAATCCAAGACCGATAGAGCTTTTTGCTTAAAATCACACAAAAAATAAGGACACCATCGAAAAATGGTGCAATGGCTCGTGGGTAACCGATGTCAAAAGTTCATGGTAAGTTGTATTTCAACAATTTTTCTCTTAAGTTATTATTATTTTTTAAATTTGTTGAATTGTTTTTTCAACAAAAAATATGACACTTGATTGCATGAAAGATACATGAACAATCATTCGACCTATCTAGAACGTGATTCGGATTTATGGTTGGAGGTTGGATCGCTCGATAGACTTGATAGAAATCAGGTTTATGATATTTCCACCACTAGGACCGAGGATATGCGGATGAGCTGTAATGTATCGACCATTGGTTCCTCGTAATCAGGCTCGAGCCAACAATGTTCATTCATCCAAGTAATTGTACGAGAACAAGTTCAAGCTCATACGACCTAGCTTAGTGCAAAGACGACCCAACTTAGGTATCAGACAATCGGTTTAAGGGATAAAGTGAATGTCCTTGAGCAACTGTTGGCAACCTTCACTAGTATTTGTGGTCAACTTCGTTACCCTCCTAGTGTCAGGGAAGATTCGCATTCACTTCCTCCTTCAGCTTTTGTCCATTAGATAAATTGTTTTCAATAATAATTTTTAGAATTAATAATAAAAATTTGATTTTTTTTCATTTTAGTTTAATTTTTTTTCTTGTATTTTTTATTTTAATTCTTTTTAAAAAATATTAAATATAACATTGATGGAATTACCAATAAAATTTTATGTCACCGATAGAATGATCAATGGACTAAGTCCCCTACGAAGTTTTATAGAGTTGGAAAAAAAGTATAGGACTTACTATTGTTAGATGTAATTCTCTGACGATTTGACTCCTTCGTTAATATACATATGATCATTGATGGACTTATCAACGTTTTATTATATTAGGAAATTCATTATGTTTTCCAATGACAATTTTTTATCTATGATTTCATCAGTAAATTTTTTCTGACTAAATCAGTGTTTAAATACCAATTGAATATTTCATTAGTTTAATGTATTATAGAATGTGTTGTAGTTTAGGAAAGATTGTATTTTTCTTATATAGAGTTATATTGCGCACTGCGCCACACGGTAACTATTATATTCTGCCCTACTCATATAAATACAGGAGATGGCTATTGCATTATGCAAGTCTCCTAAATTAATTATAAACCTTGTTTTACCTTTATACAATATTGTGATTGTGTGATGTTATTTTAATAAATAAAAAAACAAGCATTTTCATTAACCTAGATCCGGCCAAGTCCTAGATTTATGAGTCACAAAATTTACATTTTCATTAAACTAGCTCCCCTCATGTTAGAAAAGAAAGAGGAGGATCAGAGCTGTCCAAAGCATATAAGCAACTTGGACAATAGCCCAAGACCCTCACTTAGAAAAAAAAAATCTAAAAAATAAATAAGATTTAACAAAAGATTCCAAATACAAAATGAAATTTGCCCAAGATCTCGCGCGTTTGCCATACATACATAAAAATTAATAAAAAATTATTTTTAAAATATTTTAAAAAAATCTATCTATAATTTTATTCATGACCCTTATTCATATTAAGCCACTGGAAGAGGAGGAGAAGATATAAAATGGTAACAAAAATAGGGAGCTTACGTGTATTTGGAGAGAAAAGTCCTCCTCCGGTGGCCTATGTATTTTTTTGCATGCAAAAATTTTACTGCTTATGAAGCCAAATAATTATGAGTCTTTAATTTGTTGTTTCTTTGTGGGGATTTTTTTTTCTCCCTTTATGGCCCATATTTTTGGTTGTGGGATCAAGTTTCGATCAATGTGATTGGCTCTCTCTCTCTCTCTCTCTCTCTCTCTCTCTCTCTCGTGTTATCTTTTTTAAAGAAGTTCATCAAGAAGACTCTACAAACAATACCTGATGAAGATGAGTGTTGCAGCAAAGAAAGGAAAGGAAAAAAGCTGATAGAAAGCTGATGTAACAAAAAAAGCTGATCGTAATCGAAAGAAAAGAAATCAAAGCAAACCCAAGTAAAAAATATAGCTTTTTTCTTCTCCTTGCTAGCTCTCCAGCAGTACCCTTTCTATAGCTTAAGCTTAGATAGCTACTTCTCTCTCTCTCTCGCCCCTCTCTTATCTCTTCTCTCTCTAGCTCCCCACATATTAGAAAGAGAGAGTTAAAGAAAACCATCATCATCATCATCATCTACTCTTGCCTGCCACACAAGAAAAGATTGTTTCTATGCTTCTTCATAATCACAGTACACAAGATAGAATCAACAAGAATTCACCCATGTTAGCCAATAACTCTCTCTCTTCATCACTTCCTTGTAATTCTGAGCCATTTTCTTGCTTGGAAAATGGAAATAACATTAACAAGAGGAAAAGAAGGCCAGCAGGAACACCAGGTAATTAATATTCTTGAATTTTCTTAGCCTGTATATTTTCTTTGTATTAAATATTAATCATCTTATTTTGTGTAATTATCTATATATTCTTTGGTGTACTAGATCCAGATGCAGAAGTGGTGTCTTTATCACCAAAAACACTATTGGAATCCGATCGTTACGTTTGTGAGATCTGCAACCAAGGGTTTCAGAGAGACCAAAACCTACAGATGCATAGAAGAAGGCATAAAGTCCCATGGAAGCTACTAAAGAGAGAGACCCCAGTTGTAAGAAAACGTGTATTTGTATGTCCAGAGCCTAGTTGCTTGCACCACGACCCTTGTCACGCGCTTGGTGATCTTGTCGGGATAAAGAAGCATTTTCGAAGAAAACATAGCAATCACAAACAATGGGTTTGTGAAAAATGCTCTAAAGGTTATGCCGTTCAATCTGATTACAAAGCTCATCTCAAAACCTGTGGCACCCGTGGACATTCTTGTGATTGCGGCCGTGTTTTTTCCAGGTTAACTGATAAATCTCTCTCTCTCTCTCTATATATATATATATATATATATATATATATATATATATGATCATCATGGTGTTTTTTTATTATCAAATTTATAAAACCATACAAAATATTCGATATGTTTTTGTTCTTAAATTGGGAATTTAATTTTATGAAAGAAAAGAAAAGGGTCATCATGTATAGTACTACTCTACTTGATGTAGTTTCTGATTGATGGAACCTTAATTAATCCAGTTCTTAGGGAGGACTGCTACTTCTTGACAGTTGTTGAACACGGTTCCCGAAGATCAGTTGTCGAAGGTGGTTTTTTTTTGCTGTGTGTTTCAAGTTCCACTCGACCGCTCAAACCCCGAAAACAGTTTACTTTTTTGATGTTTTTCTTTTTTGGATTTGGCTGTTCAATCGATCTATTCTAACTATGTTGTAAATGATTAGCTTACAGATGTGATAAACATTGTTTTATTCCATTATTTAATTAATATTTCCTTCCACTATTTCCATCCAAGTCAATTGCATTTCAAAGCTATGACCACTTCTATTATTTATTTAATTCTTGTTGTTTAATGCACTTATGACTTGATCTCTTCCATTCATCAATAAGGACACTTAGATCAAAACCATTTTGAGTATCTTCTTGCCACAACGTACGAGCATGACATCTGGTTCCATTTCATTTTGTATTCGGTGACATAATTATTATTGTGTATTTCTACGTGCTGAAGTTTTTTTTTTTTTTTTTTCTGTGTGCGTAGAGTTGAGAGTTTTATTGAGCACCAAGATGCTTGCAGCATGGGGAATCTCCGATCAGAATCACAGTCACTACAACCAGCTGCATGCTTGTCTAGAACTGCTTCAAGTCCAAGCCCTTCTAGTGATACCAATTTTAGTACAGCTCCTTGGCTTCCTTTGATAATACCAAGAACAACAACTGATCATGCCATGTTCTTTATCACCCCTACTACTACCAGTAGTGTTGTGGATAAATCAGATTCTTCAAAAAGTGCTGCACACTACCATAATTTGGAGCTTCAGCTTTCGACTGCTTCAGGAAACCCCCTTGAGATCTCAGTTTCTCCTAAAAGAGAGGATAATCATTCCACTCAATTGCAGCTCTCAATTGGGTCGAGTGATGTTAGTGACAGAAATGAATCGAACGTCAGTTACACAGACAAAGATCATGATGGCAAAAGCTCTCCAAGAGAGAACAATAATGGCAGTCCGAGACCTGAATTGGGTGCTTCAAGGCTTAAAGAGCAAGTGATCAGGGAGCAGTTAATGATGGCCATGGCAGAGAAGATTCACGCAGAAGAAGCAAGACAACAAGCAAAAAGACAAATTGAATTGGCAGAACAAGAATTTGCCAATGCCAAGAGAATCAGGCAACAAGCTCAAACTGAGTTAGACAAGGCGCAAGCTTTGAAACAACATGCAATAAAGCAAATCAATTCCACTATTCTACAGATTACTTGCCATGCTTGCAAACAGAAGTTCCATGCAAGAACACAAGCAGATGAGAACTCTTTGGTATTGAGTTACATGTCTTCAGCTATAACCGAAGATGAAGTAGAGCACGTTAATGGAATTGGTATAGCAAAAACATTTAACAGATGAATTATCCACCTCTCTCTTTCTTATAATTTTCTCTTCTTTCTTCTATCTATTGATCATACACCAAGTGAGTGTTGCGATTATAATCTCAAGTGGATTAGTACTGAGGTGTTGTAATATCCTTCAACGTGTGAAGTGATTATTTGTTCTTTAATTTGGTAATTAATTGAAATTATGATAATGGGTTTTAGATTTAATTTGCTGGTTCATTAGTTATGGTTAATGTTCCCATATGGTAGAGTAGTATTTTGTGGAGTAGTTACTCTCATCCATAAATTAAAAGGAAAAAAGAAAGGAGTTGCTAGAGATGTATGAGTTGTTCATTAGGTTTCCCACTCTGAAACTATTTCATTGAATAAGCTCAGAGACAATCATACATCTCTTTCCTTCAAACTTTTAGTAGTTTTGGATTTTCTATTTGGACTATGTGGATATGTTTGCATGCCTAGGTCAGAAAATGAAGGTGACCCTTCCCCGCCATTAATATAGGGTACAGTACAGCTGACCAGTATTTATAGCCCTATAAAAACTTCGAAACAAAATCAACACAAAACAAGGAGGGGGAGGGGGAGAGAGAAAGGAATCAGATAGTCCTTTCATCTCTGAGCTTATGGTCTCCTCATATAAATGTAAGAGTAAAAACGCCATGTTTTTCAGTGCCATAGTTGTGACAGACTCACTCGTCCCTCTCAAGGTTTCCAAACAAACAGACACAAACAAACTCCATTCACAGACAATATTTTCCTTCTTTCACAGTCATCTCTCTCTCTCTCTCTCTGCATAAGAATCAGCGCCTCGCTGGGGGCCAGTGGGGCGCAGAAGAAGAGCAAAGCATCTTTCCTTTCAAGCAGAGACATTCAAAGCTTTTCTTTGAGCTGTAAGTTTAGTTTCTTGGTGTTAGGAAACTCTTTCTGGTTTATGTTTTCTTTCATGATCACTTGAGCCAAAACAGAAAGGCGTAGGGAAGCCCTTTACCCGACCTTTTCCAAAAGATATATACTTTTCCTTTGAAAATAGATTTATATTGCTTTTGCTGTGGTAGCATGTGCTTCATTTTCTTTCCCTTTTTTTCACACAAAAAAAGCCAATACAACTTAATTAATTAATTAATATGCGATGATGCTTGAAAATTCATAATTTCAGGGAAGTTACTTTTCGCCTGTTTGAAAGATAAATTATAATATGTTCATTTTTTATTGTTCGGACTCCAAGGATTAGTAAGGATTAGTGATGGAACTGAAGTTCCTGCAAAACAATTTTTTTTTTTTTTTGGAGATTTTAGTGACATTTCAATAATTAAATTAGTGATTTTATTATAAAAAAATTGCAGCAAATAAGTATTAAATTTTAAGAATAAGAAAATATATTCTTGACTTATGTATGATAAATGTTGAGAATAAGTTTTAAGAAAGTGAAGTTGATGAATTTCTTTTCTTAGACTGTTTAGATATAATTTATAACCTTGAATTTTATTTTTTCTTACAAGAGGAGTCCTATGTCTTTTCCTTCGTCTCCAAATAAAAGGAAGATCTTTACAATCAACATTAATATTAATTATAAGTGTCTCTAGCATTAATTATTAATGGGAGTATCATGTGTTTATAGAAAACGATCCTACATCAATCTATACACGATATTAATGTCGATGGGTTTATCTTTAATAATAAACATTAATACTGATTAACATATGAATTATCCTTACATGACTTTTTGCATAACTATGGTGCAAGGAAATAATGACCCTAGATTCCCATCTTGGGTGCTCATATTCGAAGAATTCTTGGCTCAAAAGGGTGCTGGTCCTAGCATCTTAGGTTTGACGTATAGCTGAGCTCAAGGAAATTGAGTCTAGCAACTCACCAAATTCAGATGCTTGAGCCAGGCATACAGCCGGGTTCAAGAGGGTTGGATTTGGTATCTTGCCTGAGTCACAAATGCTTGATCCCTTGGGTCTAGTATGTAGCTAAACTCAAGAGGATTGTGTATGGCATCTTACTATACCTATAGTTACTTGGACCTGACATGTAGCCGAGCTCAAAAAAATTAAATTAGCATTTTATCATATCCATAAAAACCAAGGCTTGACATGTAGCCGAGTTCAGGAAAGGTTGTGCCTGGAATAAATCTCCAACTCAAGACCTCCCTTGTTAATTACATGAACTATTTCACTTAATTAACTAGGTACTGGCTGGAAGTTTATCTTACAAAGAAGGAGATGATAACATGCCGATTAAGTTAGTGCAAGTATAGCTTATTTTCGAATTATTATCATCTTAATATTTTTGCAGAAGCATTGCACTTCCAAATAGTTGAGTGTTGTAGGCAAGTTTATTTGATCAATGAGAGGAAGCTCATGCTTATCATACCTTACCAGTCAAAGTTCATGAGATAGTGACTCTGTGGCTAAAGATTTTGCAACAATGATTCTCTGATTTATCACAATTTGCTGCCATGCCTAGAGAAATCATTTCATGGCAATGATAGATTGCAGTGTCTACTGGGTTTGCAGATCTGCGACAATATGCCCTTCAAGTCATAAGTCAGGTCAAGTTGAGGCATGATACAACACGTAATTTTGTTTCATTTGAACTGGTTAATTTCAGAGAAAAGAAAAGGCTTGTCTATATTGTTATATTCTATATTAAATCCTAATTAATAAATTAAAGAGTTTCAAATTGCAATCCAATAATAACAAAGAATTTTGATAAGATGAAAATTATAAATTACTAAAATTCATTTTTTTAGTTCAAATTAGAAAGAAAAAAAAAAGGGGACAAACATGGTGTCAAATGAAATGGTATGATAACACTTGGACTTTTGCGTAGCAATGTCACATGATATTCAAGAAATTTTAAAAGTTAATACCAGTACAGTAGGTGGTCAGGCTCGCTATTTTTCCACCTTCAGTTATCATAAATTACTTTTTTTTTCTTGTGGTGTCGATACCTGCATGTCATGGATGACTTTTCTCTGCTTGTGTACAAGTGAAGAAAGCGAAAGCAATATATATTTTTAGGGTTTGGAAAACGAAACGTAAGAGGTAACTTTGGGAGCTTACCTTCATGTCTATGGACCTCATGTTTCATGGCATCCTGAGCCAACCAATATATTCATCCATGTTATTATTAATTGGACCCTGCTACGTACACTGCAGGGACTTTGTTGGCTTTTTATCGTATTTTCCAAGCTGCTCAGAAATTTCCAGCTCTGAACGTGAAACTCAGCTTCATGATGCTTGTCGGAGCTTGAAAATCAACCACCCCAATATTGTCTACCAGGAAAACGTACGAGTTAACTCACTTCTCCATTGTCTCGAGTCCAAAAACCTTCTTTTTTATTTTGATTTAAGACATTATGAGCTTGCATGTCCATTTCAATAGTGTGCTCCGCCTTCCTTGAAGCGTAATTAACTCACTTAGGGTTCATCCAGTGATTAAGAACTTTCTTAAATGGTACTGTGCGTAACATGTTATTTGAGAACAGCTCCATTAGACGACGTCCTTGGAGTCTTCTTTGAGGCATTTGGTGGGGCTAAAACCTGGCTACTGCTTTCACAATTCTAGGAGATGACCTTTCTTGTTGGGCCCATAAAATGTGCTCCTCTAATGGGTTCGTCGTTTGGAGTTCAGTCTACTGTGTTAATGGACCCAACATTATCAAATGGGCCCTTTTAGTTTCGATTCTGGGCCTTTCTAATATAAAGGCCTGATTCAAGTATATTAATAATTAAAAAGCAATTTACAAATATAACATTTTCATTATACAACCAAATAGGAATCAACACCTTAAATTAAAGTGATTTTAAATTTTGAACAAAAAAAAAAAAAAAAAGCTAATCTCAGTCCTCACTTTTGTAAAAAGATCTAAAAGAATGGCGACAAAAGACCAAGGGCATAAACCCACTTCAAACAAAGATTGATGATAGCACCACCATTAAAATAAAAACTAAACACCATCTAAAACTCAAAAATTATTCAAAATAAAAATAATAAATTTAAGAAGAAAAGATAAGTATTGAAAGTAATATTTTAGACAAAAAATAAATAAATTCAAAATTGTATAAATGCAAATTAGATATCATAAAAACTAAGGACAACGACTAAATCAAGATGTTAAATAATCTCAATAAATTTTTACAAAAATCAACAATCATTAATACGATTAAAAAAAAAGATTTTTAGCATTAAAAACAATAAAAACATGTTTTTGAAAAGGTATAAACACGATAAAAGATGAACTTATGACACAAACCACAGTTAAAAACTAGGTTGTTGACATGTTTTATCCAACATGATTGTCGGTGGCATGACTCCTATTCTACCTTTGAGTAAGATATGTGTGTTATCTTGGATAAAAATTGGTGGAACTTGGAGAATGTTAGGAATATGAAATGCGATAGTGTTGCTGTTGTTCAAGGTTTTTATAATTGGTATTTTATAATTATTTGGAATTGATAGGACTACTAAAGAGCTAATGGAGTGGCTAGAATGCTTGTGATGGTGTTTGGTGAAGGTTTGGATGGTGTTTGCGGGGGTGAAAGTTCGGTTGGACAATTGTTGTGTAGGAACAATTTGGCTTTATGTTTTTTTTTTTTTTTATGGCTTTTAAGTGGATGGATAAAGGTGCTTTATAGAGTTTTGGATAGTGAAGGAAAGGAAACTTAAGGGTTAGAAATAGAGGTGATTTTATGGGAGAAAAGATGGTGGAGGAACGGTGGTGATGATATAATTATTTCTTATGAAGGAAAGGAGGTTGTAGTGGTTTTTTTTTT
This sequence comes from Populus alba, assembly GCF_005239225.2. Classification (NCBI taxonomy): domain Eukaryota; kingdom Viridiplantae; phylum Streptophyta; class Magnoliopsida; order Malpighiales; family Salicaceae; genus Populus; species Populus alba. The sequence continues at coordinate 3,986,854 of NC_133295.1, forward strand.
TTTTTTTTTATGGTGGAGGAGTGGAGATCTGATGTTGTTCGGGTGAGGTGAGAAAGACTAGTACGAAAACAAGTGTGTTTGATATTATGGTAGCTGTTGTGATTGTGATTTGAAAAAAGTTGTTTTATAAAAACAATACTTTTAGTTAAGGTTGGTTTGGAATAATATATGTTTGGTTAAAACTGTGGTTGAAATTGAGGTTGAATAAAAAGTAGTTTAATGTGTTTGGTTAAAAATATTTTTTGAATTGAGGTTATAAAACAACTAAAAAAGACATATATTAAGATTGATAGTTTTTAATTGAAATATTGTACATTTAACTACTACTATTACATTATGAAATAAACAAAACTTTATATAAAGTATTTTTTATTGTTCCATTAAACTATTTGCAATTCCATCACGTACGAAATCCATCCGACAAAACTACAGTTTCCATGGCTTCCTAAACGTGCAACAACATCAGGTAAAATATCATCATAAATAAAATTAGGATTGTGATCAAATTATACAAATACTACACCATCATGCGATCTCCTTCTAATATAATTATTTAGTGTCATTGAATAATGGTAAATACTAATTTTTTAAATAAAACACAATATCTTAGAAAATTTTTTGGATTTTTTTTATTTTATTAGGTTGGACTCAGACACCGGGCATTTAGATTTTGGTCGGACTTGATCCGTCCATAAATAGTGGAGAAGCTCTCTACTGTTCACATGTAACGTGAACAGTGGAGGATGTAGAAGATGAAGGTGAAGGAGAAGGAGAAGGAGATGGAGACGGGGAAAAGAAGGAGGAGTGGATAGTGGTGGAAACAGTAAAGGCCGGTGGTGAGTTGAGGGAGTTGCTGTCCACTGTGTTCTATTGTGCTTTGTTTCTAGTTTTCTTCTTTGGGCGGTGGTTAATGTAAAATATGAAGCAGAAGGAGAAAAAGACTTCATAATTTTGATTGAGAATTAGACTTCATAATTTCATTTTATTTTTTTTATCATAGTTTCATAAACTCGAGTCACAGATTTGACATGTTAACTCGGGTTGATCCAAGTCAATCTAACATGTTTTTATCTTAATAGTAGAAAAGGATCTCATCTTTAATTATGTTTTTTAGTCAAACTATATTTTTACAAGTTGTATGAATTGCTTTTGAACCCGCAAATTCAACTGGATTACATTGAGTCAGCCTTAACAGAATTTAAATTTTTTTATGCTAGAAAAAAAACATTAGAAATATTTGAATATTTTTTTATGTTCAAGAAAAATTTTACCCAGCCCGCAATGTAGCGTGGGTGAATGATCTAGTAACTAACTATTTGACTTGGGATCCGTTATGGGTTGGATGTGTTTTCTTTCTAATAAACTTGTTTTGAATATGCATCACTCTCCAACGTGTTTTGTTGCATCATTTTCCAATTTGTTTTGTTACTTAAAAAAAATTCTTATATGTAAATTGAAAAGTTCATGCAAATATCTAATTTAATAAATCAAGAATCATCTATGTAAATAAAAAAAAGAAGTTATTAATGATAACAAAAGTGGAAACATTAAGAAAAAAATATAGCTCAAGATATTTTACTTGTAACACATGTCATTTACTCAATTATGTTTAATGAATTTGTTTATTATAATATATTTTTTTATGAAATTAAATGATAATAGAAACAAACATACATATAAAATTGAATGAATAAAAGGAAAGGGAAAAAATAGAAGTAGAAAAAAAAAATCTAATGTAAAATGATGAATCTTTTAATTTAGAAAAAAAAATAAGAAGAAAAAAATACCATCCCATGTTAACCCTTAAAAATCATGAACCGGGTCGTTAGACTAGAAGTACCATACTTGAAAAAAACTACAAAACTCAATCCCTAGCAAATCAAAGCTTAAGCGGGATAAAAAAAATTACACAAAAGATGTAACATAAAAAATAGTAATTAAAAGAATGAGAGTGGAAATCAAAATAAAAAAAAAAAAAATTAGAGGCAAACTACAAATTTACAATTATAAGGTTAAATTAAAAAGAAAAATAACTTTCAGAAAAGAAAAAAAAATCAAAATAATGAAAACCAAACTGGAAAAGAAATAATACATCATAAACTTAGATTGAATGATAAAATTAGAAACCAATAAAGCTTTTACAAAGGGCTAAAAAAATTAGAAATCAATAGAATAAAACTAAAATTTAAAAAATAATACATGACAAATTGGAATTGAAAAACTAAATTAAAAAAAAAATAAAACCTTTACAAAAGGTCAAGAAAAAATAGAAATTAAAAGAATTTACATCAATAATAAATAGGACCAACTAGTAATTCTTTAGGGAAAAGAGAGAAAAGAAAAGAAAAAAGCCCGATAACGATAAATTAACCAACAACCACGGACACAACTGCATCAAAAGAAAAAAGATGTGACAACACTCCTAACAACACAACGGAAGGATAACTTTAACTGTCGGTAGACACTATGATTGTGTTTGGGAATGTGGTTGCGGGTGAGGTTCACCCGCAACCACACATTTTGTTGTTTGGTAAAAGAAACAAACCTGATTTTAGGTGGTAGGGCCCACTGATTTTTGTTGTGCAGCCGCAAAATTGGAGAAGCAACATTTTGCTGCTTCTCATGACTACTTTTAGGAACAGTGGAGCATGGCTCCACTGTTCAGCGAAACAGTAACAGTGGAGCCATGCTCCACTGTCGCAACGTTCTTCCTTTTTTTTTTTTTTTTTTTGAAAAATAATGAGAAAAGTTTAATTTAAAAAAAAAATTAATGAGAAAAGTTTAGTTTTTTTCCCCCGAAAAACCAGTACTATTAATTATGAATAATATTTTTTTTAAAAAAAAATTAGTTTGAGGTAAATTAAATTTACTCATACTATAATCCTAATTTTATTCCTGATAATATTTTGCCTAATTTTATTGCAAGCTCAAAAAATCATATGGAAACTGTAGTTCTTGTCGAATGACTTTTGTACGTAATGAAATTGTAATTTTTTAAAAAAAATTGTGTTTTACTCAAAAAACTAGTATTTAATATTATTTAATAACACTACATAAATTAGAAATATATCGCATGATAACGTAGCATTTGTGAAATTTAATCACAATTCTAATAATAAAGATATTACAATCTTTATTATTTAATAAAACTACGTAAATTAAAAAATTTAGTTTTTGTTGTTGAGCACTTAAAAAACCATGAAAAATTAGTCCTTGTTGAATAGATTTTGTATGTAATTACATTGCACATAGTTTAATGAAATAATAAAAAAATATTTGATATCAATATTATTTATTTCATGATGTAATAATAGTAGTTAAATCTACAATATTTAAATTAAAAATTAATAATATATATATATATATATATATTAATTATTTTATAACCTTAATTTGAAAAACATTTTTTTAACCAAACACATAAAATCACTTTTTGTTCAACCTCAATTTCAACCACAGTTTTAACCAAACATATATTTTTTCAAACCAACCTCACTTAAAAGTAGTTTTTATAAAACAACTTTTTTAAAACCACAACCACAACAACAACCGCAATACCAAACACACCCTATATGTGTTATCCAAAAGGCACGAGTGTCTTCCACTCGCTGGCAAGTGGTAAGGACGCATCAACAACCTTCTCTAATTTAAAATTATTAATCATCCTCAAAAGATGAAATTGCCTTCTTTGGTTTTGGAGTGTGAAAAAATTGAAATGCCTCTTAATTAGTGGCTATTTTTTTTCTTGATTTATAAAGGTAAAGATATCTTTTTACTATATTTAAAAAAATACAAAGATTTAAATACTTTTGGTCAATTTTTTACTCAAAGACTAAAAACATAATTTTACAGTTTCATAAAATAAAAAATCATAGATACCCTTAAACAAATTTTTAATGATTAATAAGTCATACAAAAAGATTATACTACCGCTAACCAAAATCTACCACATGCTATCTAAATATAAGCAACAGTTCTAATTTATTAGACTAGAAAAATTGGGTTGGGTCCTAAATCGTTAAATATATCTCGGATCATGAAATCAACACAAATTAATTATTTTTTATTAAAATTATATTATTTTATTTTTTAAAAAATAATTTAATATTGATTCGATGAATAGAAGTTTAGATAAAATTTAGCTTAATCAACTAAGATTGGTTGGGTTAATGTATTTTTATCATTCAAACTGAATCCTAACTCATATCAAATTTCATATCATAAATTTTCCGAACTAACATATGAAGTGGCAATGTTTAATAACCATGCATGAAATACTAGATGGGTACAAACATTCTCAAATCGTGGACGTTCAAAAGGAAATGGCGTGGGGCTTAATTGATAAAAGATATAGGTTTGGAATGCAAATTGAAAATAAATATATAGTTATAGTACTAAATGGAGGTTTTCCAAAGTATTTCCTTACAAAAATGGCGTGAAGTTATGAATTTTGTGATGTATAAAAATAAAGAAACATGAAGAACCCTAAAATGCTCTCATTGTCTTCTTCCAAGTAAGTCCCTTTTTCTTTCCTTAAATACTTCAACCATGGCTGTCTATTTTCTAAACAAAAAATAAAATTATCAGACAATTCCAGGATTTCGAAGATCTTACTGTCAGACAAAGACCCATATGTTCTTTTATTGATTTTACAGTTAATTGCGACTTCTCTTAGTTTCAAGACACAAACTTTACTATGATTTCACAATCTGCCTATTAATTTTTTATTTTTTGTGATTTGGGTTTGAATTAATTTTTGTGTGCTTGTAATCTTTTTGGAGATTCTTAGGTGAACACAATTTGGAGATTTTTCTGGTGGATACAATACTGAACAAATTGTGTGAAGGTTAAATAAAGTTATCTTGAATGGTAAAGTTTGAAATAATGGATGAAGATAACAGTTTGAATATTCGTAATTGGGGTTACTATGAACCAACATCTGTTAAAGGAAATCAGGGGCTTCAGCTCTTGTCCCCGACAATGCCTGAGAAACCCTCCATGGGTGAACGCAGTAATGCGATCATGACAAATGTGAACGGAGGTTTTCACCATAGGGATATTGGGGTTTCGCAGCCCATGTTCCCTATGGAGTACATGAGGGATGTTTGGATAGGTCATAGAGAGAAGCCTCCAAATATGTTGCCTGGAAACCGTAACTACGAGGCACTTTTGCCTGAAACAGCTTCAACTCATCATGTGCAAGTGTTTCAACCACCTGATTCTGACAATGATGAAATGTTGGACCAAGTTGAAGAGTCTGGTTTTGTAGAAAAGGAAAATGGTCCCAATAAAAAGAGGCAGCGTGCTAATGCCCCAAAATCCCCTAAAGCAAAGAAGGGTACGAGGGCTCCCAGAGTACCCAAGCCTGAGGGTAGTCCTTCTGTTCAGCGAGTAAGGTCTGCCAAGAAAACCGCTGAAATTATGATAAATGGGATCAATATGGACATGTCAGTTATTCCTATACCGGTTTGCTCATGTACTGCCAACCCCCAACAATGCTATCGTTGGGGTTGTGGTGGGTGGCAATCAGCTTGTTGTACGACATGCATATCTATGTATCCATTGCCTATGAGTACGAAAAGGCGTGGTGCAAGAATAGCTGGTAGAAAAATGAGTTCAGGAGCTTTTAAGAAGGTCTTAGAGAAACTTGCTGATGAAGGCTATGACTTCTCTAATCCGATTGATCTGAGAACTCATTGGGCTAAACATGGTACGAACAAGTTTGTCACTATCAGGTAGATGTACTATGTGGATCTTTCTATAGCCCTACGATTGCAATGCACCATGTTTGTAATTGTATATTTTTTTTATGCACCTGGTCCTGGTAGAGGCTTCAAATCTAGTTTGTAGTTTATAAGTTTCTGTCAGATTCGATGATTTTGGAAAATTGTCCTTTTTGGCACTATGACTGTTGTTTTATCCTCTTTCTGTTCATAGTCGTAGCTGTTTCATACTTATGATGCCAGGGAAAATGATGTAGTAGATGAGTATTTTTAATAGATTGATGCCTCGTAGTTTCTTTTTCTCCTGACCTTCTAAACTTATGTGATTGGTTTTTATTTCTTCCACTTCTATGGTTAATTGTTAAGAGATTTCCTTTTTTCTTATATTACTAATCGATGCATATTCAATTTCATCTGATTTAGCAAATATTTGAAATATCTATTTTTAGTGAATCTGGCTGCCTTCTTTATGTAGTTATTGCAGCTTGTGTAAATGAATGAGCGTTCATGTTTTACATATAACCTAGTCTCTGATTTGTGAGGTAGTTGCTTGAGGCTTGCCACATTGTTAGTGAGAAATTTGTTAGTCCTAGTAAGTCTTGGTTTCATCAAACAATCAGTTGATCTTCTTGCTGGTGTTTTGAAAAATAAACTATTATGTGGATGAGTTTTGCAAGTTAGATGTCTAAGTAAGAGGTAATTAATGATTTTTAGTGTCTTATCATTTAACTTAGAATATATGGGGCATCTTTCAGGTCTCTTCCATGAATTCGTATCACCTGTCAGTCATGCTTTTGTTCTAATCATGTGTCAGTGGTTTTCTATCTTGCAGAGGTCTCTCCTCTGTTAGTTTTCGCTCTTAGGTTCGATGGTCTGATAAGAAAGGAATTTTTATTTTCTTTTTTTTTTTGTCCTGTGTGGTAGGCCTGTTTATGCTGTGTCCCTTGCTCCATTGAGCTAGGATGATTCCAGTTCCTGGAAGATGGCTATAGAATTGAAATTTTTTTGGCAGGGTTGGAGTTTGTAAGGGGGTTTAATTTGGAGTGAAATAAACCTAGAAAATTAAGTATTTGAATCTGTTTGAAAATCTATTAGGGCACTCTGAGCAGCATCTTATGGTTTTTGAGGTTATTTGACTTTAGTTTTATGGTGGAATGGATTAGGGCTGTTCTGGATCTGAGTTTAAGTGGCATGAACAGTGTTTAGGAGATTTTAGGTTGAGTCTTTGATCTGGTATGCATGAGAGGCTGTGTAGGAATTATTGATAAGTGCTTTAAGGTTAGATTAGTGGGGTTTGTATGCGGGAATTTGTATAAATTACCAGAGTCACACTCCTAGGGTTTCTAGGAGTCACACCTAGAGGATTGAAGAATCTAAGCTTTGATACCTAAGGTTTTTAGGAATTAGAGGATGGAAAAACCTAAGCTTCATCTTAAACTTCCAGCATAACTATTCCTATTTAGAATAGGAAACCTAATAACTTAACAACTAATAAATTAAAATACTAAATAGAAATAAAGCCGAAACCTAAACATTTTTTAAGATTTTCCTATAAACCTTGAAATTAAATTCCCATGCATTATAGAAGTAACCAAACACATAAATCTTATCCTTTTGGCACCTCCATCAGTTCCTCTCATTCAAGACTTGGTGCCTGAAAATGAAATCTAGTTGAATTTTGAATATAATCCTAGACTTCTCTAGCATTTAAACTTACACTTTTATGATCCTCTCGTGCTCTCTGTCACCTCCTTTGTTGTTATGAATTATACACTGTGAATTGTACTTCTGTTAAGCATGCCTGTGAGGAGACTTTTAAGTAATCTCTTACTGCTCATGTACATACATGTAAATATGTTGTGGCCATTTATATTGTAGAGGCCTACAAAAAAACCTCCTAGTTTGAGTTTAAGGGTTGCCTGTTGCATGCTCTACAATTTTCACTTGAGCAATTGGAAGCGTTGAAAATTTAGAATTAGATGATGTTTACATGAAAAAATGAACATGAAATCTGTTCTCTGAGAAAGGAATGATAGTGTTTTAATTTCCCCATCTTAACTTTTGAAACTGTTGTGTGTCAGAATTGATTCACACATTCTGTACGGTGCGTGTGGTGTAAGTTAGGTTATGCATAGCATTTGGTGAAAATGATCGGCATGGTTATCAGCTCTTGTCTGGAATGACGGATTTGGATGTCGGAGTGACATAGCACTTGATACCAAGGTGGTATGCACAAAGGGGACCTCCCAGAACGAGAAGTAGGTTACTCACTTGCATTAAGAGTTGTGTGAAGTTAAAATGTGAAGGTTTAGGTGCTTTCCCAACACAATCAGAAGGTTTCCCTTGCCCATTTATATTGACAAGTAAATCATGTAGTGGCTCAATGCCTTGCAGTTGGCAATAAATATTGTATCGTATTAGGTTTCCTCTGTTTGAAAATTCAAGCTTTGATTTTGTAAAAGTTTCAAGACTTGGAGCTGTTGGACTCTAGATATCTTGAATGTTCACAATTTGTACTTTCCTCGCATGATTTTGAATGTCAATGGGTAGAGTTTGGTTGGGATTTTGGTGAAATAGTGAAGGCGGCAGGGGTTTGGAAAGGGCTGCAGTGTTGTTATTGCTGGAATATTTGAAATGCCACTTAATCTGATGCCGTGTTGTTAGGGATTAGAAAGGTGCTAGCACTTTGGCAATGACAAGGTTAAATAGGCACAAAGGTGGCATTTCATTTCCGCAAATGTGGTGTCGGTGGTGATAAATGTTACCAAAGGGGTCTTGCATTTATAATGACATGGTGGAGATGATGGCAATGATACAGTGAAGTTAGATATGGCTGTGTTCAAGAAAATGTACTAAAGTTGTTAATTGTGCTGATGACACGGAAAAAGCAGGAGCATTGTTGGTAGTTTGGTGGCAGCCATTACGCTGCCAATATGCAGGGGCGATGTGTTAGCATTATCACAAGCTAATTTTGCTTGATGAATGGAGATGGCAGCGGTATAATACTTCTGAGGCCACGGTGTCTTGCTCCGATGCAGTGGAGGGTGGAGTGTCAATTGTTTCAGACTACGAGTGAAACTGAAAATCAAATTTTCAACGCACAGCAAGATGAGTCCCCACGATTTGAAGGCACAGTTTTCACTATATTTAGGCAGAGGCACCTTAATCTATACGGGCAACTCTGCTGTCCTTGGAGCTGTCTCAGAGTCTTGAGTCCAGCTTGAATAAGTTGCATGCAGGTGCCTCTTGTTGGATTGGTTTGGCCATAGACGAACTTGAAATACTCTTGCAATCAAATACATTAAAAATTTCGAACTCACTTTCATGTGTTGCAGTGTATACTTCTTGTTGCTTTGACTTTGTACAACGAATTAACAATTTCTGGGCAGCAGGTAGGCATGCTGGTGAAGCAATTACTTTGATGATACAAGCACAGGTGTTTTTACAGATGAAATCCTAGCTTGTTTGCTTAGATGGTAAGTAATTTAGAAGATCTAAATTGTCCTGCTGAGTCATCAATATGTGCATTTGCTCCAAAATCAAAGTTTGCCTCATGATTCCCTAGTTTAGTCAATCATAGTCCTAATTAATTAACTCTCAAGTGGGTATTGAATTTAATTATCAAGTTATCTTTTGCCTTGCAAAAAATATTAGAATGCAGGGTTCCAATTTTTTTGTGGAAATTCTGTGCTTTATGCATATGTGCCCATGACATGGGAGTCTTTTACTACCAAATGTTTAGGATCTAAATGAGAGTTTGTGTTCTGGATTCATGTCTCGTCTCGAGATAGAAGAGCTAATAATTCTCCCCAAATCACATTTTGGGAGAACCTAATTAGGTAATTAAAAATCTATTTATGGTGTAAATTTATCTTCTTTGTTTTGTTTTAAGGTCAGATTGTACTCTTACAAGTACAGAACATCTTATGAACGAATTGCTGTCTGAAATTGTGTATTAATTACGAAGCAAGTACCCAATCTGGAGTATTAGAATTAATTAATTAAAAAAAAACCCATAAAGACATGGCATTTTCCCAAGAAATTTAGGATACAAGAGCCTAATTTGATATTATATATATATATATATATATATAGAAAAAAGTTTTTTATTTCCGTCCCTAAAAAGAAGAGAAGGAATCATGTGCAAAGATTAAGGAGAGGTGAGAGAGGAGAAGAGAAGAGAAGAAGAATGGGTTGCTAAAGCCAAACCAAACCTTACTAATTGCCACATGTTGCCCTTAGAGAAAGCCTTGCAGAGATGATTTTAACGACACCAAGGAAAGCTATTATCAAGACTCGAAGAAAGATGCACAAGCCTCTCTAATGCAATGGGCTTCCTCGTATGTTGACATATGATTTACATGTATAAATTATTTTTTTTATTTTATCCATAATTCTTTGATACTTCTTTAATTTTAGTCTTATATCTCATACCACTCAAACTCAATGAAAGCCTAATTAGGGTTTGAAAGCCTAATTAGAGAGAAAAGAAAAGGAGAAAAAATAAATGGATAGATAACTCAACTAGGTTTTCATTGTGGTTGTGCCAATAATTCAGGTCATGAATTTTATGGGTTGATTGAGGTTCATCTAATATGCTATTGTTTTTTCATTTCATTTTCTAATTGTTTTTTTTTTTTTAATGTTAGCCATGAATATCTTGTTGTTTTATATTTGAGCCTGAATAGATTAGACAGAGATTAAAATAACGACAACTTAAAAAATTATGAAAGGTCATGTTTTGAGCAAAGTATTTGGATCGTGTTTATTAGGTTCAACAAGCCACGCCTAACCAGCTCCAACACAAGCAGATTTGAAATCCAAGCCATGTAAGAGGCTACATGGGGTGAAGTTGGATTAATAATAATAATAATAATAAACAATGCTATTAAGTTGTTTTGTTTTGATTCAAGTTTTTTTTTTAAAAAAAAAATATTTACACATAATTTTTTTTCATCTGTATTTATTGCTTAATATCCTAGTGTAGTTTTTGTTTATCATTAACAAATCTTTTCAGTATTTATTAACACACATAATGATTGATTAATTTTATTGAATACATGAGCCAAGTTTTCAATTCGCATTTGGAATTTTTCATCATCTGCAAAATGAATAACAACGCCCATGTTAGAATTGACTTTTGCTTTGGCCCGTAATGGAATAGGACACCAATACTAGTTACAAAAAAAAAAAAAACAATTAAATGAGCTCATTCTTTTATTTTGGCTTTAGACACAAAATATTATGAATTAGAACAATATAAATACAATTTTGTCCTTACTAGAAAAATTGATCAATCCTGTAATTGTAGTAGGAATATCTTTTCTATAGAATACATTTATCATTGTAAAATTAATTAGAAATAAATAGACCAGACATGATTTTGTTGTTAAAGTGTAATGAATATTTTCCAGAAAAAAAAAAAAAAAAAAACTTTGGATAAGGGGATTTTTTTGTTACGATCATGCCCTTGGAAGAGAAAAAAAAACATGTATAGAGGGGTTTTTCTCTTTAAAAAAAAAACAATAAAATGATGGAATTAACCTTGCAATTAAAAAAACAAAGGCTATTTGCGAGGGTGTTTTGGTATTTTTTTTCATTGATTTTATTGTTAATTTTAGGTTTTATTAGAAATGACTTGATAATTTTAAGTTTTTAAATATTATTAAAAAAATTATTGAAGCACGCGTCACCACATCATGGCCTTCGCGCTATTAAAGTGGTGAATGAGGGACCAGGCAGTGGTCAAAATCTTGCTTTTACAGTGGCCAAAAGAGAACAACATGTCGCTCATTAAAAAGAGAACAACATTGGCAGGAGCTTTGTCTAGAAGAATAGAAAAAACAGCTTCCTTTATTTCGTCTCCATGTAACCCTCGGAGAAAGCCTTGCAGAGAACGTCTCACATCACTTGATTGTTGAGAAGAATATTTATATACTCCGATACACATCACACAAAACTCTTCTAGTGAAAGATCCCTGTAAATTTATATTTTTGAGAGCCACCTTTTCCCTTTCCATTTTATCAGCATTAATATGTTTAATTAAGTATTTCAAGAACAGAAACAAATATCGATAAGGTCGTTGTAGTATAGTGGTAAGTATTCCCGCCTGTCACGCGGGTGACCCGGGTTCGATCCCCGGCAACGGCGTTTTTATTTTTATTTTCTAATGAAAATCCCTCTAAATGTTGTTCTTTCCGACAAGGCAATTCTTCCTCTAGCAAAATGGCGATGAACAAACTCAGTCTGCAGTAACCATAACCCCTTTTAACGTTAAAAAGTAACAGCAAATACGATGTTTGTTTCTGTTGATCTGTATAAACAAAACACACAATTTAAGACAAAACCTACCATCATCATCTACAGTAAAAGACTGTGCTGACAGAGAGATCCTTGCGCATCTAAGATTAATAATGTCTAAGAGTAGCAGGACCTCAACAGTGCCTGCTCCAGTTAGTTAGGAGATGGGTCGGAAGCCTATTAACACCGAAACCAGATCACCATCTAACTGACGAGCTGTGCTCCCCTCTCAGCAGCCTTTTTCCTGACAAAGATGCCCCATCTCAAGGCTGCCTTGAGCTCGAGCCATCTGATAATATCTTTGCCTGATGAATGAGATGCATCGTCACCGAAGTTGTAATTTGGAGATGGGGTGGGCTTGTACGTTGACGAGTAGGGATACTCATCTTTGGCGACATTTGAGTAAGGGAAGAGAAACCTGGCCTCCCATGTTGAGTATGTGAAGAAGATGCTTAGTATCTTTGTTTTCAAGAATCTCACGACTTCTTGTATGAATCTCATCCTCTGAGAAGAATTCCTCGATTCCCCTGTATGAATTTAGATTCGATTCGCCAAAACCATGAGAGCCTGGTGTGAGTGACCGTGGTGGATCAAACGCAAGTAAATTGTCAGTTCCTGGAACTTGGATTTGCTGTGAAGTATTGACCAGAGGATCATGTAAAGGCAGCGATGTATGTGTGGAGAATCTCGCAGCCATACCATCATTATAGCCTAGAGAGAGCTTTCAGAGTAAGCAACCAAACATATAAAGAAGCTCAGTCCTAACAAGGAAACACAAAAAACTTTAAACAAACAGCAGGACTTGGTGAGAGAAACACTTCTAAAGGTTTAAACAAGCAACAGGGACACAATTTTAATATCAAACACAGCATAGTAAAATGTTGTTCATGTATATTATGATTGATTTTAAGTTGAAAAGTGTGCCTCCAACAGCTGGACCTAAGTCCATTACAGGCTGCTCAGAGCTGATAGGGCTGTTGAAGTGACCTGATGATCATACGAGTTCAGAAACTCTTGTTGACCACATGGATCATTTTGAGAAGCAATTACACCCTGATTCTACTTGAAGTCTACAAGGGTAATAGATATGACGTTCTGTGGTGGATGCAGTTGTGGGCTGCAGCATACTTTCACGAATTTAGCGATATATATGCTATCAACTTTGAACCCTCAACTATCTTGCATTGGAGAGAGGTTGATGAAGACACAATTCTGTAACTTCTCCCCTCCAGAGGTTATGTAGAAACTTTTCTAGCCATGGCGAGAAGAGGTGAGCAGTCCATGACGTTCCTTATAGCAATGAGGACGGGTCCAAGTAGGCTGTCAAGTCCTCAGAAACAGAGAAGAAAATGCTTTATAGAGAAGCATTTTGACCTTCAGGGATCTTCATTTTCGGTTGGTGATCAATCATGTGCAGAGAAGCATTTCCTTTTCCATATTCTATGCCGTAAATCAAGCAGGTCAAAGTTGATCATCTTCAAGGTTTGTTGGAGCACATCTTCTCCCAAGGTTTTCCAAACTAAATGGGTGAACATAAATAGGAGACCTTGCAACAAATCTAAGAAAATATTGGCCAACTTACAACCACAAGGGTATCTGCTTTAGAGATGCTATCTAAGGATCTATGAGGTTTCCTTGGGGTCCCTGCAGTCCCAGAAACAACCACGGAAAGCTGAATACGCGTCTGCTTACAAAGCCAACCTTGTTTTTAAGGACCTCACAACTGAACTTTAATCCTAGCAAGCCAATGTAGCTTGCTTGAGAGGAGAGCTTGTTAGGATATTGCCATTGTTGTGGCAAATACATCACTTCCATTTGTACAAGTGGGACAACTCATCACCCACTTTGTACAAAGTGGAAGCACAAATAGTGGCATGATTGATGCTATATTTTATGGTTTTTTTGTCTTTTTTATGCTGAAAAATATGCTAGAGAAGCTCACCATTGATGCCTATAATAAAGGCATCACTTGAGAGCAAAGAGAGAGAGTGAGAGTGCAAAATGTGAGAGACCAAAAGAGAAAGTGAAGAGTTACATGTGCAGTAACGAGAGCTGAGAGTTAAGTTTGAGTGGATGTAATCCTTATTCTCCATGTTTTTGTTTTGTATCATTTCTTTATCTTTAATAATATGAACCTCTCCTGTGAATGTAGATAATTTATCGAACCATGTTAAATATTATGTCAGTGTGCTTAGTCTCTAATAAATAATGATCAGAACATCACCGATTGGATTTCCCAACAGAGCTAGCAAAACTGAAGCGATGGTTGCTGAGACTTGAGCTATTTTCTTTTCAGCAACTATTTTTCAAACTTTGAACTCGTATGGCCACTCGATACCGTGGTCTTCCACACAAATCACCTACAGAAAAGTTCTTTGATTGAACATTATGTTCGTTCTCTCAACCTTTTTCTTGTGAACTAACAAGTGATCCGATGCATCAAGTCTTACCTCATCCAAGCTCTCTGATTCTGCTAGCATAACAAGTCGATGTATTACACTGTGGACCACATGGAGAAAGCCTTGCAGAGAACGTCTCACATCATCTGATTGTTGAGAAGTATAAATGTAAGCGAAATAGGAAACTTCTACATTAGGCATTTCTTTTTATCATCATGCAGACCGAGCAAGAAATTACATTTCCTTCTACTGGTGGTTTTGGAATGAAAGAAACTGGTATTTTAATCGCCAAGAGACTCGAGATTTTTGTTTCCAATTTGAGCCCTTCCTTCATTATTCGATTCTCCAATTCTCGAACTCTTCCACAGTCCCAGCTTAAATTGGACTCTTCAACTATACAAAGCTCCTCTGTAAGCTCATTCAGTTTATCATGAGAATTAGACACTGCAGTGCGAGCCCTGTTAACAAGACCATAACTTCAAAGCTCTAGCTTGGAGAATAACTTAGACATACTGGAACCAGTTACTGCAGCATCTCGAGCCTGTTGAATTACTAACTTAGCTTCAAGACTATTTGCCCACCTCGTACCAGAGTCAGATAAGAGAAAAATAGGCCTATGGTCTGAGCCCGGTTCATCCAAATGCAGTAATAAAGAATTAGGATAATTGAGCTGCCATGATAGAGAAGCTAGATAACGATCAAGCCTTTCATGTTCATAGAAAACTAGCAATCTTTTGAGAATCATAGGCATTCCCACCTCTTTTTTTCTCTTGAAACAGAAATGTGTTGCAATCATCTCCTAGCAACGAAGGAAAATTTGAAGAAATGAAGATGATTGCAAGAGTGGTGAACTGATTTGCCCTAACATCATCTAGAAAACTGGCATAAACAACCACAGGATCCCAAACAACTCATCTATCTTAATCCTCTTTTCGATACCAAATAAAGAAAGTTTCACGATTAATAACTTGAATATCAACAGCACCTGACCATCCAATAGCTAAACCACCAGCCAAACCTTAATCGCTTCTAGTTCGGTTTTTCCTAACAGTATTTGAAACAACCTCTGAGCCATTCTTTGTTTCCGTGAGGAAAACAAAGTTTGGGGGATGAGACCTAAAAATCCCTTCATAATCCTGAACTATTAGGGGTCCCCATGCCCTGAAATTTCATGATAAAAGCCTCATTGATCATGGTGGTTTCCTCCACCAATTCAAAAGATACATCACTCATACACTTCTTTTCCTGTTTCTTGTTGATTCAGAATTGACAGGAGTCGACTCTACCTCAGTATCCTTCCATCGCCTCTTCAGAATTCCCTCGGATGTTTTATGTATCGACTCATTAGATGTTTGTGGTGGAATTTGCCTGTCTTATCTTTAAGCTGCCTACTTTTATTATCCAACCTGATTAGACTTTGAGTCTTGCATTATTAGAAGCCCTTAAAACAAAAGCTACGCTCATTGTCCATTGAAGCTCGAGACCTATTTGGAATTGGTAACTCCACTTCAGCAGCCTTCAAAATGATAGGTTGCAGATTTCCTGTCTTCTGAACAACAATTAAGTATTCATACTGCAATTCCACCAATCCTGATTGAGAAAGATTTTGCGGATCGAAGTTGCGCAATGAATCTTGTAGTGCTGATATTGGGGCATTTTTCTGAAAATTCTCACCAGCAATAAATGAAAATAAATGTTCTTATGAAACCTCTGCAGCGCTCGAATTGATTGGATTTGAATCCCTGATATTGTGCTCAGAAGCACTGCGCAATCCTGTAATTGAATCCTTTCCTAACCCATCAAAATCTCGTTGCTCCAAAACTGGTAACGAGGACAGACGATGCACGATGTTCATCGACTTTCCCTGATCAGCAGCCATAAGAGGGCGTTCCTTTTGACTCTCACCAGACTAATCTGCTGCATGCTTATGGCGAGGGAGGTTTGGTTTCCAGCACCTAACCCAGGTGCTCAGCTTTCTACTTAGAAGTATAAGGATTGGCCTTCAGAATGCCATGTTGCTCCTGCTAAAATGAACACCCACAATCATCATGTCTAATGAGGACACAGTAGGCAACCTCTCGTATTTGAACTCACCTAGTAATTTTCTCCATTGAAAACGGCAACCCTCATTCCTTTCTTCAAGGGTTTTTCTTTTAAAATCGGTAAGAACCTGGACTTCAATAATGCTCTCTTGATCGTCTCTAACACCAAACAAATCCACCTCCAATCGAGCTCCATTTTTTTCTCCCCATCTCCTTAGTGCGACAGTTCGAAAGCAGTCCCAAAATTTATTACCTAAAAGGAGACTGTAAAATGCATCTTCATCACTTTCTTTATCCTAATCCCATCTTTGCAAATCTAATATACTGTTTTTGAAAAGCCAGGGGCCACCCTTCAAAACCTTCTGCGTATCACATTCAATATCAAGAAAGTACCCTTCATCGTACTCCTACTACACCTAAAAACCTGTCGCACCAACCATTCCATCTCCATCATTCCTTTAACACCAATTTGTTGATAGGTTTATCTGAGAAAACCTTGCCAATAAGACAGTCTCCTCCTCCTCCTCCTCCTCCTCCTCCAAGTCCGATTAATCCGGAGGTGGTAAGAAAGAAAGACCATTAAAGGCCTTCACAAAAAAAAAGAAAGAAATCACAGGAAGATCTGCAACATAACAAGAAAAGCTAGCTTGCAGAATTGTAAGAGACTCCAAAGGGAGTAAAGACTCTACACTAGGAACGTTCCTAAAGATGGATTCCAAAACTGATAGTCAACCTCATTCTTCTAGCCTCATGTTACTCTTTTACACCTTCACATTCAAGATATGTACATGGAGGTCTTCGCTTAAAGCTTTAGCAAAGGCTCATTGGATCTCCCAATTAATATATATATATATATATATATATATAAGTGAATTATCTCAATATATGGATGTACTGCTTATTATTAATGAAATTTAAAAACAAATTTCTTATAATACGTAAAAATCACTAGAAAGGACCTTAAAAGATCTGTTTTAAAATATATCCCTTAATAAAAAAATAGTGCTAAGAACAATACAGCAACTATGCCTAATGCCTTCGTTTTTTCTAGTGTATTACAATAATTTATATTTTTTAAAATTAGAATAATAATGGTATAATTAAATTAATCTAAATAATATTACATGTTTTAGGCACAAACTAGAAAATTGGTTTAAGAAGCTCGGCATTGAAATTGAAAAGATAGATAGATGGATACTGGTTTAACTATATAAATTCAAATAATTAATTGCCAATCACCATTTTACAGATAAAAAGGCCGTGAAGTAACCCTTATTTATATAGTTAGGGAGGCGAACAAGGGAAAGGCAAGGTTCCAGTTGACCCAAAAGACTAGCAACTAGCGAAGCAAGTGCACGTTAAAAACGAGTAAAGAGAGTAATTACAAACAAAAATGGCGTTCGTAACTTCATTTTTTTGCTTCTTTAGTGGAGGAGAAGAAGAACCCTAAAAAGCTCACTTCATCTTCTTCCAAGTAAGTCCCGTTATCTTTCCTTGAAATACTACAGTCGTTACTGTCTATCCTCTTTCAAAAAGATTGTCAGACAGATCCAAGGATTCGAAGATCTTTGTTTCTGACTATGACCCAGATGCATTTTTTCTTTATTTTTCGGCTTACTAGCTCTGTCAGTTATGACTTCTTTTGGTTTCAAGTCACAAACTCTACTATGATTTAACAATCTGTTTATTAATTTCTTAAGATGTGTGATTTGGGTTTGAATTAATTTTCATGTGTCTACAATCTTTTTGGAGATTTTTAGGTGAACCCAATTTGGAGAATTTTTAGGTTAGCACAATGCTGACAACAAATATTGTGTTAAGGTGAAATAAAGTTATCTTGAATTGTAGTGGTTTGAAATAATGGATGAAGATAACAGTTTGAATATTCGTAATTGGGGTTACTATGAGCCAACAACTGTTAAAGGAAATCTGGGTCTTCAGCTCATGGCTCCAACAATGCCTGAGAAACCCTTTTCGGGTTCGCGCAGTGCTGCCATCATGACTAGTATGAATGGAGGTTTTCATCATAGGGATATTGGGGTTTCGCAGCACATGTTCCCTATGGAGCACATGAGGGATGCTTCAATTGACAAGAGAGAAAAGTTTCACCATGTATTCACTGGAAACCATGATTATGATATGGTTTTTCCAGAAACATCTTCAGCCAATCATATGCAAATGTTTCAACCACCTAATTCGGAAAATGATGAAATACTGGACCAAGTTGAAGGTGCTGGTGTTGTTGAAAAGGAAAATGGTCCTGATAAGAAGAAGCAGCGTCCTAAAGCCTTGAAATGCCTTAAAGCAAAGAAGGGTAAGAGAGGCCCTCAAGTTCCCAAGCCTGACGGTAGTCCTTCTGCTCAACAAGGAAAGTCTGCCAAGAAAACTGTTGAAATTATGATAAATGGGATCAGTATGGACATTTCATTATTTCCGATACCAGTTTGCTCATGCACTGGCACCCCCCAACAATGCTATCGTTGGGGTTGTGGTGGGTGGCAATCAGCTTGTTGTACGACATGCATTTCTGTGCATCCCTTGCCTATGAGTTTGAAACGACGTGGTGCTAGGATAGCAGGGAGAAAAATGTATTAAACTTGCTGGTGAAGGCTATGACTTCTCTAATGCAATTGATCTCAGAACACATTGGGCTAAACACGGTACGAACAAGTTTGTCACAATAAAGTAGATGTCCCATGTGAATTCTCTTTCTGCTTGCACTCTTAGCTTTTTCAATATTGATGCCAAGGAAAATGCTGTAGAGATGGGATTTATTTAATACATTTGTACCTCATAGTTTCTTTTTCTCCTGGCCTTTAAATTATATGCGATTGAGTTATTTTCTTCTCATTGCTGCTGCTAATTGTTAAGACATTTCCTTGATTCTTATATTAATTATGTATGTGTATCCAATTAAATCTGAATTAATAGAAATTCAAAATAAAAATCTATTTTTGGTGAATCTGGGTGCCTTATTCTTTATGCAGTTGTTGCAGCTTGTGTAAATGAATGAGTGCTCATGACTTACCTGTGTTCTAGTCTCTGATTTTGTGAGCTATTTTTTTGAGGCTTGCCACTTTGTTAGTTAGAAATTTGTTATTTGCTCGTAAGTCTTAGTTTTGGCTAGATGGTGCGGTTTCATCAGACAATCAGTTGGTATTCTTGCTGGTGTTTTGAGAAATAAATTAGTATATGTGGATGCGTTTTGCAATTCAGATGTTGGAGTAATAGGTAATTAATGATTTCTGGTGTCTTATCATCCAACTTGGATTGATGTGGGGTGTTTGTTTGGGTCTCTTTCACGAAATCATATCACCTGCAGATCATGTTCTTGTGCACCTCACTGTAGTTGTTGAGCTACTTCTTTAATCATCATAGTTGCTGCAGTATCCAACTTAAGAGTACATTTTGCTTCTTTCTTTGCAACACTATGTTTGGATGATAAGGGTAAGAAAGGGTAGGGTTGATAAGGGTAAGTAAAGGAAGGAAAGGGTAGTATTTCAAACTTTTTCTTGTTTGAATATGCAATGGGATGAGAAGTGAAAGAGAGGGATTTTTTTTAATTGAAGGATATTTGTATCATTTACTAATCTTAATTCTTTGAACACCTCAATTTGGGATGTTTAGATTTAAAATATTTAAGAGGATTGAGCCCTCTAAAACCCCACCTCCACTTCTATTAGTTGTGAGAGCCGAACAAGGATTGGGAGGGTTTTAACCGCTCCTTTTCCTTCAATACTCCTTGAAACCCCTCTGAACAAACACGGTATAAAAGGTCATAATAGCATGGTAATTTAGGTCCATTGTTAATGTGGGCTGTTGACTACGACAGTGATTTTTTATTTATTTATTATTAACATTGATGTTTAGGCCAGTTTATATATATTTTGATTAATTTTACGGGTCTAAAATTAATACTCATGTAACTTTTTAGTGATCCTAAAAGAACTCAAACTCTTAATTATATTACAACAATGATTTATTGTGTCTGGTGAATGCATATTACTCATTTATCAATGGTCTTCTATCATTTATTGGCTCTCCTTTTTGTTTGAGTTTTGATGTTGGATGGTCTGAGAAGATAGCAAATTTTTTGTTTTTGCCATCTTGTCCTGCTTGCTAGGCTTGTTTATGCTGCACCCCTTGCTTCTTTCAATGATGCCGGCTAGCTAGGAGGGTTCCTTGTAGTTCTGAAACTAATAAGAGAAATTTTTAATTGAGTTTTAGTTGGTTAAAGATGGCTATAGAATTGAAAATTTATTGGCGGATTGGAGTTTGTTAGGGGATTGAATTTGAAGTGAAATGAACCTAGAAAATTTAGGGTCTGTTTGGTATCATTTCTTATTTTTGGTTTACTGTACTTAAAAAATATGTTTTACATTTATTGTTTGTGGTTCATTGAAAACTGTTTTTTTTTTTTGAACAAAAACATGTGCAGGGAACAATCTTGTACGCACTTAATTTTAGAAATACAATAATATATTATTATTAGTTAAAAAATATGTAAACTAATAATAATTTATTATGATGATGAAATGTTGTGGCGCATGATAATGATGAAAACGTGAAAGAAAGAAGTTAAGAATTAAAAGCAAAGAAAGAGAAAGGAATTTAGAAAAGAAAAAATTTGTTATTTTTTTATTTAATTGTTAAAAATTGTCTCGCAAACTAAAAAGAGAGAGACAAAAAAATAGCATAATTTTAAAACATCCAACTATGAAGTTCAACTTATCGATTAAAATTGTTTAATATAAATAACTCAAATATCTAAAATAAAACAATAAAATAGATTTAAATGGGCTTGATATCTCAATCAAAGAATGACAAACTAGATTATCCTATATCGTCTCTGTTCATATACATGTGTAGTATGTGGTATGGATCTGGTGTTTCCACCAACTCTCTCATGGTTAATCTTGAGCATAATATAAACTTTGAGCTGATTTACATAGTATGTAATTTTTTATTAGCTTAAAGAAAATCACTTGGGTCTAATTCATATCACAACGTTGTCTCCTACTTTAAATTCATTGTGCCATCTATGTAAATCAGCTCAATGTTTATATTGTGCATTACTTGCTTGAATTTGCTTAATGATATCAACATGCAAACCCTGAATTTTATGTGCAAAAGACTTGGTTGACTCAGATACCATAGCATGAAGAGACATAGAAAAAAGGTATAAAGGTTTTATAAGCTTGTAACCATATACAACTTCAAAAAGACTCATACCTATTATCTTATTAACAAATCTATTGTAGGCAATTTGGGTTGTAAGAAGAATCAAATCTCAATTTCTATTATGATCACTTACTAGACCTAATTAACCTATTAATGACGTGTTGCTTTTTTATTGGTCCATTTATACCTTGAAAACAAAATGAGAACCCCACAACTGTAAAAATTCTTCATTCTCCGGAAGAACCCAATATTGTCCCTTTCTACACTTCTTCAAAAACCTAATTAATCCATATCTCTCCTTTTTTATTCCTTCTCCAGGAGCCAAACCCATATGTCCCTTTCGATTCTACCTATCTTTGTAATGCGTCATTTTCAACAAACATAACTTGTTATTTTCTTAACTTTTTCTCTAGTTAATTTATGTACGCTTCCAAAAATTCAATCTTGCAGGGAACAAACATAGTGTGAAAAATTAAGATAGTAGGTATAATTAAAAACCCATATTTAAGAGATTATGTTTGTAATTTAGAGAGAATATATATTGTTTTATTAACTAATTTTACAGAATAATTTTGTAGATCTATTGCAAATTATTTGTTAAATATGAAAGTAATGAGACTTTTTATAGGGTTCTGTTTTTTTTTTTTTTGTTTTACTAGGTGTACGTGTGTTGTTTTTTTGAGGGAGAAATATGGGTAATGTGTCTTTAGGAAAAATAACAGAGTTTGTGCATAATCTATGGTAAAAAACTATATATGACAACAGGAAATGTGTCTTAGTCGGCTTCCTAGCAAAGCCTCCCAACTTCTCCATACAAAGTTTGGGTAATATGTCTTAGGAAGGTTGGTCAGGCAGTGGAAATGCAAAAGAGGGTAGATTGTGGGAATGTGAGTTTGATTAATTTTGGGTTAATAAAAATATTAATATTTTAAATTTTTTTATTTTAGATTTAATTTTGGTTGAATCAATTTCAAGTTTTTGAAATTAAAATTGAACTGGATAATAGTTTTTTTGGATTTTATAATCAGTTAATTTTATTTTTTCATTTAATTAATTTTTGAAGGGGTTTTTTTTAACTAGTACGTAGTTATGTTGATTTTCATTATTTGAAACAAATGGAGACTCATTATCTCAAACAAATGGAGACACGAACGCTGCATTTTAATATTTTGTTTCTTTATTGTGTCATTATCTTAAGAAGTTAAAAAAAAACATGACCTCTAGGTTTTACTCCATTCAAATGTTGCGACTTGCATTACTTAATCTTTTTTTTTACTTAATGTGACAGTTGAGCATAGCTGTTGAATTGGGATTAGTATAGCATTTTCTATCTTTATTTGTAAATTTAGTAACTGAAATATAGTGTAATTGTTGTGTTGATTTTTATGTAAATTTTACCTCTTGCGCTCTTATATAATAGAATCTTTGGCCTCTCTCTGCTTCTTGACTTTACCGATCCTTCTTCCATTCTAAATAAGGACAAATCCAAAATTTAAGTATGGATCCAGAATTCATGAATTAGTCTTTGAAGATATTAACTACTATGCGATTTCTTCATGTGTTGAAAGAGTTTGCTATCTTCAATTCAATATGAATATTTTAACTAGAAGTAAATGATTTTTATCCAGATGTCTTGTTTTCTGTCAGGATGCTCAATATAATATGGGACTTTTTAAAAGACTATTATTGTATGTGTTACAAATGTGAGTTCAAATTCATCAGCCTAGCCGTCTATAACCATGAATGCTAACTTTTGTACTATTAATTGCTGGAGAAGTTCCTTCTGCGAAAGGTCAGCTATCATCAATATCAGGTTATTTAGCCTAAGGTTAAGCGGAAAGGTGAGTTGAAATCTACTCCAATTCCGTTCCCTAGTAATTGTCAATTCTCTTTCCAACCTGTTAAATGATTTTATTTTCCAGCCTGTTAAATGATTTTTATTTTATAAAGTCCTGATAAATCTTAAATCAGATGGTTGGAAACATTATTAAATGCTATTCTTGCTCATTACATGCTAATTTACTTTTTTAATTTCTTAACACTATTATTCTTACTCATTTTTATTTTTATTTTTCTAATTTCAGATTTTTGAACCCATCATCATCACATTACTTTTTTGCATTTGGAGTTGCCAAGTTTTTAGGTTGTACATATTGGTCCTCCAGGTTTGTCAACGTAGCTTAAAACTTTTTATTAATTTTGGAAGATAACTTGATTTGTAGAAAAATTGCATTGTAATTAAATCTTAGCCTATGTTTGCTAATAATGGTATAATTTGTCTCCAAAGTGTTTTTAGTTTGTTAGTATTTCTTTGTTTAATGTGACGATCTTAAGTAATAAATTATTGATGAAATAAATATTTAATAGTTGGTTAAAAAAAATATGGCATATGTTTGCATGCAAACTTTATTTCTACAATATTACTTGACAATGCAAACGATTATATTTTTTTTTCCCAATAGAATAGTCTAGATTACTAAAGTTGAAGAAAAAAAATGATGGTGAGAAATAATAAATAGAGCAATTGCTTGGTGTATCCTATTTAGTTAGCTATTTTGCCTACATCATTTTACCAATCCAATAGACAATCAAAACAATGTATTATATTTTCCTTTGATAATTTATAAGCTAGTTATTATTGAAGTTATTTTGCTAATTTATTATATAAAGTTTTAAATATAGATTAAGAAATATATTAAATAATATTCTAGTTTTTTTTTTATTTATGTTAATTAGATTAGTATGGACAATCAATCATGGATGTATCATCGTCGTAGGGATTGTTATAATTGTCCGGAATTTATTACAGGTGTACGAAGATTTATCAATTTTGCATTTTCAATTGATGAAAATGTATTTGGAGGTAAAATTAGATGTCCTTGTGTTTGGTGCAAAAATCAAAAGTTTTTAATGGAAGAAGATGTTTACAAGCACCTGTTTTCAACAGAATTTTTACTTGATTATGAAAATTAGACTGTACATGGAGAGCCTTATATTTCAGAACCGATAATTGTTGGACCTTCATCAATTAGGTGTAGTCATACGTGAATGATGTTTTTAAACAAAATTCATATAGGAATATGGTTCTGCATGTAATGGGGGTTGGTGATGCATACTCTAATGATATGGTTTCTAGTCCTATGGTAGCAAAGGAACTTCCGAATCCGGAGGCAGATAAATTTTATAAGTTACTTAAAGCTACATAAGAGTCTTTATAGGATAGATGTACCAAGAAATTTAAACTATCTGCTTGTATATAATTGCTTAATATGAAGCCAACTCTAAATTTGACTCAAACTGACTTCAACAAATTTACTGAATTTACAAAAAGTTGCATGCTTGATAATGAAAATTTGGTTTCAAATTTCTATAATGCCAAGAAATTTATGCGGCCACTTGGACTTGGTTATGATAAATATGATGTGTGTCCTAATTATTGTATGTTGTACTATAGGGTAGATGAAATAAAAATAAATTGTGATTTTTATGGAAGTTTACGATACAAACCTAGAAATCCCACTAGTAAAGGTTCTAATAAGTTAAAGAAACAACTCCGATACTTTCCCTTGACACCAAGACTTCAGAGGCTATTCATGTCTCCACATCATGCCAAAGATATGACATGACATCATTTTCATAGGTCAGATGATGGAGTTATGATGCATCCATCTAACGGGGAGGCATGGAAGAAGTTTAATGAAGATCATGAAGACTTTGCATCCGATCCATGAAATATTTGATTAGGATTATGCACCGATGATTTTAGTCCATTTGACATGTCTTCAAATGTCTACTCTTGTTAGCCAATAATTGTGACTATTTATAATTTGCCTCCATAGAAATGTATGACTCGACCATTCATGTTTTTGTCAATAATTATTCTTGGGCCAAAGAATCTGGGGAAAAAGCTTGATGTTTTCCTACAATCATTAATTGATGAGTTGAAAAGGTTATGGCTTGATGGTGTTAATACCTATGATATATATATATATATATATATATATATATATATATAGGAAGGAAATTTTCAATTAAGGGCAGCTTTGATATGGACCATTAGTGATTTTTCAGCTTATGGTATGTTATCGGGTTGGAGTACTCATGGGAAGTTGTCTTGTCCTTATTGTATGGAGCATAGCAAAGTCTTTAGATTAAAGCATGGGGAAAAAATAACATTTTTTAACCTTCATCAACGATTCCTACCTATGGATCACCTATATAGATATCAATCAGATAAGTTTTTGAAAGGAGTAACAAAATGGCTCCCTCCTTTACCTTGTCGATCTGGTTCAGAAATGTTATTTGAAGTGTCTAATTTTATAATGGGACATATTAGAAGTTCATCTCATAATGACAAAATTCCAAGCTTTGGTGTTAAACATAATTGGGTGAAAAAAAGCATTTTTTAGGAGCTTCCGTATTGGCATACAAATCTGATTCGTCATAATCTTGATGTCATGCACATTGAAAAAAATTTCTTTGACAATATTTTTTATACAGTAATGGATTGTCCTGATAGAAGCAAAGACAATTTAAAGACTAGGTTGGATATTCAGTTATATTGTAAGAAGCCATACTTACATCTGCAACATGACGCAAGTGGTCAGGTTTACAAACCTAAAGGCACTTATTATCTCTTCAAGAAACAACAACAACAACAACAACAAGTGTTGTCATAGATGAAAGAATTGTCCTTTCCTGATGGTTATGCTTCGAACATCTCATGGTATGTAAAAGAGGCACAATGTAAGGTTTCAGGCATGAAAAGTCATGATTGTAATGTTTTTATGCAAATACTTTTTCCAATTGTTTTTCGACCTTACTTGCCTAAGCTACTGTGGGAGTCATTAACTAAATTGTTAGTATTTTTTCGAGACAATAGTGCTACAAGTTTAAAAGTCCAACACATGGAGTTGCTGCAGATGAAAATCATTGAAATTATTTGCAAACTTGAAAGGATTTTTCCGCCATCCTTCTTTGACTCTATGGAACACTTGACAATAAATTTACCTTTTGAGGCTAAAGTCGGAGGACTCGTTCAATATCAATGTATGTATCCATTTGAACGATATGTTTTCATGCCGTATTATTTTTTACTCTTTTCCATTTTTTTCCTAAACTAATTGATATCAATGATATATGATACGATCTAAGCAAGGTCAAATTCGGATTTTGATGTAAAATGTGCAACTATCCAGTTTTACGGCAATAGTCATAATTCTCAATCCTATCATTGGATTGGGCTGAAATTTTACGTGAAGTCTCCTAAAATGTTGTCTTACGTCGGGTTAAAATATCATGTCAATCTGAGTTCAGCAAGGCATCCAAACACGGGTCAACAGAGGTTGTACGAGTTTTATTATTTACTTTCTTTTGACTTATGGACTTCCTATTTAGCTAGGATTCTTTTTCTAAAAGGATGTGGTAGCTTATTTTGAAAATCTTATAATTCTACAAAGATCTTTAATGAGCTACAACATAGTTTTCAAGTGTGGAAAGGATTCATAAATGTTTCAGAATTCTTTTCTTACAAAGATTCCTTATTCATCCTAACTACAAAAAAAAAAAAAAAGATTTCAGAATTAATTTTACCTTCAGATTTGATTCTCCTAGCTTATATGGGATTTCTAAAGGGCAACAATTCTGATAGGATATTAAACCTGAATTTAATATCCTAAATATGATGATGTTGTCCTTTTATGCTAGGAGAATTTAACATCATAGTTATCATGCTTGCTAGGCCTGTTTATGCTACGTCTCTTGCAACATGTAGTGGTCGTGATGGAAGACAGCTATGAGAATTCCTTGTAGTACTATATAATTGATAGAAGACATTTTTAATTGAATTTCAGTTCCTGAAAGACGGCTATAGAATTGAAAGACTGTCGCTATATATGATTGGAGTTTGTGATAGGAGGTTAAATTTGGAGTGGAAATTATGTTTTTAGAACCTGTTCAAAATCTATCGGGGTACTGCTGTGAACAGCATCTTAAGGTTTTTCATGTTATTTGACTTTAGTTTTATGGCGGGGTGGATTAGGGTATTGACAGGGAAGAACTTGAGGCTTCAGCGACATGAAAATTGAACATGCATGGTTTTGCTGTGAAGCTGCTTTGAGTAAAAAGGTATCGAAACTCTTTCCAAGGCATAACAATTACTGCACTGAAGGTTTAATATGCTAAAACCTTGTAAATATATTCATTCCAGAAATAGAGTTCCACACCTTCTAACCCCACAAGACTTAATTGGTACCTGAAAGAAATCTAGTTAATTTATAATATATTCTAGACTTTGCTGGCATTTAAACTTAGAACAAGAATTTCCTGCTGTCCAGGACAGCAGGAGTTCATGCAACCCAATATATGGCATGTAGCCATGCTGCCATGTGCGGACATCATTAAACATTTAGCCAAAAAAATAGTTTGCTATGATTAAAAAAAAAAAAACAAGGAAACTTTGTAGTGAAAAAGGAAAAAACAAAAAGGAAAGCGACATGGCATTTAATAGCATTTGCTTGACAGTTGATATTTCTTAACATTTTTTGAACTGAGCTGGAGAAACTCTACCGTCTTGAGCAGCAGGGAATTATCTTTGCTCTTTATGATCCTCTTGTGCTCTAAGTCACCTCTTTAGCTGTTGTCAAGTATATCCTACGAATTGTAGCTATGTTAAGCATGCCTGTGAGGAGAATCTTAAGTAATCCTTAATCTGATGGTACTGAAACAGTAAAGGCAGGGGTTTGAAAGGGATCTAACGTTATTATTGTTGGAATGCCACTTAATCTGGTGATGTGTTCATTAGAGATTAGGGTGTTAGGCACTAGGGCAATGGCGAGGTTGACTAGGCATAACGGTGGCATTGCATTTCCTCACATTTGGCGGTGACGATGATGATAAGGTTAGAAAAGATGTCTTGCATTGGTAGTGACATGGCGGAGATGATGACAGTGATACAGTGGAGCTAGATGATCATCTTGACTGGACGTAGATATTGCTGTGTTCAACAAATTAATGAACTAAAGTTGTTGACGGTGGTGATGGCATGGTGAAAGCTGCAGCGGTGTTGGTAGTTTGGTGGCAGCCATTATGTTGCCAGCATGCAGCGGTGATGTGTTTGCATCCGTACAAGCATTTTTTGCTTGATGATGGCCAGCCTCGTAAAATGAAAAAAGAAAAGCATAGAAAGCTAGTCACTTCCAAAACCTTTACACCGTTGATACCCTGTTTATTTTTATTCTTGTATTTCAAATTAATTTTTTTTATGTTTTTAAAGTGTTTTGATGTAATTATATTAAAAATTAAAAAATGTTATTTTAATAAATTTTTAAATAAAAAAACATTTTAAAAAAATTATCAACCAAACACCTGATTGCTTTGAGGTGCATAATTGAGTTCTAAGTCATGTATTCAGTGCTGCTACTCTTTATATAAGAAAGTTTTGTCCTACCTCTTTGTTAAATGTCCTTTCCTTCCTGTGAAGTCTTTTTTTTTAAAAAAAAAAAAATCGATCTATTAAAGGAAATAACTAGAAAGCAGCCAAAATCAAGATAAAAAAAAAAAAAAAAAAGTAGATAATAAAAGATAAAAATATGATAGGCTGAAGGAGGCACTCCGACAGACCAAATGAGTTCTCCAGGCAAGCTCTGCCTGCCACAGATCTAAATTGTTCGGACAAGTCATTAATGGCTAAAATCAAAGCTTGCCTCATGGTTCCCTAGTCAACAGCAGCATTTCATAATTTAGTAATTATAGGTTAACTCTCAAGTGGGTTTTGAATTTAATCTTGAATTAATCTTTTGCTTAGCAAAACAAAATCTTTGAAGGCAGAGAACCAAATCTTAAAGTTCCAGTTTTTGTTTTTTATTTTTATTTCTTTGGTTAAGATTAGATGCATGATAAGTTCTGTACCTGATGCATATGTGCACATGCGATGGAAATATTTTACTAATAAATGCTTGGGATTTGGGATTTGACTAACAATTATTTTTTTAAATTTTTTATTTTTTATTTAAAATAAAAAATATATATATTTTTAAATCATTTTGATATGCTAATATTAAAAATAATTTTTAAAAAATAAAAATATATATTTTTTAATATATTTCCAAATGAAAAATACATAAAAAAAATAATAATAATGGATTCATGCATTGTTCACCTCAAATCTCAATTTGGGAGAACCATAATTGGGTAATTGAAAGTCCCTTTCAAGATCTAGGCTGCAGTTACTGATCTCAAGCTCAGTTTTTTCTTTGCCCTCACTTTTTAATCTCCATTTTAAGACCAAACATCTTAACTATCAATAAAAAACAAGGTTCTCTTAAGAGTTGCCAGCATGGTGTCTGATTCTGTAACCAGGTTCCTTGAATGTAATGGAATTTCCAGCCAGTCTATGTCTAGGCATGTAACCATGTCATTTGTTGGAACATTAGATAAAAATCCAACTTGTCTTGTGGAGAAGAGCTCCCTGGATTTCTTGTTAATTCTCGAAGTTTCATCTCCAAATCATCCAGTTTGGTCGTAGATGCATGAAAGGAATTCTGTACTCGAGGAACATGTGCACATTTAGGCTTAGTGATTGCTTGTGTTCCAAGCATTTTGATATCGAATCTGCTCATGCGCCATTGAAAGGAGGGAGAGAGGGAATAGCTAGGTTGAGTGCTTGTTTGTGTTCCAAGCATTTTGATTACAAATCTGGCTCATTCATCGTTGAAAAAAGCAAAAAAAGAAAAAGAAAAGGAATGGGAGAATATATTAATGATAGCTCGTGTTCCAAGCATTTTAATTTGATATCAAATCGGATCATAGAAAAAGAAGAAATGTGAGAGTTGTCACCTCTTGCTATTCCAAGACTTGATCGGCACCCTAGTTTAAAAAAAAAAAAAAAATTCAAGTGTATAGCTCAATGGTTAACATTTAAGATTTCTATTACAAAAAAAAAAGGGTGAAGTATAAAAAATAATTAAAAACAAATAAATTACACTACTCATTAATTAAACATTATATTCCATACAAATGATAAATTTTAAATTACTTTGGGAATAACTATTAATACCTTAGTTATAAGATCCGACACAATGAACCATCAATTCAAAAAATTCCAAGTTTTCTTAAAATGGAGTTGCTCCTAAAAACAAAAATTAATTACACTACTCATGATTAATTCAACATTATATTCCATACAAATGATAAGTTTTAAATTACTTTGAGAATAATTATTAATTAATACTGTAGTTAGTTATAAGATCTGACGCAATGAACCATCAATTCAAAAAATTCCAAGTTTTTTAAAACAAAGTTGTTCCTAGTTGGTTCAATAATTCAACCCACACAACTCAAGATCTTATTTTTAAGCTCGTTCAACTCTTGAATGAGGTTTATTATCAATGCTAACCTTTATTATCACATGTTTTAGCAAAATAAAAATGGCATGCCTAATTACAAATTCATAAATGAGATGCATTTAAGTTGAAGCTGGCTAATGGCTATGTTCATGAACCAAAAGCTATGAGTTCTAGTTGACCACAGTATGCATGAGCAGGGATCCATGAAATTGATAAAAGAAAGGGAGACAGATAAGCGTTTAAAACCTAACAATTGTACCTTTTGTCTTCCATGAAACTAACAATCTGAACTTCTTAACAGAAATGTATGTGTGATTTCTTGTTTCCAATTATTTAACAATCTCCAGCAATACTCAATTAACCTTGAGGTAAGCTCACTTACTCAGATTTTAATTTATTTTTTAATAATTATGAGTTTTTTTAGAATTATTAGAAGTTTATATAATTATTAATTTAATAACACATAAATTATTATTAAAAATAAATCCCCAATTAATATTTCAAATTGTGACCTCAGCTAAGAAGTGGTGATCGTTGTCATAATTAATGTCTTGTCATATAAATATTGAATTGATTCTTTCTTTCTTGTGATGATTTGATGGCTTTGCCCACAAGCTGTGATTCCATGTTCATGTTAATGATGATGGAATACTATAGCTAATTCCTTGAAGTGTCCTGACACATTTCTCACATTATAATTGTTAGATGATAGATTTAGAGATTCTGGTATGCCTGGCTTCACAGATTACTTCGGATTTTATTAAACAGATTCTCATTTTGTTAGCATAAGTGTGCTTAGTATCACAGTAGTTGTAGTTGTTATGGTTACTGTTTAAAAAAAATATTTTATAAAAAATATTTTTAGTTAAGGTTTATTTGGAAAAATATATATTTGGTTAAAACTGTGGTTGAAATTGAAGTTAAACAAAAAGTAGTTTAATGTGTTTGGTTAAAAATGCTTTTAAAATTGAGCTTATAAAATAATTTAAAAATATATATATATATATATATATATATATTAATATTTATGATTTTTAATTTAAATATCATAGATTTAACTATTGCTATTACATCATAAAATAAATAATATTTTATATAAAATATTTTTTATTGTTCCATTAAACTATCTACAATTCCATCATGTATGAAATACCTCTGATAAGGACTGCAGTTTTCACAAATTTCTTAAGAGCACAACAACATCAGGTAAAATATAATCAGAAATAAAATTGGGATTGCGATCAAATTTTATAAATGATACGTCATCAAGCGATCTTCTTCTAATTTATGTAATGTCATTGAATAATGTTTAACACTAACTTTTTGAATAAAACACAATATATGTGAAATTTTTTTGGATTTTTATTTTATTTTACTGGGTCACACCCGATTCAATGCATTTAAATTTGGAACGGACCCTGGTCAATACATTTAGGTTTGGATTGAACCCAGTCCGACCCATATAGGTTGGGCTAAACCCAACCAGTCCAAACTAGTGACCCGGCTAGGCAAAGCAACATGCATGTAATGTTGATAAAAGGAAAACGGGAGGAAGATGAAAGTTGAGCACTTTTCTATTCCTTTGTTTTGCTCCTTCTCCTCTCTCACAGTGTCCGCTTGGTGCTGGAGTTGGACTCTTTCCCTGCTTTCCCCGACCCCTCATTCTCCTTCTCTTTCTCTCTCTCCTTCTCCTTTTCCTTCTTCTGCACTTCCATGTCTCCACTTTCACGTGAATAGTGGAGACATGAAAGTGTAGAAGAAGAAACAAAAAGTTTTAAAATGCCCTTGTTTTTGTTTTTCAAATACATAAACAACTATATATTAAATGAACCTTGATCAACATAGATATACAAGTCAAATATATACTCGCCTTCATTCAATTACTTAGTTTTTTTTTTTAAGTATTTTTTATTTAATTACATGATAATAAAAATAAGCTCTCATAGAAAAAAAGTTATGAAGTATTTTTTTTCAAAAGAAAAACAAACATGATGGGCTGTAAAAAAAAATTTAATAAAAACAGTTTTTTTAAGAAAAACAACTATAATTTTATTCAAAAATAAACTGAAATTTTAATGGTGTTTTAAAAAATAATAACTCAAATATATTTTGAATTAAATTAAGAAAATAATAGAGTAATATATATAATATATATTCTATTAGTTAATTTCTTATTAAGTAAACTTAAAATGAAAAAAGAAAATGCAAAAAAAGGGAATGTGGGTCTAAGAGTGTTTGGGAAGCGCAATTTACACCATATTCCCTCAAAATTCTTTTTGTTTTTTATATAAAATGAATTTTTTATATATTTTTGGATTGTTTTGATATGTTGATGTCAAAATTATTTTAAAAAAAAATAAAAAGACTTTATTTTAATGTATTTTTAAGCGAAAAGCATTTTAAACCGTAACTGCTACTATAATCCCAAACATATTCTAAGAGGCTTAACATGTCTGGCCCATAAAAAATGAGGTATAAACACTTGTGTCTGGCTACTTAAAATAAAAAAGAAAAATGAGCAAAACAAGGGTCATGTGTGCGGGTTAGAAGGCCCTGCATGATTGGCTCACCAAAAATCAAGTCTAGCTTGTGGGCCTAGTAGCAGAGGCCCAAACACCTAAACTTGATTTTAAATAAGTGGGTAATATGTCATTTTTTTATTTTTTTATTTTTTTTAAGCAATGAAAAGAAGCTAAAGACACCATCTTTTTCCTAGAATATAAAAGAAAGCAACACAAACCAAGTCACCAAACAAAACAATATGAAAACAGAATTAAAGGATAAAAAAAATATGTTTTTTAAAAAAGGTCCCATTTCACTTCATTTTCAATTTAGACCTACTCTTTTTTAATTCTTCACAAACGAACGGAATTCGTTTTTGCAAAACTAAGAACCAAATTAATGTTTAACTTTTTTTTAAGACCTGAGAAACCCTAAATAAAAGAGTGCCAAACAAATCATTAAATCCCATCATCAATGCAAGGTAATATAAAATAATATAAAATATATAAAAAAAACAATAACTAGAATAAAGATATAAGAATAAAAAAAATAACTTAAAACACTGTGAGAATTAACAGTGTTCTCACTCAGAGGCCAATATAAAACACTTAATTTTTTTTTTGTTTTTTTTTTTAACACTTGAGGTCTTGGCCTAGTAGTGGAAAGGGTTTGTTCCCTTCCTCTGCATCGGGGTTCAAATCTCACTGTACACGCTTGTCATCCCCGCGGTGCCTTACATGCTCACTGGGTTTGCAGGATGTTCAGTGGACCGTGGGATTAGTCGTGGTGCGCGCAAGCTGGCCCGGACACCCACGTAAATTAAAAAAAAAAAAACACTTATTTTTTTTAATATTATTTCTTACACTACTCTAATCCATCAAAGCAGCTTTGTACAGGTCAAAGTCAAAGTCAAAGTCAAAGAGGACTCTTTGACACCGCATATTGTAATGTGCTTGTCTGATTAATAATTAATCAAATATGTGCCTCCATTTATTAGTAGCTAAACTGTTGCATTTTCATGCTTGTCTGATTAATGCTGGGTCGTATATTTATAATTCATATATAATCCCCCAGCCCTTTTTTAGTGCTGGCTACATGTTTTTTTTTTTTACATAATCATTCCACATGCTTGCTATTATTTTATTTTTATTTAAATCCCCATGATGTTCTCTGAACAAATAAGATCCTGTTTGAGATATGGTTTGTGATAAGTAAGTACAAGTCTCATCAGTTGTTTTTTGTAATGTAATGATTGATATTATAATTATTATTATTTTTAAAAATATTTTTTTATTTAAAAGTATATTAAAATAATATTATTTATTTTATTTTTTAAAAGTTATTTTTAACATCAATTAATCAAAAAAATTTAAAAATACAAAAAAAAAATTGCAAACTTTAATTATTATTTTATAATCTATTTTTTATTTTGTTTTATTATTAATTATCCAACCTATATCTTGATTTTAATTATTATCTAAAAAAGGAGTTGCACAAGTTCTCAATATTGTTTATAATCTATTTTATTTTATTTTATTTTATTTTATTTTATTATTAATTATGTAAAGGAGTTGCAAACTTTAAGATAGATAGAAAATGGAAAACACAAGATTTTTATAATCAAGAATTAAAAAAAACAAAAAATTTTATTTTTGTAACTAAGTTATTAAATCGGGCTTGGATTAAAATTTAAGATATAGGTTGGATAGATTAATATAAATAAATACATTATCATTTTATTCACTTAAAAAAAATATATAACAAAACATGTCATTTAAAAAAAATTAAACTAAAATCATTTTTTAACCGCGGCTGAAAATCAAATCTAGAGGCAGTTTGGGAGCGCAGTTCAACCTGCGTTCCCAAAAAATTTTAATTTTTTTTTTTGTTAAAATTAAGTACAGTTTGTATTTTTTGAATCGTTTTGATGTGTTGATATTAAAAATAATTTTTAAAAAAATAAAAAAAATTATTGAAATGCATTTCAGCACGAAAAGTTATTAGAAAAGATATTAGTTGAGCCAGATCTATTACATGCGTTTCAGAGAATTGCTGCATTATTTTAATATGTGAAACAGAGGTCAACAAAGTAATAAATCCTTGGTAGTATTTTGCTGAAACTTGAAAAAAAAATTTGCTTGCCGACTTTGCCTTTAGTACTGGTAGCAACAGAATCAATATGAGGTAACAAGATTGTGATTTAACACTTGTGATATAAGGTTTTTTGGGGAAAAAAATTTAAAAAAAAAATAGCAAAGTAAAAGTAAAATGTTAATGAAGTAAAATATTTTGACATTGTTGCGTTTTTATAACTGATATTTACTAAATATTATTTTTTTATATAATTATGAAATGTATAAGTAACATACATTCATCATATAAGTAGTCAAATTTTCTCATAATTATGAAATGTTAAATTTTAGGTTTCATGTATGGATCTTTTAATTTTTTTGTTAATATTAGGTTGATCTCATACTACAGAAGCGTCAATAGGCCACATCTTATTTTTATAATACTGATGAAAAAAACGAAGTTCACACCACTGCGTCTTAATAATTAAATATTTACCGTACTAGATTTGATATCTTTAAAGAGCGATTAACTCTTGATAATGTCATGGAAGAGGACGAGGCCACTCAAGCAGGTGAAGGAGATAGATATAGTTGTACTACTGATAAGCTTGAATCATCCAGAAAATAACATAGAAGTAGATAGATGGATGATTTATGTTTTTTTTATTTTAGGATTACTTGAATATTAAATAAGATGAATTATTTTTTATTCATTTAAAATGATTTTGTTTTGATTCCTAGAGCTAGTTGTGGTTATGAAATGTAGAATTTGTTAATTCAAGTTATTATGGTTTTTTCAAGTCTTTTTAAATGAGATGAGATTTTGGATATAGTTTATATATAGTGAAAAATTTGTTTAAATTCTGTTAAAATTATAAAAAAAAAAAATTAACTCTCTAAAATCATAAAGTAAATTAAATTTCATCAAAAACTATAATTTTATGAACCAGCTTAAAACACAAAAAAATTTCAAAATTAGACGGTAACAAAAAAGGTTAGACTATTTCTCAAAAATATCAGGCCATTTTGGTTGTTATCCAACTTATTTTTTTGAAATATCAAGTAGTATCTCAAAATAATCTACAAATAAATATTGCGATTGAGAACCACAATAAAATTATAATTAATATTGCAATTTATAAGGGCACCATTTAAGTAAATATCACAATTTTAAAATGTGATATTATTAAAATATTATGCTTACTATACTATTTCATCAACACTTTAGCATTCTGTGTTATTTCAAATTTTTTTTACTGTGTTAATTACACAATTTATCCATGCTTTTTTTTTTTTTACTTTTTTTTTTTTTCCAAATGGTCCATGTGCACAATAAATTGTCAGATTTGACATTAAGCATGCGCATCATATAAAGCCATCTTTTTTTCATCTTTACCTTTTGTTTTATCCTTTCCTTTCCTTTCTCTGCATTGTCTCTCAGCAACAATCAAGGGCATAAAACATAAGTACAAGATGCTCATCATCATCATTCACCCTGGCAGGATCCATATTGAATTTGACAAGATGGTTTTTACATGAACAAAAGGCAACCCTAAAAATGCACTGTATGCAGCGATGAAACTCGTAGCTATTCTAGTCTGTAAATATTATTTATCTAAGATACCATTAGAGACTTTTAGGAATCCGAAGGATGATACTATCACAAACTTCCAAAGGGCGAGCTTTTTTGTATTTAAATTTTTTTTCCTATTAAATAATAAATATAGTATGAATATAGTAGAAACTATCCCTCGTCCCAAAATTAAAAAGCTTTCAAAATATAAATAAAATCACAATAATTATCATTGATTTGTTTACTCTAGTGAAAAGGGGGGGATTAAGAGAGCGAATAAGATTACAAGTCAACCTAGACAAAATCTTTTTTTTAATATATCCAATGTGGTTGATATAATAAATATGATGCATGGTATGATCAAGATAAGAGTCTTTTATGATTTTATTCTTCTTGCCCTTCCGTCTTATTAAGTTATTATCATGAATATGGCTCCTCTCTTTTATGTCTCTCTATTCCTTCTTGTTTTGGGGCCCAATTAATGTCCTGCTAGCTACAGCTTGTAGCTAGGGTTGTGTTATACATGTGAGCCATGGAACAATGACAGGACACTGAAGCAAAGCAGCTCTCTAAAGCCAAAACGACAAGATTCCAACACATCAAGTGAGCCACACCAGCAGGCAGCAGCTGCTGCAGCAGCAGCCAGTTCCTGTTTATGACCCTCCTCACCAGCTTCTCTCGCTAACACCACAATAATCATGCTCGCACCATTATCACAATCTAGGCCTGGAAAGTCTAGCCTACTCTATGATAAACTACAAAGAAATGAGCATAATTCTACAGCATTACTTATTAGAGTTTCCTTTCGTGTGTTCAAGCAATGGCTGCAAATTACGTCTACGGATCTTGTGTAGGAGTTGTTTTTCTCTCTTTCATTTTCTTTTTATGGTACAATATGAGCACTTAATTTTGTATAATATTAATAGCTTTCTCAGCTATATATAATCCTCCTCCTCCTCCTCCTCCTTATTATTATTATTAATGTGAATTGTCGAAGCTCATTAATTAACATCAATGGTACTACGTACTCTCTTCAATAAATCTCGAGTTAATTTGAACGTTTAATAATAAAGGTGATAACAAGGTTTAAACCACATCAACCACTAAAGCTTTGTCTAGTAATTAGGTTAAACTACTAAAACTAATTCTAATTACCTAATAAACGATGCTACGTATTGAGTAGCTTGCACGATTGATGTTATTGTACATGAAGTGCATCATATTTAGTACTGAAGTAGTAAATGTAAATATTTGAAATATGAAACTTTAGTTTATATATATATATATATATATATATATATATATAGTACAATGGCTAAAAAAAAATATATCCAAAATAATACAATTAAAAAATTATTTTCTAAAATAACACAGTTTATGAGATGCATAAGTTATACTTGACTTGAGAGGTGCATGCACAACCTTCCAATAAGCTTCTTCTTTTTTGTATGTCTCATGTGTGTGAAACACATGATAATCGATTTTTTCTTTGTGATTGGACACACATTAGCATGTTTAAAAAAAAAAAAAATTGTTTATCACACATGTGTTACAAGTATTAACAAGTGAGCATACATGTCGTCATCCTTAAATAGCATGTGTAACTCATTAGTAGTTTTAAAAATGACTTTCTGAACTTATCTAGTTGAAATTTTTTTAATGGATATATAACTATCATCATTGGAGATCGAAATGTTTTTGGGATTTTTTTTTTTCTTTTTTCTTTGTGTTTTTATGTTATTTTATCTTTTTTTCTAGCCATTAAATTATTTTCACTTCTTCTTTAATGTACATTGAATCTTTATATGCATTTTAACTTTGATACATTCAAATGCTTCAAAATTATTTTGTATGGATCCCAAAAAAAGAATGAATTGGACGAGTCGTGTGGATGCTATTTTAATCAATAATAAATTGGATATTTTTGTAGAAAACCTCTACGAAAGTCACGAAGACTTTTCTTTTGCTTCTGCATTCCCGACGTCAATTATTGGACTAACCCATACTATTGAGGGGGGCCCTTATTCCTTTAGCTAAGCTTGTTTTATATTTTAATTTATTGGGACAATGAAGCCCTTCATTTTGGTTAAATATTACAGCAAGAGGACAACTAATTTCAGTTTGGATACAGATGAAAAATACTTAAATCTTTTGATATAACACGAGATGACTAAATATTTAAGCACAATCACACTAAATTTCTCTGCAATTTACAGCTTCAAGAGGACCGATAATATAATATTCAAACTAAATATTGTTTTAAATTAGATGTTTTCCTCTTTATTTGTTTGTTTTTGTGTCGTTTTTTTTTTAAATTTTATTTTTTTATTTACTTTAAATTAATATATTTTTAATATTTTTAAATTATTTTAATGTGTTGATGTTAAAAATAAATTTTAAAAATTAAAAAATTATCATTTTATAACATTTTCGGTATGAAAAAATTTTTTTTAAAATACAACCGTAATTACACTTCTAAATATCTCATTAGTACCATGTAAATGAAATATTTAAGAAATTAAGATATGTAAGCTATAAAAAAAAAAAAAAAAAGTTATGATCAAAGCATTATTTTCACATCAAATAAAAAAAATTGCCATTTGCAAGTTTGAGAAAAGATTCTCAAGATGAGCAATAAAGCATACTGTATATAATATATGTAGCATTAAATATTAATGAAAATACAATAATAACCATGTAGGACCATCATATGAATCCAAACCCTCCTTCCTATCTTCCATTATATACACTATACTATAGTACATCAAAACAGTACATCTACACCCTCCAAATTTACAGGCAAATTAAAGAGAAAGAAAGAAAGAAAAATAGAGAGAGACAGAAACACGATGGAAAGTGATAGCACAAATGATCTATACAAAGAATGCCTAAGAAACCATGCAGCCAGTCTTGGGAGCTATGCCACAGATGGATGTGGTGAGTTCACCCTTGATGACACCTCACTTTCCACCCTCCAATGTGCAGCCTGTGGTTGCCACCGCAACTTCCACCGCAAAGTATCATACAGCAACAGAAGGGATCACATTATGCACTCACCATCTTCAGAGACAGTAGTGATGGAAATGAGAGACTATGCAGAAGGGAATAATGAGAGGAATTTCAGGCCTCCAGTGATGGTGGTGGAGTCAGGTGAAAGGAGTGGAAAGAAGAGGCTTAGGACAAAGTTTACAGCTGAACAGAAGGAGAAGATGATGGAGTTTGCTGAGAAGTTGGGGTGGAAGTTGCAAAGGAAAGATGAAGAAGATGAAGTAGAGAGGTTTTGTGAAGGAATTGGGGTTAGCAGACAGGTTTTTAAAGTTTGGATGCATAATCATAAGAATTCTTCTTCTACTACTTCTGCTTCTCCTGGCAATGCATCTTCTCTTACCACCCAGTAAGAGAGAGGGGGAGAGGACAGGGGTTTTTTTCTTGGGTCATTTTCTTTTCCTATCTTTATTCATGTTTGGTTGTAATTTATCCTTGCTTCAATCTCCTCTAGATAAAAGACCTTATCTTATCCCCTCTCCTTTCTTTCTTTCTTTTTTTCATTTTAATCTTATTATAAATATGAAAAAAAAAAATGCCATGAAATTCCAGAAAAAAATCGCTATACTAACAAATTAAACTAGGCTGCAAACAAAATGAGAAAATGGGATCTTGAAAGCAAATTTTGTTTTCTTAATATAGCAAATCCTTTGTTGATTAATAATATGCATGCATGTATGTATTGTATACATATAATCAAGATGGGGTAATTAATTAATTAATTGTCCCAAAATTATGGCAAATTTGATGTGATCTGAATGTCTCTCTCATGATTTTGACGTGATCTGAATTGTTGGTAAGAGTTCTCTCATATAGATTTCACTTTCATTTGAGCAAATTCAAGAGTTTCAGCCCTGAATTCATCAAATGTAGTGGTGGTGGTGGTGGTAGATACTTGCAATTTCGATTTCAAGGACCCAATTTTAAATTCTATAAATAAGTTTGGAGTGGGGATTTAGGAATAGAGGATAATTGTTCATGATAGCTTGATTTTCTGTCACTGTTTATCATTTTCTTTTTCCCCTGACCTCCTCCATTCCGTCCCTTCCCTTCGCTTACCTTCTCTTTTGTCTCCATTTGTTATATCAAAACCCTAAAGTATTAGACTAGCTGGTTTCTCTTCTTAATGTTCAGTACCTCTTTTTCTTTCGTTTTTTTTCCCTTGTTGCCACTCTCTGGCACTCGAATTGAGTTGGATTCTTATTGGGAGTTTCATCCCAAAACAAGTTGGAATTGACATGTTTTACATCTAAATATCCTTGGTGCAGATCTGTCGCACTTA
The DNA here is from genome assembly GCF_005239225.2 of Populus alba. Lineage (NCBI taxonomy): Eukaryota > Viridiplantae > Streptophyta > Magnoliopsida > Malpighiales > Salicaceae > Populus > Populus alba. The sequence continues at coordinate 4,028,318 of NC_133295.1, forward strand.
TAGTTGTATCAGAATTATTGGACCGAGGGTAGATGCATAACAGAAAAGGACTGTGCATGCTTAGGAACTTGCACACAACAACAGATGAAACAGAGCGGAAGCCTGAGTCAACCAAGCTCACAGTTTGCAACAAAGACAGGGACAAGTACTTGGCAATGCTATATTACACTTTGACAAGCTCGAAAAAGATTAAGGTCTGGACATCAAATGGAGGGATTCAACCGGATCACTACTGTAATCTGAGTCCTAGAGCGACGGGAGGATCATAACTATATACAGTTGAATCATGGTGAAAATTCAATGCCCGCAGACGATATCCTTGTGCAAATACACGGGGAAAGCAGCCAAAGAACGATCCTGTTGGACAATTTGGTTGCAGATTTAAAAAAGCAAAACAAATCATTTTCAAAAGGTAATTAAGGACATTAGAGTTCAGTTATAAACCAGGATTTGTTCGCGCAACTAAAACATATCATTTTCAGAGCAAGGTCTTCTATGCATTCATTGCTAACTTCGATGATCAACTCTGTCTGCTCAACTGACGCCCTGCAAGGATCACGCATTTTCTATTCTAACATCCGGGCGAAAACAACTAGAGAAGTCACAAGAACACAGCACACTACAAACAACGTTATGAATCTATCATGTGACATATACCAACATCCATTCCCACGGAGAATTATTTTCATGACTAAGCATACTAGCATGAAACTAGAATATTGCATTGTCAAAACGCTGAACAGTAGAATATCATAGTCAAACGACTGGAGCAGAAATTGAAGATGGCATGTATCATCCCATTCAAACACAAAATGTTACCACTAATCCTAATCCACCAAATGCCTTCCATCACTTGGCCAACATCATCCTCACAAACTCCTCGTAATTCACCTGACCATCACCATCTACATCTGCTTCCCTGATCATCTCTTCCACTTCTTCATCTGTCAACTTCTCCCCAAGATTTGTCATCACATGTCGTAGCTGCACATGTCAAGCAAACATCAATGTGGAGAAAAAACTATATCCTAGAGCAGCAAATACCAATAGCGGATAGACAATGTTTGTAATAGGTTCAGTGACTATATGAAGTTACAAATCAAGTAGATAGCATCAAAGATACTAAATATGGTGTTTACCTCTGCAGCAGAAATAAAGCCATTCTGATCCTTGTCAAATACCTTGAAAGCTTCTCTAAGTTCCTCCTCAGAGTCAGTATCCTTCACCCAAAGTTAAAATTCAACAAAACGGAGGTTAGCAAAATATACAAGTTAACAGGAAACTGGAAGCTTCTTAACTCTGGAAGTCATTCTCCACAAAATAAAGCCCTCCAAATGAAAACCTCAAAGGTAAGAATCATGCCAGTTGGATTGTTAGAGAACAAACAAAAGCCCACATATATATAAAAGCTTGCTAGCATGGCAAAACAACAACAATCAAAGAAGTAAGACCCAGCAAAACAATGGAAACCGCTGAATCAATTACTTGCCATATTATAGGATACGCAATACCGATAAAGAGCATACTGTAATATCTATAGTTTATGACAATCCACTGCTTCTGAATTAGAGTTCTGTGCACAGAACCATGATTAACAGGCATCCAAATATTAGAACATGATAATTCTAACATGGTATTGGAAACTTTTGGAGACAACCATTCATGAACAAAACTAACTAATTGTGCCCCTAGAATACAAATAATAATTCTGGGAAGCTCACCTTCATTTTCCTTGCCATCAAGTTCAAGAACTCAGGGAAATCAATAGTGCCATTCTGATCAGCATCAACTTCACTGATCATGTCCTGCAACTCAGCTTCAGTGGGGTTCTGTCCAAGAGACCTCATTACTGTTCCCAACTCTTTGGTGGTGATGCAACCTTTTAAAAAAAAAAAAAAATCTATACATCATACAAAAGCTAAATAATAACAGGAGTCTGTCATCCTACATAGCTACCTAATAATCTAAATGGCTCCTCTTACCTAAATCCATTACCAAAATCACCAAAAAACAAAAATAAAAAACTGAGAAAGTTTGAACAACTAGTCATGCAACATTATAAATAAACCATCAACATGGCAATGATAACAACTGATTTCATCAACCTTCAACAAATCAAATGTATGAACAAAACCCACAATAAGTTTCCATAAAGAAACAAAACCCACATCACACTTCTCCTACTACATCACACCATTAGTCAGTAGCAAAACAAGAACGAGAAAAACCTATGTAGATCTTAACTTGACTAAAACGAAACAAAACAGTGTAGAGAAAACAACAATACCATCCCCATCTTTGTCAAAGAGACTGAAAGCCTCCTTGAACTCGGCGATCTGTTCCTCCGTTAGCTGCTCAGACATGGTCCTTCTACAAAGAAAACGAGACTTTTTTGGGTTTTAGTTTTGGCTGCTTGTGTCTGTGGACAGAGAGAGCTACTGCTTACGCTAATTACTCTCTCTCCCGATAATAATATCCGAGATTAGTCGCCAGCTTGCTGTGTACGATCATTGACATCGCCAGTTATCGTCGTTAATTATTCATTAAATATGAATAAGTATAAAAGTAGTCCTTCATTCTATACAAAGAGTGTTGATTTCATTCCTAAACTATCAATTATTCCATTAAATGAGCTTGCGTTCCACTTTGTTATCCTTATTCCAAGAGAGGTTACGAAGAGAATCTTTTTCTCTTAAAAGCACCACTTTGAGTTTTAAAAACATGCGTCAAACTTTATTAAAGATGGAGGTGCTTTTAACATCTAAAATCATATCTCACGGTGACTTAACTAAGAGGTTATTCTGGAATGTGTATCATCTAAAATCTTTTTAGATTATTTTAATGTGTGTGTTATTAAAATTAATTTTTAAAAATTTAAAAATATATATTATTTTAATATATTTATGAGAAAAAAAACATTTTAAAAATTAACCACTATTACATTTTTAAACACTCCTTTAAATTAATACAAAAAAAGCTAACATAAATGAAAAATGATAAAGATGATAATGAACGAAAAATTATTTCCTCAATCACATTTTGTTTAAAAATGATATCATTATTTCTTTCTTTCATAATATAATTATTTTTTTTAGTGTCATTAGAAATAAAATTTTTTTAGCATAAAAAAAAATTAAAATGATGCTCTATCATTCAAACTAAGTTTATTATATATGTAAAAAAAAAATATCATAATGCATTTGAAAATTTGTTTAATTAACATGATTTAATCAAATTATAGGTGAACGAGAAATTAATCTTAAAGAATCCTTGATTTTTCTAAATTTAATTATTGATTTATGGTGGCTGGTCAGGTTGATAATAGTGAAAATTAATTTTTTTAATATTTTAGCTTTCAAATTCACTTAAAAATAGAGTTAATAGAGAGTTTTCTAACTTGAATTTTTTACACTTTTTCCCACATTTTTTTTCATGTTTTCATTCTTTTTAACGCTTTGGTTTTTTCTCATAGATCCAAAGTTTAGGTTCATAATTTGTTGAAAGCTATTTGTGTTTTTTTATTTTAGTTTAGAGATCTTGTTTAAAGGTACATCTAAACTAAGATGGAGTTTTTAAAATCTTGAGAAGCATATTACAAAAATTCTAATTGTTTAAGTAAAGAGCAATGAACCTTTGAGGACAAAGAATTCATCATTAACAACAACAATAATTTCATTTTTTCAAGTGCTTCAACAAGTAAAATTTCATATACTTTTTTTTAATTTAACCATCTTATTTTATTATTAACATGCATGTTATAACTTTGATTATATGTATATTGCAAGTTTGAATATATAATTAGTATGCATGCTTGTATTTTTATTATTTTATTTGTGTTGAAAACATGTTAATCTTGATTTATATATATATAAACATGTATGCGCTTTTCTAAAAAAAAATTCTCATATATTTGATTTACAAATGCAACAAGAAAAGCACAAGTGTTAAGATTGGGATAAAACATTAATTTTTTTAAAATAAAATCCATCACAGAAAAAGCAAAAATATTATGTAACAAATATAATAAGAAAGAAAAATAAAATATAAATGAATTGGATAATTCAACTTGCGAAAATATGTATCAATAAACTTTATTTTATATGGTAAAATAAACTTTAAGATTTACTTTTAATATCAGCAAAATCTTGCTGCTCGGAATAAAATTAATCTCTTACTAGGGAACTTGATTAATAGGAAAAAGGATGGTAAAATTACAAATTATGTAATTTGGAGATTCATTTGAATATTCAAATCATAGTGGAGGAGCTGATTTGAGTTTAGCCCAATTAAGAAAGCGATGCATAACCCATCCTAATCCTGACCCACATGATTCGGATTGCTGGCTCTGGGCTAAGAACTTGATTTTGTTTGATCCAACGGTGGAAGACTTGTTGACTTTAAAGTGGTTGGTATTCCCGTCTATGGTCATTGGTCAAGACCAAATTATTTTATTTGCTATAAAAATTACTTAAAGTATTAGCTTTCTTGCCTTTTCTCTATTTATTAATCGAAGTATTTGCAGCTGTAAGGCAATAACGAGTTCATTTAACTTTAAATATATATATATATATATATCGTAAGAAAAGATTAGAGTAGTTCTTTTATCTTTGTAATGTGACAAAGTTATCTTTCTATCTCGCTAATTATGAATTCTGCAAACACTTACAAAGTTTTTAGTCTAGGTCGGTGATTTCACGGTTCAAAATTTGAATTTCAGGTTTTAATTAGATTATTAGATTATTTTTTTTTAATTAAAATAACATTATTTTAGAAAAAAAAAAAAAATATCAACGGGTTGCAACTAAATCTTGCTGGATTAATTAGGTCACACTAATTTTTTTTCCTTTATTTTTTCTTTAACCTAGTCTGGTTTTAGCCCTGGGTCAACCCGTCAATCCAAACCAGGTTTTAAAATTATACTTTAAGATCTTATAAATATTTTTTTAAGTTTACCATACCTTCTTGCTATATTCATATCCTCTTTGTTGAATTTTAAATATTTATTATCTTATTATTATTTATTATTTAGCATTATATATATATATAATTTATATTTTTTAATCTAGTATAATATACACACTCTAATATTCACATAACACACCCATACCCATATAATATTTATACATATGATAATAGTATATAAAAAAACTCAAAATGCTATAAAATTGGAGGCTGAAAAATTCCACATGATTTTATTTGAAAGTAAATAATAAACTGCTCCTTGTAGTTTAATAAAAATAATTAATATTTGTAGTCTTAAAACTGTATCTTTATTCCTATTTTTTATATCAATTTTGTATTTATATTTTTTATTTCTTGAAAAACACAACAAGTAAAATAAAAAAATAGCAAAACTCTTAACGACATGGGCAAAACATTGTTTATGCTCTCGTAAGGATAATTGATTCAAATTTGTTGCCCAAGAAAAAGATTGAAAAAAGAAGGACCACGCGGAAAAGTCATTGAAAATGGATTATGTGTTCAAAATTCTCGCTATAAGTTCAATTTAGTTCTTAGACTTTCCAAACTAAATCCATCCCGTCCCTTAATTTTTTGTGCAGTTCCATTTTAATATAATAGTTCAATTTTTTTTTTTGTTGATTTGAGAGATGATAAAAATATTTTTTCAGCTTGAAACTACCTAGAAAACCATATACAAGCTTGAGTATATTTCTAGTTTCAAGTTGATTTCAAGTTTTTGTACGATTTTTTTAGTTTGTTTAAAGCCATTGATGAATTTATCAAGGTATTTAGGATTTTTTTAAGCCATTGATAGATTTAATGGTAGAGATAGAAAATCAACATTGACAACAATTCTAGCTATCAAAATAATTGATCTTAAAGTCAATGGTTTTTGTTTGACGGGAAAGTTCTTTTTAAGTGTTTTTTTACCCTGAAACTACCTAGAAAATCAGATAAAAGCTTGAGAATATTTCTAGTTTTAGGTTGATTTCATGTTTTTGTGCGAGTTTTTAAGTTGTTTAAAGCCATTTATGGATTTATCAAGGTGTTTAGTATTTTTTTGAAGTTATTGATGGATTTAATGGTAGAAATAGAAAATCAACATTGACATCGATTCTAGCTATCAAAATAATTGATCTTGAAATCAACGGTTTTTGTTTGGCGAGAGAGTTCTTTTTAAGTGTTTTTTCACCTTGAAACTACTTAGAAAATCATATACAAGCTTGAGAATATTTCTAGTTCCAGGTTGATTTCATGTTTTTGTGCGAAATTTTAGGTTGTTTAAATCCGTTGATTGTTTTATCAAGATGTTTAGGATTTTTTTAAAGCCATTGATGAATTTAATGGTAGAGATAGAAAATCAACATTGACATCAATTCTAGCTATCAAAATAATCGATCTTGAAGTCAACAGTTTTTATTTGGCGGGAGAGTTCTTTTTAAGTGTCTTTTCACCCTAAAACTACCTAGAAAACCAGATACAAGCTTGAGAATATTTTCTAGTTCTAAGTTGATTTCATGCTTTTGTGCGATTTTTTAGGTTGTTTAAAGCCATTGATAGATTTATCAAGGTGTTTAGGATTTTTTGAAAGCCATTGATGGATTTAATGGTAGAGACAAAAAATCAACATTGACATCAATTCTAGTTATCAAAATAATCGATCTTGAAGTCAACGGTTTTTGTTCGGCGGGAGAGTTCTTTTTAAGTGTTTTTTTACCTTGAATTACCTAAAAAATCAGATACAAGCTTGAAAATATTTCTAGTTCCTGGTTGATTTGAGGTTTTTGTATGATTTTTTAGGTTGTTTAAAATCATTGATAGATTTATCAAGGTGTTTATGATTTTTTTAGGTGTTATGGGTAAAAAATAAACTGATAAATAGATTTCTAAGTAAAAAAACCATAAGCCCTGATTTTTCAACCACTAAAATATCCAGAATATCAAGAAATCATATGACATGTCATTTAAATTTCTTTTTCAAAAGAATTTTGGGGCGAACAACAACATTTCTTTTTTTTTAAAATAAAGCCCCATTTACGGGCCATTTTCAATTGATCTAGACGTTATGTTGCTTGTTAGGCCTAACAACACCCGATTTTTCTCTTTCTTTTTTGCTTTTAAATAATTTTTAAGTTTAGATTTAAACTAATATACTCTTTATTTGACTTTTTATTTTTTATCTTAAATAATAGTTATTTTTTAATTATTTGTTAAGTGTTCAGTTTTTGAGGAGGCAATGTGAATTTATTTATATTTTTTTATTTTATATAAATGAAATTTATTCTTTCTTCAACGTGCCCAGATTTAAGTTTCCTTTTCTGGCCCCAAATTCAAATTGACTTACCCATCACGAGGCGACCAAAGTGGAAATCTTCGCAAGAAAGACAAGGGCAAATTCGTCATTCACGAAAATATTACCTGTCTTTACAAGCAACAACAACACGTCAGCACCACCACATAAATATATAAGCAAATAAAATCTTCCATAATCCACCCAAGTAAAACATCCCATTATTAAAAAAAATAATAAAAAACCCCCCTCCCCTCTCTCTTTCCCTCCCCCCTCTCTAAAGCTATACATTCGTCGTTCAGTACTGCTTGCTGCACTAAAAGTCCTCATTTTGATTACCGAAACGACGACGACGCGCTATGGCTTCTCAAGGAAAGAAACTCATTAACGACCCCAACGGTTCGCTCTTTTCACTCGCATTTTATTTTTATTATTATTTTTTTTGTTACTCGGACTGCTTCTGTGCGATCGTTGTTTTGTGTTTGGTTGCTGAGAAAGTGAAAAGAAAAATATTTAATTATTTTTTTTTATTTTTTGAATGTGTTTGTTATTTATGTTGCTTTTGAGAGAAGCTTTGTTTATTTTGGAATTTATTTATTTTTGTTCACATTTCTATGTTTATTGTAATATTAGTGTTGTTTTTGAGCTCTTGAATACATATTTTCTGTTTGATTTCCGGGAAAATTTGAGTAGAGAAAAGTAAGAAATGCTATAGATTTTTATTTTATAAAAAAGACGATAGAATTTTGAGTAGACGGTTTGTTATTCCCACCACTTCACGTTTATTATAAAAGTATATTGATCGTATATATTTTTTTGCCATAATCAAAATGTTATTAGAATGTTGTTTTCTAATTACTAGAATAAAAATCAATTCAAAGAAAAAAAAAGATTAAATAAAAACTGAAGTTCTTAAAATTTTAAGTACTCTATTAAATTTTCTGTAACAAATATTTTATTGGTTGATAGTATCTTGTGAAATAAGTATTTTATTTGCGGATAATATATAGAAGGAAAAAAATATGTTCTAAAGAAATTTTTTTTTCAAGAAATGAAATTAGTTGACAGGTGATAATGAAAACAAAAGGTAAAATTTGATTATTCTAGATACCAAAAGAAGAATTTCTACTTTTATCTATATTTTCTAGATGTAAATATAGAACCAACATTTAATACCATCATTTGTAATAAATATAACTAGAGGTATTTTGGTCTATCTAAATAATTAAAATAGATCATGGAGTGGGAATAACAAATTATGGGGTGGGAATAACCCCGCAGTTTCGTGTATTGTTTTCTTTCTTTCTTTCTTTTTTGTTGCATTTTTTTTTTTATTTAATGACCTTAAATGTGAAATAATTTTTTTTCAAATGAAGATAGGTTTCTGAAATTAGGTATGGTTGACTTTTAGGTTGGTTTCATGTTTTGCTTGACTCAGTTGATGGTATTTTTTTAATTTTAAATGTGGTTGTTAATTAGTGAAAATTGAGGATTGATTGAAGTGGTTTTTTATTGCAGATGTAGTAACTGAGTTCATTGAAGGTCTTGTGGAAACCTACCCTGGATTACAGTACCTGGATGGCTTTCCGGAGGTGATTTTTTTTTAAATAGTATCTTTATTTAAAATTTTTGAAGGGGCCTGAAATAAATTAGAATTGGTGGTGATTTGTGATGCTTTCATTATTCTGGAGATGCAGGTTAAGGTTGTGTTACGTGCTGATCATGCGAGTGCTATGCTTGACAAAGTTGCGATTATATCAGGTTTGTGATGCTGGAAAGTATTTGAACATGACAATGTTTAGTTCTTTTGGTGTTGAAATTTGAAATATATATTGTGTGCCTTTAAAACTCTTGATATGCGCGTGTTGTTTGGTTTTCTGATGTTGTGGCGTAAGAAGAGAAATGGGGAACTGTAAAGGTATGTGCTTTTGGATGATGAACAAGTTTTGGCACTGGGTTGGTACTGGTGCTAAATGTAGCTATGTAATTCAAAAAGAAATGATAGCTATCACCTTTATTGTTCTATATCCAGGCTGGATAATTTTGCTTTTAGTGTTTTTAAGATCTTCAATGTGTTGATGTACAAATGTAATGGTGATTTTACATTTTTTCTGAACATTTGTGACTGGATAATTGCATTATTTGGTTGAAGTGAACTGTTACTCCATCGAACTGTTTTCTATTTTTCCATTAGATTTTTGTGTAACATCTCTTCCACACAAGTGCACACACAAAGCAAATGATTCTTAGTCCAATTTCACTTTATTTTTTACAATACTGTCAGACACATATTATGTTTGTTTGTGTGTTTGTGGCTTCCATCAGCGACAAAATCAGCCCCTTGAACCCCAAACCTACTTGACATTTGGTCTTACTGCCGAGTTAAGATATCATTGGTTCCTTTCAAATGATTCTCAGAGTGACATATTTTCTTTTAAAATTTCCTCTTTGAAAGTTTAATAGACAAACAGGAGTGACATAAAAAAAGGTCCAACTCGAAAGAAACCTGAATGAGATGTGAGATGCATGGCAACAAGGAAAAAGAAAACTCATATAAAGGTTATGATATTGCATTACATGATCCTAAATGATAGAGCTTAAGGATTGTGCGAGTAAGATGTGAATGCTATGGTTTCGTCTGATACAGGAGGAGGAAGTGGGCATGAACCTGCCCATGCTGGATTTGTCGGAGAAGGGATGCTAAGTGCTGCTATCTGTGGAGAAGTTTTTGCTTCCCCCCAAGTTGATGCAATTCTAGCTGTATGGTTTCTTTCTATTTAATTTCTTGTTGGGAACAGTTTATATCACCTTATCAGTTATGCACCCCATCCTTCTCTTAGATGGCTTTGCTCTTAATTCAACTTTAGGGTATCCGAGCTGTAACTGGTCCGATGGGATGTCTTCTGATTGTCAAGGTATTGACATTTCATAACTAATCAGTTGATTATTACTAGTTTCAAATTATTTGGCGTGGCAAGTATTATTTGGGCACCTAAAAGAAGAAAAAACAGAAGCAAGAAAAAAGGGGTGAAGAAGAAAAAATGGACCAAATGAAACTTGCACAAAAGGGACAATCCTGCAACTTTCTCATAATTTAATTACTCTTTGAAAAATATTTGGCTGTCAGATTTATTTTTAGATTCATAGTTTGTGGTCGGGGTGTTGACAGAATTATACTGGTGATCGTCTAAATTTTGGTTTGGCTGCTGAGCAAGCAAAATCTGAAGGTTATAAAGTAGAGGTATCTTTCTTAACCGAACTTCATGTTTCTTCTGCATAGCCAGAGAGAATATCCAAATATAATCATATTGCTTTTGCAGACTGTGATTGTTGGAGATGATTGTGCTTTACCTCCACCTCGAGGCATAGCTGGACGAAGAGGGTTGGCGGGGACTATTCTTGTTCATAAGGTTCTCTCCTTCTCAATACATGATTGTGGCACACATACACACACAACCTAAGGTTGATAGCATGTGAATTCAGCTTACACTTTTGGTTCTGTTTCTTTTCTTTGTTTCTTTTGATCTTTTCCTCCTCCTTTTGATTCTTTCTGCAAATTTAGTACTTAGCTTAGGTTTTCTCTCACCATTTTTTTTTTATAAATGATTAAGTTGATCATATTTTTGTATCAACCAATTCATAATTTTAGTGGGTTTTCTGTATCTAATTTGATATGAAGTTTGACCACTATTTGTTTCACGAACAAGCTTTCTTCTTATAACTTCTCCTCCCTACACTAAAGGTTGCTGGAGCTGCAGCTGATGCTGGCCTTTCTCTTGATGAAGTTGCTGCAGAAGCGAAACGTGCATCTGAAATGGTTGGAACAATGGGTGTTGCATTGTCAGTCTGTACACTGCCTGGTCAGGTTACATCAGATCGTTTGGGCCCAGGAAAGATGGAACTAGGTCTTGGAATTGTGAGTCATTTCCATGAAGTGATTGCTTTCTTAGTGTCAACTCTTACTGGACATCCTTGAGTTGATGATACTCGAGTCCATGCACTTCTTTATCTGCACATTTATCATAATGCAATTATGTTTCTACTTCATATGAGGGAGAGAGGGGGTGTGTGCGGCTTCCTATCTTGAGTTGAATCTTTTTGATGCCATGCATTTCACTTAATAGCTGTCCAATTTTCCTGTCATATTCTACTGATCTTCAGTGCTGTCTATTTGCTTCACTTTGATTTCTGATTGCACATTTACAAACTCAATTTCAAAAACACCTTTTCTTTCTAGCATGGTGAACCTGGTGCTGCTTTAGCAGACCTTCAGCCCGTCGAAGTGGTGGTTTCTCATGTTCTTCAACAAATTCTATCGCCGGTATGTTGAAAATCTTAGGACTAGCCCTAAGGTACTCATTTTGTTACATGTTAAATTCAACAGTATTATGCTTTGGTCCCAGGTGTTTGGGGCCTTAGTTATGCGCCCCTTTTGGTAAGAATTGGTGTTGCTTACAAGTTTTCATTTTGCAAGGTAGATGCATGAGATTATGACAACATAGAAGAGACTTTATAGTGGAAAAGACAAACAATTGATGTAGGTTTTTGATGCGGCGTATAATGTGATAAAAGCTACAATTTTCAAACTCTAAGGTTATAGCCCTAAACACTGTAGAGGAATAGAGAAAATCTCTGATATTTTATTAAAATTCTTAATCTAAATCTTCTCAAAATAAACTAGACATCCCTATTTATACTAGTTTCAGACCTAGTCCTTGTAGGAAAATGATTCCTAATTAAAACATGCCTAACTAATAGAATCCATCTAGTATTAAGATTCCTAAATCCTAACAAGTAAAATCCTAATTAAATTGAAAGTCCTAATCTAAATAGGAAAAAGAAATCCAAATACAACAAGATAAATAAAGACAATCATGCGCAACAACTTCCAATCCTTTTTTGAAAGCCTTTCCTATCTTTGATCACCATGGAATTTTAATCCAATAGAAAACAAGGTCTTCATAATTTTCTGTCAAAATTTCAACTCGATCCAATAGTCAAATTAAAAGTTATGTTTGATTTACTAAATTGCATCTTGAACTCTTCAAAACCAAAAAATCTTAACAATGAAGTATATAATACAATAAACATAATTATGACAAGAATAATGAAGAAAGTGCTCCACATTAATCCTCTTTAACTTTAGTCAACCGTCATAAATTGAACTCACCACTCCAAAGAAATAGATACTTCGAATATAACATTGTCATCAATGTATGCATGAGATAGCTTGTTCCAAATATCTTAAATCTAATTTTAGCTAATATATATTCATGTGTCATTTTTAATCTAGGCAAGGACCTGAAAAATCAACCTCGTATAAAACCGTCTTTTGAGATGATGACAACTTTAGTTGAAGTGTTTGGTCATCCCTGGCAACAATGCCTTGACTATTATTTGATTTGATAATTTCAGAATATTGATCCAACATGGATAAGCTTGGTTTGGATGACACACTCCTGAGTAATTCCAATAACTTGTTCTAGCTTTTCTTTTAGTGCTTTAAGATCTTGAGAATCATTTGATACTAATTTAGGAGCTTCTTTGATTTCTTCTTCATCATTAGTAGATGAAACATTGACATGTAGCAATTTTGTTGTCATCACTGAGGTGATGTTGAAACTGTCTACTTTAAAGAGACGGCACCTCTGTATTTTTATTTCTTGCTATTTGAGAAGATTGAACAAAAGACAAATAAGAACAATCTATTTGCTTATGTATCTAATATAAAATTTCCTCACAATCATTTTGTATAAACTCTAAGGTTGTCTCAAATCTTTCAAGATGGAGTTATTAGGCTTACCAGTATGAGTTCTATATTCTATAACTTCACATCACCATTATGTAGCACTATAAGAAAGTTTGCGTACGATGAGCCATACTTTTTGATAACAATGAATCTTATTGAAATAAAAGTAAGCTTTCAACTCTATAAATCAGTTAATAAATCTTTTTTTCAAAAATCTTCCATCATAGAAAGGAATCTGATTGAATTTAGGAATAGGTCTGGGGTTGGCCTACCTCGAGGTAAGTCTCCATGCAAGTTTCTCTCCTCTGCACGATCCATGTTTGCGTCTCCCATTAGCAAAGCTAGACCTACTATGGTTTGCTTTCCCAATGAAGCTTACTTGAGCCTCACAATGCCTTAGAGAAACCTCCACCATTGTTGCTACTATGTTTGTCCTTTAAAAAAGCCAACTTGTTCTGATACCAATTGATGCGATGTATAACATAGATAAAAACTAGGGTTCTCAAGCCATGATATTACAACACTAAACATCATAAAGGAATAAAGAAAATTTATGATATTTTATTAAAAGTTTGAATCTGAACTAGACGTCCCTGTTTATACTAGTTCTAGACCTAGAATCCTTATAGGAAAATGATTTCTAATTAAAACATACCTAACTAATAGAATTTATCTAGCATTAGGATTTTTAACTAGTACAATCCTTATTAAATTGAAAGTCCTAATCTAAATAAGAAACATAAATCCAAATACAACAAGATAAATAAAGACAATTCTGCACAATAACTTCCGATCCTTATTTGAAAGCCTTCCCGACTTGATTATTATGAAATTTTAACCCAAGCAGAAAAAAGGTTTTCATAATTTTCTGTCAAAATTTCAGCTTGATCTAACAATCGGATTAAAACCTATGCTTAATTTACTAAACTGCATCTTGAACTCTTCTTAAACACTTCAAAACCTAAAAATCTTAACAATGAAGGAAATACCTCAATTAACATAATTATGGCAAGAATAATGAAGAAAGTGTCTTATGCTCGTTTTTATCCATAATATGGTCAATGTGTGTCAAATAATCAGTATAACCCAAAAGCTTAAGTAGTTGGGTGATACTCTAAGAATAATTTTATATCACTCTTTAACATACTTCTTCAAGTGAAAGCTTTTTGCACTTGAAACTTGCACTTGCCTGCCACTATCTTGTGCTTAATTTTATTAATTAGAATAAAGATGGTGAGATTTGAACTTCTGACTATATGGTCATTTAGGTATTGATACTATTTTGAAGAATCAATTCAACTAATAAACTTAAACGGCCAAGTGAGGCCCTAAGAATAATTTTATACTACCCTCTAACATTTGAAGGATGATTTAAATTGTATAACTTTTCTCTCATTCCTAATTTTATTATCCAAGGGCATCAATGATCTTTTGTGTCCATTTATTTTCATTGTATTGCATGATTTTATTTCTATTTTCTCATTATGATTTCTTTACTGGCACCAAACTTTTTTAATATCTTTTCCATGCATCTCAATTTGGGAGCTATTTTTTCATATGTAAATGCACTTGAATCTATCTTTGCTTTTAAGGAGGTTTTAATTAAATAGCTACCTTTAAGATTATGTTAGCTCATATGAATAAGAAATAAGGATCTCTTACTCAGCAGCTAATGTCCTTACCGTGTTCCTAGGAGGGAACTTCACATATTAATTTTGCATATTTCACTGACATCATAAATGATGCCCTTATTGTTTTTATCGTTGAATTGTTGCAGGAGACTAACTATGTCCCAATTACTCGCGGCAATAGAGTGGTACTCTTGGTCAATGGGTAGGTTCTTCCTTCTGTGCTTTAGATTAGCATCTATCATATTAAATTGTGGGAATAATGCTGTTCAAAATCAAGCATTCTATTTTGATCAGGTTGTTGGATGTTCTGAACATCTGAAAGTTTTTCCTGCTTATTCTTCTATTGTTTTAAAAATTTCAGACTAGGCGCCACCCCTGGTATGGAGTTAATGATTGCAGCAGGAAAAGCAGTTCCTCAGTTGCAGCTTGAACATGGATTGGCTGTCGATAGAGTGTATACTGGATCTTTTATGACTTCCCTTGATATGGCAGGTTTGGAACTGATATAGCTGTTCATCTCAATTTTAGGTTTCTTTCATGATTTTTGAAAGAGCATTCTATTAATGACTAATGAATGATGTAGCTTATCTCAGGTTTTGCTTCTTTCAGGATTCTCAATTTCCATAATGAAGGCAGATGAAGCATTTTTGCAACGTTTGGATGCTGCGACCAAGGCTCCATACTGGCCTGTTGGAGTAGATGGTCTGTGGTTATATATCAGGATATTGCTTTTATTCTTTGTGGCTTATTGCTTGGCTTCTGATCTATACGATTGTTTTATAAGATAATTTTTCATTACTATTAGCTAGCATCAAGAACTGTTTATCTGTGTTCCTCTAGTAGCTTTTCTGAAAAAAACCAATATAATTTTAACTATCAAGTCAGATTGAAGTTCTTCTACAGATTTCATGTTGATTGATTTCATGAGTTTTCTTTGCAGGTAATCGCCCACCTGCCAAGTTACCTGTTCCACTGCCACTGTCTCATTCAGCAAAGAGTGATGAGGTATTTCCACGCGTGCGCGCACACACACACACATTTCTCTACTTCCATGTGTGATCTTAGGAAAAAGACATCTCTTTTCTCTGATTATAGTTCCCTCCCCACAGCTTGGATTTTTTGTTTTTCTACCATTTATTCTGTAGAAAACAGATTGATGACAGAACATGCTATTAGTTATGAATCTCTCTCTCTCTCTCTCTCTCTCTTTCTCTGTGTGAGCACGCGCGTGCATGCACGTGTGTTATTGGTAAGTTGTCAACCCCTTTTTCTTTAATTTCGAAATATTCCTTTCTTTCCTCTTTCCTCTCCTTCCATCCAGAGAAACTGGAGTTCAATTGCCTTGCATTTTATTGGGACAAAAAACTGAGCTCATGGTTAGGCATTGCTACCTAGAAGTGCTATGTAGAGGAGTTACACTTGCTAAAAATATAAAAAGTTCCTTTTGGCACTGAGTGAAATAAAAAATGTTTACACGTTCAAGGAGGTTAATCATTCAGGCAGATGCCAGTACAGTAGATTATCCATGTATTTCTGGGGGCAAAAACATTACACCGGATGACTATCCTTATGCTAATTTAAATAAATATTGGCCTATTTACAATGATATGTTGAATAATGATGACATTAAAGATAATTAAATAGCATTACTTTGTTAAACCTGACCTCCCTTGTTTGGTTTTGACTAGTCTTTAAGTCGGCCACAACAGCTTAGTGACCAAGGGCATCTTCTTGAGGTGGCTATTGAAGCAGCAGTGAATGCAATCATTGATCTTAGGGACAATTTAAATGAATGGGATGGCAGAGTAGGTGATGGTGACTGTGGATCAACTGTGAGTCTATCTCGAACTCCGTTTTCATCCTGCAATTCTGACTTGGTGCACTATAGGGCTGATTTGTCTGCTTTTGCAGATGTATAGGGGTGCAACAGCAATTCTAGAGGACATGAAGAAGCAGTAAGTTTGTTTCCCCATTGTCTAGAACTTTTGTAGGGGATATCAGGGTTAAATTATTGTACCATGTTGTCTATTTTTGCAATTTTAAGGATGTTTTTAACATATAATGGAATTTTCATATGATTTGCTTGTTTTTAACATACCATGTTATAATGGACTTCATATAATTTTCATATGCAATCGTTTGTTTTCATGAATTGATTGGATCTACCAGCAATAAATAAACTATTGCTCCATGTTGAATGGCTCCTCAAGTTAAGAATCTAAAGAATCTATAATACTAGTATTAGTATGTCTTTTAGTCTCTTAGTAAATTGTTAGAAACTTTTTGTTTCTTGAATAAAGTTTGCGTTTTCCATCACTGACCTGAATCACCTTCTATTTCCAGTTATCCCTTGAATGATGCTGCAGAAACAGTGAACGAAATTGGATCATCTATCAGAAGAGTTATGGGAGGAACCAGTGGAATTATGTATTTACTCGTGTTGACCCAATGCTTGATTAAGATTTACATTCATTTCTTATGATTCTTATTATCATTCATGAATATCTACTCTTAAAGCTCTGCATTTTACTTCTTTAAACAGATATACCATTTTCTGCAAGGCAGCATGTGTGCAGTTGAAAGCAAACACCCAGTCAGTTGTCACATCGAAACAATGTGAGATGATGCTCCTAATGTGGTCACTGTTGGATATGAAAATTTTGATTCTAACTAGTCTCTTGAATCAGGGGCTGAAGCTCTTGAAGCTTCCATAGCTGCAGTCAGTAAATATGGCGGCGCTAGTGCTGGATTTCGCACATTGTTAGATGCCCTTATTCCAGCTTCAGCTGTTCTTCAGGAGGTCAACAATAACCACTGTTTTGTATTTCCTCTGTTGATGTGGTGTTTTCTTCTGATACTAACCTAGTTACTTTCATGAGCAGAGGCTAAATGCCGGGGATGATCCTTGCACTGCTTTTCTTCTCTCATCTGAAGCAGCAGTGGCTGGAGCCGAATCAACCAAACACATGCAAGCACAGGTGACATTTTTGTTCCTCTTCTTTTCTAGATTCCTGTTACGTGTATCTTCCCCCTATCTCCTGTTTGATTCAAAGGTCACTATGCAAGTTGACTCTGATAAAACATGGTTCTGACAAAGCATGATGCTTCCATGGTAAAAAAGAAGGATGGTAATGATTTCCACCAATTCTTTGAGCCCATATAGAAAATAAGTGAATTTACATACAGTAAATGATGGACTAGGTGAAATTGCGACCAATTTTACACCCTCTCCAGTACCCATCCTTTAAAACTAAATAAAGAAACAAAACACAAGCGTCTTACTCACAGGGAAGGAGGGATTGGGAGAAGAAAAAGAGGTCACTAGTGAAAGAAGTGAAATAACATATCCATACAGGTAGAGCTACCATACAATGTATTTTTAGAGAACAAAAATCATATGGAGTGACTTTAAATATAAATAACAGACAGGTTGTCGAGGTTAAAAGATTTGAACGCTGTATATCAAGGCTAGACATTTCTTTTAATGCTCTGGGGGGCTGACAGGGGTAAATTCTCTTTTCTTCTTCCCTGGAATAATTGAAAAGATGTTTATTCTTCATGCATGTTTCCTTTATGGTGGTGTTTCTTCTTCCGTTCTGTCCTATCTAAAGCAAGGTGGCTTTTTTTGATAGTGCTTTCAAGCCTGTAAAAACTAGATGAGTGGAGGCTTGAACATACTTGAAAGATCACTGCAAGTCTGCGAGAGTGGTCACAAAAGTAAATAAATAATTCACTCGAGTAAGAATATGATAAATGTCATGTGCTTGTTCTTTTGTTTCTCATATAGACAACTGATGACTTTCTAGTTATTGACAAAATCACGTTACACGTTCTTCCCTGCAAAAGCACCTCTATATATTCATGCATAGCATTGCATGTGTTTTGGGGATCTTACGAAATAGTTTATGCAGGCTGGTCGCTCAACATATATCTCCTCGGACATTCTTGCCACCGTGCCTGACCCTGGGGCCATGGCTGCAGCTGCATGGTATAGTGCAGCTGCCTTGGCTATCAAAAACAACTACCAGCTTCATGAGTAGATTGCATCCGCTTTTCCCTCCAATTTGAACTCTTTTTCACTGCAGATTTAAACAAAGAGCTATTTTCCCCTCATGATTGTATGCTACAGCCCAACTAATCAGGCTTTCCGCTTTTGCAAATTTTGCTCGCATAGCTGAGAGAGAGATTTTTATCCATACCGTCTTAAAATCTCTAGAAAAATTTAAATTCCAGAAATTGATCAAATCTTATAATAGGTGACAGTAATATGTTTCGGGACTGTTTATAATACCAGTCACAGGAATTTAGACTTTCGGATGTCATGCCGGATTATACATGTTTCTGTGTAGTTATTTTGAGACGGGAGGAAATTCCAGGGCATCCAGGAGCATTATTGATGCTGTCATGCCTCCAGTTACCAACACGGCTTGAAAAGCAATTGAAAATCTATTTCCAATTAGAAAACAATAGAAATAACAGATGGATAGCTTAGAAACAAGAAGAAAAATGA
The DNA here is from genome assembly GCF_005239225.2 of Populus alba. Lineage (NCBI taxonomy): Eukaryota > Viridiplantae > Streptophyta > Magnoliopsida > Malpighiales > Salicaceae > Populus > Populus alba. The sequence goes on from NC_133295.1 coordinate 4,047,460, forward strand.
AAGTAAAAGCAGCCATTGAGAGGAAGCAGTTTAACTTTCTTTTTTTTAATTAAAATGATGTTTTGAAATTTTTTTTAAAAAAATTGACCGGGTGACTCGGGTGATCCAGTTAAAACTCGAAACTCAAGTCTTAGATTGGGTAGGCTACCGGACTGGGTCTAAAAAATATGGGTAACACTCCTAAATCCCACAACCTGACAAAGGAGCTGAACCCAAAACAAATTCTTCAACTAAAAAAACCTGGCCTTCTAAGACATCAAATACTACCTGTTAATAATAATACCCAATCTAAAAATATCTGTGCATCATTTCAAGTTACCAAGGAATGAGGAGATTATAACAGCATGTGATCTTCCTCACCAAATTCTTAATAAAAAAAAAATTAAAAAAACTAATTTGTCAATGAAAAAACCTCAACAAATTAAATAATGCACCAAACCAAAGGTAGACTAAATAAATCTAAACATTATAGCTAACTCAATCCAAACAAAATGACAACTCCATATCAAGTTAACACCAATTAAAAACTAAATCATATCTTTAATTTGAGATAAAAAACATAAAAAATGATCTAAAAAAACTAAAAAAAGTATCAAACTCAAATTAGGAGGAATAAAGGAAAGGCACATTTTATTATATGGTAGCATTTATCCTGACATTGATAATTAGAAGTGTTGGATGAACCAATTACAGATTAAGGGTCAAGAAGCTTAAGAAGACATTCAATGGGATTAATAAAAATATTTAGGATAAAGTAAACTTCAAGGCTTTTACAAGTGATGATGATACCTTAATTAATTTTATCCATGCAAAAAAAGGGTTGATCTATGGGCCTGAAGGTTTTGACAAATTGGATAGCATAGAGAGAGGAGCCCATAAGTTTTTCCCACTTATTGTACAAAGACTAATGACAACTTAGGAGTTCTATACTTGCACAGAATCCTAATTATTCAAGGATTCTTATCTAGCAATAACTTTTATTATTGTTTTAGGTAATAAAAGTCAGCAACTTGTCTTTGATTTGCAAGTAGACAAAGTAGGTTACTTTTACTTAATTATCAAGGATTATAAAGTTGGTTTTGCAGGGATATATAAAAATCAACAACTTTTTTCTTAGAGGCACCATAAAGCAACCTTGATTTTTTTTTTATTATTATTAATACTTGGGTTTTTTGTTTAGTTTTTATACTTTAGGTTTTATTTCTCATACTTTTGGTTATTTTTAAATTGGGTTCGATGTCATCTCATTAGACCATTAAGGTTAAGTTTATTTTGGCACTACAAATACTTTTTTGTAAGGATTACTATTCAGATTGGATTATTATTGGTTTTACTGCGATTTGGTGCATGCGTGTGAGAATTACTCATACCTATTGGTTTTTCATTGAATTATCTTGAACTTATCAAAGATCAATTTTGTTTGTGGTGTTTTTCCTTATACTTCGATTTCGTGATTTCTTGTCATTATTGGGTATTCATCCAATAACTTTGTTGCCTTTTTTCAGTTAATCATTATGTTGGGTTTTATCTTCAATCTAATTTTAGCTTTCTTGGGTTGTTTTTTTCTTGAATGGGTTCAATGGTTCTTACCTTTCGAGTTCGCATCAAGAATGAGAAACATAAGGAATGTGTGATTGTTGAATGAATTGGTATTACACTTTCTTGAATAAACTTGAATGTTTATCTGGTAACTAAGATATTTATACACCTTAATCACATGAACTTACATTATGGAAAGTGAAGAGAATAATTGTTGTCCCCTGCAAGTAATCTGAAGAAAAATTATTGGTTATGTGCCTTGCTATATCATTGGTGAGAAAAGTTGGCATTTAAAGGTGATTGACCTAAAAGATTGGTGTCTTATGAGAAGACAAGTAGACAAGAGATAATCATTGTTGAGGGAGATAACCATTGACAAGAAAGGTAGCGCCACATTGACAATTTATGTGTAAGCTTAGAAGAGTGCAATATCGTACCGAATTTCTTGGAGATAGTAACTTTATCTTAAGGTGTGTGCCTGACACTCGACTTGAAAATTTGCACAAGAGGATTTGGTCCTCGAGTGGTTGGGGCGAGTGCGCTTTAAAGGATACACATGTCGACCAAAACAAACTTGATCAACCACTGTCATAACCCTTTCATAAAAATCACTATAGATTAGCAATTTAAAGACTCCCTTTTCAGTGTTATTACTAATAGCCATTGCTCAACCATAATAACACCCTTAGCCACCGTGAACTACCACACCTAAACACCCATAACCTAAAGCACTTACCATCTGCGATCAATAACCTGCTAATTACCAAATTGAACCAAGAAAAACCTCTCTAATTTTATCCTTTTTTTTTTTTGTTAATTTGGCCTATCCTTTACTTATTCCACATCTTTTTTTTTTTTCTCAACATCATCCACTATAAAAGGATCTCTAATATTCATCATGCTCTCTTTCTAGACAAAAACCATAAAGCTAAATAACACATCCCTTATCACAAATTACTTCCATTCTATTTAAAAACCCATTTGTTCTTGTTTTAAACATGTAAAAATGAGCATAATTAATTTGATTTTTCTTGAAATGTCAGGTGTGATTTGTGCTGAGTTGTTTAGGTTATTGAGGGGTAGTAGTTGTTGTTATGGTGGTTGGTGTGAGAGAGGTTGGTTTATGGCGTGTTTGATAATATTTCTTTTTATTTTTCTTCTGATTGCTTTTCAAAAGGGTTTTTGGCTTGAAAAGACATAAAATAAATGTTTTTTTTTGTGCTTTATAATGATTTTGATGTGAAAAAATAAAAAAGATTATTTTGATATATTTTCAAGAGAAAAACTATTTTAGAAAACACTTTGCACCGCAATACCAAACACATAGTTAATGGACTAGTACAATGATTGTGGTTGGTGAGGTTGGTTTGGTAAGGGGTTTATCATATAATTATTGGTTAGGTTTGTGATGGGTGAAGACTACTACTGTATTTTGTTAGAGAGAGAGAGAGAGAGAAAGAGAGAGTTCATGTTCGATCAAAAAGAAAATGGAAAGATATGGACTATTTATTGGTTTATTAGTTGTTGTTGTAGTATTTGAGTGAGAAAAAGAGAAGGAACAAGGAGAGTTGTAAACAAGCCATTTTTTGTAATAAAAAGAAGAAAGAATTATGGTGCTATTAATAGTGGAGCACTATTAAATTTTCTAGTTTGTTTAGATGTTTTAGGTAATTTCTATTATGATTAATAATGATTTTATATTTTAATTTATTTGAAGTCCTGATATACATTTTTACTTGCATATTAGTATTATGCATATAAACATTTGAAGTGGACATGTTATGTTGTTTGAATTTTAATCTTAGATGTTGCATGGTAATAAATAATAAAATGTTGAAAATGAGAATGAAAGTTTTTTATATTTACTTTACATGTATTCGAATGAAAAAATTAAAATGAGAATGAGAACAAAGAGTGTAAATGATAATAAAAATTAAATAGTGTGTGATTCCTACATAAAAACAAGGAATAATAATGATTTTTTTTAAAAAAAATAAAATTATACACACACATTTATTTTATAACAATTATTATTATTACTACTTCAACTACTACAACTATCATCAACATTAACAATGATGATGCTATTTTTATATAAAAACAAATATAAATAATTATAATTATTACACCATCTTCTATTGCCATCACTTTCTTCTATGCCACCTCTCATTATTAATTTATTTTAAATATATTATTTTTATTGTTATATTATTATTATTACAATTATTTACTCTCCTCTTTATTCACCACCACAATTATATTTATTATTTTTATCATCATTATTATATAATAAAACCATTTTTTTTAATTACTATTCATTCTCGTATTAAAAATAAAAGCATGAAGATTTTTAAATTTCATTTCAATTCTTTGTTGTTATTCTAAACACTATTAAAATTAAGATGTTATTCTTATTTTTTAATTTTTATTTCCGTTTTGCATCTTTCTACCATACCTTAGAACTTTTATTTTTAATATATGGATTTTATTTTTTAAAATCAAGAATGGAGAATTGGAGATGTATTAGTTTTTTATATTTTAATGTTTCAGGATATAAATTAATATGATTTTTGTAATAATAATTAAACGAAGGGATCGGGTTGAGTACTCAACGGATAAAAAAAAAAACAGCATCCCTCGACCCAATTTAGTTGACAAATAGAGGTTGAATCTATTTCCATCCAAACCATTTTAAAAAACATTAATATTAATTAATGTGAGTATAATAAAAAAATATCTAAATATTCATACATTATATTATATAAAAAATAGAATAAAGCATGCTCTTTAATTAAAAATATATTAAAATAATATTTTTTATATTTTTATATAAATGCATTGAAATCATTTAAAAATACAAAAATAATTTTTTTTAAAAAATATGTTTACCACCAAAACAAATACTCGAGGACTTCAAATATAATTACATTTCCCGCCGCAACTACACTAGCATGCTATTCCGCCACATACTCCTCCACCACAGCCGCCGTTTCTCCTCCTCTGCTGCAATAACTCCTCCCTTAATCACTCCTACACTCCTCAAACAATGCAATTCAGTTTCTCAGGTAAACCTTATCCACCAACAAACACTTGTCCAAGGCCTAATCACCCATTTCTCCACCAATCTCATTTCCACTTACATTGCTATCAGCTCTCCTTCCCATGCCCTCTCCCTCCTCCAAAACCTCACTCCCTCCCCTTCCGCTGTCTACTTCTGGAATGCACTGATTCGCTATTCCATCCGACCCGGGCTTTTGAACCATTCCTTTGGTCTTTTCCGTAACATGTGGAGACTGGGCTGGACTCCTGATAATTATACTTTTCCTTTGGTTTTTAAGGCTTGTGGGGATTTAATGTGCTGTAGACTTGGTGCTTCGATTCATGGTGTTGTTTTTTCAACCGGGTTTGAGTCTAATGTGTTTGTTTGTAATGCTATTGTGGCGATGTATGGAAGGTGTGGTGAATTGGACTGCGCGCGCAAACTGTTTGATGAAATGTGTGAGAGAAGGGTGTATGATTTGGTTTCGTGGAATTCGATTGTCGCTGTTTATGTGCAAAGAGGGGATTGTAAGAATGCGTTGAGGTTGTTTGATAGAATGTGTAAACTGGGTGATATTGATATGAGGCCTGATGTTGTTAGTCTTGTGAATGTGCTTCCTGCTTGCGCATCGATGGGTGCGTGGTTGCATGGTAAAGCAGTGCATGGTATTGCAATGAGGAGTGGGTCGTTTGAGGATTTGTTTGTGGGTAATGCTTTGGTGGATATGTATGCGAAGTGTGGAATGGTGGATGAGGCAAGCAAGGTTTTTGACAGGATTAAGGAGAAGGATGTGGTATCTTGGAATGCTATGGTTAATGGGTATTCACAGATTGGTAGGTTTGAGGATGCTCTTGGATTGTTTGAGAAGATGAGGGAGGAGAATACTGAGTTGAATGTTGTGTCTTGGAGTGCTGTTATTGCAGGATTTGCACAGAGAGGACTTGGGTGTGAAACTTTGGATGTGTTTCGGGAAATGCAAGTTTGTGGGTCGAAGCCAAATGAGGTTACCCTTGTGTCTCTTCTTTCTGGTTGTGCATCGGTTGGAGCATTGCTTCATGGGAAGGAGACTCATTGTTATGCCATAAAATGCATGTTGAACTTTGAGGGGAGTGATCTTGAGGATGATCTTATGGTGATTAATGCTTTAATTGACATGTATGCAAAGTGCAAAAGTATCAATGTGGCACGCACCATGTTTGATTCCATAGAACCAAAGGATAAGGATGTGGTGAGTTGGACTGTTATGATTGGTGGATATGCCCAGCATGGTGAAGCCAATGACGCATTAGAATTGTTTTCCTGGATGTTAAAACAGGATGGATTAGTAAAGCCGAATTGCTTCACCATATCTTGTGCCCTAATTGCATGTGCTCGTTTGGCTGCACTGAGGCTTGGTAGACAAATTCATGCTTACATATTACGCAATCATTTTGACTCCGCCTTTCTTTATGTGGCCAATTGTCTCATTGATATGTATGCAAAATCTGGAGATATTGATGTTGCTAGATTTGTGTTTGACAATTTGAAGCAGAAGAATTTTGTTTCATGGACATCCCTAATGACAGGTTATGGTATGCATGGCCGTGGTAAAGAAGCTCTTGAGGTTTTTGACGAGATGAGGAGAGTGGGCCTTCAGCCTGATGGTGTAACCTTGCTTGTTGTGCTCTATGCTTGCAGCCATTCAGGAATGATTGATCAGGGGATTGAATTTTTTAACAGCATGAGCAAGGAATTTGGGGTTATTCCTGGTCAAGAACACTATGCTTGCATGGTTGACCTACTGGGTCGTGCTGGTCGCTTAAATGAAGCTATGGAGCTCATTGAAGGTATGCAAATGGAACCAAGCTCAATAGTGTGGGTGGCATTGCTTAGTGGCTGCAGGATCCATGCAAATGTGGAATTAGGGGAACATGCTGCAAAACAACTGTTGGAATTGAACTCAGAAAATGATGGATCTTATACACTTCTTTCAAACATATATGCCAATGCCAGGCGCTGGAAAGATGTGGCCAGGGTCAGATCTTTGATGAAAAATAGTGGAATTAGGAAGAGACCTGGCTGCAGTTGGGTCCAGGGAAAGAAAGGCACTACAACCTTCTATGTTGCAGACAAGACTCATCCACAGTCCAAGCAGATATATGAAATCCTGAGAGGCCTGACTCAACGTATTAAAGTCCTTGGATATGTTCCAGAGACCAGCTTTGCACTTCATGATGTGGATGATGAAGAGAAAGTTGACCTTCTTTTCGAACATAGTGAGAAGTTGGCCCTTGCCTATGGCATCTTAATATCAGCTCCAGGGGCACCCATCCGAATCACCAAGAACTTGCGTGTCTGTGGAGATTGCCACAATGCCATTACCTACATATCCATGATCATTGACCATGAAATCATATTGAGAGACTCAAGCCGCTTCCATCATTTCAAGAAAGGGTCTTGCTCCTGCAGCGGTTATTGGTGATGCTGGAATTATAGATGTACAGTCAACTTTTTCCCCTTTTGAGAACTACAAGAGGTATTTAGATAGTTTTGTAGGCATGGAGAGGATAATTTACAGCTGTATATTTGTACTCCCCAAGGAGGGGAGGCGGAAAATTATAAAATGGCTAATTTAGAAGATTATTGAAAATTTCTTTGTTGCTCTCATGGATCATGGTTTCTTTCCTTTTCTGGTTTATGCATTTTGTCCATCTCTTGGGCCTGCAGCTAATATTACTCTCAATAAATCTTAAAAAACCTAATCTAAGCTCATCCACACCTAACCAAACCCCAAATGGCTTCACTAATTTGATAAGAAATAGTTTAACTGTTCTTATGGATTAATATTTCTTCTAATTTGATAAGAAACCATGATTTATAAACAAGTACGAACTTGGCAGCTATAGCTTGAAGTGCCAAAATGTAATTATTTTTATTTAATGTACTAAAAATATTAATACAATTCTTTTAAATAACTTTTTATAACTATATTATGGTTTTATTGTTTTTTTATGCTAAATTATTATGAAATTTTTTCTTCATTACATAATGTTTAATTACACTATTTGACGTAAATTTGGAAGTTTGAGCAATTCAATACAAACCTTTTCTAATATAATAAAAACTGGTAGAAACAGTTTATCATTAAATTGATAAAAATAATTTATTATTTTATTTCCTATCATAGTGGTTTGTGTGTTTAGTGGGTAGTAATATAGTAACTAACCATCAGTTAATATCATTATTAAAATAGAAAAAACACCCTTAACTTCATATAATTTGGTTAATTTTTCATTTACTTGCTATATTTTAAAATATTATAATTTATATTATAAATTTTATATATGATAGTACTTAATATTCCCATAAAAAATTAATAAAAAATATTTGATTATTTACAAGATTGAAGAAACCCTTACATTAAATATTCATAAATTTACCCTTAAATAAAAATAAAAAACCTAGCATCCGCTACATATTACATAACCAAACCCAGATCTCCAACCAAAAAAAAAAAAAACCCCTGCAATCTGCATCCCAAATCTCGACCATCATGAATTAAAACACCACCAAAAACCATCTTCAAAACTTGTATCCACGCATAATATGTGGCATGGAAGAACTTGGTTCAACAAAAACTACATGATTTGAACATCCTCTGCTAGTATCTCAATTGCATGAGTCATCCTAAGCATTGTCGGTTCCATTAATGCCATGTTCTAATTCATGCTACAATACCAAGCTCAATTTATGTCGTAACCATAAACATATTCTGGATTTAAAGATACCACATATCACATAAAATCTCCTCGCACAGTTTGAAGGGAGTTACATGGCTCTTTCGTGTAACAAGTATGGAAGTAATGTTGTGAAGTGCTTGTTAACAGCAAGTGAGGATCAATCCACACAAATTATCTTGGAGTTCCTAAGCAATCCAGGTGCTTCCATGCTCCTTGTGGATCCTTTCGGAAACTTTGTTATCCAGAAAGCACTATCAATTTCTCAGGTTAGATCATTTGCACTCCAAGATATATCTCATCTGCTTGTTGGATAGCTGCAAACCAGGTGTAATGTGCAGATAGTAAGCATCGCTTTATTCTTAGACATATCTAACTGAGATTATTATCAGTATCGAGTTGTTTAAATGAACTTTATAGTGCGAGTGAGTGTATTGATAATCTGGACTTCCCAGGCTCACACTGCTTGAATTGGTCTGAATATATTTTAATCAATTCTCAACATGAGAAACATATTTTTCTGTGAGGAATTGAGTCTGCTTAATTTATGTTATTACCATAACAAGCTTAATTTATGTTGTAAACATAAACACCCTGAACATGTCGTTGCCATAACAAACCTGTGTTGTGTTTTGAGATCCATTCGAGTAAATTTCTCTCAGTGCACAGTCCAGCATGCTTGAATAGCTAGTTCTGGAGAATCCTTGTGTGAAGATGAGAAAGCGACGAGTCTTAAATTTGCAGGGTCATGTTTACCATTTTGTCTCTCTCATTTGTGATATGTTACACATGAAACAAAACCATTCAAAACAGATCACGCTATAAGAGCCTAAAGTGATCTTCCCTTGTTAAAATTAAGGGATGAGTTTGATAGAAATAAGATATTAATTGCCTCCAATATCTAAAAGGGAATAATAACAAAGCCCTGAATATTCTCAATGACATAGTTTATAGAATTATAAAATCAAGCTGAATAAATCAAAGACAATCATTCATGAACAGAACAGCACAAAGAAAATACGGACAGAAATAACATCTAAAGTAGTAGTTGCTGCAGTTAAATTATAATATGATGCAAGAAATAAAGGTAGACGGGTATCATAAGAATTAAAAGGCTATGGTCATACCAAATAGCAGAAGAGGCTCTCACAATATTCATGCTTATCCAATCGTTTTGTCACGAAAACTTCACCCCTTGTCTTTTCATGATAAAGCTGTTCATCTAAACTGCAATTAGCTTCTACTAATACCTGCAACTATTAAGGATATGTTTGGTATTATGGTCATTTTTTATATTTATAGTTTTAAAAAAATTATTTTATAAAAAAAATATTTTTGATTGAAGTTGTTTTTGTATTTATATATATTTGGTTAAAATTATGGTTGAAATTCAAATTGAATAAAAAATATTTTAATATATTTAATTAAGAATGCTTTTGAAATTGAGGTTATAAAAATAATTTTAAAAAATATATATTAATATTAATAGTTTTTAATTTAAATATTACAGATTTAACTATTGATATTACATCATGAAATAAATAATATTTTATATAAAATATTTTTTATTACTCCATTAAACTATCTACAATTCTATTATGTTTGAAATACATTCAATAGTTTTCTTGGTTTTTTATACACGCAACAACATCAGGTAAAATATAATCTGGAACAAAATTAGGCTTGCGATCAAATTCTACAAATACTACATCATCAAGCGATCTTCATCTAATTTATATAGTGTCATTGAATAAGATTAAACACTAGTTTTTCGAATAAAACACAATTAAAAAATAATTTTTTTTTAAATTTTATTGGGTTAGACCCGGTTTAATGCATTTTACACATTGAACTGGACTCGATCCGACCGAAACAGTAGAGGCATGCTACACTGTTTAGTGACCAGAGAAGGCATGCTTGTTGAACTTCTTATTTGCGCAAGAAAGCAGCAATTAGCTGCTTTTCTTTTCCCTACATTTCACACGCAATTTATTGTGGATTCCATGAATAGTAATTAGCTTTTTTTCCTTAACCAAATGTTTACAAGCTACAATTTGCTTTAAAATCAATCGCAGCCGCGTAAACAAAGAGCCACTTAATAGGGTATAAAAAGTTATACTTATTTAATATCTTTAAAAAGTAGCATTAATTTGTATTTTTTTTTTTAATATAATCCAATGATAATTGAAGTTCATTACCAGGCGTGAGTGTTTGTTTTTACATAACAATAAATTTTTCCAAGTGCTTTTTAAAAACTTTCTTTGCCTAAAAGAAACCAAATTGATGTTTTCAGATAGTTTTGAATGTTAATATGAAAATTTTGAAATTCACTACAATACCAAACACACATAGTAACATATCCTAATTAATCCCAGCAAGATGGGTGCAGAGTTGTTTCAGTAAATTCTGGAATTCCAATTACTAACAGGTCATCCAAAGGTCTATGTGATTAAAAAAATAAATGCAAAAAGCAGCAATGAAACCAAAGAAAATGAGAAGTTGAAGAACAGGTTATAACCAAATAACTTAGCATCAACCATATTAATATAACTAAGCAGATAGATGATACATTTCTCAAAGGTCTTCTACTATTAGGGTCAGGATTGCAAACGGAAAAGTCATAGCATGCAGCACTTAACTCAATATTGTACTCCATAATGCAAATCAGGGTGACCTGAAATCCTACTGTAATCATCTGAAAATAAACTGGAATTAAGTACAACACCAACCTTTCAATGGTAGAAGCACCAAGATAGCCAGGCGAGGAATTCTCGAATCCTATAGCATGTACAGATTCAGAAGCCTTGGATTTGAGACTCTATAAACTAATTGGGGGTTATGTACAACGTAAAAAGTTCAGTGGAACTGAACATCTTGCTATGTCAATGTCATGACTAGATACCTCCTCTTGCAATAAGTTGAGGTCCCATGAAAAGCCATAACCATCCTACAAACTGATACTGTGTCGAACTATAGATCCTTGAACACAATATTTTCAACTAAAACTGAAATACATGGGCTTTCAAAGGACCAGGTGTACAACCTGCAAATATGGATAGTCCAGAAAGTTCACCTGTTGAACTGGAACCTGCATATGCAATTATCGTAGGTTAAACAACTGAAAAGGCAGATTCAGTAAAAATGCTTTCACAATTTTATCTTACAATTTGAATTTTTCCGAGTTTACAGCCAATTAATGTTAGCATTTCTGAATTCCAATCTTTGAATGGTTCACACACACAAAAAAGGATATTGGACCGATGTCTAAATTTTTTTTTTTTGATAAAGTAATTTCTAGGTTATAGAGTGCAGATTTTATCCATAGACTTTTTCTATTTTATACTCACAGTTACCTTGAGGATTACACAAGTCAAGTATGAGAAAAACTTGAATCAAACTGGAATACAGATCATCGATATTCAAGCCCTTAAATTGATGTGAATTCAGTTCAGCTCCTTTGCAAAATCACCGCTCTCCCGCTATTTGTAAATAATGGAATTGCAAGAAAATCAGTATAACATAACTTGCAAGCGGAGCATTATGCACAGATCACAAACCTGTGTTCATCAGACCAAGTATGAGAAGAACCAGCTGCCGGGAGAAACAAAGAAAAAGAAACTATACAATAATGTTTGCAGTTTGCAAGCATCAGACATTTTAAAAAGTAAAATTAAAGGGAAAAGGGATGAACTTGTAAGAAACCGAAACAACCATAATTGAACAAATAAGCAGTAGAAATTGCAATCAATAGAAATCTTACATTAGGCCATCTTGTCATGAGGGGATGTAAATCGGGAACAAAATTCCCGATAAGGAGTGAATTCGTCTTGCCATTTTGAAAAATTCTTCTTCAATAAATTTGAAATTTTCGACTCTTGTGAACTAAATTTCACCTCACGAGCATCAAATTTCAAGTCGATTGGGCACAAATCATCAAAGAATTCTAGTTTGAAAGTTTCCACCTTTTCAGGATGAGGTGACTGTTTCTCATGCACTTTTGTAATCATGGAAGCAAACTTGTCATCCTGATACACACAATTATCCTCTTTGTGAACTTGAAAAGAGAGCTGACATGAAGTTGGATGGTATAGAAGGAAAGACTTTGGTTTTTCAGAATGATCCAAAAAGTCATCTCTGTCATCATCAAGGGAGATAGCATCATCATCCTGAAGCTTCGTTGTGGAATCTGAAATAGCCACTTCCTTGGCCACCTGCATAACTTCATTGCATCGAACGCTAAGTTCCGATTCTGATGAAAATCCACCTGTTTCTTCCTGTGAATTTGGACAACCATTACGAAGCTCATGAAGTGTAGACAAAACAGGGAGAGGAAGAGCTGGACCCAGAAGGGCATCACTACTTTGCACTTTACGTGAACACCTATTGCTGTGGTTTGAAGGCTTCCGTAAGAAAAATGGAGGTAATTGAGGTAGTTCTGGAACAACTGAAAATTCCAAAGCAACCCTTTTTTGATCCAAAATTACTTCATGCAATTCAGAATAGCTGGAAAAGGCGAGTTGTAAGAATTCCATTGGCAATTCAGCCCACATTCTCCTCAAAGCTATCTCATGGATGCTTGTTGGCAAGTTTATGTCATTAAATGTAAGTGTAATAGCAGGGGATGTTCTAAATCGACCAAACCCACAAATTTTCAGCTTCTTGCACAATACTTCATGAAATTCTAGGCTGAACAATTCCTTCTCATGAGGACACTCACAAGGCTTTCCCATGTTTGAATCGAGAACTTGAGAAAGGTTGCCATTCAAATGTGCATGTAGATAGTTCAGTTCAAAATACTTAAATTTTCTAGGGACCTTGTATTCCTCATCACCCATGAAGTAAAGTAAGTTGTCTTCTGAATGCAGCATTGGATCTCTTTGAGCCACTTCTATATTTTTAACCAATTTCCATGAGGCACAATATCTCTGTGATTCAAGCTTTCCTGATGACATCAATCTAATTAAAACAAAACCACCAAATTCATCAGGCTCAAACAACAATGAAGAGAGATCGTTGCTTAAAACACCAAAGCCCAACACTATGTCTTTTTTCTGCTGCCAATCAGTCCATTCAGGAAGAGCTTCCTTCCAAAACTGTTCTCTTACAAGGCAATCTCCACGTTGACAATCATCACCTGATAACATGAGACCTGAAGGGTGGTCCCAAGCATATAAACAACTGGAAAATTTAGAAATTTCCAAAGCAATGGACCCTTTACGAGGAGGAGAGGATGGTCCATAGCAAAAGAGGCTGAATTCACAATTCCAAAATGACCCCAAAATAATGCCAAAACCTGAAGAATTCGCCCACTCATGTGTGTCATCCCTTGAGTTGGACCTCAAATCAGACAATCTAAACACATCAATAAAACATGGCTTATCAAGACCATGTGCCCATTGCAACAATGGTATCATAGGCTTGCGCACATCACAAATAACTAACATAGTTTCAGAAACCAAAGCAAAATGAAGACTATCCGAAACTGCCCTGGAAATAGCTAGGAACCGTTCCTTTTCACTAAGAGCATATGCACTAAACATATCAATCCTTGCTAAACAAGTCACATCAAAACCACCGCATTTCCAATCAATCATAAAAACAGCATCTGACCGTGCAACAATCAAAACCCTACAATGCCAACTAAACTCACACCCTAACCATTTACAATCTCCTAACTTACCTTCATCACCCCACGAAACTTTCAATTTAGTACCCCTAAAATACATATCAGAACAATCTGCTTCCAAATCAAACAAAAATAATGTACCATTCTCCAACAAAACCACACTCTGAACTTTTATATAAGGACTCCAACAAGCACTCGCAATTCCACAACTCTTAAAATTCTTACAACCTAAATAACTCAAAACAGGCCTTTTCATACTTTCACTATATTTAACGCAGAACCAATTCACAGAATACATAGTATAAACTAACAAATAACCAAAAGAACCAGAAAAGGAATAATTACCATTCAAAAAAGAATCATCCTCAATGGGATTCACTAAGACCCTAACAATCTTTGACCCCAAACTCTTACTGGCAGTAAAAATCCCACCCCTTTGATCCCCAGTAGCCACCAAGCTCTTATCTTTAACAGAAAGTAACAAAAACCCAACTCGGTCAAGATTAGTCCCAGTGGAAAAAAACACAACAACAGTATCATCATGTGGGCATTTAAGGAACTGGAGTCTATTATAAGCTAACAAAGGAGAAGAAAAGTGTAGATCTTGAGGGCCAAAAGAAAAGGCAATAGAGGAAGCAGTAGAGAGAGGGAGAGGAGAGTCAGCGAGTGTTGAAGTGGAGATAAATCTTGTGAGAGAAAGATGGGGTGGTGGGTTTAGAAGAGGAGGAGAGAGAGCAGGAGAGGTAAAGAGGTGTGCCAGTGATTCAGGGATTGGGTTGAATATAAGTGGACCAATAAGGGATTCTGAGGCTTGTTTTGAGAGTAAGAGTGGTGCTTTAGACACAGTGTCTATTGGAAATCCTGACTTCCATTCTTGTGAAAACTCGATCATTGCCATGGTCGTGTCTTTCAGGCAGGCAAAAACTTCCGAGAGACAGAAGGGTGGCAAAGATACGAGAGGTTCCAAGACCTCTTAACTTTTAAGGTTTCTCGGTTTTAAGGGTTTTACTTCTATCCCTCTATTTTAAAATTTTCCATTGTTATCCCTATATTTTCAGAATGTTTCAATTTAGCCACAACTAACCAAATAACTAACTAAAACCCCCTAATTTCATATTTTTATTATGTTTTCCTTATTTTCCATAGTGTAATCATTTAATAGGAGGTTTATGTACGTTGTAACATTTATCTTTAAAAGTATTTTTTTATTTAAAAATATATTAAAATAATATATATAAAAAATTATTTTTAACATCAGTATATCAAAAAAAATTTAAAAATATAAAAAAACTAATTTGAAATAAAAAAAATTTTAAATTTTAAATTTTTTCAAAAGTATTTTTAAAACATTAAAAAAAAAACAGAGTCTAAATATATGTTAAAATATCTCACAATAAAAAATAATATTTAAAAAATAAAAAAATCAAATTCAAAAGTTGGCTATTTAATGGTTTGGGGAATTTTTGAATTATTTTGGAAACTACAAGGGTAACATTAGGAAAGTTTAAAATATAGGGTTAAGAGTGGATATTAATGAATTTATAGGGATAAAGATAAAGTTTACCTGAAAGATGGTAATTAAATTGTGGAGTGTGAGGTTTGAGTAGAGCTGCAGAAAAATAATGGAGTCGAGGGGGGTGGCGAGCCACAGCAACATTGTTAGCAGCAGAGAAAAGAAGGCTAAACGCAGAGAGGTATAACCCAAAAAACAACACGAAAAAAATGCTCTCTTTCTTTTCTTTTAAGGGATTTTGAGATGTAAAGTTTCAGTCTTTCTTTTTTTCTTTTTATTTATTTAGATACTGGAAAAGAAGAAGGCAATTGATGAATTGATAAAAGCAGCATCTTCTGAGAAGGACCATCTTGTTTATTTCCAACCATTTTGTCATTACAATAGAAACGGTATAATCCTTAGTTCCTTGCTCAAAATTGGTTCATATGGTTGATTTTTATTTTTTTTTTGTATTTCTTTACTTGGTTTTTATGAGTGCATTTTTATTGGATGATTGAATTGGCTGATTTACTGTAGTTATTTAGTATTAGATTTTAGCATGTTGGTTCCTTTTGTTTTATGGGTGTGCTATTTTGTTTACAAATTCTATGTTTTTGAAAGCTGAATCCCTGTCATGATTTGATTACTAGGTCTGTCTGTGTTTTTAGAATCTGGAAGTGGGGATAAACTTTCCTCTTCTGTAAAGCGGTACATTCAAAACCTCCTTAAGGTAAAAAAAAAACCTAAAATGAGTTTAAGAGTCTTATTGTTTTTGTTAATTTGGACTTCTGTGATCTCATATTGCACGTGCTCAATAAATATGTCAGTTGGAGATTCTGTGTTAGTACCATTGTGGAATTGTCTAAATTGTTTGAAATTTACAGGTCAATATGGAGGTGGCATTTGGTCCTGAGTGGTCAACGGAAGAAAAGGTGAAGTGTAGGGACATGGTTGCTTCAGAAGCGCGTTATATATTTGTTCATGAGGCTCCAAATGCTAGTGTTGATGAAATTTCAATGAAGTTAGATAAAAGCCCCTTGGTTGGATTTGTACATTATCGCTTTACTCTTGAGGAAGATATACCTGTTCTTTATGTGTATGAAATACAGCTCGAGTCTCATGTCCAAGGGAAGGGATTGGGGAAATTCCTCATGCAACTAATTGAGCTAATTGCGCGCAAGGTGCTGAATTTTCTTTCTTGTAGCTCTTTAATGGTTGTGAATAACTAATGAGATATATGAAAACACCCATGTTTCTAGGTTTTCTAATTGAACAGCATACAAGTAATATGAACTATCCTTCTCCCCCGCCATGTAAATCTCTAGTATCTTTACTTTGTACCTCAGAATTAAATCTTCTAGATGCTAATTGTGCTTCATATTTGAGATTTAATTTACTCATTTCATCTTCTGTAGAGCTGCATGGGTGCTGTAGTATTAACAGTTCAAAAAGCGAATGCAGTAGCCATGAATTTCTACAGAAGTAAGCTGAGGTTTGTCTTTTACTCGAAATACTGTTATCTTAGTGATCTCTTAAATTTTGTGACATTTAGCTCTCAGTATCTAAGTTGAGTTCCACTCATTTGCTAGATAAAATGCAATAGTAATGAGTATACTTGGATGCTAGTGGAAATTACAAACCAGAAGAAACCTCTTTCCTTCCTAGGCTACTAACCATTTCCCCACCAATCCATGATTTTTCTTATCATTTCTGCCACAAAAAATGGTTTTTAAGATTTTTTTTATTCATCAGTCAAATCATTTCTATGCAGATACACAATATCAAGCATTTCACCATCCAGAGTTGATCCCTTGGTATGCAATTATTGATTATATTATGTACAGTATCTACAATTTATGTTTACCCCCTGTTATAAGGAGCTTTATTCGTTGCACAGATGGGTCTTGAGAAGAGTTACGAGATTCTCTGCAAAGCATTCGACCATGAAGCCAAAGCTATATTGGAGGTACAAACTATTACATTATTTTCTATGAATAATAATGTTGTAATCTTAAAAATACATGCCATTTTGTTCATGTGAGAATTCAGGATAGAAAAAGAAGCTTTCTTCCAGATATAGTTTTTGATATTTCTTGCATGTTGTGAAAATTTTGATGTGCTTATATTTGCACATGGCAAGCCTTTGTAAATAAACAGACAGATGATTGAAAATTTCTACCATATATTGCTAGCATTGTGTGGTTGAATGTTAGTGTTAAAGAGTAAAACTGCACTATAATTAGGGTTTGTTTCTGGGGTTCATTTAACCAATGTATTTTCATAGGTTAGTAGGCTTCATTGCCATCAACAGCACTGCCCTGTTCATTCTGGAGACAAATTTTTCTGTTGATTTCCACTTGTGGATTGCAATTTTTTTGGGTTTCTACCTAGTACTGCCTTTCCATCTACTAACAGCATTCCTAGAAAGCTTATTGCATCACTGCCAAATCAGAAGACTTTCGTAAATAAATCTCTGAAGGCCAACCGGTCAAGTTTGTAGTAGCAATGATTAGATAAAGTGCTCTGACTTCAAGATTTCTCTTCACATGTATTCCAGAAATGGGGATGGGTGCGTGGATTTGGTTCCTCATCATAGCACAGAATATTTTGTACTTTCTATGGGCTTCTAGTTTATTTTGTTAGGTGACTCTAAGAACAGCATGCTAAGGCATGTGCTATTTGGTGGTGGTTTACAGCTTCTCTTTGATTAGTAGATGGTTTTGCCTAACAGAGCATGTAATGGCCAAGAGTTGCACTAATGAGACCATTCATTGACCAAGTGAAGCATTTTTTGTGGAAGTTTTCCATCTTTGCAATTTGATTTCTTCAAGATGGACATGAACATTTGATAAATGAAACGTTACATGTGCTTTTTTCACTAGTGGAACTTTTCACTGGTAAATATGATGGAATACGTAGCTGATTTGATACAAAAGTCTTCATCTTTTTGTATCTTTTTGTGCAGTTAATTGGGGGGAAAGTCTCAAGCTTTTGAGGGTCACTCATACAAATTCTTTCTGACATATACTTTAATTGAAGGATTTTTTTCATCCTCCTGTTTATTATACAAAATTATTTTGTTTTTTATATGCAGGGGAGTGGATGAGCAGGAGAGAGATGACTTTTCAGTGTATTCTTGATGTATGTTCTGAATTAAACCTTTTCTTTTTCTGTATGTCCTTTCTCATTCCCTATTCTTAAATACAAGATATAATGGATTAATTACATGGAATCGTTAAACTTTGAATCTTTTCTTTTTTTCCCCAAAGGTGTGGGCTTATGATTATGTTAGGTTATCCTGAATTGTGAAATTGCATCTTGTATAAATAACTCAGTTTTATTTAAACTGTTTGCGCTATGTATTGTGGTGATTGTACAATTGATTTAACTCCAGGATTGGAATGTGAGTGTTGATAAATATTGTTGGCTTCTAAATGAAGTAAATAGAAGGGTCTAAGCTATAAAGAGTGTTGGGGTTATTGGTGGAAAGTGAAATAATTGTGTCGAAAAGTTGGTAGGTAATAATGCATTGAGCTTTTCTCCCTCATTTATTTCTTGGTAGTGTATTTGGGTGGGGAGGGGAGGGGGAGCTGATGATTCACGGAGCAAGACAAGGTTTTATCACATGTCTTTGATTGAGCAAGAACTTCCTTGAATGAGAGAAACTCATGCATTGACACAAATAAGAGTTCTTTTTTCTAGGAACTATTTGCTCACCAATTTTTAAAAATAGTTCACTAAAATACACAAAAATGAATGAAGTGTTATGTGAAATCTGTTGATGTTTCAAAACCATTTCCTTTGCAAAATTTATCTTAAATAAAATTCACATGAAAAAAAAAAGTATTTAAGTGCTAGGTTGGTTGAAAGTGCCTTTCTGGCTAGTTTTAGGAAGTGAGAAAAGTGAACTTCTAGGATGGCACTTGACATTCAGCATAAGTGTCTGCATGGCTGTTCATGTGGCAAAGTCTTCTGAACCACGAGGAGATAGAGGGTATGAACAAAGAGAAAATAGCTCCTGGATGATATTATAATAAAAAATTGTCACAACTATTGTAGCCATGATATTTTGGCAGTTCTATGGGCCAGATTTAAAATTTTTGGAACCTATCCTGAAAAGCTATAAGGCCCTTGGACTGAAACAAATAAATTATCCATCCTTGGATTAAAAGTCTCTTAATTATTGGTAAATTACTAAACCAATCACCCAAAATTTGCAATTATTTTCTAGTATGATTTAAACGAGTAGCATTAACCTGCTATAGCAGGTTTACCTGACTCATAGCAGTTACATGATATTTTTTTAGTCCCCTAACCTAGCAACTAACTTAAACTGAAACCCATATATTGAAGTAAAACTTTTATCAAAATACATAACCGCTATTCTTCATTGTTGGAATATTTTCCTTCGTTAGCACACTAACAACCTTAGCTTTATCTATTTCCTTATGTTTTGTAATAACTTTCCTTTTTTTTTCCTGGTCTTCTTTTTGTTTCCATCCATTACATTTTTAAACCTCTGACATTTCATTACTGGAATAGACTCTTTTCTCTTGCTCATGCTTGATTTAATACAACAAAATATTTTCTTCTAATGCTCATGCTTGATTTAATACAAAAAAATATCGGCAGGTCATTGGCATTTCCAAGAAGTTTAGCACACCAGCAATCCAGGAATTAGGGGAATGTATGATCTCAATTCGAAAAGCTTCTCTTAGAAGGTTTTAACCTTGATTTTTTCAACTAGCTTTGCTGTAAATTTTCCAGATTATAGGTAACTGCTTTGAAATAGTCATTCACTGGAATTTAGTTTGTGCTGAATTTGTGTCATATTCAGTATATTCTAATTCTTCCAATTTCTGTGGTTGCTTGAAAGTATATGAAAATTTGCATGGTGGGATGTAAGAAGTGACTCAAAATATTGAAGCCTGGGAGAATGTTTAGCAGGTCGTGGGCTGTCACTTGAGTGAAATACCAGGGAACTGATATTGTCTAATTTCACTGTGTTCTTGCAGCCTCAGAGAACCTTTTGTTTTACTGACATCTCTGTTACCAGATTAGGCAATATTGTATAAATGGCAATAATTTATATTTACAGGATCTTTGTGGTTGGTAGAGCAATGTTAGGGATTTATATGGTTGGTGGAGCAATGTTAGGGATTTCGAATGATTTGATAGAGAAAATCATGCATGTAATTAATAATTAGGCTGTAAATAGAGAGAATTCTAACTATTTAAAGAGAGGCAAACCTCCATTGAGAGGCATTCAAACCAAAAACCAATTTCAATCTTTCTAACAATCTCCTCATTACTTTGCTAGCCTTAAATCTCAAACTTGTTAGTGCCATGCTTTACATGCTAGTTCTAATGTACAGGAAAAAGATTTCCTTTTCTTTACTGTTTCTTCTTTTGGTTAATTTAGATAAATCTTGTTCTAGGTCTGGTCCGCATGGCAAAAGGGAGGCCTTTGTTTTGAATGATAAAAAAAACAGCATTTCAAGGTCGTGCTGTTCAAAATTCTGGGCATAATTTCTAAGCTGTT
Organism: Populus alba; assembly: GCF_005239225.2. NCBI lineage: Eukaryota > Viridiplantae > Streptophyta > Magnoliopsida > Malpighiales > Salicaceae > Populus > Populus alba. The sequence goes on from NC_133295.1 coordinate 4,068,415, forward strand.
TGCATGTCATTTTCGAGACTATAAAACTAAGGCACTTGCCCAGGATCTTCACTAGGAAACCTGATGGAAGCAAAGGTTCCTGATGTAGCAAATTCAGATCCAAGTGGCTGTCAAAATTTTACTCTCAAGGAAAAGTTTATTTGATTTGGATCTGGCACAATGAACAATATTATACATCAACTTGAACCGGTCTAGGAATGATAGATTGGTATGGAAGTTTGTTAGGAAAGGCTTGTGCAGTGTTAGATCATTTTATGTTACTTTAGAGGGCATTGATGGGTGGTTCAAGATTTCTATTGTAAAGATATTGTGCGGGGAAGATTGATTCCACCAAAAGTATGTTCTTTTGGCAAGTATTGAGGGGAAATTATGATAGAGGAAGTATCGTCCAGATAGGTTGCTCAAAAAAAAAATCTTAGATATAAAAAAAAGGCTGATAACCTAGTATAATATATCAGAGAAGGATTTTGTTTGTTTGTCAGTTGTAATGAGGCATGGAGAATTTGGACCGAATGTTTAGATTGGTGGGGCTTATAACAGGTTCTACCTTGTTATCGGAGCTGTACTTGAATTCGGTTTTCTTTTTTGTCCTAATAATAAGGTGAACAATTCTGAGTTTTTGCTGGTGCTCTGAGGTTTCTCCTGTTCATGTCATTTGAGCTGTTAGAGGTGCTCTGAAAACTAATGTTTTGTATGTGTGAAGGTTGAAAGTTACTCTATTTAACTTTCTGAGAGATAGAACTCTCAGAGTTGAAAATTGTTTCTGCAATATCGTGTCCTCAGGTCCTTGAGGGTTTCTGCTGCAATATTGTCTTACGTTCCTGTCTCTTTCTTATCCACGTATGGACTTGATTCTTTTTTATCATCGTCTTGTTTCTGTTCTGTTGTGTTACTCAACACTATTTGCTATCTTGGATCGAGCATGGGTTTAAATGCCATGATGAAGATTGTGGTTTGCCCTTACAAAAGTTGTTCTTCTTGGGGGCGGAGGGGTTGCTAATATTAAGCTGCTGCAGTTTCGAAGCTCGTTCCTTCTTTCCTTGGAAAAAAGAAAGAAAGGTTGGATACTTATTGTTTTAGATCTCTAAAAAAGCTTCTTCTGTTTATGGACTTGTTTTTACTTGAAAATACCTGAAAAAACACCCCAAAAGCCATTAAAAAACAATTTGCAACCACAGAGCAACATCAAATCTCTCTGAAAAACAAGTAATAATCATATAAAAAATTATAACAGCTCCGAGTAAACCTTTGAGGAAAGGAGATAAAGGTGAACAATCATCCCGAAAGCAAACAAAAGCTTACCAAAGAGAGGCCCCCATGAGCATGCCCGTTATCTATAGCATCTGGGACGCCAGCCACGACTCTATCCAGGTTTATCATCAGCAATGTTGTGGGATGAGCAACGCCGACCACTTAAATGCAGACAGCTCTGAGAACTCATCATGGAATATGTGAGGATGGGTGTTGTTTATTTAACGTTATGCTACTTTCCAAAAGCATCTACTCTGCACAAATAGCATCTGCTTGCGTGTGATAAAATACTGGGAAAGCTCCATGCACAGTTGCACGGCAATGCTGCGGCCATATATGCTAAATTATAATGGATTAATTACTCGTCTGAGAAATTATTACCTCAGATATGCACTCCAAGAAAGTGCCTTTTATCGCTGAGGGTTCATAATATATTGTAATTAGGTAGATCAATGGGTGGAGTTGGTAGGTGGTTCTCCACTGTGTTATTGAATCTCTTTATTCATTTTGTTGAATCTCTTTGTTGAAATATATATATATACACATATATATATATATATAATTGATTGTTTTTAATTTAAATATTGTAAATTTAATTGCTGTTATTACATCATAAAATAAATAATCTTTTATATAAAATATTTTTTATTGTTCCATTAAACTATTTACAATTCCATCACATATGAAATACATCCGACAATAACTACAATTTTATTGGATTTTTTAAGTGCGCAACAACATTAGGTAAAATATCATTAGGAACAAAATTGAAATCCCGATCAAATTCTGTAAATGTTACGTCATCATGCGATCTCCTTTTAATTTATATAGTGTCATTAAATAATATTAAACACTAGTTTTTCGAATGAAACATAATTAAAAAAAAATGAATTTTTTTATTGTTCACGTGAACAGTGCAAGTGAATAAAGATTAATTGTGTTTTATATCAACATGCAACTCTTTCTACGTGAACAGTGTAAAATTTCACTGCACTGTTCACTTTTGTTAAGTGAACAATGCCGACAAAGCAACTAAATTTTGCTTTTCTTAAAATTGCGTTTCATTGCTATTTTTTGTGGGTCCTATGTTTGAAAAATGCCGGTTTAAACTTTAACCAAACACAATTAATTTGTGATTTCTTCAAAACGTAGCCGCTGTCGTGTAGACAAACACACTCTACATTAAAATCAATTTTTTATTGTCTAGATTCCAGTATTCTCATGTATTCTTTGAATTATCTATGGACTTGTAACCAACTCTTAACTAACTAATTCAACCAACTAATCTTGACACGCTAAAATATGCTAATTAATACGTGCAAAACATGATAACAATGACTACTGCATTTTTTCCATATTCGTCACACGTTGTTGCTAAGTTTCTTTCATCAATCATTGGCTTGTAACAATACTCCCCTCTTCGAGAGATCCTTGCCCATAAGAACTTTTACAAATATTTAGAAATTATTCATTAAGTTCTTTCTATTAACCTTAAGAGTTTTATTTTGAGTCATCTATAATGAAGACCTTCTATCATAGAGCTTAATGTTTTTCATATTATGAGTGCCAAACAAATCAAATGGATCTCTCTTCGGCACCAAAAAAAAAAAAAAAAAAAAAAACCTTTAACTCCAATTGACCCTGAATAGAGAAGTGCTTAACAACCAAATAATCATCCCAAACATTGGTCAAACTCTTGTAGGAAGAAGTATACTCCTCCTTGGTGATCTCTTTAAGCTTGCACAACAAAATAGGCTTCTCCTTGTAATGGAATTGTCACAAATCCTCCTTAATCTTTTTCTTCTTGCATCCACTCTCCTTAATCCTCTTTAATCTTGCTTTATTTTCCTTTTAAGATTCATCATCCATATAATTCTTAGCTTCTTGCACCTTTTCACTAGAACTCTCTAGATTTTCATCAAACTCTTCACTTTTAGAAGGTTTAAACAATAATTCACAATAAGCAACATTCTTATTTTTATTAAAAGAATAAAAAATGACTGGAACATCTGAAACAAGCTAATTTTAGAAATGTCACACCTCACATTACAAACATGGATAACTTCAAAAGGTTTAGACATTTTCCAACAACCCTACTTGAAAGAAGTTAGACTTACATTGTCTTGATAATTGGCTTTTATTTGGAATGCTTTTTGTGGGTGAAAAAATCACCAAAGATAATTGTTTTGAGCCTCATTTCTGAATCACAACAATGATTTTTTGAAGTTGGTGGTGAATGTTTCACATTCACTCTTTAAATGTCTTGTTGTGTTCTTCCAAAGCTTTTACCATGTTGTTTTCCACCATTATTAATAGTTTCTTGAACACAAGCTACCTTCCTTTAGCCTTGAAAAATGGCTTTGACACTAATTCTTAAAGATCTTTCCTTAATAAACAACTGTTTTAGAAGAAAATTGAGGGAGAAGTAGAAATTAGAGAGAAGCGTGAGATAATATAATTCTATATGAAAATCAATTTTTTATTGCTTAGTTTCCACCATTCTCATACATTCTTATTTATACAATGAACTGATCCTATAACTATTTACTAACTTTCATGTAAATAACTCTTAACTAACTAATCTTCACATGCTAAAATATGTTAATCAACACATCCCAAATATGTTAACAACGAATAAATATGTTTTTGATATATTTATCACATGTTATTGCTAATATCCTTCCATCAATCCTTGGTTTGCAACACTTCCAAGAATAGAGGTTTGAGAGGATTAGAAGAAATAAAAGGTAAATAAGGTAAGTTTCTAGAAATACAGAAATGACAAATTTTTATTGTTTAGCTTCTAAGTTTCTCACTTATAGTGTCTTCTTGAGCTAACTAATTGTGTTAACTAACTAACAACTTTAATAAATTAATTTGCAACTAACTCTAACATTCAACTAACTTACTTACATCATATGAGATTATTAGCAAACACATGTTAAACTAACTACTGTGGCTGTAAACACATGTTAAAGGAACCATTGTCGTTATTTATGTTATTTTATTACTATTACATCTACTCATTTTTCTTATTATCATAACAATACCCTCTTTATCAATAGAATATTGTCCTCACGAATCCACATTAAACTCTAGAAATTACATGCTTAATTCCTTTAAGTTCTCTTATGTAACATCTTTATAAAACAAGTTAGACCATTTGATTGACCACATAACAAAATTTATTTCACCTTTTTTCATGATTTTCCTATCTAGAATTTCCACTAATAACACCTTGACCCTTCCGTACACATCCAATCTAGGTAAGTTAGAAGTGACTACAACATTACTTCCAACCTTTCTCTTTAATAATGAAACATGAAACACTAGATGTATGGTTGAACTTGTTGGCAATTGTACCTTGTATGCCACTTCTTTCACCTTTTGTATAACTAAGAATGGTCCATAAAATCCCAGGCTCAACTTGAAGTTTTTTCTTAAAGCCACGTTTATTTATCTATAAGGTTTTGACTTAAGAAATAATTGATCTCTTATTTGAAATTCCTTTTAAGTTATGATTTTGTTGTATATTATCATCCTATGTCTGGCAATCTCTAATTGTTTTCTTTAATACCTGATTCATATTTATTCTCTCCCTTGTCATATATTTTACAATAGTTACCATAGTTTTTTTCTTATGTAATCAACTCCCAATTAGAATGTGAATAGCTACACAATACTTGAAATAGAGCCATCTTTATATAAGAATGATAACTTGAATTATACCACCAATAAGTTAAAGATAACCAATGATCCCACCGTTTATAATTATGCATGGTCACGCTTCTTAAATAAATCTCCAGGCATTAGTCAACTCTCTCAAATTGATTATCATTCTCAAAATGGTAAGAAGAACTTATGAGGAGCTTGACTCTTGGAAGCTTAAATAGTTATTTTAAAAATAGAGTTATGAACTCCTTGTCTTTGTTAATTAGTATAGCAGCTCGTAGGTCACTAAACTTATAAAATTAATTCAAAAACAATTAAGCCACCTACTTAGCTATGGAAAGGTGTAAAAGAGCAATAAAATAACCATACTCGGTGAGTTCATCAATGATCACTAATATAATATCATTTTCCTTTTAAAGTCGAAGGACCTTCTATAAAATTCATTGTGATATTCCTCTAAGTATCTTCAAGAGTTGGTAGAAGTTGTAAAATTCCAGGATAGGCTACTATTTTTACTTTTTCCTCCTTGCATATATCACACTTATTCATTATTTTTTTCATTAAAGCTTTCATTAATTGCTAGTAAAACATAGACTTCAATCTTTTATAAGAATTTTATATATCAACATGTCCTTTAATATACGAATCATGTTTTGCTTATACTAGTATTTCCCTTTTTACCAATCATTATCTTGTGTTTAAACCTCAGTGTTCCATCGATAAATGTATAATTAGTCTAATTATCAATATTCAATATTTTATCAACCATTATCTCATGTAATTGGTGACTATTATCATAGGAATCCTTAACTTCTTCACACCAAGCTGGCACTGCTACTAGAATTGATCTCGAGCTTTTTAAATTTTATATTGACATGTTCTGTCATAACTTTTAACTCACTAGTAGCTCCAATGGATTTGGATAATGCATATACCACCACATTCTTTTTCCATTTTTTATATTGAATATGGTATCTTAACCTCAACAGCTTTTCCAATCCTCTTTTTTGTAATTGAGTATGTATCTTTTATTCCATTCGATATTTAGACTTTCATGGTAAATTTTGATGACAAGCTAATCATTTGCAAGTAATGCCTCCATTTATCCATTACCATTAGAATTGTTAAGTATTCCTTTTTATAGATGGACAGTCCTTAGTGTTCAGTACTTAATGACTTATTAAGGAAGGATAAAGGTCTTTCTTCACGGCTCAAGATTACTCCTAACCTAGTATACTAAGCATTTGTTTCAAGTATAAAGGCACACTTAAATTTTGGTAGGGCTAGAATAAAAGATTGGCATAATGCAGATTTTAGTTGATCAAAAGCTTTTTATAACTTCTAATTCTAGCTAAAACTATCTTTCTAAGTACTTATGTCAAAAACTTGCTAATCATTCCAAACCCTTTAATAAACCTCATGAAGTATATAACTAACCCTAAGAATTCTCTTAACTCTTTGACTGAATTTGGAACTAGCCATACCCTAATAGCTTTTGTTTTTGTAAAATCTATGTCCTAAATATCCAACTTGTTTTTCACAAAATAAACATTTGGACTTCTTAAAAATAACTAATTGTTCTTAAGTATCTTCAAAATCTCTTTTAGATGTTAAGATAAAACTCCAATGTAGAACTATATACTAAGATGTCATCAAATAGTATAAACATAAATCTCATCATGAAAGGTTCTAATATATGATTCATTAATGCTTGAAATGTTGTCGAGTTATTAGTTAAATCAAAAGGCACTACTTTGAACTCATAATGCCTATGATGAGTCCTAAAGGTTATCTTCTCCGCATTACTGTCGTGTATTATCATTTGATGATATCCAGATCTTAAATCCATTTTTGAAAAAACAAATATGAACCATAAAGTTCATCAATTAAAGGAATGAAAAACCTTTTCTTGATAATTAAATCATTAAGCTACATGTAATCCACACAGAACCTTCAAGCATTGGCCTTCTTCTTCACTAACAAATTTGAGAAGCAAAATGGCTACAACTATGTTATATAATTTTATTAAGTAACATATCTTTAACCAATTTTTTTTTTTAATTTCCTATTTATATATGAATAAGCTCATGGAAGGTTTAAGCTTACTAGCTTAGCTCCTGGAATAAAAGGAATTTGATGGTCCAATTACTCTAGGAGGAGAAATATGCTTTGGTTCTTGAAATATTATTTGATATTCTTCTAGTAAAGCTTTCATATTTATAATTTATATATTTTACTCACTCTCCTATTGAGCATCTAAAGATAAGAATTGGTCAGTGTAGCTATAAATTGCCTCCTTAAGACTATGTACTTTTAAGGGTGAGATCATTTGTAAACTAGCCTCTTTTACCATTCCCTTTAACTTTATCATTCTTCCATCTTTCTTGAAAGAAGTCTTCATCTTGATAAAATCAAATAGGATATATAATTAGATTCTTAACCAATTTACTACTACCACCATATCATACCTTCCAAGCTTTAATATTTTTAAGTTAGCTTGGAATTCATACCCCTACATGACCACTAGAATTCTAGGTTGTGAGCATCACATTTTATGATGTTGTCAATGGCTACTATCATTGCTAAAATATTAGTTTTAACAATAACAATAGTGATCCCTTTAATCATAGTTTCATCAATGAAAATATGAGTGATGTCACTATCAATTAAAATCATAAGATCTCTCTTGTGATAACTTCTTTTAATACATATTGTGTTATAAACAGAATGGCTAGTTAAAGCATTTAATGACATCCTATAATCGTTAATCTTTTTTTAATTTTTCATAGCTACATTATCAGTTTCTTCTTCTACTTTAAAAAAAAAAAAAAAAAAAAAAAAACCTCTTCCTTATCACCCTCTCTTCTCCTAAATAAATGAATGCATTTTGAACAACATTTATGTCCAAGAGAAAATTTATCCTTATATTTAAAGCACAATCCAAGTCTTTTTCTTTGCTCATAAAGATTTTTAGAAAACTATTTTAAACTTAGTTATACTTTAGTTCTATATTGATTAAAGGGCTTATGAGTGAAATTACCTTTTGGTTTGTCATTATTAAATGAGGGATTGATCTTTGAAACCAATTTACTTCTCCTAGCTATCACAATACTTGACTCTTCTTGCCACTTTGTTTGATTAAAAGCTTACGTTAAAGTAGCAGGCTTGAGGGTCTTTAACATTGTTAACATTGATTTAACTTTTTCCTTCAATCCACTAATAAAACTTGATACATAATATGATTCAGGTAACATATTGGATTAAGAGTATTCATTAAAGACTTCAACTCTTCAATATATTTGTGTATTCTTCCATTCCTTTCTCATGTTCCAATTTGTTAAACTCCTCTACCACATCATTAAGATTGTCAAACCTTACACAAAGAGCTTTATAAAATTCCTATTAATTTTTGATGTTATTATATCCCAATATAAACCCTCTGAGCCATATTTTAGCTCTTCCTTCTATGTAGATTGAAGCAATCGTAACCTATTAGTGTAGGGTATAATACATCATGAAAAGTTTTCCATATTTTTAGATCCACTCTCTTAGGTTCTCACCACCAAAGAATGGTATATCAATTCTTGGTAAAGTTATTTTATATCCTCTTTTAATGCTCTTTTATTGCCCAAGAATCTCTTAGTACGATTGCAATTTCTTCAAGGTAGATTAATCCTACCAGGACTAGAGTTTTCTTTTTCATCCCTTACACTTTCTTTAGTAGCTATGAAAGATTAGAGAGTAGCCAACCTTGATTACATCTGTTTAGATAAATTATCAATCCTCTTAGTTTCCTCTTTTCTTTGCTTTTGAAGATCAACCTTAATCTCATGCAACTCTTGACCTCTTGCATTTCTTCATCAATTCTTCAGTTGTGTTTTTCTAATGCCATTTAACTTGTTATTTTCCATTATTGTCTCTTGGTGGTAACAAAATAATGTACTGATGGTTTCAAGAATGAGACTCTATATCAATTGTTAAAGATCTTCCTTATCAAGAACAAGAATAAAGGTTTAAGAAGATTAGAAGAAATAAGAGGTGAAGAGAGAGCTTTTGCAGATACAAAAATGGTAAGTTTTGATTATTTGCCTTCTAAGTTTCTCACTTGCAGTATTTATTCTTCAAGCTAATTAATTGTGCAAACTTCAGCTAAATGCTTGACAATTAACTCTAATGTTCAACTAGCTTCCACTATATAAGACTTGTTTTCAATTATTTTTTAGTATTTTTTAAAATTTATTGTATTTTTCTCGGTCATTATTTGAATGACTATTTTGTTAATAGATCAATCGATTATTATACATGTATAAAAAAACATGGGATTATTAACAAATACACGCTGAATTAACTACTGCCACTACAAACACATGTTGAATTAACCACGCTACTACTTCTGCTATTTTTTTTAACTGCTAGATCGAATCTCTTGATCTTACATATGCACAGTGCCCCTAGTTTATAATTATCAGCATAAGCTTGTTAGTTTTAGTTTTTGCCATGATTTACGACGAAAGAAAGTTGGATGTACAGAACAAATATTAAATTTCCAGGCCTTCATTTATAATATTGCCTAATACATAGTTCTAATCCCATTACTTTTTTAACATGTTTTTTGACTTGCACGCTTGTTCTGTGCATCTGCAAACAATGACCTGATACACTGTTTGATAGTATGCATGCGCGTACCATGGAGCCACCATAATGTAATATGCTCTATTCATAGTTTCTTCTGCATGATTCACACAGCATATGGATAGTTACTGCTATTATTCTTGTAAATGGAAGCTTGTTCTGTCATTCCATGCTTCAAAATGGTTTCTTAAGCAATCGAATCTGCCTGGAAAAGAGCATCCGAAGCTCCTGGAATTACTTAAGACTTCGATTTCTGCTGTGAAGATTGCCCGGACAGGTCTATGGTCAGACAATCTAGATTCACCTCGGCTGTATTGTTTCTGCTTCAGTCCCTTTCCAGACCAAATTATTCGATCGCACCTGCAAAAACACCTCTCTTGGGCATCATCATAGTTAATTATCTTGTTTTAGATGATTCAAGATAAATATCATGAAGAACAAGAAGTTACCATGCAGGAGCACGCTTCTTTTCACCCTTCCTCTTCTGATCACAGCCATAGTAGACTTGTGAATTCTTATAGTACTTGTATGTAGGTGCAAATTCAATTTTTCCTTCATTCCAACCTTGGAATACATGACCTTCCATGAGCTCGGCCTTAAGCTAAATATTTATTTTCAAAAGGAACTTAATCAACTTTATCATCATCCTCGGGACTGTAATAATCATTTTGAAAGGATATAATAAGATTTTAAATTCACCATCAATATTACTTATTCATAAATACCTGATCCTTTTTTAACAAGATGTTCCACTCTTTTTTCTGTACTAAATATCTTGTTTTAGTATCAGGCAGGTATATCCTGTAGTTCAAATCTCCAAGCCAGACTACCTGACTGCATATGGATAACCCAAATAGTGTTAAACAATAATTAAATATATGCAACTTGTAATAAATTTACTAATCATATGAAAACAAATTGTCTCACTCAATGACTTTGTTGGCCTAGTTTGATTAACAATAAAAAAGAAGAAGAAAACACACAAGAACGGTTGAATCTAATTAAACAAATTCTCTCCAACAAATTAATGGCTGAGGATTCAACTTGTCTTCAGACAATCTAGAGGAGCATTATGACCAATAAACGGGAGGGGGGGGGGGGATTTTGTACATCATGAGTTTTTTAAAAAGATTTATTAGTCTATGGTTCATATAAATTTCGAACCACACAGCAATTAATTATGAAAGCCGAAATCAATATTCAAATCACTTGAAATGACGAGGCAAATGGCTTTAGTTACTGGGTTAGCTAATCAGCTTCAAAACAACAGAAAACATCACAAATCCATCTAATTAAACATGTAAATTATTATCATGTTGGGTGTTAACCGACTAGATTTTTTTGTTATAAAAACTTTCCAAATTGTAAGTGGTCGTCTAAGTTTCTCTTTATTTTATCATGAAAACAAAAGGTTACTCTTAATTAAATCTTATAAACTTTCAATGCTAAGCACACTATAAAAGTTTGTCATGAAACCAGCATCTCACACCCTCACTTTAAAGTAAAAAAATAAAAATGGAAGGATATTAGAGCAAGAGAAAGTGATGTTTAGATGTTTCTGATCAATCACCAAAACTGGTTGCATATTACGGTGATATAGAATTTTCACACATAAATATACGTACTCATGATCAAGAATCTTGCGTGGCAAATTGCGCAAAGGGCCACGAGAAAATCTTGTGCGTGACAAGATTTCAGTAGCGTCGGCATTTCTATTCTTTTCATCTCCTTCTTTCCCTCCAGAAGCCAGATGACTACACACAAAACATAAGCTTGTTTCATGCAAGAAAAACCTAACCGAGACAGATCCCTGCATGACAAGCCATATTCAAGTTAGAAAAGCACTGATACATATCTATTTGCATGGATTTTTCCTTTTCATTGCGTGAGGAGTATATGTATATATACCTTATTGCCTAGGCAGCCCATGATGCCACAGCCTACACATGATACACTAGGATGTTGTATGTATGGAAGGAGATCACCTCGAACCCAAATAGTGATAAAAATTCCAACCATTTGCTTACTTATGATACAATCAAAGCAGCGAGGAAACATATTGCTGCTTTTGCCAAGAGAATTACTACTCCTATTTTTCTTCACGGGGAGCACCTTTTGAAACTCTCCTACCTTATCTTCGTGAACAGGTTTCGAAGTACTATTATTCAGAGCTTCTCTGATAAGAGAATTCCATTTGGTGCACATCTTGCTGTTTTCAAAACCTGGAACAACGTTTCCAGCATTGAGAGGCACGACTTCTTGGAATCTGAAATTTATATGTAATATTATAGTTAAATAAAAAGTAAGATATATGGAATGAAAATTTTTTTTTTATTCAAGACATCATTGGGCTTGAAGGTCTCAGCTTCGAGTCCCAGATTTTGTCTATTCATCGAATAATTAATACCAGGAAAAGAAACACAAACATAAACGGTCCAATGCATATATAATATTCAACATAAATCTTTCAACAAATCTCATTGATTATATCTCTTGTGTGATATATATTCTATTAAAAAAGGAAGTTTCAATAGAGTTATTTTTTTAAAAGTTTTACAGTTAATTAGCATTAGAATATTAAAAACGCACCCAAGAACATAGATATCAGCAGGTTCAGTCTGTGTGCATAACCAATCTTCCATGTTCAAATCATCAGGTGGTGCAATGCCTCCAACATTCCACGAGCCAACAAAGATCCTGTTAAAATATCTATATTAATGATCATAAAATAGAAGAAATTAGGAAAGAAAGAAAATCCCATGAATACCATGATAAATAAAGCGACTCTTATTGTTTTGAAGAGAGAGCTTGTACTTGTGTTTATCCTGATCATCAGTGATGTATTTCTTGGAACTGATGAGCGAAGGTGGAACCGAAGAACTAGAAGTTTCTTCTAGCTCTAACATGGTTTCTGTGGAATTTGGAAGGTCTACAACCAAGTTGTTGCTACCCAACATATTCCTCAGGATCTTGCTAGCCACAAACTCAGGCCACATGACCTTTTCAAAATTGAATGATATGCTAATTAATAAATAAGAAAAATTAAGAAAAGGAAGAGATCAGCTAGTTAGAATGAGAGAGCCTAGGGGTGCTTGGTTAATCCTTGCATGGTTTAGATGGCAGTAATGTAATGTTTTGCAGAGGGGATCATAAGAGGTTAATTAAATCATTGAATGGAGCAAACTATAGATTAAAAAAAAAAAGGAAAACGGATTAGAAAGGCCGGGTTGGGTAGGAAATGGAGAGCGATGGACCACAAGTGCACCCACCAAAAAAATTGTATAAAAGAATCAAATGGGCAACTTGGAAAGGATAGCTACAATATTAGGGTAGTACTGATGTGAATGATGATGTAAGTCAAACTATATTTTATTAAACTTTTGATAGAATAAGTTACAGGAGGCAAAAGATATATAATTAACTAAATCTGAGACAACTGAAAAAGTTAACATGAGTCTCTTTCTCACCCCCTCAGTTTCCCATTCATGTTGTCTGGTGGTCATATGGATGCCCACTTTTCCATTAAACAAAATGTAGTTGTTAATGCAAACATATCAGAAGAGCAATCACTCATGGTAACAATCTGCTTTGAGCAACTTGGCTTGGATATACTGTGCCCTGTGTGGGAAAGTGCTTGCTAGCAAAAAGTACATGGTATTCTTGGGCGGGGCCTAGCTATAAAAATAATGAATTTTTTTTCTTTAGCATGAGAAGACAATGTTGTTGATCATTGCCATTACCCAGCCGGCAAAAAAAAATAGGTTTTCGATGATAGTTACCCGTGCAAATGGTTCTAATTTGGCACACTAGCTAGATGATGAGCTTTCTTGGCATACAATCAAATATATTGTTCTTTAACCTGTGATATATTGTGAATATTGCATGAATTACCCCGTGGCCATTAATATCAATACATGACTCCTCTTCCATTATTATTATTATTTTATTTGGATGACAAGAGTTGTCAATTAGACTAACTTTCCTTTCATAATTATATATTCAAACATCGCTAGTGTGTGCTGAAATCTCCGTGGGATCGTATAGAACTAGCGAGATAACCTCAAAGCAATCAGCGTGGACATAAAGAAAAAGAAACTAAGCAAATGAAACAAGCTTGTCAAAACTGAATGCGGGCCTAATTAGAGAGAGGCATGGAAGAAAACCAAGAGGGAATGCAAATGAACACCCTTCAACCCCAAAGAAATTAAGGACGTGAAAGCATTAAAAGCCCAAGGACAACAATAGAATGCCAGAACAGAAAAATCCAATAAAAAAACAAGACCTAAAATGGTAGCATAGCAAGCAGAGGTCCACTAAAATAGTCTAAAAAAGCAGCAACAACAACAACAAAAAGCAAACCTGTCTGCAACTGGATAATTTTATAGGAGAAATGAGAGACTCCAGGAACTGGAATCCCCAAACGAACTGCCCAGACCCCAACGAACATCAAATCCTACCCGAAGAAGCAGCAGCAATGAGTACTCTCCCAATGTTGTAGAAGGACCAAGGACCCAGCAAGCGGGCTATGCATTTGATGCATAATCATCATTACCGGCCATCTTTTCTGAGCCATCACCCACAATCGACCAAGAATATGAGCAGCCACCACAAAAACAAAGGCTCCCCTGGAGGCTCAAACCGCTACCAAAGCCATAGAACACACAGGTGTCCCAGACGACATAACAAAACTCAAAAGAAAAATGCGCTAATGATCTCTATGAGCCAGGAAGAACAAAGCAAAATCATCTACAGCTGAGAGCCCTAAAAAACAAACCATATTGAAACCACGATTAAATTGCACCACAATATCTTGGGGGAAAAAGAGGCGTGGAGATCAACTTTGCAAGTCCACGTTCCATTGAGTCTGGATCATCCACAGTAATTCTTCCACGCATTTTAGATTTTCTACCAGATTGTCATGCACGCGCGATGTCACGGCCTAGTTGCATATTTATGTGTTATTATGGGTTTGTAAAAAAAAAATAAAAAAAAAAAGTATATGGAAAAAACTATTGTAAGTCATAATATTTTAAAAAAATACAAAGTTAAATTCTTAACCAGTTTAATAATTAAAAATTAAAATAAACAAATTTTTTTTTAAATCATAATAAAAAAAAATCATATGCAGGAACACTGTAGGAATCCACAATGTTTTAAATAAAAAAAAACTACGAATCTAAATTCTCAATCAACTCAATATGAAAAAAAAAATCGACAAAAAAAAAAGAAAAAAAAAACATGCAAGGAAAATACTGTAGCCATCTATAGTGTTTCATGAGAAAATTTATAGTTGTAATTCTCAACCAGCTCAATATTAAAAATAATAAAATTGATAAAGATAATTTTGAAAAAAAATCATAACAAAAAAAAAATCATGTGGGATAACATTGAAGTAATCCATAGTGTTTTAAACAAAAAAAACTACGAAGCTAAATTCTCAACCAACTCAATATGAAAAAAAAAATCGACAAAGACAATTCTAAAAAAAAATCATAAAAAAAAAAAAAAAAACACTGTAGGAATCCACAGTGTTTTAAAGAAAAAAACTTCAAAACTAAATTCTCAACCAGCTTATATTAAAAAAAAAAATCAATAAAAACAATTTTGAGAAAAAAAACATACAAAAATAAAAAATATAAAAAATAGAAAAAAAACATGTGGGGAAAGTTAAAGCTGAATTTTCAGCTAGCTCAATATTAAAAAAAAAAAAATATAATTTTGAAAAAAAATATGTGGGAAAATACTGTAGCAAAACAAAATTATATGGAAAAATATTGTAATAATCCACAGTGTTTTTAAAAAAAAAAACTATGAAGCAAAATTCTCAATTAGCTTAATATAAAAAAAAAATCAACAAAGACCATTTTGCAAAAAAAAAAGAAGAAAAAAATTCATAAAAAAAACCATGTAGAGAAACATTGTAGTAATCCATAATGTTTTAAAGAAAAAAAACTACAGAACTAAAATTTCGACTAAATCAATATTAAAAAAAAAATCAACAAAGCTAATTTAAAAAAAATACAAAAAAAAAAAGAATAAAAAAGAAGAAGAAGAAGACAATCTTGGGGGAAAAAATATAAACCCAGAAAAAGGGAATTGAAAAAATAAAAAAAGATGTGGGAAAAAAAACCAAAAAAAAAAAGAAAGACAAAACAAATAAAAAAAATGAGAAAAAAACATGTAGCATGGAAAAATTACAGTATTTTCCCCCACCTTTTGGAGAGTATTAGTTAATTAATTAATAATTAATTTCTTAAGAGTTTAAAAGTTGGCTGCATAAAAAAAAAAAAAAAAAAAAAAAAAAACATTGTTTTTTTTCTTTATTATTGACAAGGAAAAAAAAAATATTATTATTTGGGATACTTTTAAAATAGTGGATCATAGCTTGACCTGTTTATGGGTCGGGCTATCCAGTTAATTTATCCAAATTTGAATGACAATGAATGGGTCTAAGCACAAATACTTGGCTTGCAGACCGGTCCGGTCTCAATATCCAACTCCTTTTTATTCTCCTATTAGCATGTATACAGTGGGGAGTGGGTGGAGGTCCGAATATAAAACCAACAGTTTTGTTTATGAGGTTAGGGTGTTGCCAGGTAATTTTGTAAAAAGTACTTTTTAATTTAAAATACATTAAAATAATATTATTTTTAATTTTTTTTTTATTTTTTAGCTTCAACATATTAAAATCATATAAAAAAAAACTTAATAAAGCATCGAATTTAATGTTTTTTAAGATGAAAAATAGTTTGAAAAACAATTCTAACTATGAAAACAAATGCATTATGAATCGGCTAAAATTAAAAACCTAGAAAATAGAAATAAATATAAATTAAAACAAAAATCTAATTTTTTTTAATATATAAAACATTGTCAAATTTAACAGTTTTATCGATAAAAATATTTATTAATATTTACACTTGCGGTTCATTAGTAAGTATTTATCAACAAGTTCACGGACGAAAAAAAGTCCGAAAAAGTATTTTACAACAAAATTCTATTCGTGATACTATTTATATTTTTCAATTTTTTATAGTGAAAATTAACTTAAAAAAATACACTCTCATGTAACACACACATGCACACAGCAAATTTACAAAACCATGGATGCTTCCAAGGCCTTGGCAGGACACAGCAGATTACCTAAAAAATACACTTCCATATAATACAATTATGCACACAACCATCTTACAAAACCATGGATGCTTCCAAGCCCCTGCCTGCAGAAGGAAGAAAGGAGACACCGTAATAGATTTACTACTTAATTCTTAATTAAATATTTTTAGATTGATCGCATCAATTCAACTAAAAAGTTTAATTTATTGAGTAAAGTACTGGGGGAAACAATGTTTTTAGATTATTTTTTAATGTTTCCATTAATTAAAAGTTTTTTGAGTGTAAATACTCGTGATTATCGTGTATTCTTATTGTATATATGTGTGTGTATAAAGAAGTCAACACAGGAGTTTAAGTTATTGAATTAGGTATTAAAAATAATTTTGTATTATTTTTCAACTGTACAACATCTAATGAATGCCACTATTTCCCTTTTATTTTCTCCACATGTTGTCGTGAATATATTTATTTTAAATCACTCCGTGCATAATTAGTTTAGACTCCAGTTAATGCCTACATCAAGATGTCTAATTTTTTTTTAAGTAATATCTCTCCTGAAACCCGGCCCTGCCTGGCTGGCCGACACGGGGCTGGAATCGGGTAGGGTTGAAAAAAACAGGGGAAGAAAAAACCCGATATGACCTAGCAACCCTGCAAGACCCAGTCAAAAATCCGGTTGCAACCCGTTGACTTTTGTTTTTTTTACTAAAACGACGTCGTTTTGATTTTTTTTAAAATAATTGATCTAGACGAACCAATGATCCGATCAAAACTCGAACCTTGAATCAGATCGGGTCTAAAGACTATGCTCTCTTTCTTTGTCTAGTTGACGAGAAAAGAAATACCTTTAGGAGAGAAGAAATTACTGTAATACTAGAGATAAATCACTATTCATTAAAATAAAATAATAATATGACGAAATTGCTCTTCATTAATAAAAAAAAAATTACTTGGGTATTTGGTATTGAGGTAAGATAATTTTTACATCATGAATTAACTGTCTTCTACAAATTTTATAGAGTTAGATTGGTTATAGATAGAACTTTAGGAAAGTTTTTAAATTAATTTATTGTAATGAAGACCTTAATTTAAGGACAGGCATCTCGAATATTTTTAACTAATTTATTGTAATTAATTTTATTTTATATTGAATTGAAATCAAAGGTTAAAGGAGGTTAGGAAATTTATTTTTTCTAAAAAACAAATTCATATACTGTATTGTCTATTATGAAGAACAATGTACAACATGTGTTCTCAAATACTATATTTATTGGTTTTTCATCGGACTCAGATGGAATGAAATTTGAGATTAAATTAAAAAAATTATAAGAAAATAAGGGATCAAATTGAACAAAATATATATATATATATATATATATATATATATATATATATATAGCACACTATTGTGTGAGGAAGACCATTGTATTGAGGAGGCATGTGTGGTTTCCCTGATATTGTTAGAATCATCTCAGTGAGGGGTTTTTTTACAACGACATGTGTTAATGTTATATATTCGATATGGTTTTAGTGACCTTGTTTTTTTTTTCTTTTCCTTTCTTTCATTTTTGTGCTCAATTTCTTCAAATTTTTTCCTTGTAGTGACAAAAATTTCAAAGGGAGATGTCATTTTTTTGGATTTTCGATTCTAGTTTCATCATCTTCAATTTTTTGAAAAACAACAGTTCTAAACATTTTTTTTGCAAAATTAAGCATTTATCAATTATCAAGATGTTTTTTTTAACATTTCAAGAACCTAAAATCAAGTTCATCAAAATAAACCATCAATTTCAATATGGAATAGGTTCAATAAGGAAGGATAAACTTGAAAAAAAAAATTCTTAACTAGAAAAAGAAGAAGAAGAGAGAGAGGGATGGCATTTTAGGAATCTATAGTGCCATTTGGCTATGAACAAATAGTCAAAAGTACATAAAATATATTTAAGTGAGTGTTTGTTTACGTGATAGCGTTAGCTTTTAAAGCCAACCGCGTAAACCAGGCGTTCAGTAACATAAAAAAAGTAGTTTATTATTTGATGGACCCCATAATTTTTTTTATCAAACCGACATTTTGCTCACAGCAGTTGGGAGCTGCTTCTCTTGTAATTCACCCGAGGCACTATGTCATAACAGTGCCCATGCCAGGTGAGTTATAATCCACCTGGGCACTATTATGAACAGTGCCTAGGCAACAATGCCCAGGTGAATTATAATTCACCTGCAACGCGAGAAGCATTCAACTGTTCACATGAACAGTGCCAGGTGAATTTTTTTTGCATTGTTTACGTGAGTGGTATTCATTTAACCACGTCCGACCCGATATAAAAATTTTATTTTTTTTAAATTGTGTTTTACTAAAAAAAACTAATGTTTAATATTATTTAACAACACTACATAAATTAGAAGAACAATGACGTAGCATTTGTGGAATTTAATCGCAATTCTAATTTTGTTTCTGATGATATTTTACATAATTTTGTTGCATACTCAAAAAACCATGGAAACTATAGTTCTTATCAAATGAATTTCATACGTGATAAAATTGTAGATAAGTTAATATAATAATAAAAAGTATTTGATATAAAATATTATTTATTTAATGATGTAATAATAGCAGTTAAATTTATGAATATTTAAATTAAAAACCATCATATATATATATATTAGTTATTTTATAACTTCAATTTGAAAAGCATTCTTAATCAAATACATTAAACAACTTTTTATTTAATCTTAATTTCAACCACAATTTTAACCAAACATACATAAATACCAACTCAATCTCAACCAAAAATATTTTTTATAAAATAATTTTTTTCAACCCACAATAGCTACCACATACCAAACATGCTTTAAAAGTAGAAATAAAATTAATGTTGTTTTATTATAAAGAGCTTGGATAAATTATAAATATTCAATTTGTCATTTATAAGAATTGTTAATAAATAACTTGATTTGACATGTTAATTTTATGATTTTTTATTCGTTCTAAATCTGGTTTTTTTTTTTTGAATAATTTTAAAATTTAATTTGATTAAATTTAGAAGATCCGATAAGTCAACTGGCAAAATGATTAACATCGCCGTGTCAACTTCAATGATTTTTTAAAAAATAAATCCAAAAAAAAAATTATTTTAGTTTTATTTTAAAAACAAGATTGTCCACATTTTTTCAATTGAAACAACATCTGTTTAAGATAGATCCGGGTTGGTCTGCCTATTCATGGGTTAACTCAGTAAACTGGAAATTGCTATCCAACGCAAGCCTTGAAGGATATCCTATTGGGCCATTTATTCATCAGCCCAAAAAGAAAGGAGATAAGTAATTAAAAAAGAAATAAATAAGCCAGCTTTAGATTCACAACTAATAATAATTAAAGCCCAAACTATTTTTTTCCCCAAAGAAAAAAGCCAACGAACCAAAAGTTCAAAACCATCAAGAACACAAAAACCATCATCAATCAATCAAATTTAATAAACAGAGACGGAGGGCAAGATCACCGGTGAACGGCACGGCATTGAGACCGGCGTGAGTTTAACTTCTTCTTTTTTTTCTCATCTCATAAACCTATATGAAATTTTGTTGATTTTAACAAAAACCCATTTGGATTCATAGCAGAAAAATTGAAAAAGTGGTGTCATTTCAATTTTCCATGCAATGTTGTAATTCTTTTTTCCTTATAACTGAATTGGTGTGTGTGTGTTTTGCACTTAATAGGTGGATGCTCTATAAAGATGGGATGGAGTTTGGTTGTTCTTTCACTAATTGTACTTTGGATTGCTTCTTTATGGAAAGTTCTTTTCTCGTCATCATCAACTTCATTCTCAAAGACTTCATTTCTGAGTGATGGTTGGTGGAAGTTTTCTATGTAATAAACATTGTTTTGTTTTCTTTTAATAATATGTTGTTTATGGTTTTTATTTTTTAAGATTTGACACCCTTTTGCTCTTATTAAACTCAGATAGAGCTCTTTCCAAGAGAAATGTCTTGCTTGTTGTTGCACACCCAGACGATGAGTCCATGTAAAGCTTCTTCTTGTTTTGTGTTTGGCATTTAAAGTTGAATTTTTTTTTTGATGTTATGTTGAAATTTGTGTTGCTTTTTTTTTTTTTTAAATATCTTACAGGTTCTTCTCGCCAACTATAAACTATTTGATTTCCAGAGGGCATAATCTTTACATACTATGCTTTTCAATTGGTAATGTTGTTTCATTAATATGTGATTTAGTTTCAATATTCTTTCATGTTGAGAAATATGTAATTCTATGTCTATTGGGGTTGGTCATGGTAGAATTAGGAAATGCTTAGGCCAAAATTGAGATTGTGCTGCAATGAAGTTTTCTTAATAGAACCCTGAAGTATTTGCCACATGGAGCCAGATTTTCTTTTGGCCCATTTTTTTATGCCCTAATATGATTGTTAGGCATTATGTCTGGAAAGGGAGAAGTTTAAAGCTTCCTTCTTTAAGTGTCTCCTACTCTGTAGTTGTTGATCTTTCAGGTTTCGAATTGTTACGGTGATGCTTTTTTTTCCTGCTATTTTATTTTGTTTGCTTAAATTAAGGCAAAGCCATTCTAAGTAAATTGTAAAAGTTGATTAGATGTTACTCGGAGTGGAAAGCAGTCGAATAGTGCAATTTTGTCATACCACTGCTTGATAAATGCATGTAAAAAGTTTAAACTAGCATTTAAAAGTGTGCAATGAATTTGTTTTGTTGGTTTTGAACTCATCTCCGAACCTATAAAATGCTTTTATTTCTTACCCTGTTAATATTTTTGCCAAAAGATGATCTATGAAATGAGATTTTAGGATCTTGTTTCCATGTTTATTTGCTAGGGTAGTTAGTTAGATTTACTAAGTTTGAAAACAGTTAATATAAGCATCTGAGTTTAAAGCATGCTGCTAAAGTGCTTTAAATAGCAAACTATGGGAGGCTTGCATTTTGAACTCAAGAAGTTTTAATCCATATATGGTTTACCTGCCCTAGCTAAACATCTTCCTTTTGAAGGCACAGAAGTCTTCGGTTCTTTTTTGTTTTCCCTCTCCTTTCAGCACTTTTCTTTTTCTGTTTCCTTTTTTAAATGGATTTTGGAAAGGCTTGCGTTCCCTATTCATCCAAGCAATGGGTAGAGGCTCCCTTTATGGATGGTTTCATAAACTTCTTAAATAGTTTGTGTGGCACCCTGGTGTGTGTGATTTTGTGACTTTTAAAACACATTTTTTGTAATTCATTTTATTTTGTTTTTCATGTAGGCAATGCAGATGGTATGGGAAACACTAGAAAACATGAGTTTTACCAGGCTTGTGCCGTCCTCAAGGTGGATTAAAAATATGGAACACCAAAGATCTATGGTTTCAAATCTGTACTTTGTAATCTGGAATCTAAATAACTGAAACTTCTCTGCACATTTGGCAGTCCAATATCTTATATTCATATTAAAACAATCAAGGTTTTAAATTTAGAAATTGTATTGATTAGTTGTTGATGTAACCTGAAAACATCATCAAAATTTGAGAAACAAAATTTTCGAAGCATTTTACCTGAACCACATTTCTGTTCTTGTGCTTCCAATTTCTGCTTATGCAGGTTCCACTTCAACAGGTGAAGGTTCTAGACCATCCAGATTTGCAGGTTGCACTCCTAGTCATCCTTGGAAACCCATGTATTTTAATTTTAGTTGAATTTTCATCTTGAGGCCTCTGAAACTTGATACAGTGTCGACATGTAGGATGGTTTTGGCAAAGTCTGGGACCATGAATTGCTGGCAAAGATCATTGAAGAGGAGGTATCTAGTCATGGCATTGACATGGTGAGATTTTTGGCTCCTGTGAACTATTTCAGTTGTTCATTCCCATTAGATACATGCAGCTTCCATTTTTAACACCATTAAGGGTCATTAAATACTTGCTTTCTTGGTGCTTGTATGAGTACTTTTTTCATTGGCTAAATCTTTATGCTATACATGTACACTGATCTTAAACCCAACTTCTTTACTTCTCAGATTATTACTTTTGATAACTATGGGGTTTCCGGTCATTGTAATCATCGTGATGTTCATTATGGAGTATGGTAAGTTGATGCTTTTAAGGTTTAGTAAACTGGATA
The DNA here is from genome assembly GCF_005239225.2 of Populus alba. NCBI lineage: Eukaryota > Viridiplantae > Streptophyta > Magnoliopsida > Malpighiales > Salicaceae > Populus > Populus alba. The sequence continues at coordinate 4,091,191 of NC_133295.1, forward strand.
TGCTTAAAGACTTCTCTTTTATCAATCCTGGTTCTCACACACCTGTCATTTTGTTTTAATGTGAACTCCTGCTACTAAGACTGATTAACATCAATAACTCCATTTAATTACAAGATTTTGGAATGTATGTCCACCATTCAAGTCAAGCCTTAATGTTCAAGACCTTTTTAAAATCAGATACTTGTAATAGAACAAGGGAGTTGGGCTGGATAATGGGGAACTAGAATGCACAAATTAAGTCCCAGTACTGTATTTTGTAGGAAATATCGGAATCATAATAGACTCTTGGAACGACTTGTTAAAGATGAGTAAGGAATATGAAAATGAAAGAGCAGTAAAATTTTCCTTTATTCCTTTTGGAATGCATTTTGAATCTGAATTTCATTTTTAAATTTTCCAAGTTTTAAGCTTTATCTGTAGTGGAGTAGCAGGTAACATGTGGGCTGCATTTTGGATTACATAACTGCCATATCATTGTGCACAAGTGCAAGATAAATGTTATGCCTGCTTTGAATCTTTTCTTTTGCTATTAAGATAATGGGCCTTTTCAAATAGCCCTATTGAAAAAATTGCTATTTGTTCATGGATTATTTATTTATTTTAACTTTACGCTTTTTATGCATATGCAGCCGGCTCCTGCACAATGTTTCAGAAAGAAGTGTGGAAGCCTGGGAACTTGTAAGCATGCTTGTTCTTTAGCTTTCTTTTAGTTTACCCTAATGTTACATTTTATGCCAGTATTTGTGGTTCAGTTATTTGACTGGATCCATTGATGCTGTGAAAACATATATGAGCAGGCAACCCCATTGTTTTATATTAGTTGTAGTTTCTGATGAATATTTTCTGCTTCTGCTTACCACAAGTGCATCTTTTCCCTTGTCCCCAAAGTCCCTTGTGACATATCTCTTATTTAATTTTTGTAACGTGATGGGCTGACATTGAATACTTGCATTTTCCGGCTAAAATGTGGGTGTCTGGAGAATATTAGTTATAGCAGAAGTTCAATTAACTGTTTTTCTTTTCCCCCTCAAAATGATTGACCATATTATATCATTTATATTGATCTCTTTTGATGAAAATGTTCATTTTCTTCTCCATGCATTCTCAGATCAGTACCTGCATTTTGCGGAAGTACAGTGGACCTGTTGATATTTGGTTGTCCATGTTATTACCATTGAGATACACTGATGGAATGACACACTGCCTGCTAAATGAGCATCCCCGGAAGAGCTTCCATGCTATGGCAGAACATTCAAGCCAATGGGTTTGGTATGCATGCTGTCACAATTTGAGAGAGAATAGTGATCATATTTTGACTTAGGATTGAAACGTATCCAATCTGTATCCTTTTCATTTTTGTTTTTCCATTAGGTCAGATGCGCTTTCTTATTTCATTTTGTGTGGCTTCATTCTGCAGGTTCCGCAAGCTTTTTGTATCATTTTCCAGCTATACTTACGTGAACACGCTTAGAAAGATCGAGGAGGTAAAGCAGAGTTGAAGAAAACATATTGAAAAGAATTTCACTCGTGAAAGTGATTTTCTGACTTGTTTCTACGCTGATTTGTGTGTTTTCAGAATGATGTATCATCCATTGAATTTCAATACACTTTCTTTCGCAACTTCTTCCATTTATATCAGCTGAATTTTTTACATGGTTTATTAGCCCCCACCAATAGATACTTGAAATTGTGACTGACTGATAATCATCGGATTGCATGATCCCTACTCTTCTATGTCTGTTTATAGATTTGAATCCTTGGTATATTGTCCTCAGGACAAAGGATCATTTAGAACAGAACTGGCTTGATTGGTGGGACTACTTCGAAAAATGGTGCCTTAGGAAATAAAAAAGGGTAAAGGCAGAGTGCCGACTCATGGCTGGCATGTCTGCCTGCATAGTTAGACCATGCATTGCACTGTCAATATGCTTGAACCCAGCCAGCCACACCCTTGACCTCAGATAGCCTTTCATTTTCCTTGGTATTATTTTTGTTTTTCATATACATGTAAAACAAAATCAGGCAGGCTCTGATCAAATCAGTATTACCTGGTAGCGACCACATGTTAAGAATTGGAATCCCATATGCTGTGGAACAAGTTGCTTAAGTCTCTGTTAACAAGCAGAATACTCGTTTAACTATGCATGCAAACAGTCAAGGAAAAGAAAATTGAAGGTGTGTTTATGGTGATCAACTGGGCTGCCTACAACAATGATGGGAAAATGCTCCTGACCTGCAAGCAATTCTCATTTTTCAAAGACATTGCAGGCAACAATTACAATATATGTTTGGGTTTTGGATGGCTCCTTAAACATAATATTACACTATGTGAAAAGAGCACAAAAACAACGTTGTCCAGTTTAAACAAAAAAATAAATGCTGAATCTTTTTCAGCAATAAAAACTTATCTGCTTAAATGGAAGGCTTCAAGCAGCAGAGCATAAAAAAATGCTGCTGAACAAGGGGAGGCCTTCTACTCCTTTATGATTTTGTTGTCTCTTGGTTAGTGAAGATTTCAATGATTTCTATCATTGCACTAACTAACCTTTTACACTCTACAATTAAACCAATCAATTATGTCCTTCATGATTTCTTCCCGTTCTGGTTCAATTAGGAGATCATGCAAGAAACCTTCTAGTAGTTTGATTGTCTTGTCTGCTGAGGATGCTTCTTCGTAAAGTTTTTGAGAAGCATCCGGGTCAGTTACAGTGTCAGCAGCACCATGAAGAACAAGAAATGGAACCCGCAATCTTTTCAGATTCTGCTGTAAATAGGCAGTTATTCGGAGAATTTCATAGCCAGTCCTTACCCTGACAGATCCGGTGTAGACCAGTGGGTCCGAATACTTAGCCACTAGTGCATCTGGGTCCCGAGAAACTGGCATGCCCTTCTTATTTGCTGAATTAAGCTGGAAAGTTGGTAACAAAAATGACATAACTGGGGCTAGTATCTGTCATGAAGAAAAAGAAGGGCATCACGTTTAGTGATTTGATTTCGGTTCTCACATCAACAAAATACCACCCAATGTCTTTCTGTAGTTTATGAACTAGAAAGTCGAGTATAACAGAGATTCTTACCACAACCAAAGGATGGGATGGCTGAATTCCTACTGCAGGTGAAGTCGATACCACACCAGATACACGGGCTTCGACTTTTGGATCCATCATCGCCTGCAAATTTACTCATAAAAAGAAGTGAAGATTGACAGAGAAATAACTACATGAACCTTGATTTCACATATTGTTATTGGATCTTGCCCTGCAATAAGGAACCGGTGCATAGACCCAGGCATGCACGTTGACAGGGAGCTTCTACTAAATGATACATTTAGAGAAATACAAGAGACTATAATTGCAAAGCAACCATACCTTGAGAACAATGGCTGCACCTGTTGAGTGCCCAAAGCAAAAACATGGGAACCCGGGATTTTCTGTTAAGATCTTGTCAAGAAATGATTTCTGTACAATGTTGGACAAGAATAGAGTGCATTTAGATTCATCGGACTCAAAATAAACCCATCAGCATCTTGTGGATAGAAATCAAAACATACCAAATCATCAACAGCGTAATCAAGAGAATGAACATATCCATGTAGACCATCACTTCCACCATGTCCTGGTTAGGAGAAAAGGATTGAACAGGTTAGAAAAAATACTTACAAGAAACAAAAACTCGTTACTAATTTTCAGAAGATACTCATGTAGTCTAATTACCAAAGCAACAAGTTGCTGACAGAAACTATGCAGCTAAAGCCCTTCAATATGAGTGGCTACAAAACAGCCCTAGCACCCATACCAGACGGAGGGAAGTGGAAATGAAAATGAACTTACAAAGATATCATTTTAATAAAATTAAAAAAAAAATTGTTAGTGAAGTGAATTGGATTGCACAAGGATAATCAACAACGTATAAAATTAAGAAGCTAGTTGCGTTTTTGCTTAAGCCATAAAAATTAAAAATTAAAAAAATAAAAGAGGGGGGGGGGACATACACAGCTTCACCAGCTAATTTGAATTGCAACAGAAATACCAGATCTTAATTCAGGCGTCAATGTTGTCACTCAGATATGATGATTCATGACAGCACATTTGCACTACTAAAATAGACAACTTATTTCTTCCAGTTTGCACTCTTTACTAAGCTTGTTGAATCAATTTCATAAGCATCGACTTGAAATATGATCTGAACTTAATGATCCATCCTGCTTCACATGATACCTTTAAGAAACAGGAGGAGTAAAACAAGCTGCTCTGCAATATCATGAGCAGATAAAGAAAATGACCATTGTTGAAAAGGATTTAATAATCGAAGTCAGTATAACAGCCTGTGTTTTATAACTCCTCTTAATAAGAAAGACTTTCTTTCTTCTTTTTGTGTCACTGCATAAGCTCAAGGGAATCCTATGATGAGACTATTCAGCTCTCTTTTAAGCATCATGATTGCATGGAATATGATTCTGGCACCTTCTAAGGAATCAGAAACCACAAATCTTGACCTCTAGAGGAACTCATCAAATGATTAAGATTACACTCATACCAGGGGGGCCAAATCATGACATTTGTCAAGAAGACATGAGATCATACTATCATATACGTTTCACTTTCATACCAAAAGGTTATGTTCGAAGGAAATAGTTGTCAAAAATTAAAACTCTTCAAGTACAAGAAAGACACAAATTCCACTGCAACTATGATCACCAATATGCAAGGTAGTGATATCAAGCAAGCACAAAGAGATTATTTTGTCTTATCAAGAATGAAAAATCCAAACAAACATGTAAAATTTCAAACTTACCAATCCAATCCATTCCATACACCTTAAACCCATTAGCATTCAACTCTTTTGCAAAGTCATTATATCTGCCACTGTTTGTAAATAATGGTATTGTGATATAATAATCAAACAATAGAAATCAACAGAAAAATGACTTCCAAATGGACCTTTAGGCACATACACAAACCTGTGTTCATTCAAACCATGCATCAGAACAACCAGCCCCCTACAAAAGATATGTGATTTAATGTTAGGACATAGCACCAGGAAAGCATGAGTCATTGTACTCTTCCAGAAAAAAAGTAAAAGAATGAACTTATAACATATAAAAACCATCATAATTAACTCGATAACATGAAGACAAATTGAATGTATAACAAATAAAAACTACCATAATTCATAGTCACTGTGGAACCAAAAAAAAAAAAAAGATGGTGAAAACATCATCACTTCCTTCACACTGGCATCAATAATATATGCTTAATCACCTACAGTTGGTTGTTAGTAAGCCATGGAAAGGACAGGATGTACTATTCTCTATGAAGATTTAAGGTTATACAGATTTAAGCAGGGAAAAAAAACAAAAGATGAAAACAGCATTACTTCCTTCACACTAGCATCAAGGATATAGGCTTAATCACCTACATGTGGTTGTTAGTAAGATATAGAATAAGGACAGGATGTAATATTTTCTATGAAGATTTGAGGTTATATGGATTAGCAGGGCATGAAAACCCACAACTAAACAAATTGTCTCATTAATGACATACAATATTTTAGCTTTTGGTGTTTACCATTTTATCATTTTCTTAGTATTCCGAAAGCATGCCAAAATATTCCAACAGAAGCAGGGCAGTGTCCTTAAAAATTCTCTGCAAAATCTCGTTGCTAATTCAGTGAAAAACCATGAAACTAAACTTTCAAAAATTTAAATTTTTATCCTGCTAAATTTGTAATTAGAGAAATGTCATGATACTCAAGGGTGTCAACTGTCAAGATGGTTAAATCTGCATCATGTGGGTACAGCAAGCATGGTATGTAAGAATACTGGTTCCAGCATGTGCATTAACACGTGATTGATAATCGCAACACATTCAAGTGTCATTAGGCTCCTCTATTACCTAGTCAGTCATCAACTCAAAACAAGTTGCACAATTTCAGGCAGCAGAAATTGACTCAAACTTGCTGCTCTGCTTAAGATGAATTCGTTTTTGCTCTTTCTACTAAACCAATTAAAAACAGAAAGTGAATCAAACCTATTTATTCCCTTTAATTGTGTTTGATCCGAGACAAAACTATACTTTTAGATGTTTAATTTCTCATACCTGAATGTTCATATGAAGCATCTGCCAAATCATGTTTAAGAAGAATTCAATCCATTAGACTCATGTGCCTATAGATGGGCTTGTCAGAAAATATATGGGTAGCCTCAGATACTACAAACAGTATTAACAGCATGGAATTCAATCTCTCTGATGAAGTGGCATTTTGAAGACTGGCACCATAATGCAGGTGACAAGGGAAGGAGGAAGGAGGGGACCAGGTGAAAGAGATGTTGGATTTTAAACCAGCCAAGTAATAATGGCTTTACTTGGGAGAGGGGGGGTTCCTGGCCAATCTGCTCCGACCATATTATTCCTTCCAGACAAGGCGGTTAACAATAGGTGATAGAAACAATAGTGATGTCCAAGAATATCTTGTCTAATTAATCAGTGCTGTTGGAAATGCAGCCATTTATGTGCAGTTCCCATCAACAGACAAAGAGAAGGCAACGCATCAACATATTTTAAACATGAAACTTTTCTGAATTGCATCATTCAAAAATTCAAGAGGACGATATAAACAAGAAGATTTAGCATAAAATCTATCTGCACATTCCAAACAGTGACATAACTCAGCTAAAACAAACCAGGAAACAGGTTTAATATAAGTGGCAATATAAGCAAGAAGAATATGTAGGTGATCAGTCTGCATATTCCTTGTAACAAACTCAAAGAAACAGTTAGGTCATAATTAAATTACTCAATGCAAACAATAAAACAAAATCTACTAAACTGGAATGTATAGAAATTTTTAATAATAAAAATAATAAAATAAAAAATTTTCAGTATAAAAGTACTATTAAATTTATGTTTTATATTTTTAAAATATTTTTAATGAATATAGAAATTTAAATTTATGTAGATAATTGATAATGAATTAAAAGTACTGATGGATTATTGTAATGGGGTTCAAAGTTTTATTAATTATGCACTATCTAACTAATCCGAGAAATATAAGTGGAGGTAGTATTAGAAGTCTATGTAAGAGGTGAGAAAATAAAAAACATCTCGATCCAGATGTTGTAACAATGCATCTTCTACAAAAAAGATTCATGGAGAGATACTTGTGTTGGTTTGCTCATGAAAAACCATATATTCCTCACGAGGCATGATAGATAGGATGGTTAAGTCAACTTCTACTTGTAGCAGCGTATATGGAGTTATAAATGATAATAGCAATTTTTATAGGAATATGGTTATGAATACGATGAAAATGAATTAAGATTATACCGGTTAATATCCAATCATACATGAAGAACATAATGAAAACACGGCTAATTTTTTTGATCTTTTGAAAGAATTTGACGAATCATTATGAGATTAGTGCACAAATCATAGTAAATTATCAATCGCTGCACAAGTGGTTGGAGGCAAGATCGTCGGGTGTACAGTCTCTCTAACACTACAATCGAGGACTTGTGAACGGTCCGTAGTGTTTCAACTGTTGGATGCAAGCAATTGGTTCCAATCACTAAAACTTTGAAGTTCGAGGCAATTTTAGATCAACAAGTTCAAACTCGGACGACTCATCTTACTACTGATTATGAACAACTCAGTGCTGAGACAATCAACCTCCGCCGATTGGTAATGGAGATGAAATCACATATGGGTGGTACATGTGCTCCTCCTTATTGGCCCCACGATCCCGACGAAGACTCGCCTCCTCCTCCAACGCCTCTATTCTGAATTAATTGTATTTGAATTTAAAAATATTTAAATTTGTCATAAATATTTGATTTTTATATTAATTTAATTTAATTTAATTATTTTCTACTTCTGTTTAATAGATTTTTTTTTAAAAGTTAATTATTGCTAATGGAGTTACGAACAAACTTAGTCTATCGATAAATTCTAAAGAGTTGAAAAAAATTACTACAAATGTTATTGTCATTGTTTAATCACCGACAAAATTACAAATAATTTGTTTGTCGGTTATATGTCAAATTCACTAAGAGGAATACTGACAGACAAAAAAAAATTACGGAAGAAATTGCATATAATTTTTCTATCGCTAATATGTTATATTCATCGTTGGAAATACTGACAAAATGAAACTGCTGATTTTTTTTTGCGTGTTTTTGCTGTTAATAAATCTATAGTAAAATTATTATCGACGAACTAACCAATAGATTAAATCGCTAACGATAGTTTTTCTGACATTTTAATTTTGTCCATGAATGAAAGAAAATTCCATCAATAAATTTCAAAATTATGGCAGTGATTCTCCGGGCTCATCCTTGAATTTTCTGCTAACAACAAACAGGAAACTCCTTTCTTTTAACCATCCAATTACCAAAAACATGAGGAAGTGTCCTTATTTGAATCATAATCGAACACAATTCATCAAATTAATTGAATTATCACCAATAAACAACCAACTAATCAACTACTCAAAATTAAGACAGAATCATAATAATAAAAACATAAAATTCAACGAACATACCTGATTTTAGCAGAAACTGGTGTCCACGACTGGGTAAAAAGGTTGTCACCTCGAGCAGTAACAAACAGTGAAAATTCCCGAACCGTATTGGTGTCATCATCCTGTAACACCCTCTTTATCGCAATGGCCCGCCTGCCCCCCACTTCCGGATCCACAACCGCCGTCACCCTACCACCACCACCAGCACTCTTCCACGGCACAATTGTTGCCGGGACCCGCAACTTGGTCCGATGGACCCCACTACTAGTTTCCTGCAACAACCTATCATCCTTGGATTTCTGATCACCTGACGAAGACGAAGATGACCCCCTCGCTGCCGCCACCACCACCATCCGTCTCCGGCCGCGGAAAGGGGCTAAAAGTAGCAAAAAGAATGCATTTATCAGCATCAACAAGCTTTTTAACGCTTGAACGGAAAATAATGCAGTAATTCTCCCACTTGCACCGGACGTTAGAATAAAGGACGGCGATGATGGTGTTGCTGCCTTTGAAGCCATGGATTAATCCTTAATTTCTTGATAACTACCAGTGCCTTTAAATTCTTAAAACTTGCGCTTGGTTTTGTCTTGAAAATGATTTTTTGAACATAAAACATAAAAAAAAAAAAAAGGGCTAAAGGAAGGTTTTTTATAACGTTAAGAAAACGATTGTTGTTTATATAACATAAACAGCGAGGATAAAAGGGAGAAGGAAATGGGTGGTTAATTTTAGTGACAGATACACCCTCAATGTTTTTTTCTCATGAACCAAACAAAGAAACCACCATGTGTGATCACGTTTTATATTGTGGTCAAAAGACTGAAAATTTGAATTTTTAAAAAATATTTTTAAAAATATTTTAATAGGTTAATATTAAAAATAAATTTTAAAAAAAATATTATTTTTATATATTTTTAAATAAAAAATATTTTAAAAATAATTATTTTCATTAAAACTTTTTAAATAAAATGCACCACTTTTTATATAAAAATGTTCATTAAAAATTTTTATTTGAAAATATATTAAATTAATATATTTTATCTCTTAAAATTTATTTTTATAATTAATATATAAAAATATTAAAAATTAATTTAAAATAAAAAAAATATGAATTCTTTTTAAAAAACATTACGTAACCACAGCGCCAACAATCATAAATAAAAAATCAAACCTTGAAAAGAGAAGAAAGCCATTACGTTTTTTATTGGCGTGGTCTTTGGTACAATCGTCATTCCATTCATCATTAATTCTTATCACACTTTTACTCTTGCACGTGCTAGTACACTTTTTCTATATATTTCAAGAAAGCCTTCACTCTTTTCTTCTTTTTTATTTTTTTTTTTATCTAAGTTGGTACCTTTGGTTGAAAAACTTTTTGGTAAAGTTTTCGGTCTTGTTATTAAGTTTTTTTTTATGTTTTAAAAATAATTTTTTTATTTTAAATTAATTATTTTTATTTTTAAATTATTTTGATACAATGATATTAAAAATAATTTTTTTAAATAAAAAAATATTATTTTAATACATATTTAAATATAAAATACTTTAATAAACAACCAACTTAAGCACCCTTCAATTCATTATTAATTATAATTAATACTTATTTTTAGATTAATATAGATGTTTGAGTTAGAGTCTTAGAATTAACAATCATGTAAGTTTTTATTGGCTTTGAGATTTATAAAACTCGAATTAATAATTTATAATAGTAAAATCAGAATCTAATCAGTTAAACTATCTCGTGTAATTAATTACTATCCAAAGTGTTCGTATACTTTTTTTCTGATATATTTCAAGAATAAAAGTACATTATTAAATGAACTATGAAAAAGTTTTTGTTTTCATATTTTAAAATTAAATTTAATCTTCTGAAGCACGAATTATGCAAGAACTTGATTTCCAAGACCTTAGAGGCCTAGAGAATCAAACTATTAAAATGAGGATGCAAAGGAATTTAATTAAAATGGTAAAGAATCATAAGACCGTCCAAATAAGGAAGTGCCTACCTTTTCTATTCTTCTCGATAAAATTTCTTGAGTTTCAATTAGCAAATTGTAGAAGCCATATATGTATGTATATATATAGATCTGCTGCTAAAAAAATACAGAAGAAAATATTTATTTTTCATGAACAATATAAGGGAATGCAATGAATCTATATTTTTTTTAATTCAAAGAAAATTGCTTACATGCATCCTGGAGACAACTCAATTAGCGACTCTAAATGGATATTTGCTGACCGGCCTAACCAAAATATTCCTTTTCCATCAAATTTTATATACTATATCTGGTTAATATATCATGAAAAAAAAAAAGCTATAGTGATCGGTTAAATAGATAAAGATAAAAATATAAAATAAATTTTTTTATAATATTTTTAAAATAAAAATCACAAATAAGTATAATAGAATAACCAAATGTTATGAATTATAAATACATGAACAGCATGGGATAATAACCGCATGGTTCAAGGATAAATAACCGCATCGGATAGATAAACTCGCGTTATACCATGCGTTGGCTTAAATTTTCTTTGTCATAAAAAAAAATGCTAAGATGATGCAACCATTTTTAAAGAAGCAAAAAAAAAAAAAACTGAGACTTAAATTATTGACTTAAATATTGACTTAACTAAGTTTAATAAGGTCAATGATTTTGATAATATAAATAAAAAATTATAATTATAATAAAGAAATTGTAAAAAATAGCAAAGAAAAAAATGTAAGAAAAACTAACACAAATCAATCAAGGTTAGAAGGTTAGCATGTCAAGTTTATGTGGTACTAGGGTAATCCCTTGAAAGAAAATTGAATATACCAACGAAGTTCAATTATTAAATCACCCAATGTCGCAAGGCAAGGTTGAAAAAAAAAACAATGAAAAAAATATTCGAGTTAACCCGGATTAATCTATTGACCTCGCGATCATAGGCATAAAACTGGGACAACTACATAGAAAAAATACAAGCTGAAAAAAAATGTGAAGGTCAATTCTCAATAAAGCAAACATTAAAGAATGATAATGAAAAAAAAAATTTAATAAAGAACCTAAAAAATATTAAGATGAACTCATGTTAATATTTGAAACTTATGATTCTGATTATGAGTCCGAGACTAATTCCATAAAAAACAAACCCAAAAAATAACAAAGTAAAATCCTCGGTCATGAAATAATAAGGGATGAAATTGAAAAGAAAAAAAAAAGCAATAGAAAAAAATCCAAAACAAATAGCAATAAAAAGAAAATGGACCACATTTGAAATAAAAATGAATCAAAATCAAATGTTAATGGATGAAATTGAAAATAAAATTAATTAGAAAATAGATGAAAATAAATAAATAATAATTAAAAGAATGAGAACAAAATGAGATCAAATGATAAGGGATGAAATTAAAGAAAAACAAATCTATAAAAAAATAAAAATAAATAACAATAAAAAAATTAAGAACCAAATTGCATACAAAAAAATGAATGAAAGGAAATTTTTGTATTTTACCATGGAGAATTGAGAGAAAAGAAATAGGAGAAGAAACAAGCTCACTAGAACCAATTTATCACTCAGCTACCGACACACACCCTTTCCACCAATAAAATCTCGATGTGTTGTTCCTATTATCGTCATGAAAAGCAGTGTTTGACAACTAGAATTGTCTACGCATATCTTCTAAAAATAGCAGGCTTTTCAAGTGCCAACAACCTTTTCTTTAAAAATATATTTTATATATATTAAAAGATTTAATTTCACTTGAGTCTATTTATTAATTATAAAAAATTCATAATAAAATAACAAAATCACCTCTAAATACAAGTTTAAAAAAATAAAATTGAACGGACCCGCGAGATAGTATGGCCGCACGTGTAGTTACCATTCTAAAACATGGATTGGCCCTCGCAGTGTACGGGGACAATTTATGGACTAAACTGGATGGAAATGAATAGATTAGGGATTGGAATTGCGGTTAAGTCGTGGGGGCTCACGTGCAAGGAAGCCACCCCGAATTCTTTTGACGACACGTGTGAAAAGGAGGAACGTTGGTGGCGTAGTGGATAATCATCGACTTGGGTACACATATAGGTGCGCGTGGCGACTAGTGTGCACAGGAAAGTCCAGAATATGCAACTATACACGTGTCAACATTTTCATGGTTTCATTGATCGAGGTGATTTGATATTGACACGTGTAAGATGATGTCCGGTTCCTAAACACTTTTCTTTCAAAACACCCATGTTATTTGTGTGGTGTTTATTGAGTAGCAGTTAACTACGTATCTCATAATAATAATAATTAAAAAAAATGAGATAATAAATATAAAAGAGATATGTATGTTATATATTATTTATTTTAAAAATATAAAAATCTCTTTTGTCTAAATATAAAATGCGCTCGCGCATTTTAAATGATGATGCGTCATCTTCTAGTGGCAGAAGTGCCCTACCATTGGTTGTTGGATGTACCAATGCGTCCTTTTCTAGCCAATATGGTGCCTGATGATGATTTTGGGCGGTTTCTTGTTGGTTGATTTCTCGTCTGTCTCTCTCATGCTTGAAAAAGACAGGTTAGTTTTTTTCATTCTTAAAATTTCAACTTGAATTTTTATTTTTTTAATTTAAATTTTTATACCTAGTTTTTTATTAAAATTTTATTTATTCTCAATTTAATCCTTAATTCTAAGTTGTTATGTTGTTTTTTTAACTTGATCATTCTTCATTTAATTTCTAATTTTTTTGTTATGGTTTTAATGATTTTTAATTTTATCATTCAATCCAAGTTTATGTTAGTTTTATTTTTTTTAATTTAATCCTCATTTTTTTAATATTTTTTTTTAATTTAACCCTACAATCAAAGAATTGTTATTACCCTCTAATTTAGTTATAATTTTGATTTTCACATTCTTTCTTATAATTGCTATTTTTTAGATCATTTTGTGTAATTAATTTTTTTTTCAATTTCATCATTCAAGACTTAATTTGTTGAGGATTAGACTTAGTTTTTTCTTGTATAGTGTTTCCAATAAATTGGCTCGTGTCATAGGTTTTAAGAATTATCTATTGCATGGCTTTCAAACCTAACATAGGGGTCTACTCGGGGTAAGCTCTAGGACATGAGTCAGGTGGGTTAACCTAGGTCAGTCCTTCTTTTATTTTTTTTAAATCTAATTTAGGCTTGGATCATCCGGGTCACTGATCAAAATGTTAGGTTGGGACAAGTTTTAAAACAATGATCTGTCAGGTTATCCTGATCTCATTAAGTAACCTACAATTTTGTAAGTTAACCTCAAATTTAATCTAGTCAATATCTTTTGTCGCTTTTTTTTTTTTATTCAATCACATAGTTCTAAAGGTTTTTTTCCCTAGATTATCATGGTCATTTATTAAAAAATAATATTTTTTTATTAATCATTACCTTTTTTATCATCTCATTAAAATAAAATTGATATATTAAATCCAGTCAAAGCAATATCCCGAGTCATTCCATTTTTTTTTATTTCTTTAAAACTCGCATGCAACACCTAGATGTCACTTTTACACCAAAAAACATGAACCTGCAGCGGAGTGCGAGCCCATGGCTAGCAATTAACATATACTAAAATGCCTTGACATTTTTACTATAACAATGAAAGATGAAATGCTAATTGATCCTCAATTTTTTTGAGGATTTTCTTAATTTTAAATTTAGATTTGATTTTCAATTTCAGCTTTCAGCACTGAGTTTATTAAGTAGTGGATTTCATAAATTATTTTGATTTATTTTTAATAGAGTTATCTCAGTCAACTCGAGTCTCAAGTTCTGTGGGTTTTTAGTGTTGACCATGGTCATTTTTTTTTTGTTATTTTTAATTATTTTTTCTCAACTTCATCTTTTAACTTTGAATTTGTTGAGAATTGGAGTTCATAATTATTTTTTAATTTGCTTTTTATGTAGTTATTACAGTCTCATGATTTAGGTTATAAATTTTGTGGACTATTCAGGTTGACTTGGGTTTTTTATGGTCATTTTCTTAATTGAATATATATATTTTTTAATTTCATCATTCAACATAAAGTTGATTGAGAACTGGACTTTATAATGTTTTTTTTTTAATTTTTTTTTATGGAGTTATCCTAGTTTCTTGACTCGAGTGTAGTATGTTAATCTAGATTGACTTAAATTATTATTTTTATTTTTAATTTAATTTTTTAATATTGAGTTGATTAAAAAATAAATTTCATAATTAATTTTTTTTATATAAGGTTTTTTTATTAATTATTTTTTTTTAATTTTATCCTTAAATTTTATAATTTATTATAATTTATATTCCATGAGATCTTGGTGATATTGAATTTCTCTCCAGCAACCTTTTAGCTCTCAAAATCGAGTTCAAATTAGCATCTGTACCACTGCTGTATCTGTTTCCAAGATAATCTTACGGCAAGCATAAGGCCCAATGTTGTTAAAATCGCGATTCAACTTGTAAAATCGTACAATTTTATGAGTTAATGTAGGCTTTACGTGCTAAATTGTTTATAAAACTCGGAATCAAGTAAAATCAGGTCAAAATCGGGTTGAATCGTGATTTTATACCCAATTCCATGATTTTGCTGGCAGGAAATAAAGAAACAAATCAGCTGCCAGGTGTCGCCTTCCTATTGGCTTTACCAGATCACATTTCTCTCTCCTCATTTCACCGAAAACCAGGTTCTCATTTCTCATTTCACCGAAACAATCAGTCTTCTCTCTTATCTTCAGATTCACCGTTCATATTCAAAAATCAAAGAATCAAAACAGAAAAAATCCCTAAAATCAGTCTCTTAATTTCTTTCTCTCAGCCAACAATCAACCACCGTCCACCTCCACAACAGCCCTCACCGCTCATCGTTTTTGTTTTTCCACCATCAACGGTGTTCTTTTCAGCAGGCACCGTGAGAACCAGAGTCCTTGACAACAACGTCTCTCCATTCTTCACCAGGTAAGTTACTCTGTTTTTCCCTTTCGTTTCTTAAGTTGATGTTAATATTCACTGGTACTTCTTTGATTGAATTCGCAGGCTCCATCCTTGACTGCAATATTGATCTGCATCTACTCAGCCTTGGCCCTCGGTGCTCACTGCTCAAAACAGAGGTAAGCTTCTCTCCAACCGTTTCTTACCATGTCTATTTCTTTACAGTTTAATGATGATAATTGTTAAAGATTAATATTTTGATTCAAAGTTTCTGTGGCTCTGTCTTGAATCGGGTACTGATTTGAATCGCGGGTTAATCATTTTGCTAGCATATAGGTTGTGAAGTAGAGGGTTGGTTGTTGATGACAGAAATACACAGCTCACTCGCCGTAACATGGATTTCACTACTTTGCACCGAAAAAAGAGAATTTTGTTGCATACACAACATTGTTTCCATCCTTTCTTCTATTTTTTTCAATGAGAAAGATCTCAATCAATGCACTACCAATCTCAGTTTGCACTGTGGAACTTAATGGCCTAGCTATATTATAAAGAATTTGTGAAAAAACATTTGGAAGATGCATGTGGAGCGAGTAAGGGAGAGTTTATCAAGGCTTAAGAACGGATTGGGAGGGTGATAGTCGCCATTGGGTAGCAGTAGATGAATGCCTATTTTTGAGAGTTTGTTTGTGAATTTTAGATTCAAATGTAATCGACTCTGTTTTATTTATTGTTTCTGTGCCTCGACTCTGTTTTATTTATTGTTTTTGTATACTATTTAATGTATTTTAAAATTCCTTAAAATTTTTATAATTTTACGATCGAGTTTGTGGGCGGTTTTCCATGCCGTGTTAAAATCGCGATTTTAACAACCTTGATAAGACCAAACCTGTCACCGCCGCCCACAACTCCGCCTTGACCAAAGCACAAAACCCACCATTCATTGAAAAACCCTGCAGCCAGGCACCCAAATTGTCCCGCAATAATTCTCCAGCACCTGCAGCCACCGAGTCATCTGAACCGAGTCTGCTGGTGGATATTGCCAGCCAGCCAGCCAAAATTGCTTCTCTTTAGCTTGTACGTTCTTAAGAGGAGTGGAGCTCCTGGTTTTTATAATATATCCAGGGCCGAGCTTCTAAGATAGCACAAGAAGGCGTAAACCCCTCCGCCACACTCTCGTTGAACACACGCTGGTAGTTGAGTCATTTCCAGATCAGCCACACTGCAACTCCTAAAACCAACGGAAATCCTTCTCCCGTCATCACTCTTGAAGAGAGATAATAACGACCAATTCCATTGATCTTGAGCATTCACAGCATCATGCAACATCCATTCCTGATTAAGCAATGGAATCTCCTGAAGCGCATGATCCTTTAGAAGTCTTTCACCTTCAAAACCTGACTCCACTACCTTAGGCCAAACCTTGTAAATTGGTTTCCACAGAGGAAAATCAGCCCCCTTCAATTTATGATGATACTGACCCAAATTCATTGTTAAATTACCTCTAAAAAAAATATTATTTCACGTTCATGCTCGTAAATAGATTTCAAATTCCTGACTTTGAATTTGAAATATTATCATAGCCAGAATCATCTCCTTATTTTTTCATGAGCTTGTTTGGTAATGTGATTACAGTTACTTTTTAAATAATTTTTCATGTCAAAATATATGTTAATAATATTTTTTTTATTTTTTAAAATTTATTTTTAACTTTAATACATCAAAATAATTTGAAAACATTAAAAACATATTAATTTAAATTTAATAAAACAAATTTAAAATTTTTTAAAATATAAAAAGGAACAGGCCATTTCTAAACAAAACCGGCCCAAAAACTGTCGTTTATCATGAATCAGAGTCGGACCCCGTCGGAGTTTCCCGATGGAAGCTTTATTCACAGGGTGGATCTACAGGTACCTCCCTCCACCGCTCAGCTTTGGCTCACATACTTTATCCCATTTAATTAAATGCATTTCCTCATCTCCGGGCCATGTCTATCCCTCCAAATAAAGTTCCTTCTGCATGAACTTTGTCAGTATCATTTTGAGATATGAACAAATACTTACCTTACAACTCGTTGAAATTATATTTTTTTAAAAAATATTTAATTCCTTTTGACTATTATTATTATCATCATTATCATGTAATTAAATAAAATAAAAAACTGTTTAAAAAATATATTTGACAAGTGAAATTGGGATTTTAACTATGACTTGGGGCTTTCTCCATGTGATACTGGGGTTGAAATGGGCTGGCCCGAAATTGTGCATCGTCAAATTGATAGCACTTGTTAGTCTTCATGGATCTTGGGATCTGCTAATTTTATTGAACTCTTCAAAACAAAACTTTTAAAGGTTATTAATAATTGGGATTTTAAGTAGGATCGTTAAGATTTTAGGATCAGAAATAAAATTCAATCTAAGAAAATATCAGAAATAAATCATTAGATTTAACACATTGTATATAATATTCGACACACCATACAAATATAAATAAATAATAATAATAAAAAAAAAAACAGGACAAACATGGATGGGCTAGCTCTACACATCCAATCCTAAGAAAAAAGCACAGGCACAAATGGCCCTAAAAGCATAGGCTCATGCTTTGTTTTTTTCTCATTACTCAAATTAGGAAAGGGTTTGGACCAAAAAATTCATTTCTCACTCGTTCTTACTTAAAAACATTATAAAAACTTTTATAAACCACCTACCAATAAATCACTTAAATGAAACTCGATTTATTTTTTCAAGTATATTTATAGAATAAATCATTGTCATTGAGCTTATCTCGTTAAATAAAACCCTTTAACAATAATATCAATCATTTTTATTACTGAAAGATAGTTAACCATTAACTTTTTCTTTCATTTATAATTTTTTGACTACTTTCTCTCAAACATAGTGGCTAAGAAATAAATAAAATAATTTTTTGGATCCAAAGAAAAATTTTAAAAACTTTAAGATTGACCACACATTTTCTTTGTTTTATTATGGTCCTCTCACTCTTAATTTTATCTTTCAACTACAATTTTAAATTTTATTTCATGGAAATAGGCCGTAAAAGTATTAAATCGAAAAGAAAAAAAATATTTATGAACAAAATTAAAGAAGGATGAAAATAAAATTGACCATATATTTTCTCCATATTTTATATTATGGTCCTCTCACTTTTAGTTTTGTCTTTCTATTTTAATTTAAAACCTTATCTTATAGAATTAGACCATAAAAGGATTAAAATGTTTTTCAAAAGTATTATTAAAATGATAATTAAAAAAATAATAATTATCTAAACAATTAAAAAACACTTAGAAACAATATTAAATTGATGTTTTTTCAAATAAATAAAATAAAATTACATTATCAAGCATACCACTACATCAACGATCATGCTTAAGAAATGGCATAACAATACCAATCAACATATTTCAAATCAACAATCCCATTAACTCCTGATTTTACCACAACAATTTAAATTAAGATTTTAGTACCATCTTATGAAAAAAGAAATTAATAATTATTTGATTTTCTAAAATCTTATGACTTTGATATTAAAGTATGATTTTAGGATGCATTTGTTTCCCGCAAAGTGGTTTTCGGGAAATCACTTTCTAAACTTTCCTGTGTTTATTTACTATTAGAAAAATTGATCAACAAAAAATATTTTCCGGTTAACGAAAAACACTTTTTAATCAAAGAAAAATTTGGTTTGATTTCTTGAAAAGTGTTTTTATTTTTTATTTTTTTTATTTTGGATAGAAAACACTTTCTGAAAATTGGAAAAAATTTAGAAATATCATATTATTTGCTGATTATATCAAATTTGATCCTCAAACTTTTGATTGCTATATATATTTTGTTTTGGATATTTTTTTTTTCAATTTTATCCCTTATAATTTAATTTTTATATTAACTTTAATCCTTATTTTTATAATTGTTATTTGCACTTCCCTTATCATTTTTTTTATTGAAATTATTTATCTATCAAATTTAATTCTTATTCTTTTGATTGTTGCTTATTTCATTTGAAATAATTTATGAAATATTAATTATTATTATTTTAATTTCTTCATCTTTCAATTTTTTTATTTTTTAGATTTGATCTTTATTATTTTGATTATTATTTATTTTATTTGAGATAATTTATAAAATTATATTTTTTTTTCAATTTCATTTTTATTCAACTTTTTAATTTGTAAGATTTGTTCCTTATTATTTTAACAAACTTGAACAAAATAAACATTAATAAGTTATTTTTCAACTTATTTTTCATGTCATAACTAAATACTAGAAAATATTTTTTAATTTATTTTTCATTATACTACTAAACATAAAAAAAAAAAAATCACTTTTTTAAAATTCATTATCCTAAAATTTACTTTTAAATAAAAATTTATTTTTCAGTTTAATATCCATATAGAGTGCCGACAACAGGTGCGCTGAGATTGGAGCTTCGTAGCATCCACCGCCATCAGAACGCTAGAGACTTGAAACTTGTTCTCATTGGACAGAGGTAACTTTAGTTGTTTGAAGTTTGGACATTTGTCCTGTATTAAAGGACAGCTTGGGACACGCGGCATATGTCTGAATCCATCACTTACGCGTCGTCTTCCCCAGGTCTCGGAGGCTACGTCCGTTTTCTATCTTCTTCAAAATTGACATCCAAATGGAGTTGTTGACATACATATCGTAAAATCCGCACACCTATGACCATGCGATAACCTCAATCCGAGGGGTGCAGCCAAAATCAAAGTTTCAAAAATAAAAAAAACAAAAAAAAATTTAATTGAGAAAGAGTTTGGTTATATATATGTGTTTGAATAAAAAAAATAATTAAAAATGAGAGAAAAATGATTTGAAATTACATGTAGTGAAAGGATTATTTATATCTTAATATATATATATATATATATAGTTTTATCCATATTAAATACTAGCATTATTTAGAACTTTAAAAGAAAGATAGATATGAAATCGAGAGAAAAATAATAATAAAAAAAACTTAATAAAGTTGTCTATACGATTTCAAATTGCTTAAGAAATTAATATATAAAAGAGATAAAGGTGGCCATCAATTAATTAGATAATGCCCATCTGTGTTATAGTGCTTTCGTGTGAGAAAGTCTCTCTTTTTAATAAATTAAAAACTTGCAATGGAATTAAGCTCCTTTTTGTGTTTACGCATAGCGACATGCTGCGCGTTAGATTTACGTGTTTTCTAGATGAAAAAAATATTAAATTGTGTAAAGATTAATTTGTTGGGACTTAATTTGATAAATTTAAATAATAATTAAAAATATAATTTAATTTAAAAAATTCAAGATATCTTTAAAAAAAATATTAAGATGAAAATATATTGGATCGACCCGGATCCACTTAGATTAATCTGTCAAATCCATCGCTTGAATCATGAAATCAAAATAACCTTATATAAAACAAATTAAATCCAAACATAAAATCTAATTTTTAATTAAGTAAATATTGAAGGATGAAATTAAAAATAAAATTCAATTAAAAAAACTTAAGTTAATTCGGGTTAACCTATCAAAGTTGCAACTCGGGTCATGTGACTAGGATATCTATATAAAAATCAATTAAAAAAATTATAAAATTTAATTTCAATTAATTTCATAATTAAAAATAAAATAAAAAAAAATCAATCCAAAAATTATTAACTCGGGGTCATGTGTCAACCTATTTCTTCTTCTTTTTTTTTTTCCTTTACCCAAACTCTTATTTGGTACCTCAATGTTTATATGATTTTAATTTTAGTTTCGTTGATGTGATCATTTCATTAATTAAACTTATTTTTATTTAAGTTGGGCAAAAAGTAATAATTTTTTTGGGCAAAAGTTGACAATTTTCTTTAGCAATTACATTAAAAAATAAATATTAATTTTAGTTAAATATCCTTGCACAAAAACAATTTTATTTTAGATAAAATTATGGAACTAAATATAAAAACCAAGAGAATAAATAAAAAAAATAATTAACATTTTTTTTTTTTTTAGCATGCATATCGCAGATAAAACGTGTACACCCAATTAAACTATGCTTGTTTATAATTTTTTTTTTTCCATTCGTTTCCCAATGTACAAGTTTGAAAAAAAAACTCTTAGTCGGGCAGCCGCCCAGATGTGCGGCCTCAACCCGTGTGCACACGCTAGCCAGAAAAGTCTGACCCGGACATTTCTAAAATTAATAAAAATAAAAATAAAAATCCTAGGACAACACGTAATCTGCGTCAGATAAATGGACAACAGGTCGTCCATTGTAGCAACTCCGGCGACCTTGAAATTGATTAAACTGCAACCCAACTTGTCCGTCCCCTTTTCTGTTTAAAAAAATGTCAACTTTAATTGTTCCGCCACTGCTTTCATCCCCTAGAGATGATGCAATGCATCTCTACCGCGCTTTTAAGGGTATTTGTTTACTTATTTATGTTTGTTGATCATTAAGAAAATTTGAAGAAATATAAATAAATGATATTACTTCAATCTGTTTTGTTTATCCTTCCAGGATTTGGAACTGACACATCTGCCGTGATCAGCATCCTGGCTCATCGAGATGCAGCTCAGCGTGCTCTCATCCAACATGAGTATAGAGCTTTGTACGCTGAGGATCTTCTTAAACGCTTGACTTCGGAGCTTACTGGCAAATTGGAGGTAACATGCCTCGTATTTCTACCTTTTTTTTTTTATCAGAAAACCAGACATCTCATGTATCTGTTCCTTTTGCATTTCAGACAGCGGTTCTGTTGTGGATGCATGATCTACCTGGTCGTGATGCAATTATTGTCAGGCAGGCACTTATAGCAGATATATTAAATCTGGAAACTGCAACTGAAGTAATTTGTTCTCGCATGTCATCCCAGATACAAGTATTTAAACAGCATTACTATGCAAAATTTGGGGTTCATCTTGAGCATGATATTGAATTACGGGCATCTGGAGACCATAAAAAGGTAAACTTTAGCAATCCATTCTTTCTAAAAAGATGTGCTTGATGGCTGGTAAATCTTTGTTGCTTTGATTGGGTAGTATTCTTAGCTCCTGTATTGTCAGGCATCACATCTACAAAGATTTCGGACATGATAGGTTGGCCTTTGTTTCCTTGTTCATGCAAAAGCGTTGATCGACAATAAAGTCCATCTGGTAGTAGTTAATTTTTTCTGTAGCAATTTGGGGTTCTAGATTTTCTACGCGGTTTAGACAGATATATAAGTCTACTTGTTGAAGGCCAGCTTCATTCTGATCCCCGATATTTTAATCGGCTACAAAACCTTATGTAGCATTTGCCTATTGTCATGATGGAAAATTTTGTGAGATTATCCTGTATAGTTTTATGCCCATAAAAAGTAAAATGAACTTTGAATCTCAAAAACAGATGTTTATTACTGAACAATTTGTCGCTGCTCGCCTTTCTAAGATTTGGGAATAGTGTGGCTGCTGCTTTAACCATGGAAAAGTTCAGTTGGACTTACCAACCGTTAAATTTCTTTCTACTTACAATATTGGAGTTTCACTGAATAATTTGGGATTTTTTTGTGTAAAACAGCATTCGCCCTTGTTATAGAATTGTGTCCGCTCTGTTTTTATGCTGTTAATTGGGATTTCTAGTATGACCTTCCCCATCCACCACCTTTTCTTTTTTTCCACCCAGAATATATGTCAGCGTTTTTATTCAATATTCATTAAAGGAAACTGAAATTCCTGATGTGTTATCATAATATACTTGATTCAGCTCCTGCTAGCATATGTAAGCACGCCTCGTTATGAAGGCCGTGAAGTTGACAGAAATATGGTTGAGAAGGATGCAAAGGCTCTTTATAAAGCAGGTGAGAGGAGATTGGGAACTGATGAGAAGACTTTCATCCGCGTATTCAGTGAACGAAGTGCAGCACATTTGGCTGCTGTTGATTCTGCCTATCACAACATGTATGGAAACTCTCTGAAAAAGGTAAACTTTCTTAATGTTCTCTTGCCTCTCTTTCATCTCGTGGTTATTCTGTGAGGCAAATTCATTTGAAACAATTTCAGGCTATAAAGAAGGAAACTTCAGGACATTTTGAGCATGCTTTGAAGACAATTTTACAATGCTCAGAGAATCCGGCAATGTACTTTGTCAAGGTATCCTTCTAAATTTTTAACCTCTTTGATTTGGTTTTCTCTGCTTTATCTGGTTCCTGTGAAAACTTTTTTTTTTTTTCCCATGAGGTGAAGTATGGGATGCAGGCAATCCATGTTCTGAAGGCACATTAAATATTATGGTTTCATTAAATTGTTTATTTGTTGTGGTAAACTATAACGACGTGTAGACGACAGGAATGTAGCTTGTTTCATGCATGTGGTACACTCTTTTGGTGTTTTCAGTGAATAACATTTCATCAGTTCAGCCTTAAGTGTTTTAGAGAAATCATCGCAACATGGAGATCATGTAGAAAGGAAGAAAATTGTGAATATTGAAGTTGAAACTGATCGAAATTGATTTTGTCCAACAAGTTAGCATCTTCTGATATCGAGTAACAGTGGACTTATAAGCAAGCTCACGAGTTGGCCATCTATGGCCTGATCATCTCGCATAACGCATCACATAACTATTTTTGGTATTCCACAGCTGCTGTCATCGTAACTTATTATCATTTTTACGCCAGGCTTTTGAGCACTCAAGACCTTAGGAAGGACATGCACTTGAATTTTCCTTTTCCTTCCTTTTTTTCCTAATATATTTCAATAGTTTGAGGATGCTACGGGGGTGACCCTCCCTGCATCTCGGTGGAAGCAGGATTGAACCCCATCTCTTGTGATATTGTCCAGTTCATTTATTTACCTGATATATATTGCTATTTATGTTGAACTCAATGATAAATCCAATCATTTCATAAAACTTTGCAGTTGCTGCGCAAGGCGATGAAAGGCCTGGGAACCAATGACAGTGCCCTTATAAGGGTAATTGTGACAAGGACTGAGATTGACATGCAATATATAAAAGCTGAGTATCTGAAGAAGTACAGAAAGACATTGAACGATGCCGTTCACTCAGAAACTTCAGGTCATTACAGAGCTTTCCTTCTCGCTCTTTTGGGGCCCAACCAGTAGCTGAAGATGCTTGGTGCTTGTACAAATGACAGCATGTAAATGCAATTTTATGGACATGATTGGTGTGTGTACCAAGAGATTGCTGTTCTTAGAATTGAGTAAATACGAAGCTCGAACACGGTGCTGTAAAGAAGATAGTAGTGTCTTGTGATTGTAGTTTCTTTGTTCACTGTTGATGTATTCTTTGATATGTATGCATGTATATATAAAGTTATTGTATCCAAGTTGATTCCTGACCGCGGATATTTTTTAAAATGTTTTTAACTTGAAAATATATTAAAAATAATATATATTTTTTTAAAATAATTTTCCCTTCAGCATTCTCACAAGCACCATCAAAGCTAGAATCATGGCAAAGGCACCTTAGGGGGGGTGAAGAAGAAGTGGAGGACATGATCTTCTCGATGAGTTGGACAATGGATTGAGCCATGTGAAAGGGAGGGCCAGCATTTGCAGTCTCCCTAAAGGTGGCTTGAACCCTCGAAGCAACTTCAACTCCCTACTCGAAGAGCCTTGCTTGATCATCCTTGATTGCTTCCTCACAAAGACCACACCCACCAAACCTCTCCTGAAACCAACCTGTGTATTCCATGGCGCACTCTTCCCACGTACCACAGTGCCCACACTCAGCTGTCTCCACCACTTCTCCGCTTGCCGTTCTCCCCCCCCTCTCTGCTAGCCTCTATGAGCTCTGCTTTCTTGTCCATGTACTTATATATTAAAGGAGAAATTTCATGCGGGCTATTTTAATTTCTTTATATATATATATATATATTAAAATAAATCAATCCCATGGAAAATTAATAACTTCTTGTTATTAACGATGTGATCTAGTGATAAAAATTTAAAATTAAAGGGTTTGTTTTCTTTTGATTTCAAATTCAAGCTTGATAAAAGTTTAAAATTAAAGGGTTTGTTTTCTTTTGATCTCAAGTTCGAGCATTGTAATTGCAATCATAATAACTAGTAGAGGCTTTCATAATCATTAATTTTAGAGCATGTAAATTAGTTAAGATACGCCTAAATTGATACAGATATTGATATTAATAAAAATAATAATAAAAAAGAACGTCTTGTTATTTCTGGAAAACGTTCTTCTACAAACTTAATTCTTAGCACAATGTTGAAATTGAAAAGGATAAAAGAAAGAATAAAAGGAGTAATGGATTTGGAAGTAGTGGTGTGGACAAGAAAGATGAAGAATGAATGATTGGGGGAAAGGAAGTCATGAGTAAAGGGGTAGCCCACAGTTTGAAGAAATTCAGTGATGATTTATCGACCAATCGCCATTATTGCTATGAAACTTCTTTTGTTTGTACTCTCCCTCTTTGTCTTGATTCTTCAAGACTTTTTTTTGACAGAGAAATAATTATAATAAAATAAAAGTGCAGAGATTTTCACTGTTTTTAATTTTATTTTGGCCTCTGCTCCATTATTTGTTTAAGTACTCTTTTTTTTTTTTTTTTTTTTTTCATTATTGCATATTATGTTAACACGATTCTAAACTTGATAATTTTCGAATCACTTGCTATTTTGTATTTGCGTAAAAAAAATCCAATATTAAAGTAATGCTTAATTTTATAAAATAGTGTTTGATACAATGAATTGAAAAAATTAAGAGGTATCAAATTTTAAACCGGTATAAAGAGTTTTTTTTTAATTGTTCATGTGGCGTGAATTGTTCACTCGGTCCCTTAATTTATTTTCCTTTTTAATTTTGGTTTCTAGTTTTTAGGATTTCGCTTTTTAGTCCTGAATTTTATGTTTCAATTGTTTAAATTTGAGAAGAAAGAAAGGGTGATTGGTTATAGATTCCAGCTATTTAAAAAGCTTATTTTTGATGAGAAAAGTTTATTTTAGGTGTTTTTTATATAATTTTGAAACTTGGCTCGGCTCAGCGCGCTGACCCGTGACCGGCCGTCCTGGGACTAGAACATGGCCGGGTTGAAGAAAAAACAGGGGAAGAAAAAATAGAGAAAGAAAAAACCCGATATGATCGATTGACCTCAGTTAAAAACCAGGTTGCAACCCGTTGACTTTTGTTTTTTTTTTTAATTAAAACAAAGTCATTTTGTTTTTTTTTTAAATTGACCCGGACAATTCGGTCAAAACAAAATCATTGTATTTAAATTATTGGTCAGTTTTGTCATAGTTCTTAAATAATATTAAACTTTTATATGGGAATGTAAATTTCAATTATTATATACCTGATATGGAAAAAACACTTCCTCATCGATATTTAATGAAAATAAAATTTTTATATTTATATTTTGACATGATGTTATAATGTTATATTTTTTTTTGTCTTCAATCATATACAAATTACTGAGATGTTATTTTGTTACTTTTTATTTATTTATTAAAACTTACTTTTGAGATCATGATAAATATTTATTTTTTTAAAAATATATTTTATTAAAACAATAAAGAGATGCATTAGTAAGAAGATAAAGTTTAGATTATAGAGATATATTTTCCTACTTAATTTAAATGATTGAAGTTTTTAATAAAATTTTATTTTAATTGTTGTTTCCTTTTATGCAAAATACATGCTACTAATAATTAAAACATAATGCAATTATCTTTAAGACAATTAGTGTTTTTTACGATGATATTAAAAAATTACTTTATAATTAATGATGTATTAGTCTAATATGCAGAATTTTTAAAATAATTTTCTCATTAATATTAAATGAGAATAACATATCTATTTCTTGAACTTCTTTTTTATAATTTCATTTATAAATTTTTCTCAAATTTAATGTTGTCCTATTTTTTCATATTGTTGCAGAGAGATGATCAATTCGTGGTTTTTTAATTTTTTAACTAATGCTTGCTTTCTCGATCATAATAAAGTTTTGCTTTGAAAATAATGTTTCTCATAAAAAAAACATATTTTCTTGAAAATAAAAAAAAATGCGTGAATAGAAAAATTATATTTTTTTATTAAAAATATTTATATTTTCCTTGTTAGTTCAAATTGTTATAGTTTTCTAGAATTTGTTTTCTTCATTGTTTTCTCTTTTATCCAATGAACCATGTTGCAAATAAGAAACAGTTTTGTTGTGAAAAAAAAAACATGAGTGAAACAATTTGATGAAAAAACATATTTTTTTTTTTATAATTTTGTTTATTATCTTTCATGCGCATGTCTATTTTTTATTATCATACAATTACATAAAATATAAATTTTAAAAAGTAAAAGTTATTAAACTTGATCAAGTTCAGTCTATATGACCTAGATTACGAGTTGAGAAGGTTAATATAGTTGGATCCTAGTTACAAAATATCATCACTTCAATTTATTTCTTATAAAAAAAAACTAGATAGAGATTTTTTTTTAATTTTTTTTCTAAAAATATTGAAATTAATTTTTACCAGATTAACCAAGTAACAGATAAATCTGATAAATTGACTGGTCACACCACATTAACTAAATCTGTTCACTTTGAAACTCAATCTGAGTCAGCCTCCATTGATGGATTATCATGTTAACCCACCAGACAAAATCATGTTCAATAACACTACCGAATAGTACAGGGACAACTAACTAGTATAAGATGAAAGACAGGAAAGTTAAAGTTATTTATAGCTAAGTCCTCGTAGTATCAGAAAGCACATGTTTAATTATTATGGTCTTTAATAAGTTTATGACTTGTTCCTACTGTCAATTTCATGTGATTTCACAATTTATTCTATTTTCCTGTTTTCTGGAGGGTTTTGCAATAAATTTGCGATCGGCCGACGATATACAGATCGGAGAACTTTACCGAGGCCTGAAGCCTCCAGCTGCATGCGCAGAGGCTACGGCCGCATTAATAATCTGCCACCAAGATAATTAGTTGATAAAGACATTTGATGATATCTAATGGCTAGATTCGATGCAGTTACCTACGGCCTGCCTTTCAGAATCGACTAAAGTAGATTAACTTGTGGGACATAGATGCAACCCACAATCCCAACACCCCATTTTAGTGTTGAAAATAATATGGAATCATACACGCAAAAGGTGATGATGTGTTCCTGGGAAATTTTATGCAGAAACAGTACAGTTTTGATATTCCTGATTGAAAGAGATCTGATTTGCACTAGAAAGCAAGAAAATCCCAATATTCTTTTCATTTCTTTACTGCAATTAGTGGCTTGTTGCTTTATCAACTTTTTCTGGACATGCACATCAAAATTCAATCAAAGCTGGTATAATGACACAAAAAGATGATGATTAAAGTCAAGCTTTCACACCCTAAGAGACAACAGAGAGAGGATCTTGCAAGAAAAGGAGTGGGGAGAGAGAGAGAGAGATTATATATATATATATATATCATGCACCATTAAAATTGATTCCTTCTTCTCTACTGCTTTTTGCTTCGTTGAATACACCATGTAATGACTAACATCAACTCATAACATAGTCCAACAATGGTCTAAAAAAGAATATACAGACAGACATGCACTGAACTGACAGAACAAGACTTTCTTCTTCTCCCCTTGCAAAGCCCTATATCTATTTATATCATCTATGATCCTTTTCTTTTTGTTTAAGAAAAAGGGAATTCTAAATACCATGCCATTGTTAGCCAGCACAACTCTATCTTAAATCATTCATGTTCTTCGTTTTGCCAGTACTCTGGTCTCCCTAAGGAAATCTCCAGGATTGGATTCTTGAGTTCTTGATTGAATCCTGTAAAGCTTCTTGATTGAGCAAAACCAACGCCCTGCAAGTATACATAAGAATTGGGACAAGCGTTTGTTGAACCCAGATGCAATATGTTTTAGACCCGTCCATACTTGAGGGGGGCAAAAACATTACAATAAGAAAAAAAATACAGAAGCTAGCAATGTTGAAGCTGGCTTTCAGAACCTTAGAATTATTACGAGCTTATGATTGATACTCTATATTGGGAATTCAACTGAAAACTTGTATCGATCACTTGTTTTAAGATTTTGTTTAATTATCTGATTTCATATATTTAGCTCCACAGCATGGATGCAATGTAGAATTAATGAAGCTCTCTGAGAAGTTATCCAGGAGCGCATTGCATAAAAAGCAGCTCATTTTCCATAAAACAAGCATCTGTACAATAGAATTGCAGTATTGGCATTACTGAATGCATGCGTAGAGGATCCAGCAATTAATTTAGATGCAAATATTAATTAGTTTAAGCACAATACTGGCACATGTATGGCAGTCAATAGAGTTATGGAGATGCTTATTGATTACTATATTTGTCTCACTAAGTTTAGATACTCACGTCCAGTTTATTTCCCGATACTTGTTGAGAAGATAGAGCTTCTCCCTTCAACCCGTCTAGATCTCTTGAGCTGTTATGCCATCCTCCTCCTTTGCTGCAACAATTAATAAATACTATCAGCTACAATCAAACCAGTGACCTGCTTCTGAATTCTGAACAAAAAGAAAATGTTAAACTGTAACATGTATTCCTAATTAAGGTAATACTAATGGCAATCATTAATTTAAACATCCATGAAGCCAGATGAAGAAAAATGCTTCTTTAATTTTCTTGGTAACAGGTCCCCTTGAGCGATCAAACCAACCTAATTAGGAGAAGCACATATATCAACTTAATACATTTAGTTGATGAACAAGACCTAATCAAAAGAAAACCAAAAGGAATGCATTTAGTTGCCACAGGATTAATTCCTCTGACCTAGCTGTTAGCTAAATTAAGATGGGATTGTCGCTGAAACCTCACTGCCTTCAGTCCAATGCTCCCATTTGCGCACTAGGTAGGGTTGTTATTACCTAGCTAGCTAGCAAAAAGTCAGTCGCCACGATATAACCTAGGTAGGGTTGGTATTATTAGCCTGCTTGCAAAGTCACTCGCAATGACACTAGGTAACATGGATTTAAATATTTTTGTCACATCAAGAGAGAGTGATTTCAAGAAATAGAGGCAGGCCATCCTTACTGTGTAGCTCAAAGCCTAGCAAGCACCTCAGGGAGAAAAGAAAAAAAGAAGAGTGAACGATTCCACAAGATATATCTTAACAAGACTTGAAGTGACTTAAATTTAACTATAATTAAGAGCCACACGACCTGAATTTGAAAAATTCAAAACCTTTTTGTGACATACCTCATCACCATTTTTTGTCTCATTTTCCCTTCAAATGCTTCTATCTAATGTTCCTATATATATATATATAAATGATGCATGCTGCTCCAGCAGCATATAGTGCAAGAACATCAATGATCAGACGTGGAGCTACCAAATCAAATTAGCTTGAAAATGATTGACCTTTTTATGAATAAAAGAAGTTAACAAAAAGTCAGGCCTCAATACCTCTTGGAGGAGATGGCCGCAGCTGAGTGAAAAACTCATTATCCAAACTCAATACAAGCTACCTTAACTAATTAATTCATGCACATGTTGTTTTGAGGTCTTGCTATGGCCATCTCCTTGACGGCTCTAAAGTTTCTTTTTTCCTACAAACCCACAATCCTGTAATCTTAAAGTTCACACACTCAAATTCTGATACCATTCTGTTAATACTGTTGGGCCTATGCTTAAAAACTTGATATTTTAGCTCTGAATGTTTTTCTCCTATACCATTTTGCATAATAGAGCTATAAATCTAAAAAATTTACCATAATACTAACTGATGTCTCAATCATTAATTCGGTAGCGTGGCATATCACAAAATCTGCTAGAGTGTATATATTTGATGAAGCACCACTCAGACCACGGTTAATGAAAAATAAAGCTTATAAATCTTGATGAATATAGCTTAATTCGTCAGATTTATTTTCTAGAAAGTTATCTCTTCGAGTTTATAAACTTTAACTTCATTGAATATTTATATAATTATTAATTTAAAAACTTATAAAATTAGTTAAAATACATACATATTAACTAAGACATCCATATTATTAATAATAAAAAATTAAATAAAATTTACAAGTAAAAAGATAGTAGCTAGCTCTACCATTATTTCATGGACAATGCTGGGATCTTATATAAGGGCCATGGTTTTCAAGGCTAATTAATCTTTTCATGTACAAAACCAAGAAGAAACGCTAGGAAGGCGACGCCTGATCCTGGCATAAAATGGCCATCTTAACTTTTAAATGTCTTATCGGAATCTTGTATTGGCCATCATGTCTAGAAGGCTTTTAATGCATGATCATTTTCTGGGTTTGATTGTTCACTTATTCACTATGTTTCTGTACATTTTAAGATTAGAAGCACAGATTTTCTTTGATTACATATTTAATTATTCCTTTAGCCTTGGATTACAACGAGATGAAATCTAAGTTTACCTACAAAACATATTAGATTGACTTGATTGTCGCAAGATCCAACAAGACAATATTTTTAGATAAGAATATCGAAGCTCACTGATAAAACTCTACATGCAACTGATATATATGCCCGAATCCACCATGAAGATTGAACTCCGGATGATGCTGATACACCCGAATCCATCTATTACACCCAGATCGATGCACTACTCCCTAGTTAAACCTGGTGTGCTAGCCACTAACCATGAGGATAAAATATATATGCACTAAATGAAGAAACACTTCTTAGCCACATATCCCTTTAAAAATTGTTCATAATAACCATTTTCTAAGAGGTTGAATATTAGGTATAATAAATCTAGATGCCCAAAACCTTTTTAGTGATCCTTTTTTTCTTGGTGGTTTGGTCCTTTATTTGCTAAGCCATCCCCTTGTTAGCTTTTTGTAGTATTTATTTAATTTGACAATTTCTTCTAAGCTTTTAATAAAATTCTCAATCACATTTATGAGAAAAATCCTCTTTGTTGTCTGAGTTAATACGAGAAAAAACTGCTCGCTTTCTGCTATATTCTAGAATTAAGTTAGGGAAAAATAAAGAATTTCCTATTAAAAACCTAAGAATTATGTGAATAATTTGGGAAACTACGATTAATTCATTAGCTATAAACCTGTGTAATGCAAGAAAGATTTAAATACAAAATGGAATAGTAAAACAGTGCTATCAGTTCTCAAGGCATAACATTTTCAATGCTATTTTTTGAACATCTCTTAATTAATTATCAAATAATTTTACATTAAATAATAAGTACCCATTTTCATTAATATGATAAATATGGTGCTGATTTAATTTTGCTCATTGTTCATACTTAATCATGTAAAAAGATTTATAGTTAATTAATCTTTCTCCTTAGTTCAAATCTTATTCAAATCAAACTATATATATGAGTTCCAACCATTAAAAGAATCTGAAATATATCTGAGGAGAGTGTTTTATGAACTCTTCTTTAATAATTTGCTACGGGATCCATTAATACAGATTCTGGAGCTCTCAGTTGTTATAGATGGTATTAGTATGATCAAAGTTAGCTAGGGGTGGCAAGGAAACATGAAAAAGTTGAATGATTATGTACCGTTAAAGAGCAATTTTTATAAAATTAAATTATTTTAGCCCATTTTTTTAAGTGATAAGATTCGACGTTGTAATAACACAAACATCTCAGTACGTAATCCAAGAATTCTCTAACAGTAATCTACAGTTTTGTTTTCAATCGCTGGACTTTTTTCCCGATCCATGGTAAGGTAAATATGATCAATGGCCATGTAGAAGACTATCCCAGGAAAAGCAGAAAAAGCAAGCAAAAACACAAAAGAAAGAAAGCAAAATAGATGAAAAGCAAAAGCTGCGAGAAAGAAGGTACATAGCTCCTAGTAGTTTCAGGGAAAGTTAGGAGGACGTGGATTTGGTTTTCCTAAATGCACAAGCTAAAGTCACCCATGCATGGAAGGGTAAAAACCAGCTTTAAAGCTGAAGCCATAAAAGAGAAAAGCAATGCACCCTTTTTAGTATACAAACTCGACAAAAATCAATAAATGCAGTGCGTGGGAGTGTGTGTCTGAGAGAGAGAGAGAGGGAGAGAGAGGGGTGAGAGGCGAGGAGGGGGAGAGAGCTAGGGGGTGTTACCTAGAAGAGTTGCTCCATAGAGTGGTGGGAGAGTGAGAGAAACCATTATCATGCTGTAAATTAGGCACATTTGAACCTCCTTTCTGGTTGAGTAAATAGTTGGCATTTTGATTAAAGCACGCTGTTCCAGACATGAAATCTTCATCACCGGAGCCATCTAATAGACAACCAATAAAACTCAAGTCAGCCCAAGTGCATAAGATGATGATTTCTGTGTATGCCAAGCTTTTTTTTACGAGTAATTTAATAAAGTACATTGTACAGGTGCATTAATACATATAGGAATGCGCACTGTTTTTATTATGGTAACAGGATAAGGGAGGAATCTTCAAAATTTCAAATGGGGTAGCGGAAATCGGGGAAGTAATTAGGCTAAAAATTAAAGAAAGGGAAGACGAATTACCAGAGGAAGCTGCAGGTCTGCAGTCAGTGCTCTTAACAGTTCTATACATCTGCAAAGCCAAAAGAAGACAAAAGAAAATTAATAGAAAACACAAGGTAGACCTATCTATGCTCCTATAGCACCAGTATATATAATATTTGAATAACTTTAAAAGGGCAAAAGAAAAAGGAAGAAGAAAAGCCCCAGTCAAAAAAATCAAATCAGATGCTTCTTGTTCTGAATTTCTCTTCCCTTGTTTATTAACCACGAGGTTGATGTTTGGTAAGGTCAGTAATTGCTTGTATTATTGAGAAATGATGGCTACTTTTTCTCTCTCTCTCTCTCTCTCTCAAAAAGTAGAAGTTGTCTTGTATCAGAAAACAGCAGACTCAACTGTTCATTCATTCACTGCGTTCATCGGCTCCCGTGCCAGTTGGATAGCCTGAGCCAAAGTCTTCTACACTACCCAACACACACACACACACAGGACACAGAGAGAAAGCACTCTAAACTAATAAACACAGGGCTATTGAGGTAGTCTTTTGGTTTCTTGTGAAGGATGGAAGAAGAAGATCAAATAAGGAGTAAAAGAGCACAGAGTTTTCATGCCAGACCTGTAAATGACTTTTAACATGAGAAAGTGTTAGATCTTTGACATCCATGAGCTCTAGAACTGACTTTGGAGTTGCCCCTAATATCAAGGAAACAATCACGACAAAGATTAGAGCAAAACAAAGTCCATAAAACCAGTTCTTAATTTAACTCAAGTACTATATGATATTATAATTTCGCTCTTGCACCACGACAAGAAATGAACTATATATATCATGTAGTGAGTGAGTGGTTATAATAGAAGGAGAAAAGATTCATACTTTCATGGCCACCAAGGAGCTCAACAGCATGAACAAAACGAGCATGGAGTGAGCTAGTCCAACGCATTCTTGGAGCTCTCATATTCCTCTTGTTTTGTAACTTTGGCATAAATCTTGATCTGATCATGCCACTACCATATACCTCTGCACCAGGACCACTCCCTCCACCTGCAGCTCCATATTGATGGTATTGTGGTGCTCTCAGTGTGTCCATTGACATTCCATTGAATCTTGGTGCAGAAGTATCCATTCTGTAAGCTTGGAAAGGAGATTTATGGTGATCAGCTGATGGGTTAGAAGAAGAGTAAGGGGTGCAAGAAGGTGAATAAGGCATTTGGTTAAAGCTAAATCTAGGATCAGTATCTCCTGAACTATTCCAGCTATTGTACACTGGAATCCCCTTTATAGGCTTCAATCCTGTGACATCAAGAGCTGAGATCCCATGATTTATATGACTCATTTGGCCATTGCCAGAGCATTGAAGAAGAAGATTTATTTGCCTTGCTTGACCATGGTGACCTTCAACACTGCCAGTTCCACTCCCACAAAAGTTCCTTCTCCAAGGGCTCTCTGCCTCCAAAGCAGTATTTGTTGGATTTGCAAGAGAGAGTTCAGTGTCTGCTTGAGACCCAACCCTTATGGAACTATCACTATATGATTTGAGGCCATCATCTTTGCGCCAAATATCAAAAGCAGAATCACTATCATTTGTGCCAGTGCAAATCGAAGAAGGAGCGCTGTTTGGAAGACTTATGTGCAGTGAAAGGTCTGGAATCAGATTCAAAGACTGTTTATCAAAAATTCTTTTCTGGGACATTTTTAATATTCCCTTAGAAATCAATGGTTGCAGGCTGTTGTTCTTGTTCTTCCAATATTTAAAGAGAAGCCAAGATTCAAGAACACAAAAAATAGAGTAGATTTTTGAAGTGGGATCTTTTCTAAGCTTACTAAAAAAGCAGTCTTTAGGAGGTTAGAAGTGTAGATGACTATGAAAAGAAGGCAAAACCCTCTAATAACTACACAAAACCAAACAAGAGAAAGAAAGAAAGTTTGATGTAGAGAGTGCCTAAATGCAAAAACTGAAAAAAAGAAAGTCCTTTTCTCTTCTCCAAGAACCAGACACACTCCACTCAGAGAGAGAGAGAGAGAGAGAGAGAGAGAGAGATGTGTGGTTATGAAAGAAGAGTAGCTAGAAAAAAAAAATGTGGGAAAGGGTTGATAGAAGGTGAGGGATTTTGGTTTCCTATTTCCTCAAGAGTATATAGATATAGGAAAATGACACTTCAACAAAGCTCTCTCTCTCTCTCTCTCTCTCTATCTCTCTCTCTCTACACCTCTGTACAGAAGCTGATCAGCTCTCATTTTCTCCATAGTCAATACACGCAAAACTGCAAAGGTTATGGCAATTCTTTTCCTATTAAAAATTAAAATTCCCCGTAGACAACGGGGTTAAAATATACCATACGAAAGAGATAGTGAGGAAGGAAGGAGTAGTAAGCACTAAATATTCTTCAATTCCCCCCTCCCCCACCCTATAGGGCCTCTCTCTCATTAACTACATAAGAAAAAAAAGGGGGAAACGAGGAAAACAATAATGCAATGACCACCTAGCTATAGTCGTGTGAGATAAACAAGACATCATATGTGTCTTGTCTTGGTTCAATGATAATCTTTGTCAAAAAGCAAGGAGATAATTGCAGAGTCTTGCATTTTTTCTTCTTCTTATTGTAAAGGGAATAAAGGGACATTGTGAAATTAGCTATGATTATCTCTATCCAATGACCAAATAAATACTTTATCAAGTCTTCGTGGAGTAAAAGAAACACAAAGAATCATACTACTTTTTCATAAATATATATTACTCCCTCCTTCGATCGATCCCAAGTTTAACAAGCCATTAATATATTGGAAATCGATATAAATTTCAATTTGAAAAAATCTATTTAGAATAACAATTACCTTCCCCCCATCATATCCTAGATTTTCTTAATCTTATCTAGGTTGGATGTAAATTATTATTTCGAAAAAATAAATTCTTATTTTTATCTCCTTTTGTGGCCACTTACTTTATTGAAAAAGTAGAATTGCACTGGTGACAAATCAACAAAAATAAGGTCTCCGTACTGTTTACTACATAGGAAATATTAAGTGGAGTAGTTTCCATTATAATTATAATTTAGCAGCCCTCTTTGGCTATATATAAACCAACAAATTAGCTGCCGGGTTTTGGCACTTGAAAGAAGGAGGTTTTGGCACTTGAAAAAATCCTTCATTGGTTTTATCGTGACAATACTTCTTTTTTATTTTCTTTTGTCAAATAATATTAGTATGTGGCTTAGTTAATTAGCTAGCACAATATCATCGATATATATCATTTGAAGAAGTTGATCAACTCCTCGAAAGAAGAGAATTCCAGGGCTTAGCTACGCTAACTAATTGATCATTGATGCCAAGTTATTCTACAAGATTGAATACACTAACTCTTGAAAGCTGAGGCGTAATTAAAACAAAATCATCATGCAAAATCTCCATGTGAAGAGTACTCTATTCGTGCTTAACCAAGCGTCTGATATTTATGAGATTCATAACTCGTCATCTATCACTCATATCTATTTGTCTAGAATTTTAGAATAGTTTGTCTGCACGCATAGCTTTTTTTCAATACATTTTCCATGTAAACTAAAATCAATTCCTTAATTACTCTATCCGTGCTTAACCAAACGTTATTTTTTCTTTTTTCAAGAAAAGAAAAGGTGTCTTTTCGTACATAGGAGGAGAAATACAAAGAAAGAGAAGAACACCCTTCAAACTATTCTAGCTTCACATAGATCTAAGGAAGTTAACAATGGTAGTTTTGAAAAGAGCTGTAGCGCATAGACAAAAGCGAAGAACACCAATCGGGTTTTACTCATGTGGAGAAGAATTAATGTTTAATGTTTAATGTTTTTCCCTATGTGCTTGACGTTTAGTTAGAGACATTATGGGGTTAATTTATGATTAAGTTAGGACTGGTCAAAGTGGGCAGAATCACAACATTGTAAAAGGGGAGCCGATAATAATGAAAATAGAAGGATTGATGTGAATAAAATAAAGTAAGAAAGGGTCCAGAGAAACAAAATACATTTTGGAGGGCCAAGTACGTGTATAGAATGACAAAAGCCTCAAGTATGAGGACTAAAATGAAGGACTCTCAAAGTTCAGGGTGCCATGGCCCCATTAAAATCACATGTAGCTCTGCCGGCACCACCTACTAACTTACCTCGGGCAAAGATATTAGGCTAAGCTTGGGACACGTCTATACTAAGTTTGGCAATGGTGAAAAGAACCATAAATCCTCGGGTAGAGATAGTATTCCCTGTAGATGAATTTAATGGGTTTTGGACTTTTGGTGTGATGTCAAGATTATATTGATAAGCACGATGGACCCATTGACCTGAACGAGTGTGGAGACTTGAGAGTTAAGAACCTTAAAGGCTTGTTTGTTTGCTTTCATATGGTGATAATCGTAAACCCTAAAATCCTCAATTCCACAAAAACCTTTGTAAGTTTCTTATTCCTTTTCATTCTCCCAAATATTCCCTTCTAATCCTCCAACAACAACTTTGTCTACCATATTATGTCATCCCCACATGAGCTCAATTGACTCTTTTACCTGAACAAATTTCACAAGCCCTACTCTAAATCTAATTCAAAGAAATATATATATATATATATCTTCTCTTGTGTCAAGAGAGGGTACGCTCTATTTTCTTCAATGCATTTAATGGTGGTAGAAGTGTAGGTTAATAATATTATAATGCACAAGTCTTCTCTTCCGTGAATACTTGGGACTTGGGAGAAGGAAATGCCCACTTCTCTTTTTAGTAATATCGAGTTAAAACCTTATGGCTAGTATAGCTAAGCAAGCACGAATAAAGAAGCGTTCCAAAATATGATTGGGCAATTTAAAAGGAAAACCAAGATTAAGCAAGGTTGTCTATTCAGTTTTGTTTTGACTGGAGCCGTGTATATATAATATTAGGGGTGATTAAAAAAATTAAAAAAATCAATTAAATCAAAAAAATAAAAAATAAAAAACTGAAAAAACCGAATCAAGAAAAAAAACTGAATTAACTTATTAGAAAACAAAAAAAAAATCCAGTTCAGTTTTGATTTTAAAAGTCTGAAATCGATTAAACCGAACCGGACCGGTTTAGTACCAAACTTCACCTCCACTTCAAACCTAGGTATAAAAGGATTACTGAAACCCTATTCTTCTAATTTCATTTTCTCCCGCAGCCAACCCTCCCCTCCCTCCTTAGTTTGCTCACCTTTCACCCAGAAGGCCCCCTTCCCTCCCCCCTCGCCTTTACTCCCTCTCTTCCCTCTTCACTCTGATTTCTTAGTTTTGTGTGGTTAGAAATGGGAAAACCTAAATATTTTTTTATTACTTACTTACTCGTATTTATTTAGAAAATAGATCTGGGTTTTAATGTTTTTTTAATGGGTTTCTTGAATTGTTTGTGAATAGATAGAAGAATACTCCTAAAAATCTGCTTTGGTTTCCACAACTTGGCTTAATGTTGAATTTCTCATCAATTTTGTATCTAAAGGTGTTTGTTCATCGAACTCACAAAGAAACAACAATTATATGATAGAGTTATTTATGTTGGCTCTTAAGCCCTCATGGTACTCCAGATGACCTCCATTCCTGCATCATGTGATCAGATGATGCTGTCAATGTTTCTATCCATTAAAAAAAGCCAACTTCTTTTGATACCAATTGATATAACATATAATGAAGGATAACAAGATTTATTATAAATTAAAACTCTCAAATATCAAGAATATCATAACTATGAAGAAACTTCCAAAACATCCATTTTTTATTCATTAAAGTCTTATTGCCAATAGGCCATTATAACCCTTTCAAATATGAAAACTAGAAAACCTCAATTTGAATAGGAAAATATGAAAGAATAAATAGAATCCTAATAATACTAAATAAAACTAATAAATCCTAGAAAGTCTTAATAATTAAATAAAAATTATAATACAAATAATTTAGCCTAAAATAATGGTATTTGTATCCCACTTCCAATCTTGTGTCCTTTTTACAATATGGTTGAAGAGTCAACTTGTAATTTATTCATTCATTACAAATATAGTTGGATTTCTTGGGAAAGATCTTGTCTCATGAGGTTAAGCATTAGCAAATAAACAAAGCTTTCTAACTTTTGAAAACCTTTTAAACAATAGTAAAGTCTAGTCCTTCAAAAAATCAAAAGAAGGCGTGGCTTGGGTAACTAAAAATGTTGATGGGATTAAAATGAATAAAAGAAGTCGTCATTTAGTTTTATGATAATTAAAAAACCTTAACTTGTCTTTCAAATGTTATGAGTAAGGGAAAGATAACAATCACCCTATACATCCCACCTAAAATAAGTTGTTTCACTTTTATTTTTAATAATAAAAAATATTTATGATGCTTACATGCTAAAAATTTACCTAAACTAGTAATGTTTATTATTAAAGGTAAGAAACTATTATAACCTAAGACTAATTTAGGGCATGAGCTCGACTATAGGGTTTAATCCTCACTTTTGAGATACTAGTGGTGTACCTAAAAAGATAGTGAATGATAAATTAGACTTCAAACCTATTTTATTTGATTATATTTAAAATGGGTTTGAAGGCCACAACTTTCTCTTGAGAGGTCTCTGTTGAATCAAGTCAACTCAACCTGAATTCACTCGTCATAGGTAGAAGATATAACTTGGTGTTAAAAACAACTAAACAAACATCCATCCATATTCAAAGTTGTAAATACAAAATGGTTATTAGCTAAATTTTAAAACTTTATTTAGGGTCAACCTGGGACAAGGTGTCAGTCACGGATCAGGAAGGTCAACCCGGGTTAATCCAAATCAATGTAAAGATAAAAGTTGTTATTATCATAATTTTAAAACTCAACTTAGGAGTCAATCGGGGCAAAACTCATGTAACAAGTTGGAAGGGTCACCACTGGTTGACACGAGTTAATGTATGGATAAAATATTATAGTCTTAAAACCTGACTCGGGAGTCAACTCGAGGCAAAATTCAAGTTATGGGTTGAGAGGGTCAACTCAGTGAACTCAATTTTTTTTTTTTTTAAATTCAATGGGTTCTTGACCCATGTGTTGTCCAGAGTTGACCTAGGTTTTTGACCGGGTTAGGTCGAGTCAATCCTTTCTCTATTTTTTTTAAATTCGAATTAGTTCAGGCTCCAAATCAACTCGTCAAGTCAGTACTGGTTTTATAATTAGAATTATTATAATATTATTAATTTCAACACTAGATATAAACTAAAGTAAAAAAATAAAATATTAAATTATTATTTTTTAAATATATAAATTTGATAAAAATACATATTAAGAATAAAAAATATTTTTTTATGTTATATTCACCATAACTAAACAAAATAAAGCAACAATAATTTTATCCTATATATTACTATCAAACAAAATTCTATCACAATCTTATTTTCTATCTTTTTTTTTTCTTTATCTTCATTATCTCTATTTTTTATATTCCGGGGAAGTAACTAAAAGCTATATAATTGGTCAAGTGCTCATTAAGTCCTCATTCCTCACTTTATCTTGTCTTTCTCTCCTCGAATCCCGTCTTAGATGACACCTAACACATCATCAAAGGTGCCATCATCCCGTCAGTCCACAATATTCTCTTCTCTGCTTCTTTTTTTTCTTCATTTTTTTTTTGGCTAATTAATTCAATGTTTTTAATTGATAAATGATTTTGTTAGCTCTGTATTTTGTTAGATCAATGTTTTTATTTTAATACAATTATATGAAAAAGTTTGAAACAATATATTAAACATCATGGAGATTTCTATATAGTTTTTGTAAGTCACCATTTCAATTTGAATCCAGAACGGGTAGATCCTAAATAATGTACTTTACTAACATTTTTATAAGTAATCTATTTATGGAACTTAAAAAATATTATTTCTCAAAAAAAAAAAATCTGGCTGTAAAGTAAGACTTTAAATTGAATATCTTTTCTTAAATTAATTCTTTAAAATGCACTTTTATAAAATTTGAAAATAACACGGTCAAAAACTAGATTAATTAGCATTAAAAACAAAACATTAAGATAAAAACAAACAAAAAAGGTTGAGAAATTATAGACGTAATTGTTTCTCACACAAGGAGAAGAAATACATAGAAAAAAATGAAGAAAATTAAAAAAAATATATCTTTTATATCTAATTTAAAAGCATTCTTGATCTAGCTACCTACAACAAGTTAACCTTGCTAAAAAATAAAACTTGTAAAATTCTTTGATAAAATTAGAAACGATCCAACAAAAATATTAAAATTTATATTTCTTTTTTGCAACTAATCCATAATTTTTTTTTTTTTTTTTTTAACTTTCGTTGTCAAATCCTCCAAACACTACTACATCATTAAGTCATAAGAAGTAACAATTCAATTTCAAAATTTCATTTATTGGATTGTAATCTGAGGACGCGGGAGTCGCAGAGCATGGGAACTAGCGAGCATGTGATGAACACACAGCAACAGTCGCGGCCGACATTCAATAGTCTCATGAAATGAAAGTAAGAAAAAGTCACGAAATCGTTTTCTCTTTTTAACTGATTAATTTATTATCTGCAGAAACATCAACTTCACTGTTTGTCTGAACTAGCTTCTCAAATTTCCAACTGGGCCTGTAAGCCTGGGCTAGAAGACGTCCTTGTCCTCATAATTTTGGTGGTTCTAAGCAGCAGCATCTTGAAGTACATAACAGTATGAGATTCATGACCTGTGGTTGTCAAGATCACTGATCTCTCTGCCTCTCTTGTCACGGTTGCCCTACAGCTAATACATCTTTCTTCCCATGCACACAGAAGAGCATTACCGACTATCAACATCACCTTGACTATGTAGACGATACGATAAAAAGGGTGCTCCTGATGCCATATTTACAAGCTGGACATGCTGGCTGGCTCCTACAACCTTTTGCTACTGTGTGTGTGTGTGTGTATATATATATATATATATATATATATGAGCACTTGCACTACTAGCCCCCGTGTATTTATTGAGGTATATAATATTGATGTAGAGAATGTTTGCAAGAGGCAAAACTATCATCTCAAAAGAGGGGAAAGATTTTTAAAAAAATTCTTAAATTGACAGAATTCAATCTAGCTACAATTCTGGGATTTATAATAAATCCTTCTAAGAACAAGATTAACATGATGGACACATCTTATTCGTGGTACTTTAATTAAATTCCCATTAGAATATTATCATTTTTTTGGGGGGTAGCTATCGTTGAATGTTTTATTACTTGATCAACACTCAAAATTAAGAGAGCAAACTTAAGATGTGGGATTTTCTCAACACACCACCACCCATCCATTGAGAAAATTCCATTCACATGCAACCAGGAAAGAAAAGGGACAAAGCATCTCGTTTTCCTACAAGTAATTAAGAACTTATGGATGAAGTCTTAATTGCTGCGCGTGCATCCTTTCCTATCCAAACTAAATGCTCTGAATGAATCTATTAATAGGCTGGACATAGAAAGAGAAAAAGGATGGCAAGTCTCAAGAAGGTACGGGCACTCAGGAGTGTGAGTAATGATTTTGCAATCGAGTGCTTCATGATTGAGGTGGAGGAGGGGAGAGAGAGAGAGAGAGGCTTTATACGATAGACTGTAGATTAATATTATGATAATATCGAGCAATCTCACTAAACTTTTGGACATAAAAAAGAAAGAAAAAA
Organism: Populus alba; assembly: GCF_005239225.2. NCBI lineage: Eukaryota > Viridiplantae > Streptophyta > Magnoliopsida > Malpighiales > Salicaceae > Populus > Populus alba. Next base: position 4,134,693 of record NC_133295.1, read on the forward strand.
TAGCAAGTAAAGTCTATGGAATAGGCATATGTCGAGCTTTAGGGTGAAAAATGGTGGGTTTGGAATGCTTTGTCTTTATTTGGGATTTTGAGGAGTTTCTTTTTGACTTTCTTGGTTCCTTTTCACCTCGGGAACCGAGGCTAGCAAAACAGAAAACACCACCGCCCTGCGTAGGCAGTCAGGATTCAAGGGAAGGAAAGGACACGAGGGTTAAACTGGTTGCGACCGAGCTTTCAATGTCACGAAGATGGTGACATTGCCTTGCATGGCTTGAACATCAAGGAGAGACCTAGACTACAACACTCTCTATGAGAGAGTCTTCTCTCCTGTATTTGTTTGCTCAACCAGAATACTGAATGTCTGAATCTGACTTGAACTACCCACACTCAACATTCATTGCGAATTATGGTCAAAAGGAGGATTGTAACTTACTTTGCCTGTCAGAACACTTACAAATTTCCTGCCCCATCTACACTACATGTAAGAATCATTCTCCTGCCTTTATCCACATAACTATTACTTTAGTTTTTAATCTATCAATATTCTCTCCTTATATCCGAGCAAAATGTGTATATATATATATATATATATATATATGCTAAAAGAAAATAGTAAATCATTGTAGAAATAATATAATTATAAATTGTTTTACCATTCGGCAGGTGATGTAGCGGTGAAAAATATGTAATTTTATTGTTTTAAAAAAATTGCTTAATTTTTTATACTTCATATATTTATAACTTTACGCATTACCTCTTTATCATTATTTGCTGTTCTTATTTTATTCTTTTGTATTTTTTTAGTTTTGTTTTTCGTTAAATATTTTTTTGAAAAAAATCATTATTTTTTATTCTTTACATTTGAAATATATATCACTATATATTTGGCATATTTATATCATTATTTTTGTTTTTATCTTTATTCTTTACACTTGAATTAGTAAGAAAACATGTCAATACTTTTTTTATTGACACTTATGGTTCTCCATTTAATTAATTAAAGCATGTAAAGGCCTTTTGATTTATAATTAAGATTTTTTTATTATTATTACATATAAACATTAACTTTTTATTATATTATATTTTTTACTCAATGTAAAAAAAAATGTGTTAATAAAACTTACACATTTCATTATTTTGCTATATATATATATATATATATATATATATATATATATATAAGGTGAGTCGAATAAATACGTTAAATATTTTTTTTTGTTTATTGACATAAATAATTTTCAATTTATTTAATTAAATGCATCTGATCCACGACGGAAACATAAGTCAAATAGCTAGTTACTACATGATTTGATGTTGTAAACTTTTCATTTTAACCCCCCCCTCTCCTCCCAATAAATCTTTAAATTGTGAAAATTTGAATTGATATTTCACCTTCTATCTTCTATCAATTCCAGTGTTGGAAAAGGCAAATAGTGGTGATCGTGGAATTTATAGATTTCCATGCGAAAGGGATTTCCATGAATTATAGTTAAAGAAACGGTCGTTATGCGATCTTCTCCCGAGTTGCTCATCACCAATTTTGACCTTTTGCCTTGTCCAATTTTTGAACAACAACAGTCTACTACTTTGTCCATTTCATCTCCAAAAAAAAAATTAATAATAATAATAATAATAATAATTGGTGGGGACTTGGGGCAATTTCATTCATATATACACGCAGAGACCAAGTATAATTTAAGCCATGCTAATGCTAAAATAGTTTACACACAACAGGAACGACAACCAGCAAACGAGTTTATCCAAAACGAATTGCCAAACACAATTTATAGAAATTAGCACCAGCTAAGCATCAAAGTTGGAAGCAAACAAATCTCTAAAAAACATGCTGAGGCAATTTGGGCCGGGCCGGGCTTCCATGGTCTGTGCTTGACCCAATATTCAACCATATTAGCAAACTTTTCCTTTTTACTTCTGTAGCAATTAAAAAATAATAATAATTTCATGGCTTTTTTATAAATTTACAACTAATCATTCAATTCTGACATTGGCCCACATGTATCACTGATTTGTAGAGGCCAAAATTCATTAAACGTACCGATGAAAAGACGCGTCAATAGGAAGACCTCCATCCTTGTTATTTCACGTGACAATAAAAATATATTTCTTTATGCAATCATGCCTGCTTTTTTTTTTTTTTAAATAATAATAATTTATAAAACAATTATTAGCACAAAGCTAAGCACCACCCAGCTGGTCCAACTATCATGGTGCATAAAACAAAACTGAGACATAATTAATATATAGTTGGACGCTTTATATTGTCAAGCGACTGCTCTTGAACAAAAATTGCAAGTGAATTTTGGGAATTGTTGTAATGAAGTTTTAAGGGTTCATCCATGTGTGTGCAATATGTATAGAGTATGTTTATAATTATTTTTTATTCAGAAAAATATTAAAATAGTATTTTTTTTATTTTTTAAAAATGATTTTTTATTTTATCGCATTAAAATAATCTAAAAACACAAAAAAATATTAATTTAAAACAGAGAAAAAAATAAAATTTTTTAATTTTTTTTTTAAAAGTGCTTTTGAAATATAAAAATAAAAAAAAATCTTTAGAGATGAATTTTTTTTTTTTTATCTAGTTTGGTTTTTGATATTAAAAAAAAAACCCAGCAAGACTCTCTCTCTTTTTTATTTATATATTCAGAAATAAATTTAACTGGAAATTAGTTCACAAATTTCAAATTGGTTTTTTAAAGATAAAAATCAACAAAAACATGTGGGTTTTTTGAACTTTTCAGGGCTTTTCATAGCCCAATTCATTGCCTAATTTTTTTGGGCTTTCGTTACTTGGGCTGTTTAAATTTGATAGCCTAGCTTGGGACACTAATCAACTTTTCAGGGCTTTTCATAGCCCAATTCAATTGCCTAATTTGTTTGGGCTTTCGTTACTTGGGCTGTTTAAATTTGATAGTCTAGCTTGGGACACAAATCATAATTGTTATATGCACAGCTATAATACGCACAACATTATTAAAAATAAACTTAAGAGGTTGCTCAAGCTGGGGGAAGTTCAGCATGCTAAAGAAAGGTTTAAAGGAGTACGGGTGGGTCTAAGCTTTCTAAACTGAAAGGCATTTAATGCACGTTGAAGCTGCCATGTTTGCTAGCAATGTACTGTCCTGCTTTTTTTTTTTTTTTTAATTACCATGAATATCTATACCAGTTTGAACATATCTCAATTAATATTAATTGATATGATTATCTTACTTTTTCTTATGCGGAAAATATAAAGACTTGGTAAAGCATGCTGATAGGTTAGTATGATTTTTGCTTAGCTAGGTTATGGACAGCTCAGTTGATTTTATTTTATTTATTAAATAAACCAGTTTGATAAAAGTTTTTTTAAAATAAAATACAAGAAAAAAAATTTTTTTTTTTCAGGAAATAGGATGTTTTTAACACAAGTGCTATTGAAAAACATAGTTTTATTAACAAATGTTAATAGTAATAGTGGTTATAAACAACAGTTAATGACGACGGTAGGTGTTTACAACCACTATTGTCAATAGCAGTTGTGTCAAACAACATAACTCACCCTAAAATTTTACATAAAACAAAATCTAAACTACTGCTACCAAAAGTCAAATAAAATCATGAATTATCAAACCTCAAACCCATAAACAAAATCGTTGGGATCGAGGAGTCACCATCTAGTTGTTTGATTCAGGGTCATTAGAAGACCCGAGTGTATTGGTCTTATTAGAAATTCTAAGGGTATGAAACTAGTTGTGACTAAGAAAACTCTGAACACCCTATCACATCTTACTTGAGATAAACTGCATTGTGTGATCAAGATATGGTTTAATAGTTTTGATGAATTCCTAAATGATGGTATGTTTATGACTCAAGATAAAAATTTACTCCCATGAATGAATCTAGCATTTTAAATTTATTATAGGCTTGTATGTCCAAATAAAGTCTCATAGGAAAGGGTCTATATAGATACCCTAACAAGGTTCACATATCCTAAAAGGCAAAATGTTTCTTCAAAACCCGTATTTTTTTGTGAAAAATACTCCCAATTAAAATTGATAAATATTTAAAATAATCCAAAAAAATTTCTAATCAACTCCTGGTATTTAATCACCAGTCAACTTATAAGTCCAACATTCATATTAGGATGTTGACCATCAATTTTTATGAATTATAATTTAAGAGTTATTGAAATATTTTTCAAATCCTTAAGAAATTTTACAAACTTTGTGTAAATTCTAAAAGATGTAAAAGAAAATCAACACAAGTAGTTTTTTAAAATCATGCTAAAATTTCTTTTCTTTTTTACAAATAAAAATGTAATTTTAATAAGTATAGGGTCATATGCAATAAGAAAAAAATAAATTTTTTATTTTATTTTTCTTTTAAGGTCATGATTGGTAAAACCATATTTTTATTCAAAATAAAACTGTTGAAACAGGTTTAAGGACGTGTTTGTCAAATACGTCTTTAAGCTAAAATTCCTTTTATCAAAACAATTGCAAACCAAACAAAGCCTTAAGTATTTGACTTGATTTTGATTCGACCAAATCGACCTAAAAACACTTGTTCAACCATGAACATAACATAAAAAACTAAGGTTTCACCAAAAACTAAATCAAATATAGATTTAAACCGAAAGAAATCAAAACTAAAAAAAACACAAAAAATGTAAAATTTTTTAACGATAACGGATCAAACACCAAAGAAAATAAAGAGCACAAAGAGCAATGAAGGCATTCAAACTCAAACATGACAATGTAAAAATCAAACCAAACCAGATTCCAAGCAAAAAAAAGGCAAGGTTTTGTTCGTAATCATGCAAAGATAAAAAATCAAGCATCCATGTTCTTCAATTAACACTAAGAAGCTATGATTTGATCAAAATATATTTAGGTAGTCAAAAGAACCCAAGAATCTAAATTATGAATACATGTTATTGGTGCATTTTAACCCTAGATTGTTTGCATGTTTGTCTAAGAATTAACCAAAAACAACTCAGAAACAAGAGGTTGAGGCAAAGTTCATGCGAAGAATATGAACTTAAAACTATAAAATTTTCAAAAATTAAAGAACTAATGCTGAAACTCAGATTTTGCCTCCTAGGCCTTTAAACAAATTACTTTTGATCCTCAAAATAGCTAAAAAAGAAGAGGTTACAACAAAGTTCATGTTAAGAACATAAACCTAAAATCTAGAAAATTTTCAGAAATTGAAGAACTAATGCCAAAACCCACATTTGGCATTCTAGGTATTTAAACATACGACTTTTAGTCATCACAAACCACATTACCAATACTAAGCATAGTTAAATCCAAATAACATCAAATCATCAATAACATGTATGAATTTCAAAAGTTCAAAACTATAAAAAATAAATAGAAAATATATTCATGCTATTTGAAATCAAAACTTGATATTTTTAAAATTTATATGCCAAAATATACTTGTATGAACGATGAACTTGTACTAAAAAACATCAAATTGATCACATGTTTTTAAAATCTTTAACCCACAAATAAAAACAACTTACTATTTTATTAAAATAAAAAAGATCCAAACACCAATCAAAATACCTCAAATATATCATTAACATGTTATTGGGCTAAAAATCAAGAATCATGCCTTTAGTGCAAGGCTCACTAGCATAATATTGACCAAAACTAGAATAAACTATCATAATAAAAGCTTAAGCAATCTAAAACATGCTTAAAATAAGAACAAAAACAAAATAAACTCTGTCGAAAAAAACAACATCAAAACATGTTTAAACATTAAGAAATCATAAATGAGTAGGCCACATGGACTCTGCTATTGAGTTTTCACATGGTTATATACCTTCTTTAAGTTTACTAGTTATAAGCTGCCACTTCCATTCTTTTTTCCCTCTTACTTTCTCTTTCACCTTTTATGTTAAGTCTTTGAACTTTCACACTAAGGTGTTTTTACAAAGTACATCCTCACGTTCTTCTTCTTCTTCTTTCTTTTTTTTTTCCCTTTGATTTCTAGGGATATTTATAAGATTTTTTCTATGTTTTTTTATGGATTTCCTCAATTAATGATTAAAGCTCAATCATTTGATCAAAATTAGAGAGCTTTAGAAAAATATTAATAGCTAGAACCTAAGTACTTCAATGGGTTTTTAGGAGGATGATTTTGCCTAGGTGGTTTTCTCTTTCTTGGAGATAAATGCATGCATTTCTCACCTTCTGTTCTTATATGAAAATTTATGGCCCTTGATAAGAACCTTCTAGAAGTTTTTTAAGTGTGAACACATAGTTTAGGTTAGGTGGTTTTGCATAAATAAGTATCTTAGTTAAGACTGACTAAGTTAGCCATTTTCAAGGCTTCGCCGGAAAAACTTTGATGTAAACATCATATCGGATACCACCTAAACTTGGTAGAAGAGATGCAAACCTTTTATTTGGATATATCCTTGATCTATTTGGAGGTTGTAGAAGGTGCTACTCAATCAATTCAAAATCTGAAAATGCAGCAATAACTTATCATGTACAAGATATTGGAGAGTTTTTACGGAAGAAATGGGATGTAAACATCTAATTTCTTTTGCAGATTGCTAAACCGTTTGTGATCTTTTTCAGCTTTTTCTGATCGTTTTTCATTTTAGCTTTGCCAACTCCTTACAAGGTAAGATTGTCGGATCATTTTCGTGTCTTTTTTAAAGAGAATGTGTTCCGATGCGGAATTTAAAGCTATTTCAGGCTATTTTTTTCGGTCAATTTGGTTTTAATATTCATACTGTTGTGGATCAATCTTCAATATTTACATTTCTCATTGCGGAAACTTTTCTGGTATGGTTGTTTCAGAGTAGGGTTTCTTGTTCTTGGTTGTAAAGTATAAGTCTGTTAGAATGAGTTCTTTTAAAAAAGCCCCGTTTGAGCGGCTGTCAGATGTGATTTTAGGATATACATTTTAAGCTGGACCAAGGGGAACAGGATCATCTGGTTGTTTTCAGTGGGCATTTAAGATTATGCATAAAAGTTTAAAAATTTTCGACAACAAACTTATTGTTTTTTCGTCTTGGATCCATATAGAAGCAGCTTTAATTAAGGTGGACTGTTGCTGGCTTTTGATAGTTTTAGACATGAAATTACATATAATGCTCACATTGCATATCTCGATACCTGTAACTGTACTTGGTTCTTTTTTTTTCTTTTTTCATTCGACAAGGCCGTTGCCTTCGCCTTTGCTTTTGACACCTGTTAAGGTCCCTGTGTGCTATATCAGGCTTTCAACATTTATTGAAAATAATGTTGTTCTTCCACCTTACACAAAGAAGAACATGACTGGTTGTGTTATTAAAACTATTTTCCCCCTTTCGTTGGTTCCTCTGTAGGCTACTTTTTCTGCAATTTCTTCATAGATTTGTTGAAACTGCAGCTGGCACCTTGCCCCGCTGTTTCTTTCAAACTAGCTGCAAGTTCTCTGCTGCATTAAATTCTGCTACTTCTTGTTTCGACCCGTTTAATGCATCGTTCTTTTTTAAATGTTTTCTTGGGGTCTTTCGCCATTTTCCTGATTCATGTTCCTTGCGTTCTTTAGTTTGTTTTGCATAGATGTACACATATTCGATGTTGTTTCTGTTGAGAATGGAACATAAGTCTCAATGCAGTGTAGGGTTTCATCTTCATTAAATTATCAAGGAAGGGTTTCTTGATTCATTGATCTGTTTTTGTTTTTTCTATGGAATTTCTAGGATTCTATTGCAGCTGCAAGCCTTTGGGAATTTGAACAATTCAGATAACTTCTTTGCGAAAACCAGGTTTCTCAGATTCACTTCAAGCAACAGTCGTTAAGAAAACAAAAATGAGAATAGTGTTCACCTTGCGATCTGGGAGCCTGCTTTTTTCCACAGCTCATGCTTTTTTTTCTCATTTGGAACTCATGTTTTTACTGACCTTCTTGGTATCCCCTTTACTCACCTGAATTTCCAAGCACAGATTTTTACTTATAATTAGGTTTTTCGTCGCATGTCAGGGAGCACGCACAGATGCTTTTACCTACATTAATTGAACTGTAACATGCTTTCTTGAATATTGCTATTTTTAGCAATCTGCATTTAATTTTTTTTTTTTTTTTTTCCAGGACGCAACTTTTTCCAAACTTTAGTCAGGCGAACATTCTATTTGCTTTTGATATTATCTTTAATAAGTCAAAGTTACTTTTGTTTTTTCTAGATTGAGGAAGTTAATGTGTTCCTCGTTTTCATCAAATTAGTTTATTGCTAATATTATATAGCGACCTTCTCTGTTTAGTATTGTAATCAGAACAATATAATAAAAACATACATTTATGGTATTGAGCGCAGTTCTACCAATTATTTCATACAAAAATCTTCTTTAATTCTGTTTCTGCAATCTGTTTTCAACAGATTTGATATCAGAGTTGATTTCTTCGATTCTTCTTCATCAGTTATCTCTACTTTTTCCTATACAACAACTTGGATTCCAATCTTCGATGAAGAACATTATGAATATTGAAATTCTCAGATTCATCTTCAATTTCATAACATTTATGGACATTAGTTGATGAAAAATATGAAGAACCATCTCAAACAGTTTATGAAAAATAAAATTATACTAGATGATTTACTCGCACTACATCAATGTTAAAGTTGATTTTTTCTTGAACATAAAAAATATATTCAAGGAAGCTTAAATACAAGTCATCCTAGATGCGTGAAACTGGGCTTTTTAAGCTTAGTTATGTTGGGTTACCCAGGTCATGCCTGTGTGGCTGATTTTTATTTTTTTTTAGCTTTTAATTTTTTTCAATCTTCTTCTTCTTGAGTTTTTGATTTTATATTACTATTTTTTATTTTATACCACACGTATTTTTCTTTGAAAATTATAATGATTTGTAGCAATTGTAGCAATAAGATGATTTTTGTGAACTAAATTAAGAAGTTTAATAATATTTTTAATTGTTGATGATGCGTAATGCATTTAGGTAGATCTTTAATAACATTATCTTAACAAGTTTAATTATTTCTCTATTGCATTCTATTGGCATAAATCTTTTTGTAAAGTTAATTTGTGGATGGTAAATCACATGATTATACACAGAAAGAAAAACTAATTTTGATAAAATTGAAGTATATTTTCTAGTCATCTGACGTAAAAACCCCACAAAGGGATGTTCTTTTTAGGATATGATAACACTTAATAAATTTGAAAGAATATATCTTCTTTTTCTCATTGGACAACAATTTATTCTCAGAATTGTTTTTGTGCATTTCTCATGTGTTCCCTTTCTAATTAAATTGCATTCTTTTGATTTTGATGAGTGATCCACTGGTTTGCCTTACAGTTTCACAAGCGTGGACTTTTTAATTTGGGCTAGGCGTACTAGCCTATTTAAGACCACATGCCTAACATGTTTAGTTCTTTACTAGTTACATTAACCCCCCCAGGCCGTGGGTTATTTTTTTTTTTAGATTTTTCTGCAAAGTTAATATTCAAGAATTATAGGTTTAGCTGTAACGTCTGACCAAGAATAATATTTATAATATTAAAAATAACATTAAACTTGTATGACCCAAGTTTAAGTGGGTCTGACTACAATACCAGATTCAATAGCCTTAGACATGAGTCTGACTGCAAAGTTGTATCATAAAAGTGTGATAATTAAATATATTAATTAAAAAGAAAAAGAAACCAACATAAAGAAAAAAAACTTATGGAGAAAAATAAAAAAAAATCTGAATTAACTGGGTTAAACTTGCAAATCAGGTTAACCCGTCAAACCTTGGATTCTTATCATGAAAGTTTGATAACTAAACAGGAAAAAAAAATTGACGGGTTACCCAGAATTCACTGTGCTAACTCGTCAAACTTGAGATCTGTATCATGAAAGTTTGATAACTAAATAGAAAAAAGATTTAATATTAATGAACTATACTAAAAAAAGATTAATTAAAAGGAAAAAGCAAAGAGAAAAAAACCTACAGGAAGAAGAAAAACTAATGAAGAAAAAGGAGAAAAATCTGAATCAACTGGGTTAGTCCGTCAAATTTGGGATCTGTATCATAAAAATCTGATAATTAAATAGAAAAAAATAATATTAAGAAAAAAAATTAAAAAACAAAGAAACAAAGAAAAAAGCAAAAAAAAAAAAAAAACTAAAGGCAACAGATTTTTCATTGTGGACTGCATTGTATAGTCCACAGTAAAAACCTTAAAAAGAAAAAGAAAAGGAAAAAAAAACAAACAAAGGCATTCACAACGGGTTAATTTTTTATCCTTGCATAATATATATATATATATATATATATATATATATATATATATAAAAGCTAAGATCTAAGAATGTTAGGTCTTACCGCAAAGATATATCCAAAAATCTTGGGTCTAGCTGCAACGTTTGACCGGAAAGTAATATTTATAATATTAATAATAATATTAAACTTACATGACTCAAGTTTAAATGAGTATGGCTGCAACACCAGATCCAAAAGCCTTGGATATGGGTCTGGTTGTAAGGTCGTGTCATAAAAGTGTGATAATTAAATATATTAATTAAAAAGAAAAAAAAACAAAGAAAAGAAACAAAATGAAAAAAAAAAAACTAATGAAGAAAAATTAAAAAAAAAATCTTTATTAACTGGGTTAACTCTTCAAACTTAAGATTCACATCATGAAAGTTTGATAACTAAAAAAAAAAAAAAAAAGACAGGTTAACCAATAATTAACTGGGTTAACTAGTGAAACCAGGTTAACCTGTCAAAGTCGATATATGTGTCATGAAAGTCTGATAACTAAATAGATAGAAATTTAACATTAACAAACTAAACTAAACGAAAAAAATTAATTAAAAAGAAAAAAAAAAAGGCAAAAAAAAAATGTTTGGGTTAACTCGTCAAATCTGGTTAACCCATTAAATCCAGGACCAATATCATGAAAATTTGATAACTAAATAAATAAAAATTAACATTAACAAACTAAATTAAATGAAAAAATTTCTTAAAAGAAAAAAAAAAAAAAAAAAAAAATTGATAGGTCAGCCCAGAATTAAGTGGACTAACTCATGAAATCAAGTTAAGCCGTCAAACCTGAGATATGTGTCATGAAAGTTTGACAACTAAATAGAAATAAATTTAACATTAACAAACTAAAGTTAACTAAAAAATTAATTAAAAAAAAAAAGCTAAAAAAAATTCAGGTTAACTCGTCAAACCATGTTAACTTATTAAATACCCTAGGATCCATATCATGAAAGTCTGATAACTAAATAAAAAAATTAATTATTAATAAACTAAATTTTAAAAAAATAATTAAAAGAAAAAAAAAACAAAGAAAGAAGCAAAAAAAAAAAAAAAAAAAAAACAACCCTAAAGGCATAAGAAAAAAACAGACAAAAACTTAAAAAAAAATAGCTCAAAAAACAAAAAGAAAAAAGACATCTCAGCAAAAAAAAAATAATAATAATAACGCATGAGTGTTTTAGTATATGTTAGAATTTCATTTTTCTTTGAATTTAAATCTAAATTATGATTAAAAATTTATTTGAGATTTGTTTATTGAGTACCACTTAATTTTATGTTTTTTTTTGTTTTGCTTAGATCATTAGCCTTTTTCTATTAAATTAGCTTTCATGATGTTTTTTATTTTCTTATAAAATTATTTGATTAATTTTTTATATATATATGTCTATTTTACTATCGTGTTGTTAAATAAAAAAATGATAAAAAAAAATAAATTTTTTTGATCCAACTAGATTACGTGCTTGACAAATTAACTCAAAATCTCATCATCTCAATATTTTAAACACAATATTAAAACACCATCTCCTTGAATTTTTTTCAAAGGTCAAATTGGATTTTTTTTTCTTGGTTAAATGGTTCATGTTTTTCCTTGCTTGGTTGATCGGGTCATATGAATTTAATTATGTTCATCATCTTTTTGGGAAGTAATGCCTTGAGATATTTCTCAAATTTCATTTTGGTTTTTTTATTTGAAAATTATACGCTTTGGTTGAAAACTTTATTTTGTTCACGTTTAAGTCTTTGAATTTAATAGAAGAGACAAAGTCGTCAAAAAGCAAAAAAATAAGAGAGAAAGTGATTGATTGTTCATATTTCAGCAACAGAAAAACCTATTATTAGTGTCAATTGATTTCATTTGATAAGAGAAGTTCTATTAAGATATTTTTTTCTTTTTATCTTGCTAGAAAAAAAAAATCAAAGTTGAGAAAGAAATCCTTTTCCAGTTTAATTTGGTGTTTTTGGATAAATTTTAAATTTGTTTCGAGTCAAGTAATTAGTTTATTGATGTTTCAAAAATGTTTTATGCTAAAATGATATTTTAAGTTAAAAAAACCTCAAACTCCACAAAAATCAAATATCCTCATCTTTTTCTCATCTTAACGAGTAAGTCATTAGCTGACATGAACAATTAATTTTAATTTTTATAGGTATATGTGATCCTTAAATCTCTTTATTAAAAATATGCATAAAATATTATCTTTGCATTTAAATATATATATAAACTTGCACATAGTAGTAGATATATTAAGATGCACAATTTAATGCTCATGTACAGTACTCGTTGATATTTGAATGTTTTGAGAGAATCTAACCACCGAATATCCTATTGGGATTCATACTTTATTCGGACAGTGATTCAGCAGCATATTCGCATATCCATTTGTTTCTGCTTCTGTCATGTTCTTCTCTCTCTCTCTCCACTCAAGTAGCTAACGGAAACTGCCCACAGTTTGTCTCTGTTACAACTCGCTGCTTCTTGTACAGAAACCTCAAAAATTTCAGTTTTATGCCTGCCTAACTGAAGCTTCGAAGTTATTAAAGCAATAAAGAAAACAGAAAAAATCAACTGATGATACTGAAATTAATTTATAAGATAAATTTTAAGTGATGTCATAAAATAAATTTTCAGTTCCAGCAGCTTCCATAATTCCATTTTTTGTGTGGCACAGTTCCGCCATTGTCACGAGCTATTGGATTTCTTTTTGCTGTGGGTAATCCGAATTGGCTAATTTTGGGAGTGTTGATGTAGAAATTTCCATACCTAACATGGCCTACGTATTGATGAATTATTGAAATGTAATAGTTTCATCACCACGCTCAACTTTTCATGTCTATTATTTTCTTACGCTACAGTTAAATCAACCAGCTATCTTTGTCTATAAAATAGAGCCTCGTAGACTAAAAATGATAGGACCTGGACTGGACTCCTTCAGCTTAGAGAAGTTTGCAAGTTACTATTTCGAACAAAGCCTTATTCCCACCAAGATTCTGTTCTGTGTATCCATTTCACCTCTATCTGAGTTTTTTTCTCCGTTCAGCTCTAGCTAGAGAGACATGGCAGCAGGTCTTAGCAACAAAAACATGGTTCTATGCCTTGTTTTGATGATTGGTAGTTTTGGTTTGTGTCTGGTCTCGACACATGCAGAGCTTCGAAGGTTTGAACAGCCTGCAAAAACTGACGGGACTCTTTCCTTTCTGGTGCTTGGAGACTGGGGCAGAAAGGGTGCTTTCAACCAGTCTGAAGTTGCTCTTCAGGTTCTACCAGCTTCCTTGCTTTTCTTTAATTTACACCATGTTTTTGTATGCGTGTGCGCGTGTATGAAGGGAGTTGGAGAAAAGTAATGCAACATGTAACTGGCATTTCCATGTTTTGAAGAACGTTCCTTCAATTAATTCCTGCCTCTGATTTGCATGGATACAGATGGGAAGGATTGGAGAGAAGCTGGACATAGATTTTGTAGTATCAACAGGGGACAATTTCTATGATGATGGATTAACTGGTGAACAAGACAAAGCATTTGAGGAATCGTTTACCCAAATCTACACCGCAAAGAGTCTGCAAAAGCAGTGGTATAGTGGTGAGTACAAAAACTGGCACAACTAATGATTTTGTTTCAATATTGATCATACTGGATCAGAAATCTTTAACTTTTTTCTTATCTTTTTTTTTTTTTTGCAGTGTTGGGAAACCATGATTATAGAGGGAACGCGGAAGCACAGTTAAGCCTTCACCTCAGGAAAATAGATAGCAGGTGGCTTTGTTTGAGATCTTTCATTGTCGATGCTGGTGTGTAGCTTCTACTTTTCAAGTGTTCCCTTTCCTTCATGTCATATACAGCCTACACTAGCTATTTTGTTGGAATTTTCAATTGTATAGGACGTATTCATCCAAGAACTAATTAAATCATTTGGTTTTCTGTAGAATTGGCTGAAATTTTCTTTGTGGACACCACTCCTTTTGTCCAATCATACTTCACTGATGCCGAGGGCCATACCTATGACTGGAGAGGCATTGGTTCTCCTAGAGCTTACATCGCAAACCTAATAAAGGTGTTTATGTTCATTATTGTTCCACTTTCAAAATAATGCATCAGGTTGACAGCATGTGTAACATTAACAGCCACTCAATTAGAGGCCTATGATCAACTGTGTAAATAATCTGTGGATAATTTATCTGGTGGACTGTACCCTTTTTTTGGGAGCAGGATCTAAAGTTGGCGTTGAGCGAATCGAGTGCAAAGTGGAAAATCGTCGTGGGTCATCACTCAATTAGAAGTATTGGACATCACGGGGACACCAAGGAACTTGTAAGCAAGCTTCTTCCAATCCTGAAGGTAAACACAATCACTCGAATTCAGTTCCCCTTTTCTCTGATAAAATGGTTCTCGACACAAGATTGGAGCTGATCCTCTGCTGTTTTCACTAAATTCAGGCAAACAAAGTGGATTTTTACATGAATGGACATGACCATTGCCTTGAACACATCGGAGACACAGAGAGGTACACCTTAAACGATGTGTGGTAGTGGAAACTGGAAAGAGTTTACGAAAATGTTACTAATGGTGAACAATTTTTTTACAGTCCAATACAGTTTCTAACTAGTGGAGCTGGGTCTAAGGCATGGAGGGGTGACATTAAAAAACGAAAGACAGGCGGGCTAAAATTCTTCTATGATGGTCAAGGTTTCATGTCTGTGCAGTTGACTCAGGATGCAGCAGAGATTGCATTTTATGATGTTTCTGGCAATGTTTTGCATAGATGGACGACAACAAAGTTGCTTTACTCCTCAATATAAGGATCTAGAGCTAGAGGATCGTCATTTGTTATAGTTATATTTTCTTAATATCATTATCGTGCTCATTCTTTGTCAATGGGCACTATTTTAATGGCGATCCAGTCAGTGTCGCATCAAAAAAGAAAAAAAAAGTGCAGGTGTCATGAACATGATGAAAGTGGTCAAGCTTCTATCAATCTTGATGGGATTCCCTTGCTTGCCTCACACCAACGAATCTTTTATTAAACAAAAAAAAACAGAGAGAAAGGAAAAATGGGTTTTACAAGAATAATTCACCCATAAAATCTGGTAAATCAGAGCTTTAACAGATGAACTAATCCAATAACCTGGACAATAAGTGCAATTGACTCTGTCTAACGGTAGGATCTAGCTGAGTTCTACCGCTACCATGAAAAGGTGAGATTGGCAAGCTCTGTACTCAATAGTGATGAACTTACAGTAACATTCCATTATGGATTATATGTCAAATTAGGTCCAGGCAACAAGCCAGCAACCTTACAGCATCACCTTCAAACCATCTTCGTTCCTCGAATTTCTTGTCCATCTATGAAGATGGACAAACTTCATGTCTTTTACTTTGAACAAGACAAAGTAAGAAATTTCCTGGAAAGTGGATATGATGAAGACCCTGGATGGATTTGGTCCTCCAATACTATTCAGTGTTAGTCTTTTGCCACGAATGAATCTTTATCCTGAGAATGCATGGATTCTGTTTGAAGCTCAATAATAACATTTTGTTTTTTCCTTCTGAGGATATAATGGCTGGTTTCCGTCACCATTTCACTTCAATGCACCTCATATGCAGTACCTGCTTCAAATTATATTTTAAAAAAGTTATTTTTAATATCAGTATATTAAAATAATTTAAAAATATATAAAAATATATTTTAAATAAAATAAAATTTAAAATTTTTAAAAATATGATTTAGATCGTGTTTCTAAATATATATTTTGTATTAACCTGTCAAGAAGAAATTAAATAGAGTACAATATAATTCAATATGTTAAGGGCCGGTTGTTAATATGGAGCAGACCCTAGCCTACTTGAGAAATTTTGAAGATGTTGGAATTGATTATTGTTAATTTATTATTGTACTCTTGGTGACTTTCCTGTGGAAGGGGGGGGGTGTTGTACGAAGAGTTTACTAATTACCATCATTTATAAAACGTGCGGCTTTTTTTACTGCTCAACCTTTTATAATTTACTGTAGATTGATTTTAAAAAAAAATTAAATTTGTTTCTCCAACATTTTTTTTGTTTTCATAATTAAGCTATTTTGAGCATGTTTTTTTTAGGACTCTGAGCTAAATTCAAATAAAGAGGGCTTAAGTGAAAAATATGGATGATATATATAATGGCTCTGTAATTTGTTTGAAAAATTTATTTTGACCTCTCATCTTTTTAATCTATTAAGTAATTGATCCCTAAAATTTCTAAACATTATATTTTGATACCATAATTTAATCTTCACTTTTTTAGTTCTTTTTTAGTAGAGGAGAGATGAGGTTGTCGGATTTTATCTAAGAAACAAAAAATTATATTTGGCGATAATTCTGACCACTAAAACAGTCAATTTTGTATTAAATGGTTTAATATAACAAGAAGAGTTAAGATTAAGTATTTTCTTCCCTTGAAAACACCCAAAACATATATCTAAGCTTTGAAAGATTTTTTTTGCTTTGGGTTGATTATGGGTTTTAGGATGGCTTCTTGTATTTTTTTTTTTTTGAGGCTATAGATTAGTTAAATAAGATTTTAAAAGTGTTTCCTAGATGTTTTGGGTAAAAATAATAGGTTGAAATAGGTTCTTGAGTTATAAAAACAGGAGACTTGTTTTTCTAGCCATTATAGTGGCTAGATTCTGGACAACTATATACAATATGTTGTCTATTTTTTTAGCAAAAAATGGGGCAGACGATGCTTCGAAAAAAAAAATTAAGCCTCATGTGCAAGCCCTTTCTTTATGGGCTAGGCACTAAGCTTAACTTACCAGGCCCATAACGCTTGGCCTTATTTTTTTTTAATTACTATTTTTTATATGTATTTTTAAAAACAATTTTTGTGTTTAAGTTTTGATTAATACCCCTTCTCTATAATTTTTTTATGTTTCTTTAACCTTTTCAAATTTTTATTTTATTCAATAAATTTTATGTGGGTTTTAGATTTTTGTTACATATTGATTTTTATAAACATATTCATTAAACATCACCAGGTAAATAACTTGTATTGTAATATTAAATATCTTGATCGATATTTGTCACTTAATTTTCTCAATTATGTTTTTATTTATCTTTTATTGCTTTTTTTTTTTTAATTTATTTATAGAATAGTTTGTAATTTATGTAATTAGATGCATTCATAAGTTTTTCGATTTACATTTAAGATTTTTTTTATGTAAGAAGATGCGTTGAAAGATTCAACATGTTCAAAAAAACAATTTAATCATATATTAGTGTTTTTAATTTGATCTTTATTATTTTGATTTTTTTTTCTCTTGACCATTTTATAAAAGTTTTATTATTTTTAATTTTATCCTTCAATCCAAGTTGATTGTGTATTATTTTTTTTAGTTCTTATTCTTTTGATATTTTTTTTCTTTTGTTAATATTTTTATTCTTTTGAATTTAACTCTCAAATTGAAAAAAAATTCTTTGCCATTTTATTTATTTTTTCTTATGATTTTAGCTCTCATTTTTTTAATTATTATTTGTTTTTTAATTTTTTATCTATTTTTTTTCAAGTCATCCTTCAACGTTTCACTTTCTAGGGATTGAGTTTATGATTATTTTTCATGTATAGTGATTTTGTTATGATGGCTCGGTTCATAGGTTTGAAAAGTTAACAAACATTTTTTTTTTTCTTTTCTAATATCATTGTTCGATGTTGTTTTGTTTTTTTTAACAGTTTTGTGGTTATTTTCAATTTTTTTTCTACCAAATTATCTTTGTCTTATGACCTAGAAAACAAATTTGACAAGTTAATCCAGACTAGCTCGCTCTTTCATGTCTAGTTACATGTCTATTATGCTAACTCGGATTGGTTTACATTAGTTTTTTTTTGTTTTTTTTACTATGTTTTGTCCTTTCATGTTTAATTAGTTAAAAATTAAACATTGTATTTTTGCTCTTGAATAAATTTTTTTTCCCATATATATATTGCTTTTTTTTTTTAGTTGAACGGGACCATAACCTGAGTAATTAGATTTATTTTTTAAAAAAAAAACTTGCTAACACATAAATATTTTAGTAAAAAAATAATGTGTACCCGCAACAGTAATGCAATCATAGTCTAGTACATGTTAAACAGGGACTGGCCTAAGAAACACCAAATAGGTTGGGGACTATGTTGTAGTTACCCCAATAAAAATAATTAGAAATGAATTTCTTAAATTTAAATTTAAATGACTCATAATTTTTTACCGGTGTGGTTTATTTATTAATTTTTAGAAAAAGAGAAACCTTAACATGCTATTTAAAACTCTTGAAATTGAATTACTGTTGCGGTTTATGCTTAGCAATGTACCACCAACAATTATCTTGTTGCATTACGCAGATTGTGGAGAAAGACTGCAAGCTTGCTGATACTGTAATACAGGGATTGTTAAAGTGCTGGCCTGTCACTAAGCCATGTTCCTAGATGAGCCGGAGGAGGTTTTGGAAGCAACCCGGCCACCGGAATTCCAGTACTGTATAACGCCCCTGTTTCAGCAGCTTGCTCGGAGTTTGAACAGCTCACACTTTCCGGTAACAAGATTCTAATATCTGATACTTCTTTATATATGCTCAACTCATTTCGCTCTTGTAAATGCTTCTCACTAATTATTTATGGAAAAAATATGAATTAAAGATAAAGTAGTTAAGATTTCTACTTCAATTCAATTTTATAGGTATTTAAAATATTGTAATTGAATTCAATTATATAATTCAATATTTTATTATAAACATAAAAATTATATTAAATTAAGATTGTTAATTCAATTTAATTTTGTAATTGAATTCAATTATATAGTTTAATATTTTATTATAAACATAAAAATTATCAATTGATATCAAATTAAAGTGCAAATAAATTCAATTTCAAGACTGTAATGCTTATGGATTTAGAAATACATCAGATATTGGATTGGGAGCAACATCTTGACAACAAACAAATTAAATTGAGAGACAACATATTCAGCATAAGGATAAGACAACAGATAAAAAGATTAAACCTAGCAGTTTGATTTAAGATATCAAAATCTAACCTAGATCAAGTTACAAATAAAATTAAATAAAAATTAATCAAGTTAAATTCAAGTAATCCAATTAAAAATCAGCTGGAGTTTATTTTAAAAATATTAAAATAATATATATATATATATATATATATATATATATATATATATCTTCAAACAACACATGACTCAATCCCTGTATCGGTGGGTTCAATCTCTTTGTATGAGAGTAAAAAAGTTATTTTGAAGTGGTGTTAACAAAAGTATTATAAACTTTCCCAAAAACAATCTAGATTATTATATGACACAAGTCTTTAGAAGCAAGGTATTAGGTACTTATTTGGTATTGAGATACAATCTATTTTTTTTTATTTAAATTTAAATTTTTTTGCTTCAATGATTTTTTAGTATTTAAATTTAAATTTGTTAGTATTTTTTATTTAAATTTAAATTGTTTTATATTGTCCAAAATAAATTTTAAAAAATAAAAAGTATATATTTTAATATATTTTTAAACAATAAATACTTTAAAAAAAACAACTTTGATTTATATTAGCGTACTCGTAAAATACACTAGCACTAAATAATAATTAGTAGGAAACATCTCAACATAATGCCACTGAAGTAATAGCATCTATAGATGTTATTTAGAAAAGTTAAATTAACTTTTTAAATAGTATAAGTATAATTTTTTTTCTCACATACTATAAAAAATCATTTAGAAAAGTCAATTATATTTTAATATATTTTATACATAATTATTTTAACAACCCGATATGACTAGATTAACTAGTCAAGTTTAAAAATAACTAGAAATTTTTTTAATTAAACCTAATATCAAATAATAAAATTAAAAAAATAAAACAAAAAAAAACATCCCAAATCAATCTAAATAAAGTCAATAAATTTATTACATAGATCATAAAATCAAGATAATCTCGTTAAAAACAAACTAAAAATACATAGAATTTAAAAAAAAAGTCAAAGGAAAAAACATTTGAAAAAAAAATAAAAAAAATTGCAATAATGTTTTTGGCATTGTTTCGCAAGATGTGTAGTAATAGCATTTTTATAAGTGAGATGCTAAAATAACATTTTGTTTAACTTTCAGAGTAAAGAAAAGTCAAAATATTGTTTTTTTTAATTTTATTTTTGGCTCTCCATTTAGCACTTGGGTTGGAGTTGCTCCGACGAGGGCTCCCAGCCTACTCACACTTGATTGAACCATATACATGCCGGACAAAACGCAAGGCTGCAAGATAACCTACAGTGCCCAGCATAAGGAAGCACCCAAAAGAGATGCAAGCCATGTACCCAAACATGAAGGAGGTTTGCATGAAACCAGACATTTCTGTGAGCGCGTAGTAGTAATAAAAGCAGTAGGCATATATAAATAAGCCAGTTGATCCGCCACAGAGAAAGGACCTGTCACCAAATAAAGCAAATTTATCAATCCTCCGACACTCGGATATCAGGCAGAAAACTGCAGTTAACATCCATTCAAGGTGGACCGACGAAGAATTGGTAAAAACATTATTCTATAACAAATGTCTGCTCTTCCATTTGGTTTTAATTCATCTATAGATGATAAGAATTTGCTCTGATCAACCACCTTCATTAACATCGATAGCCAAAGCTCAAAGATTCCGACTTTTTTTTTTTGGTATTAAAACCCAAGCCCACAATCTCCAAGATATGAAGTCATCTGCAGCATTTAGATATGAATTTATATGCAATATGAAACGAGGCTATGGATCAGGAAATTGCTTAGACGGTGGATAAATCACAGCTAAATGCATACCTCCACCACCATCTGTGGTCCTCAGCAGCAAGTTGTAAATGGGTCAATGTGGCCGTAATTAAAGCAGTGACTATCAGAAGAGTAATAAAGATGATGAACAAGATGCCGTAAATGGTATAAATCCTGCGATCCCACACACTAGCAAAGATGTAGTAAAGTTCGGTGTGTATAAGAATGAATGGCAGCAATCCCGCAATTGCCATCTGAGGAACTGTTTGCCGATACCATCGCAATGGTGGAATCTCTCTGGCATTTTCGGCGGTGCGACAAGGAGCTTGGAACTCAGCCTTGCTGTTCTTCCCAATAATTCCACCTAAAACGAGCAAAGGAGATGATACGAGTGTCCATATAAGAGCTATCACAACAATCGTGCCAGGAGGAAGAGCTGCAGTGGCAGTATAAGCAACTGCAACAGCATTCAGGAAGCAAAATATGAGCAAGAGAGGTCCACAGAAGAGACATCCTGTCAACAATAGATTTCTAACCTGCCACAAGTAAAGATAAAATTAACATACAACCTCAAGTAGTATCCTGCTAAGAAAGTCCATGAGCAAATACCCAGTTTGTTCCTCCAAGCTGACAGTAAAATGAGGTTGCTGTGTATCCTGCAACTCCTGATGTGAGAGCATATAAGACAACCAATGCGGTGAGTAAAGCCCCCCGGTTGTATGGATAAAACACTCCTACCAGTGCCAACATAAAAATGAAGACCGTGCTGCAAGGAACGAAGAAAGCATGTCAATTTTCTCAGAAGCAATAATAACAGTAAGGGACGAACAAATCACTTACAGAGTCAATAGCTGGGTTCCGGAACCGAGGCAGGCTGCCAACAGAGACTTGTGCTTGGGAAACCTAAATACATCTCCATGAATGCATTTCCAACCAGTCTCTTCCTGATCTTCGGCTAATTCCTCGTCATTAGCATATCTAAATCAAAACAGAAAGTACAATTCAGCGAAGAAAAGCCATACATACACGCCCCTAGGACATTGGAAGATTGAACACACTTACTGAAATGGATACATCAACCAAAAACACAAATCTTACTTGACAGAGTCATTGTTAAGGATTCGCAAGATTGCGGCAAGAAATCCAGCAAGAAGAAGAACTGCCATGCATGAATTTGTAACGGAATTCCAATGGATCCCTAAATGACGGGGCAACGAAGATGACTGAGAGTACTTAGCCATCCTCTTCTCAAAAGGGACATCTGTTTCCTTCCACTCCACTGTATACAGAAACTCCACATCTACCTCTTTATCCTCTGTAAGTTCCACCATCGTTTTCGTATCAAGGCCAGACGTAATCTCAATCACACGATCCTTATTGTAATAAATATTTAAATGGATATGATTGAACAGGCAATATCTTTGTTGCCTCTTATCAACCCTCCCCAAGAACCCCCAGATGGGTAAGTCATCAACATACATTTGATAATAATAGTCCTCATCAACAGCAGCTCGAAACTTGGCAACATCATCCTTTGATAACTTCTTCTTGCAAACAGGTACAGATTTTCTTTCACGTAGAAATTCAACAGGGAAAGGCCAAATTACCAAACGATCACCATTCAGTACTTCACCTAGAGACAGCCTTTTCTCCTTCGCATTAACTACAAACAAAACCAAATCAGATAAAAGAAAAAAAAAGAGTGCCATTGGAGGGAGGGACTCTAACCTGGCAAACAATACGGAAGATCAAAATAACGGTAGGTTTCGCTGGAAATTAAAAAAAAAAAAAAAAAAAAAAACAAAAAGCGTTAACTATGAAAACAAGAAAAAGAAAGCAATTGAACAAGAATTCACTAGTTTTACCTAGGATTGTAAAAGGGTCCGACTTTGTTAACATAGAAGGGAACCTGGTCTCCTTGTCTGTACCGATGATCTGATTCATCTGAACTAGCCTGGTCCACACTCAAGACTAACAAAACGGAGACGAACAAAGTCGCCGGTAATATCTTCTCCGCCATTATGTTGTTGAACAAATGCTAGTGTTTCTAGTGTGGATGTATAGCGTTGACTTATAAGGAAGCGGAAAGAAAGAGTGAAAGTGACGACGGAACATTCAAAAATTTATATTGTCAGACCCCCACTTGTGGATTAAGGATAAATGGTCTTATACTTTGCTTTACGGGCATGTTGGTATTTTTATATTGGTTTTTTTTTTTTTTTTGGGTGGTTCGAAGAGTGATTTGGTAATTTAATTAATATACAAATAATATAAAAAGGCAAACCTGCTGGCATGTTTGTTGAAAACTCTAATAAGTGTGGCAATGCGTTTTTTTTTTTTTTTTTTTTTTCTGTTTTTTTTTTTATATTTTAAAAATATTTTTTTAAAATTAATTTTATTATTAATTTCAGATTAATATATTTTTAGTATTTTTAAATCATTTTAATATGAAAAATAATTTTTTTAAAAAAATTTATTAATATTCATTTTAATATAAAAAATTATTTAAAAAATAACCGTAACTATAGTATCAAATAAGCTTGAATTACATATAGAAACTTCTAGAGTATAAAAAACCAATTTCCTTAATGTTTTTATATTTGCAATATAAAGGGTTATCTCTCAATGTGCCATGTGTGATTTAATTTTCAATAGTTTGATGGTGATTAACTTTTTGCTTTTTCCTCTTTTTTTCTTGATTCTTGATTCTTGTGTTTATTCTTGTAATATTTCATAACAACTCTTCAAGTTTGGTCTGTATTTTTTTAATTATTATTTTTTTATTTGAACTAGTTTCATGAATTTTGTTTTTAATTTAATCCTTTAATTTTTTTATTTTAGATTTGATTTTTATTTTTTAATTGTTATTTATTTTATTTTGAATGGTTTTTAGAATTGATTTTTTATATATATATAATTTCATCCTCCTTCATTATATTTACATATCACATTTTATCTATATTTTTTTATTACTATTTTTTTAAATTTTAGCAAGTTTGATTTTTTTTATTTCATCATTCAACCTTAAATTGAGCTTTTTGATAGACTCCAGGTCTAGGATTTAGTAGGTTATGAATTTGAAAATTAACTCAAATTTAAAAGAGTTATTCGAGTTTATTTGTTGTGTTTTTTTTTTTTTAATCTCATGTTTTTCAAATTCTTCATTTGACATTTGATTTAATTGGATATTAAGTTCTGTAATTATTTTTCTTTGAATGCGATTTTTCATTACTTTTAAAAATAAGTTAAGTTATCTCGAGTCTTTTTATATTTATTTGTTTATTAGATTAAGCTTCCTTTCAAATAAATTTTTTGGAATTAAATTAAAGGAATTACTCGATATTTATTTTTAAGAATATGCCATATAGTATGTCATCATTTCCATTCATTTTAACATTTTTTTAAGGTTAGGAAAAAAATATTTATCCCACAAATGCAGTGTAAGGTATCAAATTATTTTTTTTTAAAAAAAAAAACTTATGGTTTTTTATTCAATTGATATATTTGAAGATTGATTTCTTTTTTTCCATATGATTTTTCATTAATTTTGAAAATGACATGAGTTATTTAGATCTTTTTATTTATCATTCATTGTTTTTTATTATTATATTATTAAATTAATCTAACTTAAATTTAGTCCGGTCGATTACCCGAGTATTGAGTTTTTTTTTTTTTTTTAAAAAAAAATTGTTTTGAGCTATGCCATAATAACATACACTATTATAGGTTCACGGGTCTTTTTTTTTTTTTTTTTTTCATTTTAAGCTTTTAATATTTGATTAATTTGTATTGGAGTTTCTAATTTAATTTAATTTGAATTGTATGGTGTTGTCAATTGCTCATGTTTCATATCAATAATTTCACATATTAATTTCTGTAACTCGAGGACTGCGCTCTCGATTTCTCATTTAATTTCATGGTGAATTCAAGCCAACCTTGCTTTAAATTCTTGGTTCTCTTCGGTTATGCATTTATCACATAAATTATGAACACTTTCAGTTCAACGTGACACTATATATTACAACATACAAAAATAAAATTATATTTTGAGAAAATATAAATCTAGCAATTAGTTTATTGCGACCAAACCCATGGTTATGACAGATAATTCTAAGCATCGCAGTGCAAAATTCATGCAAATATTGCTTGTAATTCTGGAAATTAAAAAAAAAAATGAAGATCGAGTTAAAAGATGAAACTTTGAACAGAAAATAACACTCCATGAGGTAATGCACAGATGCAGAGCACGACAGGAAAACAGAACATCAAAACCATATACAGAAAAATTAGCACAGATTTCTTAATAGTTATCACCAAATTTACACTCATACATAGCGCTTAAGCTTGGTCAGTAGTGCCTCTACTACAAATTCGTTTAGGCAGGCATGTAAGTGAGCATTATTCAATTCAGAACAAAGTGATACCTTGAATCCACATAGCTCTCTACATCCCAGAGGAAAGAACCAAAAGTTACAGCTTCCAGAACAAGTCTTTTCAAACCACCAAAGCTGATCTTGACTAGTTCATCCTTGGAAGAATCAATAGTCCCTTGAAGTGCTATGACAATCTCAGGTCTTCCAAACAAGGCCTCAGTGTGCTTCTCAATAAGGCTAACAGCCTCTTTTGATCTTATTGTTGCATACCTCTGAAGTGTTTCCCCATCAAAAGACATCACATAATTCCGCAATCGGGAAGCCTTTAATCCATGTCCAAATCCACCATGACTGATACCATCAGAAAAGGCTTCTGGATGGGAAGACACAACTTTATGAATATCTGTTTCTCCCTCATCCACAGCATTTGGGAGGATT
Source organism: Populus alba (assembly GCF_005239225.2). Taxonomy (NCBI): domain Eukaryota; kingdom Viridiplantae; phylum Streptophyta; class Magnoliopsida; order Malpighiales; family Salicaceae; genus Populus; species Populus alba. The sequence goes on from NC_133295.1 coordinate 4,160,547, forward strand.
TTCATTGTCTTCTCAAGCTGAAACCTTTGATCAACTCGCTTTAGGAAGTATCCATACATCACAGAAGCTGCATAGACCTGTCCAGCCCTGAGTTTGTTTATCTGAACAACAGCAGTAGAATCTCCCATCCGATTTCCCAAAATGAGAGCTAGATGGTTCTGAATCATATCATAGGCTTCAGGAGAGTGGAGTCGCTCAAGCTTCTCATCTTGGCTTGGCCGAGTGTCCACTCCACCAGATGGATCTGTGGAAGAGGAGGCCATGGTGGATATCAAAGAAACATTGGCATCCATGAACTTCTGCACAACCAATGCATACAAAATCTCTTCTAGAGTTTTTCTCCTCTCAATAGCTTTCACCTCAGCAATTTTCCTAATAATGTCAAAAACCGATCATTAGACTCAACTTTCGGCATCAATGGCGGGAGCTATAAACCACATTTATACAGAAATATCATAAAACTAACCTATATAATACCAAATCAGTGCTAGTGGCAGAAGGCTCTTCCTTCTGTTTCTCAGCATCACGATCAGTTTGAAGTTGCTCAAGTTGCTGCTCCACTGCTGCTGGCACAAGATGCGGGTGACTAATCAAAATCTGAGATAAGAACTGCCCTACTGGAGATTCAAGCTGAAGTGGAGCAATTGATGCAATTGATCCCGATGAATCTGAAGACGATGACAATGATGCTCTCACTCCCATACATCTCTTGCTTCCATATGCCACTCTCCTATGACTTGGCTTCGAGTATGAAACTGAAGAATAATGCTGCAATCCAAATAACACAAAAAGGAAAAGGGAATCAAACACCAGCTTTCCAGCCATATAACATCTAGAACAACAACAACAAAGTAACTTTTAAATAATCCTAATGAAACCCAAACAAATTACAAACTTGCTGAAATTTCAAGTAAGACGGTCTTAAAAGCTTCATTTTTGAACAACAATCCAACAGAATTACACATAGGAATTCATCTCTTATAACAAATATTTTGCATAAAACATAAAACTTCATTCACTCTTAAGCATGCAACCGCAAGAAATAAATTGAATCATAGAAAACAATTTAAAGCTTTTAGCATTATACTATAGATTATCCATGAATTATCAATGGACACAAAATCCATATATAAAATCGAGGAGAAATTATCCAAAACCCAAAAAGAGACTAATCGGTAGTACCTTATGAGGAAAACGCACAAAATCTTGCCCATTGGTAGCTAAAAAAGCCGATCTAGCAACAGATTTTGCAGGTCTAGAGATCCCAAATGAAGATCCAATAAAAGTTGTTGTAGCTGCTTCCATTTACACCTCTCTACAAAACCCAAAAACCCTTTTGTAAGATTCCATCAAATTCCCTTTAAAAAATAAAGGATGATGATTCTAGCTTGAATTCGGTGATGTATACTTACCTTTTCAAGTAGTTGAAACAAGATCGATAACTTTATCTTTTTTCTTCAAGGAGAGCGAGAGATGAATGTATTGTAGGTGTTCGTTGTTTGTGCGAGCTGGTGGATATTGCGTTGGTCAGCTGTGGTGGGCGGGTTACAGTGGCTCTGAATGGGCGAAGCTCAGTTTTCTAAAGCGTTAGATTGTGTCATTGTGATAAAAGCTTGCTCTTGTTGCTAGAAAAGTTTTTAGTCCCTTGAGTTTTAGTTAGTTTCTTTTTTGCCATCATAGGTTAAATATTATACATAAAAAAAAAAAAAAAAACATTCAAGAAATCGAGTTGGAAACATGTTTAACTTTAACCTGCTCAAACCTTTTTTTTTTTTTTCATTTATATCATTTTTTTATTTGTATTTTATTGAAAAATAATAAACCTGTCAGTAATCAGACTTTTCTTGAAAAAAAATGCTGAAATTTTGTAGATTTTACTAGGTATCGCAATTACACAATCCAAATTGAAAAAAAAAAAAGACATATAAATAAATTTTATTAAAATATTATAGAAATATATAAAAAATCTATTTAGAAGTGTGGTTGTGGTTATTTTTTAAAATATTTTTATATTAAAATAATATATTTTTAAATTTTTTTAATTAACATATCAAAATAATCCAAAACATATAATATATTTTTTACAAACACGAGTTTTCTATATTTTCAAAAAAGTTTAGTGGATTGAAGGTATAATGTATTTTAAATAATTAACTTATTATAAATAGTATAATCATCATATCAATTTATATTAAAAATATAATAAGATTTATTTATAATTACAGCATTGTTTCAGAGAGAAATTAAAATGAAAAACACACGAGTAAAATATGTTTATTTTTATGCCTATGAAAACAATATTTTTTTTGAGCCCGTTTAGACAACCAAGGTTGCATGGATATGCAACAATCGAAATATTTTAATGAATATGTGGTGTCACTATAAATGATTTTTTTAACGGGCTAGAAATATAAAGTTAGATATGATTTTTTATTTCTTCCTGGTATAGAACAAAAGGAAATTAAGCTTTTAGTTTAGTAATTAAAAAAGTCAATCAATCATTGTGATAAAATAATGAAAGTTTAAGATGAAAATATGTTTTTTCTGTAATTTTAGAATTTAAGTTCTGTTATTATAATAATTATTAGAAGTTTATATGATTATATTTTAAAATTTATAAAATTAATTAAAATATATATAAACTAGTCGAATATTTATTTATATTAATAATAATTAAAAAAAAGTAGTCACTCAAATGACCTTCTTAGCCCAATTTTATCACGTAAAAAACTGAATCACAGAGAAATGCAGGTGAGAAAACGAGACACTTCCGGTTTATTTTTGCCATTTACTTTTAAAAAATAAAAAACAATCCTAAAAAAGCTGGATAACAGCAAAAGTCAAACAACAAATAAACAAAGACACACTTGTTAGTTTGTTACTGGCTCCTTTTTACTACTTTGAGATTGTATTTGCACCGAATCTACACAGCACCAGGCCACTGTCAATCCCTCTCCAAACTTCGAGCCAACTACACTTCAATACCCCAGTTATGGTGCAATTTCAAACAAGCCCTTAGATATTATCAATCCTGCAATTCCAGCCCCCTAGTATTGTTTGCAACTTACATTTTTGTCCCTGTTTTTAGATCACAGAAATAAAAAAAACCTTGTTTGTCTTGGATTTTCATTAAAAGGACTCAATTTTGACATTTCTTACAGCTTAAAGCCAAAGGTAAAAATAGGATTTTGTTTTTAATCAAGACAAAACCTGTAAATAATACCAAAAAACTAATATTTTTTTTCCATGGATAATGATACAGGTAACTAAATTATATGATCTAATGAATTAACTAAGCTAATTTTATCTATCTATAAAATATATTAAATACTTTTTTCTCAAGTTAGTCTATTTATAAAAGTTAAGAGAATAGTTAATTATTAACTAAATTGAATCACTATATTTTAGAAAAGTCTATTCTAATAATGTAAATCATTATATCAATTTGATGCATAATATGCAATGGGATGTTGAGTTATCAAAGACTAAGGGACTTAATTGTGATTTGTTAATAAAAAAATGTAATTGAGGGACTTAATCGATATGTCTATAAAAATAAAATAGTGAAATAGAAATATTTATAGTTACAGTACTGATTTGGAATATTTAACTAAATGGTGGACTTATTCATAGTTATCACAAAAAATAATGCTTACGTACACATCATTAGTTACGTCAAATCTAACAGAGTCATAAACAGCCGCCGGGGACTTGGCTTCTTCTTCCGTTACTGAACTCCGTTTCCTCTCTCTCTCTCTCTCTCTCTCTATCTTTGACCCTTCTTACCAAGTTTCTCTTTTCACCTACATCTCCCCTCACTTTCTCAGCAACCAAACAAACAAAACCTCTAATGTCAACGACTACAGAACAAGGAAGCGAGTGGGAAGAAGTGATACGGAAGATGTTACCAGCAGGAGCACCGTTACCTGACGAAGATCATCTCGATTACTCAATCGCAGTAGAATACGAAGGCCCGCCAATTCCTTACGAAGTCCCTCGCATCGACCCGTTGAATCTTAATTTACTCCCAATTCGGGCTTCCCCTCTCGCTTCTACTGAAGAATCGAAATCAAAATCAAGCACTCCAGTTTCAAAATTCACTAGATTCAGTAACCAAAACGGTACCGCAAGAAGATTTTATCCAGCAAGAGTAGAGGTTGATGAAGGAAATCTTGAAAAAGAAGAGGAAATTGATAGAAGAGATGAAGGAAGGCGGGGGAATGCCGTTACGTTTAATACGCCGAAAGATTCGGAGACTGAGGAAGGGGATGAGGAGGAGGAGGATGATGGATATTCCTCCACAGCGACGGATGCTGATTTAAGCAGTACAAGGAAAGGAGTGAGGAGGAGGAAGGGTGGCGTTTGTAGTAGGTGTGGAAAGAAGAATAGATGGAAGGAGAGGGAATCGTGTTTGGCTTGTGAGAAGAGGTATTGTAGTAATTGTTTGTTGAAAGCGATGGGATCAATGCCAGAAGGGAGGAAGTGTGTGAGTTGTATTGGGAAGCCGATTGATGAATCGAAGAGGTCGATTTTAGGCAAGTGTTCGAGGATTTTGGCTAGGGTTTGTAGTCCGCTGGAGGTTAGGCAGATAATGAAGGCTGAGAAGGAGTGTGCTGCGAATCAGTTGAGACCGGAGCAGTTGATTGTGAATGGGAGGCAGTTGAGACAAGAGGAACTGGCTGAGGTTTTGGGGTGTGCGTTTCCGCCGCAGAAGTTGAAGCCTGGCAAGTATTGGTATGATAAGGACTCGGGACTTTGGGGGAAGGTGAAAGAAAGAATGTTAAAGTTTATTTGGGTTTTGAGATGGTTTATTTTTTTTGTGAATTGTTCTTTTGTTATTGATTTCAGGAGGGAGAGAAACCAGATAGAATAATTAGTTCCAAATTGAATGTTGGGGGTAAGCTTAGGCTGGATGCTAGCAATGGGAATACAAAGGTTTACATAAATGGCCGTGAGATTACCAAGACTGAGCTCAGAGTGTTGAAGGTATCTTTATTTCTTTGCTTATGCATATCATTTTGTCATGATAGTGCACAAATGATTTTCAATGATTTAGTAATTGTGGCAAAACCAGGTTTTGAAAGCCCAGTGCTTTTTCTGGGGATGAGGTGTGTAGATTCTACATTTAAATACTATACATGATTGTTATGAATCTTTTGTTTGTAGAGCTAGTCGCCCTTGCAATGCATAATTATAGTCATAATTTGCATGAGTTCTGAATACTGTAGTACGAGGTTATATGATATAAGGAATGGTTTTAGAGGAGTTCATACATGAGTCAAGTTGACCTTAAGTTTAATAAGGAAGAAATCTTTCAACTTGGGAGGAAGCTGACCTGAGATAGATAATTCAGCTAATAAAAATTGGAGGCATGCATGGAAAGAGAACTTTGATAATAGAATCTCATCTATGAACTACCTCAGGGAAGAACCAGGTCTGATAAATACTGCAAATACTTGCTACTGTGCTAACACATTTTACCTAATGGAGCTAGAACTTGCTTTATTTTTCATTTGGTGCAAAGTGCGATGACAGTTTTTTTTCAAGAAATTCACTCCTCTAGGACATCAACAACCTGCTTCGATATTCCCTTGCTGACAACAGGAGATTTGGATGGGAAGTTTTTTTATTTTTGTGCGTGTGTGTGTGGGTCTTGGGGGGGTTTGCTGGTGAAAAGAACAAAATTGTATGAAAGAATGAAAAGATTTTCTCATTCCTAACCATTTAAAGTATTTCTGCATCTTTGAAAAATTTCAGAAGATTTGGAGAATTTTGCAGAAGCAAACATGCCCTTGGTGTTTTAGTTCTTGTTTGTTCCCAAAGTGGCACTGTATTGGAAGCTGATGACATGCTGTTTTAAATTTGATATTTGATGTCTTTACAGTTGTGCATGCACTTAGCTTTAAGTGCTTTGCAGTTTTATGATAGGTTTGCCTTTACTTCATTGGTTGCATGTGATAGTTTGGTTGAGGTTGGGCTTTGGTCTCATTGCTTAAATTGACATTCATTTCAGCTTTCGAACGTACAGTGCCCCAAGGATACTCATTTCTGGTTGTATGATGATGGATCTTATGAGGAAGAAGGCCAAAATAATATTAAGGGAAACATATGGGGAAAGGTTATCTCTTAATCTACAGATAATATCCCTCTCATGAGTTTTAATTTTGAAATTCAACAATCAGTTTTGAATTGAATTTTATACAGTTGTCATCTGATTTTTGGTAGGCAGGCATCTACTCGTTTCATCTGTTCATTATTTTCATTGCCTGTACCACCTGGAAATCCTAACGGGCCAAAAGAAGATCCTACTACCTTTTCAGGAAGGTCTGTGCCCGAGTATTTGGAGCAAGGAAGGATCCATAAACTTCTGTTATTCGGGTTAGAAGGATCCGGAACAAGTACCATTTTCAAGCAGGTAAGTTCATGTTTTATCATTTTTGTTTTGATTTGATTTTATCACAAACATTCATTTTATTAGGGTTTGTTTATCATTCTCATCATTTCATGTTGCTGCCATTGTAACTCCAACCATGCTTAACTTGAAATGTTTGTTTGAAATAACTACCTCTCTTTAATTGATCACCGATACTTCCTATCACATGGTGGAAGCTAATGGGAAGCTATGTATGCAATTTGAGTAGTTGGTGTGTTTAGGCTATGGCTTAACTTTTTAATTTCTTACAAAGTATATAAACTATCAATTCAAAACTGAAAACAATCATTTTTATTTTGGTTATTCTTTAACTGGCTTTTTGGCTCTCTCACAGATGATATCCATCATGTATATGTCACTTAATTAATTAGTGATATATTAATGTCATAGCTGTTTAGAAAAGGACAATATTCGTTACTTCTAATGGTCTTTAGCACATTATTCTTCTGATCTTCTGTTTTACTTGCAACAATTCTTTGCATGGAGATGGGTGTTGGCTTAACACTTGTCATATTTCTTATTATTTCCTCTTTCAATGGAACAGGGCAAGTTTTTATATGGGAATAGGTTCACCCCTGAAGAGTTGCAGGACATCAAACTCATGATTCAAAGCAATATGTACAGATATCTTAGCATATTGCTTGAAGGACGAGAGAGGTTTGAAGAGGAGGATCTGACGGAGAAGAGTGCTGCTACAGTTAATTCTGAAGAACGTGCTTCAGGTCTCAATACTACTATTTTTGTCTTCGTTTTCTAGTTTATAATAAATCAGAGAACCTTGTTTACTTCTGCTTTAAGTTTTCCTAGATTTGAAGAAATATTCAAACATTTGGTACTCATAGGATTGCTGAAAGATATGCTAGATTGTTAAAATCAAAGGAAAAGTGTGGTTTTTCAAATGAATTTTAATTTTTTCAAGAAGATAAGTGCAAAGGCATCATATATTGTTGCCAATATTTTAGTTTAATGAAAATAAAAGCATGAATTGAGCTTGCCAAAACTTCCATTAAAAATAATCCGAATTTCTTTGTCTAGAAAAAAACACATTTGCATGCCGAAAAATGATTAGTTAATACAAAAACAATAAACATGAAAATTGTACAGAAGTGGAGTCAATATATTAAAAGCTGTTGGGGGTTGTTATGGTGTTACCAGAAAAGCAAATGCTATTTATATTTGTTCTACTGATACTTGAGTAGACTAATCCAAAAGATTCTCATAGATAGCTCCATCTTATTCATACAAGCGTCCTCATGTTGCCAGAGTGTAAGACTGCCACCTAAATTAGCAGGATACTAATAGCCATTCCTGCTTGGTGTCTTTAGAAAAAAGTAATTGGAGCAAATTTATGGGTGCATTGAGATTATGGATTAACATTTGGAATAAAGTAACTGTGACTTGAAGCAAGCTAATAAGGAGTTTGACTCAGTTATTTGGTAAATATGGCTTAAAGTTGACTATATCAGGTCTGGTCTTTCAACTCTGAGAAAGAGATTGAATGAAAACATTCATACTCAGAGTCTGGATGTGATTTTTTTACTGGAAGTGACAAATATGTTGCCAATCAACTCAGAACCAAGGGCTTGTAGCAAATATTTAATCAACACAGGCCTTATCTTGCAGCTACAGTGCAAGACTGCCTACTTAATTAACAGTATAATAAGAGGGCTTTCCTGCTCAGTGTCTCTAGGAGAAAGTGAATGAAACTGCTCCTAGGTTCATTGACCTGACAGATTAGCATTTGAATGATCGGATACTCAACTAGGCTTGAATCATGTTATGAAACGTGGCTCGATGATATGGTAAAAAAGGCTTCAAGTTGACTATCAAATCAGGTCTTCCATCCATGTGGGAGCAAGAAATGAAAACAATCATGCTAACAGTCTGGATGGGATTTGTTTTTACTGGCAGTGACAAATATGACATCAATGCTTAAGAGTTACATAATAAATATTTTATCATGTAAGATTTCACCCAGGAGTTCTCTAATTATAGGGTTGCTTACATCACAGAGAGGGAACATTCATTTTGGAAAGGAATTATGTGCTAGATCAGATGAGATAGATTGTTCTCTTTGGTGCAGAATCAGAAATGATGGACTCTTTCACAAGTATAACCATGTTACTTGTTGCATATTTAGATTCTGATTCTTCTTTATTAGAGGCAGTGCTTATATTCTTCTTAACAAACTTTAGAGTGGACAATGCAGAGCAAGATGCTGTTACTAAGTCTAGTGTGAAAATAAAAGTGGAAAATGGTAAATATCTCATGGGAGACTAGGAACATAGATTTAGTCTCAATTGGTGGGGCCCTATCAGGATACTCTGCAATAGCCTAGCATTTATGTAGAAGCTTTAGAGTTGAAGTGTTCATGAAGGAATATGTCTATTTTCAAGAGACTTTGATGGGTAGGAAGAATTCACCATCATGTTTACTTAATACATAAAACTAGAAAAAGACTACAACATGATCAAATGATGCCTGTTTGTGTGATTTATCCAATATCTGCACTTGGATCTCTCTCTCTCTCTCACCGTCTCATCTACTTTGTTTGGAAACAGCATGATAGCTACCTTAATTGGATCTCTCTCTCTCTCTCACCGTCTCATCTACTTTGTTTGGAAACAGCATGATAGCTACCTTAATTCTTCATATAGGTCACTAGAGTTACTGTTTGAGGTCCTCAATTTCCAAGAGTTGTGTAGATATTCTTTTTACTTAACTTCTTGTGTGATGTTGGATTAGTCATTAGCCATCTATGATAGGGAAAGCCTTGCTTTCCATAATGATATGCATATGCATAAATGTAATTTGATGCTGCCTGTTGCCATAATAAACCTTAGTAAGTGGTTCAGCATGAAATAATTTCAGGTGAAGGAGACGAAACAAGTGAGAAATGCATCTACTCCATTAACCAAAGGTTCAAGCATTTTTCTGACTGGTTATTAGATATCATGGCAACGGGAGATTTGGATGCATTTTTTCCTGCTGCAACACGAGAGTATGCTCCTATTGTGGATGAGGTCTGGAAGGACCCTGCCATTCAGGAAACGTACAAGAGAAGGGAAGAATTGCATCATCTTCCTGTTGTTGCTAAATATTTCTTAGATCGGGTATGCCTCAAGCATCTCTACTTTTGCTTTGTTTATTTACAAGCAATTAGAAGCTGTCCATTTCATTTTGTCTAGCTCCATATAATGCCTTTTTTGGGCTCCTTTTCTCATCTCTTTCTGGAATTTTTGAATTGAGGATATAATTATTGTAGATTAGATGCCTAATGTTTTGCTTTGTGCCAAATGTATCTCTCAGTTATAAGACCACTGCAATTTTATCGGGCAGCTCCTCCAAATCATGTTTATTCAGATTCAGTTTCCTTCGTCCTTATTCCAATACATATATGGAAAAACAAGAGGATAGTAACCTCAAAAAGAAAACCAAGAATAATGAGGTGGCATCAGTATCTATGTTAATCTCTTACTTAGTAAAGTGGGCATGATAATTTTGTTGATGGAAGAGTCGAGAAAAGAAGCATGAATGCCAAACTGTCCATGCAACTTGGACAACAATTTGACTAGATGAAAGTACCGATTCAATAACATTCCATTTGTAACAGTGATGCAACTTCTGAGCTGATTTACTTCTTGATTTTTTGTAATGGGGTCTAGAACTCAAAGTACTGTTGTTGAGAGTTCAACAACCAGAAAAACTTCTAGAGTCTTTCATGGTTAATATTTATTTCTCCTTGATGGTTTATTTTGCTTCTTTTTCTGGGGATTTCAACAATTTTTAGATATGATTTTATTGTGGAGGCAGTTGAAGTCTTTTATTCCCTTTAGAATTGGGATAATCTATCTGTTTATCTCCAATATTGTCAAGTACACTGGTTTGATTTCTAGCGGAAGTGATTGAATAGCTCAAGGCAGAGTAAAAATGCATCTTTTACCTACTTTTTCAAGGAACATATATTTTCTGTAGTTCTTGCCAACTAGAATCTGGGTGAATAAATCAAATAGGTATCATGTGCAGACATGTGTGTATGCATATTTGATATCATACATTTGATGCAATGTACATGATAATGCTACATTAAATATAAAGCTCTTTCCATTATACAATTTTCGTATTTTTTACTTGCTTCACTATGAGATGTCTGATATTTATGTGGTAAGAAATGAATTTTATATTGGAGTTCATGTATGTATCATATAGATGTTATGCCTGAACCTTTTTGAAAATCTTGAAACCAAGTGTTCTGTTTGCCTAAGTTAAAAAAAAAAATAGAAGTGTTCTAATTGCCTTCTCCCTTGTAATAATAACATCGTGTCATTAGCATGAAATGAAATTCCTTGTACAAATAGATGAATGAATTTTCGTTTTTGATAAAAATTTGATGAGGGAATTTAATGAAGGGGTTGTGGGGATTTTTTTCTTGTTTTCGGGACCTCATCTAATATGATAAGCTTTTGATTTGAAATGATTTTTTGATGTTACCTGACTGTAAAACCATCATTTTCCATTTCAAACTTAATTAAGTTCGTGAATTATGCTATTATTTCTTGCAGACCATTGAGATATCAAGCAATGAATATGAACCTTCAGAGAAGGACATTTTATATGCTGAAGGAGTCACACAGAACAACAGTCTTGCCTGCATGGAATTCACATTTGATGATAGAAGTCCCATGTCGGAGATATACAATGAAAACTTTGACTGTACACCTCCCTTGACCAAGTAAAATCTTCATTCTGTTTGCATCATCTTTACCTTCACTGCTGCTGAAAGTAATGTTCTGTCATCTCTCTGGAAATTTCCCATTGCCTCAGGTACCAACTAATTCGCATAAATTCAAAGGGATTGCGTGATGGCTGCAAATGGCTGGAAATGTTTGAAGATGTGAGGGCAATTATCTTCTGTGTAGCCTTAAACGACTACGACCAGATTTGGGCTCATGGTACAGGTCCCCCTTGTAACAAAATGATTGCTAGTAGAGACTTGTTTGAGAGCCTGGTTAGGCACCCTTGTTTTATGGACACCCCTTTCGTGCTTTTGCTGAACAAGTATGATGAATTGGAGGAAAAGATCAACCAGGTTCCTTTGTCGGCTTGCGAGTGGTTCGAGGACTTCAGGCCTTTGAAGCCCCATAACAATAGTCAAACCCTGGCGCAGCAAGCATACTTTTATGTGGCAGTGAAATTCAAGGAATTATATTTTTCACTTACTGGTCAGAAGCTGTTTGTATGTCAGACCAGAGCTAGAGAACGTATTTCAGTGGATGAAGCATTCAAGTACATAAGGGAGGTCCTCAAGTGGGATGAAGAAAAGCATGATAACGTGTATGGAATCCCTATGGAAGACTCGTTTTATAGCACAGAAATGAGCTCCTCCCCATTTATTAGACAGGAATAGGCATCTATGAGCCAGCAATTTGAACCAGGAGATTGCTGTGAGGTAAATTTGAAATTGCTGTGTGATGTTATTAGGATCAAGGCCGATTGATTCATACGAAACCACCATCTGGTTTTGGTGGAGCTGATGGTATTCTTTGGGAGAATTTATCCATTTGTACAGTGTCCTGTTAATTATGAGTAAAACCAGCTCATGTGAATCATGTAACTGATCGGAGCAATGTTTTTGGCACTTTTTACCCTGAGAGCTTGTGAGTTTGTATATTCCTCCCTCTTAATTAACATAGAAGGAGATAATCTGTTTGCATGCATGCCTTTTGGTTTCTGATTTTTAATTTTTACAAGTGAGTAAAAAAGGATAAATATAGTTGCATTGTGAAAGCTAGGTGGCACCAGGGGGTTCTCTCTCTGCCTTTCCTCCGGTCCCTCCCGCCGGATCCGTCTCCCTGCGGACAAGGGTTCTGTCACCGTATCTTCCTGTTATAATTCAATAGTTTATCAGATTGTCTTTGTACTCGTGAACCCATGCCAGGATACGGTATGGGTGATGACTTGGCTTGAACCCATAATAGTTTATTCAATAATATATAAAATAAACTTATTTATAAAAAAAAGCTGAAATTAAATTTTTTAAAAAAATAAACAGGTTAGGGTACGGGGATGACTTGGCTTGAACTAAAAGCACATGCCTCGCATTGGGCTTTATTATTATTATTTTTATTAATTTTTTCCCCTCAAATTTTGGATAAAGGAGCTGACGACTCCTCTCCTTTATTTTTATTTATTTATTTTATTTAAAAAAAACTAAGCAAGCAAAAAGGTGTCCCTAATCCACCGCCTTCCTACCCGTTGCTGGGTAGCTGCATAGATTCTAGCTATTAGTGATGGTTAAAAAATTAAAAGGTTGATTCTTTTTATCTTTAAAATCTATTCTTTAAGCTATTTTCATCTCTAAAATAACATGCATATCTTAAAAAAAACAATCTCCCAACCCAAAACACCATATAATCAATTCAAAATCACAACATTAAACTTTTAAAAAAATATTTCTAGAGTCTGATCTATTTTTTTAGTCAATAAAAAAATTTAAAATCATCACCTTCAAACTTCTCTTGTTGATCGAAATCCTTTGTCACTAATCTTGATTATTTTTTTTGTTGAAATAATAAAAATCAATATCTTTTTCTTTCCTTGTTGTTTTAAGACAAGTTTCTTTCTTTTTTCTATTACTTGGAGACCAAAAATAAACAGAAGTAAACTTGTGTACTAAAATAAAAATTATAGGAAATTTATAGTTAGCCATATAAACCATCCATGTTTAACGTTTTAATCTTCTATCTTAAAAAATTTTTTTATTTTTATTTTACTTGTAATTTCAAGTATAGTTTCATCTCCATAGACTATAAAAGGATCTACTTGCAAGAGAAAAGACTATTTTGCATCAAATATTTTAATAGTTTCGCTGGTGGAGCTCCATAAGAAAGGCAAAGTCTTTTTAAATGTATAAGATAATATTCTGCATCAAACATTATAATATCAATATTAATCTTCCTCTCAAAATAGCAAAAGAAAATGTCAATCCAAGTAGCTCATGCTCTGTGGACTATAATAGTTTTAGTTTGAATAATATTTTGTACCATCAATTTCCAAAGAATTTCGAAAGCTTAATCAGAAAACTTTTTATTTATTTATTTATTTATTTTATTTTTATTCTAGCTACGGTGTTGACTTAAGCATCAATTAAGAATAAATCTTTTATTAAATAATTCTTAGAGACTTATTATTCATATATTAAATCAATATTGTATTCAAGAATCTTTCAATCATAAAATAATTAATAAATAAATTTGCATGTACGCACACAAAAGAGAAATTGAAGACAACATTTATTTGGTCTTTCTGAAAATAAAAGAAATTGGTAAAAACTAGGAAACGTGGAAGGAGCTTATTGAAGGAGAAAGAGAAAGAAATCTCCATGGAACGCGTCAAAACGACAAAACAGCGGACTCACCCTCTTTCAAACATTCAACGTTCAATATTCAAAAATAAAAATAAATAATTCCATCGAAATATTACTGACTTTCGGTTTTCGTTTATTTATGTATTTACACACATGCTATTCATCAATTTGAACGCTTCTCCGTTTCTTTTCGTTTCACTTTTCAAGGTCTAAACCTTGGACGCGGCGTCAAAAATCTGAAAGCTGACACCGTTTTAGCCCCCTGTATACCGCCGTGTTTCTTTGCTTATAAAAACCAACCAAACCAAACCCAATGCCATAATATTATCATCACTTGCAGAAAGATCTTTGCATCTTAATTTTGATCAACAACGTAGTCAAAACATTCTATATACATTTCACTAACAAGGCAAAAGCACCTAGCATCTTGTCCAGGCAAAAGAAAACATGGTTTTTAGTTGGAGAAGGAAGAAAGCTGCTCGAGAAAAGCTGTTTAAAGTCCAGGAGTTGGTGATTCCAAACCAGTTTCTTTGCCCAATATCTCTTGATCTTATGAAGGATCCCGTCACATTGTCTTCTGGGATAACATATGATCGGGAGAGCATAGAAACGTGGCTCGAGGGTGGGAATTTCACGTGCCCGGTAACGAATCAAGTGCTAAGGAGTTTTGATCAGATTCCTAATCACAATCTTAGGAAAATGATTCAAGATTGGGGCGTGGCGAATCGGAACTATGGCGTCGAACGAATCCCAACACCTCGAGTTCCGGTTTTGGGAGCTCAGGTCTCGGAGGTTCTTTTTAGTTTGGAGGACTCGACAACGCGTTTGAATGGAGTAGGGTGCCTAGAACTGGTGCAGAAAATCAAGAAATGGGGCAATGAAAGCGAGCGTAACAGGCGTTGTATCGTGGCGAATGGAGCAATTAGTGTTTTTGCAGCTGCGTTTGATTCATTTGCGAGAGATTCTTTTGAAAGAAATGCTAATGTGTTGGAGGAGATATTATCTGCCATGAACTGGATGTTTCCTATATTCCAACGTTCACTTGATGCAGAAGCACGAGCGCATTTAGGCTCGCAAGATTCCTTACGCTGCTTGGTGTGGTTCTTGAAAAGCGGAGATCTTTCGGCGAAGCAAGACTCCATGATTGCATTAAGAGAAATTGTTTCTTTAGACCAAAAACAGGTAGAAGCATTGGCAGCCATTGAAGAGGTGAATGAAGTGCTGTTTAGGCTCATTAAGAACCCAATTTGCCCTGCAATCACCAAAGCTTCTCTCATGGTAATATTCTATCTGGTATCATCTCCTTCTTCCACTAGCATGAAGACCAGATCATCATTAGTGGAGATGGGCCTGGTTTCTTTGTTGCTAGAAGTTACCACAGACTCAGAAAGGAGCACAAGTGAGAAAGCATTAGGTGTTTTTGATAGACTTTGTGATTGTGAAGAAGGAAGAGAAGAGGCCCTCAGGAATGCTCTAACATGTCCAGTCTTGGTGAAGAAAATCTTAAGGGTATCAGAAATGGCGACGCAGTCCTCAGTTTCCGCCATTTGGAAGCTTAGCAAGCATGGAAAGAAGCATGAAGAGAACGTCCTGGTTGAGGCTCTTCAAGTAGGTTTATTTCAGAAGCTAGTGTTGCTCTTACAGCTTGGTTGTGGAGATGAGACGAAGGAGAAGACAACAGAACTTCTGAAACTGATGAGTCCTTACCGAGATGGATTGGAATGCATCGACTCAGTAGATTTCAAAAATCTAAAACGGTCATTTTGAAACACTCAAGATCTTGCAATATCATATTCATCAATTCTACATTTTTCAGATCAATTCTGTAATTTGTAATACTAATTCAACAGATATATACTTTTTTTTTTTTTGGTTTATCGCATGAGTCTGAATCTTCTTCTCTTAATCCTTTCCATATAATGAAAGATTTCAGTGTAATTACTGAATACTTACGGTATTCGGACATCTTCAAGAGATGTGCTAAATAGGAAACAATTTTATTTATTTTTGACTTTTTAATACTTCTTTTATATGATATAAGAAGAATGCTCAACAAAATACTAAGATACTATTTCTCTTATAAAAATATTATTTTTCTTTGTATTAATATCAAAATCTTATAAAATACTATTTATTGTAATAATATTTTTTTTCAATGGTTTTTTTTCCTTTGATTTTTTTTTTAAATTTATATTTTTTTGATTTATTTTCTATGAGATTATCCTGACTTCATGACTCGTGTTATGAACTTGATGAGTTCACCTAAGTTAATTCTAGTTGTTTTTTTTTTTAATTTTATCTTTTAATATTGGCTAATTGAAAGATATCATTTGAGTTGTCTTTAGACCTGTGAAATCAACCAGGTCATATCAAATTGTTAACATAGTTATGTATCAAATATATTAAAATACAATTGATTTTTTTTAAATAATTTTTTACCATTAAAGTGCACTTAACAAAAAAAACCTATATTTATACTATTTAAAAATTCATATTACTAATTTGACTCACTTACATAACATCTTGCTCGAAGATATTTTAAAAAAGAAGTAAAAAAAAACAAATAGAAAAGAAAAATAGAAGAGAAAAGACTAAAATATAAATTTTTTTAATAAGCGAGAATTTTTATCACTTTTTGCTGGAACAATTTATGTTTCTTTGTATCTATTTCTTCTACGCTTTAAGTATATACAATAGTTATAATTTGACCACCTGAAAACTTTTTTATATATATAAAAACATGTTTGTTATTTTTATTTATAAATATATTAAAACAATATTTTTGTTTTTAAATTTTATTTTAGATATCAACACATTAAAATGATCTAAAAATATAAAAAAATTAATTAACAAAGAAAATAATAAAAAAATTTAAAAATATTTTTAAAACATAAAAACATATCATTAATTCTTTTATTATATAAAATGTTTGAATTCAAGATTTTATCGAAAACAAAAACGATGCCAGTTCATTATAAGCTCAATGGTATAGTTACTATTGGACGTATAGACCATGAAAATGGTTGCAAGCCGCGATGAACAAGTGGTGGCGACCGAGCACCTTCTTGACCTAATCAAAGTGGGTTTTTCCCTGTCAACTCTTCTACAACTGCTTTCTTTTCTTTCGTCGGTCATTCTGCCGTATGAAGAAGTGTTGTTTTTTGAACAATTCACATACAGAATTCAATTTCAAACACCATTTAATCTCTCTTCTCCAGTTTAATAAGCTGAAGTTTATACACATTCAAACTTGCTATATATATATATATATATATATATATATATATATATATATATATATATATTGTAACAAAGAAGACTATATATTGATCTGTTCAAACCAAGGAGTCAAATTGTGATGTATTTTCTTCAGAGTCAAACTGCGAGTTTCTTCACGGCGGAAAGGAGGACAAGTGGAGGAGGGACATGGGATGATTGTTTTCAGATTCTGAATACGTAAAAGAGAGGTCATCGACCCTTCAAACTTGTTTTTGAATATTTTTATATTGATTTATAGTCCTACCCAAAATCATTCTTAAAGTGATTAAAGTTTAATTTACAGATTTATAAAGAACAGGTCCTAATCAACTTGAACAGTACCTCCATCAATTGCCTCAGCTGGCTGTCACATTGGTGTATTTGACTATCTTGCTTCACATGTTTTCGTTCCTCACCTTGTGAACTCTAGTTGCACAAGGCAAAACTAGAAATTGGCTTGCAATGCCCTGAGAGTTGGATTGTTTTTATTATTATTATTATTGTTGTTGTTTTTTTTTAATATAAAAAAAATTATCAAGTGTTTGTTACCATGTTTTATATTAACAAAATAATTATAAACTCAAAATATAATGTATATTGGATTTTTTTTTAAATATTAATACGATGATATATTGGATGTTTTTTTTAAAAAAATATTAATACGATGATATATTGGAGAATTTTTTAAAAAAATATTGAGAATGTAACATATTGGATCGATCTGGGTTAATCTATTAAATCCATGACTCGAATCATGAGACCGTGATAAATCTATTGAAAACAAATCAAAATAAATTATAAAAATCAATTCATAATCAATTCAATATTGAAAGATAAAATTAAAAAGAAGTATTAAATTAAAGAAAATGACAAAAACAACCACTCGAGTCAACCTGTCAAACTCGCAAACTGAGTTATAAAATCGAGATAACTCCATAAAAAGAAAAAAAAAATCACAATCGAGATAACCAACCCAATGTTGAAAACATGAAATCGAAAAAAAAAAAGTCAACAAAAAGGACAAAAAACAAACAATCTAAGTCAACTCAGGTTAACCTGTTAAACTCGCGATCTTGGTCATGAAATCGATGTAACTTCATAAAAAGAAAATTAAAAAATTAAAAAGTTTCATTTCCAATAGATTTAATGTTGAAAATTGAAATCAAGAAAAAAATAATAAATAGATGAGACTAGAAAAATTCTATAGAAAACGAATTGAAAAACAAAAATTCTGATGCCTACTAAACAACATCATATTGACATATAAGCTAAGAAAAACTAAATAAAAAAAAAATAGATTGAGTTGTTGGAGGATGAAATTGAAAAAAAAAACATATATTCAATTAAAAAAGAACAAAAAAAAAATGAACCGTGTCAACTTGCTAAGTTCAGTTAAAAAATATTCAATTAAAAAGGTACCCAAAAAATAAATCGAGTCAACTCAGGTAAAATTGTCAAATCTGCGACCTGAGTCAAGAGATTGGAGTAATCCCTTAGAAAGTTAGCCTATTGTTAAACAATAAAATAAAATTATAGAAAAAATTAAAAAAAAATTATAAAAGACACTTCTAACATATCTAATATTGAAGATTAAAATCAAGAAAAAAAATAAATTCATGAGATCAATATATAACCCAATAAAAAAAAATACAAAGCACAATTTTTAAAATAACTTAATATATATTAGATGATGAAATTAAAAAGAAGAAAAATATTAAATTGTTAAAGGGTTCAATTAAAAACAAATGAAGAAAAAATCATCATTTTATGGGTGTGATTACAATAACTTAACCATACTTTTTATGTTTTTTTTTTCTGGTTAATGTTAACGTTAATATATATATACCTAATATGAACTCAATATCATAACATGGAAAAAAAAAAACAAAATATACCTAATCAACACCTTAAACATGGCCTAATTAAAAAGCATATAAAAAGTGTGCATCTATGCTATGAACAGAGGCTGAGTTCTTAATCGATACACAATCATATAGATATCTTCTCATGTCCCCCAATTGTATAGAAACATATATTGTTTCTTAGAAGTTGTATTTTAAACATCAATTCAATGTTCATGATCTAATGCTACGATCAATTTTAAGTATATTATGCTGATTTAATTTGCTATTTTATTCAAATGTAACCCCAAAATAGTTATCATTGGTACTGTACCATGCTCTTAATCATGCTCACACCGAAAGGGATTTTGAAGCAAAATATATACTATTCCTTTTGCGGCATGTGCATGTGTTTTCGAATGATGATTATATAATATTGTTCTCTTGGCATTAATTTTCGATCATTTGTGAATGCGAATTCTTGACAAGTTATAAACGTGTTTCCCATTTGCAATATGGTCTCACGCGGCTCTTTTCTTTTCCTTCTTCCATACGAAGTTATTACAAGGAAGATGTTCATGTTTTCAAGCTCCTGCACGACAAGGCAAGCTTGGCTTTATTGGCTAGAACTTAATTGGTCTCAAGTGAGGTGAATTTATGGCAGAAATAGCTGAATTCATATCAGATGTTCAGACATGTTTTTTTTTTTTTGTTAATAGTAAGTGTTAGGCTAGCTTACGCGTACCTCGATTGATCCTCCGAGACCCTAAAGTTAACGACCATGTAAACTTACAGTTACATTTTGATTTGTGATATTTCGAATTGGTGATTTTAGAAAAAAAAGGTCACCCGGGACTGACTTAGTTGAGCAAGTGTATACCCATTAATTTTTTATTCATTGAGTGATATGTCCATGGACACAAGCTTTTTGGTATACATAATTGCGTACAGAAGATACCATAGCAGCTGTGCTTTCGAAGAAGATACAATTAGGTCACTGCAGATAATTTGGTGCTTCGTTAGTATTTACCGTTAATTTAGCGAAACTCACAGTATACAGATCAAGCTAGGACGTGGTTAATTTGAAAGCAGATTTTGTTTATATATTATACAGCAAAGCACAAGACTCACAGTCTTAACCCAATATTTAAGGACCGACTTGAAAAAAAGTTAACTCACTAAATCAACTTATAAGTCATTCATTTAACCATTTTTATTAAAACCATGATGTTTTGTTGATTTTTCCTTCACGGTTGCTATTCTAGCTTAATTTGGGTTGGAATTTGAATTGGGTTTAATTAAGTAGCCAAAAACCTAGTTATGTTAAGTAAATTTTAAGATGTGCGTTGAAAATATGGTAGCGGTCATAGTTTAAAGTGTTTTTCATTTAAAAACACATCAAAATAATATATTTTTATTTTTTAAAAGTTATTTTTTATATTAATATATCAAAATAATTTTTTTAAAAAAAAAAAAACTTAAAAAATTTTCAAATTCTTAAGAACCGCGGTACAAACACACAATTACTGGGTCACTATCGTGTTTAATAAATTGGTGCACGTTTTTGACGTGATACTCATTAATTTGGAATTATATCATCGAGCTAGTATGCGGCAGGATATGGACATCCATACCATCGTTCTCCAGCAGCCTGCCTTTTCATTTTTTCAAAAGAAAGAAACTGACATGCATAATTAAAGCATATCACCAATGAGAATTGTCTTTTTTTTTTTTTTTTTGAAAAATAGTAGAAGCTAAAACACGCAACGCGTTTATACATGTCCAGATGGAAGATCAAAACACTTTCGCAGCGTAATTAATACAAAAAATGTGCTTGAAAAGAAAGAAAAAGAAGAATAAACCATATTGGAACCAGTTTAACATGGTTACTGAAAAACTAAATATACTGTAAATCTTGATTCATGTAGCTTGATTCTTTATTATTATTGTTATTATTATTATTTAGATTGATGTGGTTGTCCGGGTCAGCTTGCACGTAGCTTGATTCTTTATTATTATTATTAGTATTTTGATTAACGTAATTATCTAGGTCAGCTTGCATGCTTCTCGATTAATTCTACGGGTTCTAAAGTTAATGAACATGTAAACCTTCAATAACCATCATATTATCACCCACTTGATTCGAACTTGAAAACATAGAAAGAAGCAAACCTCTTGTCCTAAACTCTTATTCACTGAGCATCTACTAGGATGATTCTTAAATTTTTTATTATTGTTTTTACTAATTGAAGTTCTATAATTAAAGCATATTACATTAAATTTTGAACAAATTAACATAGAATTTTACTGATATTATTTTTTATTTGTTTTATCTATTTTTTTTCTCATTTTGATGTAAGATTTTTTTAAAAAAAAATATTTTCTAAATAACCATGTTTTTAATAAAATTAATGTTTTAAAAAACCAAACATGGTTACTTTTGTTTGTATATATATATATATACACTGTCCTCTCTGATTTGTCTAATCAAGTAAGGTTTTTGCTGTGGAATTGTGGATTAGTACTGAAGCTAAAAGACATGAACTAGCAATTTCCCGGTACTTTCTTTGATCTTTCCCATGTCAGGATCAGCAACTTTATGTTTTAGCCTGGTGGCACCTGATCGATTTCATTTCTTATCACTAATATTTTAATTGTTTGTCGGTGTGTATACCTCTCTTTATAGATAGTATATGAAATAGCTTAAATTTTAAAATTAATTAACAACTATAATATTGTAACTAAATTCTTTTTTATAGTAATTAGATAGTGTTTGTTTTGCATAAGTTATGTTATAAAGAAAATAGATTAATGTCAAATGTCAAACTTGGATCGTTTTTAGGAAAAAAAATTGGATTTAAATTAAAAAATATTCTTATGTTGACCTCGAAGAATGATGTATAGAAGTTCTATTCATATTCTAATTCATATGTTATTATAATAATATAGTAAAACAAAAGCAAAAAGAGGTGGTGATTCCACCTAAGAATCTGATATGTTCATGATTTTATGATTTATTAGAGATTTGTTTTTTTGTTTTAATATTTATTAGGGACATGACCACTATCATAAATCATAAATAATCATTTTACATTCAGAGAATTGTACTCGATTTGTTATTAATACTACAACTATCAATGATTAATGGCTTACCATAAAGACATACATGAATCTAATTTATTTTGTGCTATCAAAATTTTATTATTATTATTATTATAGGTGTCCGGGTCAGCTTGCGTATATCTCGACTAATTCCACTTACTTTAAAATTAACGACTATATAAATTTTCAATAACCCTGAAATTTGTGGGATCGAGTTGATGATCTCTAGAAAACAAACTTAAAATCTAATTAGTTAAACTACACTATTATTTCTTGAATCTATTGATGTTGAAAGAAGGAAATTAGCCTATAAATATATAAGAGGAATAAACTATATTTATATCCAAAAAAAGAAAAAGCTACTCTTCTATTTTTTTTTTTTTTCACCAAGCTAACTTTACATGGTTGCTCATAAATTTACTTAAGGAGGTGTTTGGGAGTGTGATAACGGTTGCTCGCTCGGAAATACATTAAAATTATGTTATTTTTATTTTAAAAAAATTATTTTTGATATCAGCACATTAAAAATGATATGAAAATATAAAAAAAAATTAATAAAAAAAAATTATTTTTTTAAACATAAAAATCAACACACCCAAACAATATTATCACTTTAGTATTAACCATCACAACCACCTGAACATGCAACTATATCATCGCCATTGCCATATTCCAATACCATCACCTCTCCTCCTCCTCCTCCTTGTTTGCTGTCACCGAACACTATTGCCCGCCACCACCATAACTATCACCTTTATTCCATCATCATTCCTCTTTCGATCACCATCACCTTTACTCCATCATCATTCCTCTTTCGATCACCATCACCTTTACTCCATTACCACCATGTCACCATCGGTTCATTATCCCCTAAATTACCACTATCATTCCACTACAGAACGCCATATGTGATTACTCTCTCTCTCTCTCTCTAGCAGGTTAGCTTTTTAGGCAAGACTGGAATATTGGCTATAAACCTTAACAAGAATATTATACTAACCCACTTCATATTTTGGTGGTGAGAAAGGAGAAGAGGTATTTACAAATCCTGTGATTGCTTTACATAATTATGTGAAAAGAAAAACTAACCCGCTTCATCTAATCCTTGTGCTCGTGCATCACAACATCTTGTAATTACTTATTTAACACGTTCAAGTCAAGATAAAAGGAATTAGGGTATAAATTTAAAAAACTAAGAGACCAGACTTTGGAGGCAATAATAACAAGGGGGATTTGCCTGTATTTTTGTACTTACAGTTATATAGCAGCATCAAGACCAATATATCTCTTTGCTGTTGTGTAAGATAGGCTATATCCAAGCTAGTATTTGAAGATTCATGAGAATTTTTATTACTTTAACGTATTTGACGTTTGAACCTTAACTTAATTGCCAAAGGTTGTTTAGTGGAGATATTATTTTTTAAAATGTTTTTTTGTTTGAATATATATTAAAATAATATATTTTTTATTTTTTAAAATTAATTTTTGATATCTGAAGCATAAAAAAATTAATTTAAAACAATATTCAAAATTCGTCTAGAAATATTTCCTCTCATATTATGAAAATTATTCCAAGACCATGTACTATATATTAACACGAAGTGAAAAATCGATTTGAAGAAGATAAACAAAAGGTATATATGAAGCAACAACATGAAAATAATATGTAGATATTTAATGTTTGCAGTGTATGTATTCACAAGCAAAAATAGTTTTTCCTTCAAAATAATTAAAACCTAATAAGTAAGAAAATATAAAATTAAAAACACTAACTTGCAAGGAAATGCTTTTTAAGAATAAGAATTGTTGTTGAGTGTTTTCTTTTCTTTTCTTTTTTCAATATGAAAAAATTATTTTTTAAAAAAATTTAGAGGAAAAAAATTCCCTCGATCCTATATTAAGTATCTTAAATAAAAACGTACGCACAATTTTTAAGAAAGATATTAAAATGTAATAATTTAGTTTTTTCATTTATACCACTAAATATGTTTTTCCATTTCCGTCACAATCTCTTTTTTTTTTGGTAAATTCAGAAAATTAGAATATGTTAAAAGGTAAAAAAAAAAAATAGGGTGTTTAATACAATTTGACTTTTAAATTAGAACTGCAAAAAGAAAAGTAATACAAGAAGAAAGAAGAATGGGCTAAAGCAAGCCCATGTGACGAAGCCCTACTTGTTTAGATAACAAGAAATGTCCACAGGTAAAACTTTCGAAGTCCTTTCTGGGAAGAGCTCAAAACAAATTCCAAATGCAGAAATCCGATGGGTTTGCGTTTGTATATATATATATATATATATATATATAACTTTTCAATGGAGATATACCGTGATCGATGAAAGTCTACTTTCACTGTCATTCGGTGGAAAGTCCCTGTATTACTATATATGATGTTCAGTGTGCTTTTGCTCATTGAGATTAGGTTTCTTCGTAATAATATATATAAATGTCTTGGAGAGTATTCCTACAGTTAGAAAATAATATAAATTATATTTTAAAATATTATCTAACAGTTTAAGTTATTAGATTGAGATAGTTATTTGACATGATATCAGAATCTTAATGACCACGCGGTCACGAGTTCGAATCTCATTATCTCTTATTTATTTGATAAAAATTAAGTACAAGGTAATGTGAGCCTATGCAAGTTTCAAGACCGAAGAGCTTTCACTTGAAAGGATATGTTAGAGAATAATATAAATCATATTTTTGTGCTGGTATTAGATTACATATATTGGAGATGAAGTATTGTTTGTAGGATTTAACACTTCAATGTCAAGATCATAGTTAGAATTTTTTGAATTGAGGAGAAATAGTGTTCACACACACATATAAACTATTGGGTTCCTGAATATCATATATGCAATGAAAATAATAATAAAAACTTATTTGGGAGTTTTTAAGATCTTGTTAGACAAATCTAAAGTTATTTAAGAATTTATTACCTGAAAATATGATCTTCTTCAGTTTTGAATAATTCTTTAAAGGCTGCGTTGTCGCAATCTAGAAGCCATCAAATTTTTCGGTCTTCAACAATAATCCACATTAACTACCAATGAGAAATATCTTAAATCCTTATTTATGAGAGATGGATTGCTATGTCTAGAGTGCTAGCTCTTTATTTTGTGACTTATGTAATTTTTTTGTTTAATAGACAACTTCTTACAAAATAAAGAGGCATAACTTTATATTTATAAGGAATCCTAAAAATCCTATAAATAACAAAAATATATATTTGCTCCTTTATATAATATCTATATAGTACTTAAGGATAATTTTAAAAAATTAATCAATCAAGTCCCTACTTGATTATTCTAGGACTGAAATTATAATCCTTGAATTAAATACATTCTAGAGCTTAATTTCTAAAATTATTTTCAATCAAGCCACACTTAATTAATTATACTAGTTTAATTTCGGACTAATGGTTCCCAATATGTGTAACCTATTAGGTTCTTAATATGTTGGACCAAATATAAATTATAATTTTAATAAATAAAATTAAATAAATCAAACAATTTAATTTACTTTATATTTGAATATCAAGTGCACTGTCTAACAACTTGATATGATCCCTTAAATAATATGAAAATCATAAGTGGCTTGACTTAACCTTTTAATGATCAGTTCCTCGATATAATTATTATACATTCATCAATAATGTTTCGATTTAGACATTTTAACATGAAAAGTGTCTGCCATGTTAAATCATATTTGTTCGTAATATTATATTTATTGATAATTTGAATAAGATTTAAAACTCTTTTCAAATCTCATTTCACCTCACGTAAGGATTTAAAAATTAATATTATTTGAGAACATGTGAAACAATTTTTCTAATTCATCTAAGGTGATAAATCCTCTCTTGATCACTCAAATATATTCATAGAGTTTATGTTATATCCAATGTCTGTCCATTTCTTACATTTACCAAGATAACATGTAACATGATTAAAACTCCTTATAAAAGATAATTTAATGGTCTCAAGTCTAATGATTACTTACACAATTATCACATGAGTCTTTCCATAGATATAAGTGATATTTTCATATGAAATTTTTATGCGGGTTAGTTCAATATACATGTCTTATGACAAGCATCTATATATTAGTTCTACATATTCTTATACCTCCAGCTTAAGAGAATAGTTGTTTACTTTCATAATATAAAAAAAAAAAAAGTATCAATTTCTACAGCTCTAATGAATATCCAATATGTAAGAGAGTATCAACCAAAAACACTTTAAGAATAATGCTTTAATGGAATAGAAATCTCATAATTATAACAATTTTATAATTTTCTTTGCAGAATAATTTTGTCCCATGAATTTTATCTATATTCTAGATTCACAAATCAAATATTAGATTCACTAATATAATATTATATAAATATTAAAGATAAATTAAATTTTTATTCATAATAAATACGTATTTATATTAATATAATAATATCATATATAATCAACCGATTGACTACATGATATATTGATTTAACAATCTCTTACTTGCACTAAAATCAATCGATCATGTATCTAATACCATATTACTTCATGCAGCATTAATGTTTCGACATAGATAATGACTTAGTAAGAAGATATTCTAAATTCTCTTCGATTGATGATTATTCTATCTTTACATCTTTCATTTCATTGTTTTATAAAATCAAATAGAATTGTTTAGGTACTTGTTTGGATCATTAATGAGATCTTGATTCATTTATTTATGCAATAACTCCATTATTATTGCGGTACATGGTAACTGAATTAACAATGTTAGTAACCAGGATAGTTTATTGATGAACTTCTTGATTCAAACAAATTTTTTGTTTTTTTTAAATGTGGAGGAATAAGCTTGTTTATGTAACAATTAAAATGATAGGTTCATATTACAAAATAATTTCTAGGTGTAAGCTTGTTTATGTAGACTAAATGGACATTAACATATTAATTTAAAATCATAAAATTTGGTTTTTATTTGATATATTATTAAAAAAAAAAAGGACCCATTTGGTCATTTCTTGAAATTATAAAATAGAACTGACATTTCAAAAAAATTAAAAGACCTTGGCACTGCTCACTGGCATTGCTTCTTCATAATCATTGTTCCAAGATTTCTTAAAATTCATGCAATTGCTAATTTGACAACTCCAAGTTCCCCATAAAAAGAGTCTGAACTCATAAACTCATCAAGTAAATTAGAGGATGTATTGGGGGTATTCAAAACGTTATTTACATAAAATTTATTTTTTTGTATTTTATATTTTTAAAATATTTTTGTATCATTTTAATATATTGATATAAAAATAAAAAATAAAATAATATATTATTTTAAAAAACAAAACAAAATATATCAAACAGACTCTACCGTGTTACAATGACAAACATTTTTTGTTATTTGATCCGCAGAGCAGTCCTATAAACTTCCTAGTATGCACTCTATGATTCATTCCATATTCATGTTGATTAGGAATTTAGAATCTAGAGACAGACTTATCCAGCAGAAAACTTAAATAGAACAATAACACCTGCATTACAGCTGCTTAATGCCACACAGAGAGTGTTTACCCAACTAACTCACATAAACTTCGAGTCATCAAGCTTTTCTTATCTGTTTTCTTTTTTTCCAGGGTGGGGCAGGGGCGGGGGATTTCGAAGGTGTCGAACCTTTCCAAAAGCTGAGGAAGAAGAGGAGGAACTCATTTGCCTGACTTGACAAGAGGAGAATGTAAAACCAAAAAGAACACATGTCTGGTAGATTAAAACAAAAATACTATAGAAAATAGTAAAGTTTAGTTTTCCAAACAGCAGTGTTCATACTGTACTCTCCATAGGTATGAGAAAAATGCAACAGCCTAATAAAAGGAGAAATACAGGCAACAGGCACAGAAGATAAACTTGCAAATACATGATACTCGTATTTGAAACATGACAACATATCTAGTCGTAATGTCCATATTCGATACAAAACACAGAACTACTACTTCTCAGCCCCTAGTTATGAAATGGGGATAGGTGAGGAAAGACTACTGGTCCTTGTACCTCTTCTCTACTTCCTCCAAGCTCTGAATCTCCTTGTAAAATTTGCATACACGATAAACACACCTGCAGGCACATATAAATATTTAATGGCACGTGGCAGAATTGCAAATAAATAAATCAAGCATTTTCAAAAGCTTCCAAACCAGACATATACCAGTAGAGAAGGCATGCTGAAATGCAAAGAATGACATTCCTTTGAGCTTTGTAGATCTGCACAGCAGACTTCAATGGTAAGTTTGTGTAGATTCTAATGATAATAAACAATAGCAGTTCACAACTTTAATTCAAATACATTCTTCTAACATATAGCCTCATGAGATGCATTTCCCTGCTTGAACTGGTAGTTTTCAGAATATTCAACGTAATATACCTCCCAGTGCTTAATCTATCAATCTAAGTAAATTTATGAGACACGGTTCTAGTCAGGGACTGGAGATAGCGTTTGTTTACTCGTTCCATTTCAAATGATCAATCTTCATACTAGAAATTTCAGCTTCAAGTGATTTTCGACAGTTAAAAAGGGAACCATCTCCATGCACAACAAACATTACAACAGCTGTAAGAAATTAAATGATTTGTTCTAATACATTTGTTCATGTCTAACAGAAGTAATGGAAATAACTACTAGCATATTCTTTTGAAAAATAATTATGGGGTATAAACCTTGAGTTTTTTTTATATTTAATTTAGCAATCCACCAGAAATTCAAAAATTAGGTATATACCACTACTCAGAGAGGTGATGCATGTTGTGTGCATGTTTTACAGGTACCTGCTAGCGTGTGCATTACTTGCTATGCTTACATGGAATTGATAACTTGCTAAAATATTGGAGCATGCAACAGAAGTTCATATGTTATTGTGGAACAGAAAATCCAGCATCTACAGAACAGAATCTACTGGAAATGGAATAATTATCATTGTGTAAGGATCTAGTTGTTATTAATGGAGTCATTTCTTCTTAAACTAACTGCATCGACAACAATACTCATGCAGAATCTAGCTTCTTGTTATGTGTTAATGCAAACTAAATAAAACTACAATAACTGTAACCCTGCTCCTCACCACCGGACTCACATCCAAGGAGTCCTGAATAACAGAGATTACTGGCTCAATTCTGCCCTTCCAGATCCAGTGGCATCTACCAACTGCAGACATATTCCCAGGGAATACCTCTTTTTTGCATTCAATGTTTCACATTAGCACCTCACCTCTTCAATTTCCCACCTTTCAAACAGGTTAATGACAATCATGCTGTTTGGACATTCATGATGCTAGAAGTAATAATCTAAATTCAAGCAAACGCTTTACATACACAAACGACAAACAGCTAAACCACTTTTTATCCCAATAACACCTTTTCTTCTGTTTTTATAATTTAGCATGTCTTTTAATGACTCAGTTAACTGCTCAAGTGAGGTTACAATGAAATATCAGCAAAAGACTGTAAGAAAATAAGCAAGAACCCAATGGGGTAAGCTTGCATATACACAAAACTTCAGAGGCAATAACAAGGGTCATGAATAGCATCCAACAACGCTTCAAGAAAGCAATAAGCAAAACAAAATCACATCTCAACATTTCATAACCATAACATAAAACACTACATCCCTGGCCACCAAAGATCCCATCAGATTCTTAGCAAGTTGAGATTACAAAACAAATCACGACAGCCTCTCTCTCTCTCTAAATATATATATATATATAAGGAGAATAAAAATGTAATTTTTCCGGACCCTAATCCCAGTTTCAATTAATTTTATTTAATTTCTGTGAAGGAATCCAACATTTCTTCGATAACGCTTAGTAATAATTAAAAATTGCCAAAAACCAATAACAAATCTCTTACACGGCAAAAAAAAAAAAAAAAAAAAAAAAAGGTGAACAAATCAGCAAATCAGATGAAATCAACTTACAGATTTCTCATAACGATCTCTTTCAGCAGCGGTGCAGGTCTCACCAGTGCACATTAATCGATGCTCCATTTTCCAATATATATCTGTTCACAAGAAGAACAAAATCAAACCCAGAATTTCTAAAGCCCAAAAGAGAACAAAAGGAGTAAAAATAAAAGAAGACAAAAACAAACCCAGGAGCTGGAATCCGGCAAAAGGGACAACAAAGAGAGCCGGCTGGAGAAGGAGAGAGATGAGAGAAACCAATCGGTACTTCAATAGCTTTGGCGACGGTAGTGTTAAGAGTACCGCTATTACTGCCTCTGCTGCCACTAGGTATGTCAGTATCATCCATTGCAACGCCATTTTCTTTTGTCTTCGATTTTCTTTCCAAGGACTGCTTGCTGCTTGTTCTGTTTTTTCTCTGATTTTCCTTAACAGCCAAGGTTTTTGGTTTTCTTTCTTCTTCTTATTTTTCCAATGTCTTTTGTGATTTGCGTTTTGGGCCGTTGGATTGCGATGAGAGAGCCAGAGTTGCCAAGTGGGGAGCACGAGTTTTTTAATTACTTCACAATTTATAAATAGCAATAATTTAAGGATTATGGATGGAGTGTTTGGTGGCAATAAATGAAAATAATGAATCTGAAAAAAAAAACATTTATTTTTATTTTATATGTATTTAGTTAAAATAGAATAAAGTAAAAATGAGAATGGATTATAGAAATGAAAATAAACGTTGGGTATGGTTTCATTTTCATGAACGTAGATAGGATTAAAAATCAGATTGAGAATTAGATTTTCCTTCTTTTTTTTAATTATCTTCACCATTATAGTCCCCATCATCAACCATGATAATAATGATATTTTTTTAAAATATAATAATAATAATATTTTTATCCAAGCTATAAATAACATGTCACTTAATTCATTGTATGCTAGTTATTTTGTGGGTCAAATAAATAAAAGTTTTTAAAAATAATACTTAGTTAACACAATTGTGTTTTTTTTTAAAAAATCAATATTAAATGATAAAAATAAAAAAATAAGCAAAAAAAACGATGCAAACCCATATTAACCATTAAGCTCGTGACCTGAGTCATTGACTCGAAGCAATAAATTTAAAAAAACCTTAAGGTCTAATTTTCAATTAATCAAATATTGAATGATAAAATTAAAAAAAATACAAGAAAATAAGAAAATAGCAATTGTAAGAAAAAAAATGCTTGAGCCCTTCTAAGTTAACACACCCAATTCACGAATCATTTTATAAGACCAAGATAACCTGATAAAATAAAAAAAAAAAATCATGAAATCTAATTTAAAAAGGAAAAAATCAATGTTGAATTATGAGATGGAAAAAAAACAACTCCAAGAAAAAAATTGATGCCAACCTTTTCTAGCCTATTAAACTTGTGTCCCAAACCATAATTTGATCGGAAACAAAAAATATTATTAAATTTAATTATCAATAAATTAAATATTAAAAAAAAAATTAAAAAAAAATCCATCATACAAAAGAATTCAATAAAAAAAAACAATAATTTAAAACAAAAAAAGGTATGAGCCCATCAGGATTAGCTTGTCAAACTTATGAGCCATGTCATGAAATTAAAATAACTCTATAAAAAAAAAAAAAAAAGCAAACTAAGAAGCATATTTAAAAAAAAAATATCAACTTTGAATAATGAAAAAAAAAAAAAAAGTAAAAAATAATCGATATAAATTCATATTAGCTTATAAAACTCGTGACTTGGACCATTTGATAGGAAGCATCAAACATGAAAAAACACGAAGCCCAAATTTTAATAAATTAAATATCAAAAAATAAAATTGAAAAATAAAATTAAAATAACAAATAGATTACATGGAAGAAGCCATTTTATCTATTATCTTTGTCATTTGTTGAAGAGAAAAATAATCAATTTCCTATTACAATCCGCGCTCTGTTATGCTATGGTATTTTTCCCACTTACTATAGGTTTTGGTAATATTCTTTTAAGTGAATCATGTGCTGATGATATCAGTCCATTGAATCATACTCCTCATATGTACTGATGATACTCCGGGGAATGTATTATTATAGTTAACAAATTTGGAATTTAGATGTTTAAGAAGATGGAAGATGCTCTGAAAATTAGCTAGTCAAATGGGTTGGTTGCGAGAAAAAAATAATAATAATTATTAATAATTATTATATATATATAAAAAGTAGGTATTTTTTTCAATGCCTTGATTTGCTACAATTGAATTGAAAGGTATTCGAATCTGAACACCTTTATTTATTTATTTATTTTACTTTCATAAAACAAATTACAAAACATCGCCGACTGATAAATAGAAGGATCATTACGACTAATTAAGCGACAAGCTTATTAATTAATGCCAGAATCAAAAGGAGTGCTAGAACATGAAAAACACAAACTAAACAAAAAGAAGATGGCTTCAGGAATTGATAACGCCGCACTTCTTTCTGATCTCCCCTGAGTTGCCCGTAAGAACCCCGATTGCTCCCATTCTTTTCATTGACTGGGAGAATTCTTTGAGAAAATCAGTCAATTCAAGCAACTCTCCAACAATCTTTTTCGATTTTTTGTCTGTTAGAAGGGCTGCGTCAGATTGGAAGAGACCCTTTTGCTGTTGAAGGATAACAAAGTAAGAAGCATCGAAGTTCTGAGAGCTGCCGGGGTCCATCTCTACTGTGGTGGTTCTGTCGCTAAGACTTTGGCATTTGGTCTTTAAGAAAGCAGCGTATGTTGAGTTCAGAGAAGGATCCTGGTCTCCTTTTCCTGAGAAGTTGTAGAGCCGGTTGCTGAACAGGTTGCAGTGGCCAACACCAATGGTATGTGCACCTACATACAGTATGATTCAAGAGTGATAAGAGTTTCTGCTCAATTATATAACCCTTGAGAAGAATGTGCCATTACTTTCTTGAGTATAATATGTATGTATACCTGATAGTACAACGAGATCATGAACTGTTAGACCCTTGCTCTTGAAGCTTTGAACGAGGCTGGAAAAGTTTAAGAACGGGGAAGGAATGTGTGCCAGGACCTCCGAAGCTAGTGACACATTACCATCTCTTCTACCAGTAAGCACTTCCCATATTGATTTGTTGAACTGCAGGAAGAATCGAATATGTTCGCTGTGGTTACATGCATGATCATTAGGGTTGAGATTAAGAATGTTTATTTGCGATAATATTTACCTGGACTGAGACCGCATCCCTGGTAGCCAAGGCCAAAATGTCAGCACAGGATACTTTTCCGGCACATCTGTTCTCTAGCTCCGTTTTTATCTCATCAATAACATCGAACCCTGTCAAAGATAGATTTGGAATTGCATCCCTCTCCGCTGTGCTATTTGCTGTCGAGTTTATTAAAACGGAGCCATCGCAACCCTGCAGGAGTTTAATTCCGAGTTAGCTAGATATATGCATTAGAATTACAAAATGTGGCGATACTACATGGTGTTCTTCTTTTATTTTCAAGCAACCAATATCCACGCATGGACAAAGCTACAGATGCTATTTTTCTAACAGCAGGATGAATATTTAAGCATTGCTTACCCTCACGAAGCAGTCATGAAAATGCATTCTCAGCAACTTTGCAGGTAAGTTGGGGTTGCTTGCAACACGTGTTTCAGTGATGTTTTTGACGATGCTCTCAGCTGCAGGGCAAGAGGTCCTGTAGAAGTTCTTCCTCAAATTACCAGCCTGACAAACCCCAGCAACTGTCAAGACTGCTACACAAGCTAAAACAAAAGCAATCTTCATATTAATCTTAGACCTAGAGTGAACTACAAACAATTCTCAGACCAATTTCTTCGAAGAAGTATATGATTCTGAGTGTAATCTCTCTGGCTGCAATGCAATAGAAAAATAAACCACACTCTCCCTTTTATACTAGTAAAACGAATCTTACCTATCTGAATCCAGATAAGCAATGCATTATACTATCTGTTCAATACCTAAAAAACAAATAGAACCTAGATTAGTTTATGAATATCCTGAGTAAACAACCAACCTTGCTGCATAGCTAGCTCAATTGATGATCCATGTTGTGATAACGATGACCTTAGGCGTACATTATTCTGATAAATTAAGCGCCTCGCTTTCCCATGTCAAATTAACAAATAATGATATTGAGTTTCAATATTTTATCAATCATAACCTTTTCCAACAAACATTAGG
Organism: Populus alba; assembly: GCF_005239225.2. Classification (NCBI taxonomy): domain Eukaryota; kingdom Viridiplantae; phylum Streptophyta; class Magnoliopsida; order Malpighiales; family Salicaceae; genus Populus; species Populus alba. The sequence goes on from NC_133295.1 coordinate 4,194,667, forward strand.
TACAGATGAATGCAGCATTTCGTGTACTTAATTAACAATTGAAACAGTTTACATCACATTATTTTTTACTATAGTATATGTTGGGAATTTATTTAATTAATATGATTAAAATAAATTATGGGTAACTGAGAAATTAATTTTAAAAAACCCTTGATTTTTTTAAATTTAATTATTAAATTATTGTGGTTAATCAAATATTGATAATGGTGAAAATTAATTCTTTTACATTTTAACTTTTCAAATTCACTATAAAAATGGAGGTGATGGAGGAGTTTTGATCCTTAGAATGATATTAAGTTTCAAACACCTTGTTTAGAAGTGCTTCTCAACTAAGATGGTGATATTAAAATTTTATGAGGCGTATTGCAAACATATTAATTATGTAAGTGAGAAATAATAAAATTTTAAGGATAAATGATTCATCATTAACAACAACAAAAGTTCATTACTTTAAAGTAATTCAACAAGTAATTATCCTTCTTTATTTTAATTTAATCATTTTTTTTATTACTAGCATGCATGCTAGAACTTTGAATTAATATAAATTTTGAGTTTGATTATATGCTTAGTATGGATGCTAGAATTTTGTTATTATTTTTGTTGATAGCATTTATTTGCCATTAGTTATGATTTTACATGCTTATTAACTTTAAAAATGTATAAATATTAGGCTTTTATTTGATATATCTTTTGTTTAGCATGCCTTTATGAAGATAAACTCAATATCTTAGCTCATTAGTCTAATATATATTTACAAACTTTTATTTACAATATTAAGGCTTTATTTATATATTAGGATTTATTTAGTTTATCTTGAAAAAAAAAACTATAGTAATAATATAGATTAATTATGAAAGAGGTTTTTAGCATCTTTAAATTTTAAGTTATAGCTTAACTTTTTTGAGTTGCTAAATCCTCACATATAGATTTAATTTTAATTCTATATATTTTAATCTAGAAACTCCTGTTTTGTTATGATTTTTTTTTTTTTTTGTTTAATTTTTGAAGGTTGTTATATATCTTTGTTTTAAAGTTATACTTTATCTTCTAAAATTATTTTTTTATGCAATTTGAATGGTTTGATGTATGTCAAATATCTTATTGATTTATATTTCTCAGAAAATAAATCACTGATTGGTTTAATTATAATAGTTTATGCTACCTTACTGGTACGATCATGCCTCTTGTTTATACTCTCTAAGTTTGGCATCAAATTTATCCAGTCAGCTGTGATTATGTACATGTTGTTATTGTTCATATATACAAAAAGTTAGTGTGGTGAATAGATTCAATCTAGGAAGTTATATCTAAAATGATTAGGTTGTAAACGGGACCGTTTGTGACCCCTCTAATCTTTTCTAAGAACTTACTTAGCAAAAATATTATTCATATGATACTATTTTTGTATATGATATAATTCACATGTGAAATAGTGATAACTAAAAAAATCACATTAAACAAAACAGGGTTCAACTTAGTAGCCCAAGAAAGGAAATGGATGTTGATTTTATCTTACATAGTTTAATTATTTTTATTTATTAAGTTGATTTATTACAATTTTTTATTTTTTTCTTATTATGGAACTAAAATATTTATTTATAAATATTATTGGCTATTTTTTTTCCATATATTTTATCATGTATTCTACTCTTTCTACTCAAGATTTAGGTATGCTAACCAATATTGTTTTGGCAAGTACAACTTTGGTAGTGAGGAATCCATCATCACCTTCTATGGTGTATGATGAGAAATATGAAAAGTTCAATGGATTGAACTTAAAGAGATGAAAATAAAAAGTGTTATTCTATATTACCACCTTAAATTTGGTAAAATTCTTGACCGACGAAGTGCTAAGAACATTAGAAAAAACAATTTGACCCTACTACTGTAATGGTTGTGGATGTATGAAATCAACTAATTTCAAGTGAAAGAACTACATCTTGAATGGGTTAGATAATAAACTTTAGGATGTGTATAGTTAATCAAGAATGCAAAAGCATTATGGTAAGCTTTAGACAAAAAAACACAAACCTATAGATATTGGAATAAAGAAATTTATAGTTGGTAAATTTCTAGATTTTAAGATGGTTGATTCAAGGACCGTAATGAGCCGAGTTCAAAAGTTTAAACTATTATTACATGATATACATGTTAAAGGTATGTCTCTAAGTAAGTCTTTCCAAGTGGCCACAGTCATTGACAAATTATTATCATCTTAGAAAGACTTCAAGAACTATTTTAAGCATAAGTGCGCAAAGATATAGGAATTGAAGACCTCATTTCAAGGTTGAAGATATAAAAGGATAATAAGTTATTTAAAAAAGAAAGCCAACTCTTCTAGTGTCTTAAAAATAAGTGTTATTGAACAAGTGGTAAAGTACCACAACAAAATCCAAAGAATAAGCTTTTTGTAAAAAAAATATATATATATATATATATATATATGTTAAAAAGGTCAATAACAAGTGTTTTATTTGTAACAAGACTGGGTATCTAGCTAAAGATTGCAAAAATAAGGGTCAATAAGGAAACTCTAAAAAAAGGACTACTCAAGATAATATCACTAAGGTTGATCACCTTACTAATGATGTTTAAAAAATAAACTTGTCTTGTGTTGTTTTTTGAAGTCAATCTAATCAACAACCCTGAGTAGTGGTGGGTTGACATTAGTACTACAAGACATGTATATGTTGAGAAGATGATGTTTTTTACTTACAAAGTAGTGGATGGAGAGAACCTTTACTTGAGAAACTCATCAACCTTAAAGGTACTAGGCGTTAGAAAGATCATACTGAAGATGAACTCTAGAAATCTTCTAACTCTCAACAGTATATTGCATGTTACTTATATTAGGAAGAACTTAGTATTTAGCTCATTGCCGAGCAAAATAGTTTTAAAATAATTTTTTAGAGTGATAAATTTATACTCTCTAAAAATGATATGTTTGTAGAAAAGAGGTATCTCTGTGATGACCTCTTTAAAATGAAAGTAATGGTCGTTGTAACCAATGATAAGAATAACAATAAGATTGTCTCTTCTTCATATTTGTTTAAATTTTATGATGTGTGGTATGACAAATCAGGTCATGTGAATTATAATTTTATGCAAGGGTTAATAAACCATAAATTATTACCAAGTATATGTTTTTTTTTTATAAAAACCATGAGTGTGAATTTTTTGTAGAATTAAAATTCACAAAATCTTCTTTTCAAATAATTAAAAAAAGTAGTGAACCTCTAGACTTAATTCACTCAAATATTGATGATTTGAAATTCATACAAACTAGAGATGGGAAAAGGTATTATATTACTTTTATAGATGATTGCACACGATATTATTATACTTATTTGCGAAGAACAAAAGATAAAGCTTTTGAAATGTTTAAACATTATAAGAATGAAGTTGAAAATCAACTTAATAAGAAGATAAAGATCATAAAAAGTGATAGAGATAGAAAATATGAGGCACTATTTGGTGAATTTTGTTCTTGAAATAATCTTATCCACCAAATTACTGCTCTTTATTAACCATAACAAAATAGTGTTGCGAAGTGTAAGAACCAAACATCAAAAGAAATAATGAATGAGATGTTAATAGTTCAAAAGCACCTCAAAACTTATAAACACTTCAAGGTGTAAGGGTATCTTACAAAGGTTAGGATATAACCTAAGACTGGATTATGTATTTATCGAATATGAATACAATAGTAGTGCATATTGATTTTTTGTACACAAGTCAAGCATTAAGGATATTCATCCTAATACTATTATGGAATCAAAAAAATACTATATTCTTTGAAGATGTATTTCCATAAAAGAAAGCACAAGAAATCATTCATTTAAAAAAATTATTGAGCTTAACTCAAGTGATCATCATCAATCAGAAGATGATGAATTTAAGCTTAGAATGAGTAAAAACCAAAAAAGACCAAAACATAATCTAGTTGATGGCATTATTGATAAATTTAAAGCTAGATTTGTTGTTAAAGATTTTAGATAAAAAAAAAAGAGTGTAAATTATTTTAACATAGTAACATGTGTCAAGAATAACTTTCATACACACATTAATAGCCATTGTAGCTATCAACAAACTTAAAATACAAATAGATGTAAAAATAATTTTTTAAATGGTGACCTTGATGAAGAGGTTTACATGGAACAAACCGAGAGGTTTGTTGTCAAATGGCAAATAATTGTTTTTTTTTATATAAACTTGTCAAATCATTATATAGTTTGGAACAAGTACCTAAATATTGTGATAGTCAATTAGCAATTGGAAGAGCACAAAATAGTATATATAATGATAAGTCTAGACATATACGCCATAAATATAATATCGTTAAACACTTGCTCTAGAATGAAATTAATTCCATTGACTATGTAAAATCAAAGAAAAGTTTATGAATCTGCTAACCAAAAGTTTATATAGAGAGCTTGTGTATAATCCATCGAAAAAAAATGGATTTAAAGCCTTTAAGAGATGAAAGAGTATAATGATGGTAACAACACCTACTTGATTAGACATCCTAATATTTAGATTCAAATGAAAAACTAAGTCATATAACATTATTAGTAGCACTAGAAAATTATTATTTCGTGATTATTCCTATGATGAAATAAGTGTTAGTTGCAGCGTGATAAATAGTGAGTTGAGCTCTTAATGATTTTTATATCTTGACGATACACCAAGTAAAGTATAGCAAAATAATCTTATTCAAAGATCACCTATATGAGTTAGAAAAATGATCGTTTCTTTGAGAATTTTGATAAAATATGAATTTTTTAAAGTATAAATCTAAGAGTAGTTAAAGGCTAAAACAAACACAACAGTGAAAATCAAAGAAATCTCGAGGTAAAGAACTATATAAGTATTATTTTCTTGGTTTACGTAAAAAGCTTAATATATAATTCAAGACATCACGTTCACTATTTAACCGAGTAGATCCGATAGTATTTCACTAAAAAAAATTTAAATTTGAAAGCTATTTATCTTAATATAGTAATCTACCAAATCAATATCTCTTAACAAATTTTCGAGTTGTTTTCAAACTGGTAAGATAATTTTCATTCATGTGGGGAATTGTTACAAATTTGTTTAATTAATATAATTTAAATAAATTATGGTTGAATGAAAAATTAATTTCAAAAAACACTTGATTTTTTTATATTTAATTATTAATTTACGGTGATTAATTAAATATCAATGGTGGGAAAATATAATAACTTTTAAACTACAAAACTAATAATTAGCCGTGATTCAACCAAAAACAGTTATCATATTGTTATAATATTTCAAGTCACACAGTTTCTGATCTGAATCTTCGGGTTCAATGCATGGAAAATGGTTAGGAGAAGAAAGAGAAAGTTAAGAACATGGGATGGTCGTCCACCCATTCTATTTAAGTCTAATTAACCTTTAAAGTCAAATTATTCTCTCATAATTTAGCTGTCGATCAAGTTTGACTATTTGACTGTTGCAATGGGCGTTTGGTGTCCATGTAACGTTAATTTGCCATGAATATTGGGAGCTGTCCATCCATTCATGAGGGAGTTAATGTAGGATTTAATTATGATAGGGTTTATTATATTGCTTGAGAGGCGAGTTATCGACGTGTTCTTGTTGATATGCATGGATTCCCGGTTGTTCAGAGCATATTAAGCGCCTGTTTGATTCTACATGTAAAAGTATTTTTTAAAAAAATTTAAAAAATATTTTATTTTTTTATTAACTTCAAATTAATATATTTTTAGTTTTTTAAATTATTTTGATGTGCTAATATCAAAATAATTTTTAAAAAATAAAAAAAATTATTGGCATATTTTGACACGAAAAGTTATTTGAAAAGTAACCGCAATCACACTGTCAAATAAGCTCTAAGAGTGTGTTTAGTATTGTATTAGCTGTTGTGGTTGTGGTTTGAAAAAAGCTATTTTATAAAAAGTACTTTTAGTTGAGGTTGGTTTGAAAAAATAGGTGTTTGGTTAAAACTGTGGTTGAAATTAAAGTTGAAGAAAAAGTAGTTTAATGTGTTTGGTTAAGAGTGCTTTTAAAATTGAGGTTATAAAATAATTTTAAAAATATATATTAATACTGATGATTTTTAATTTAAATATTGTGGATTTAATTATTGCTATTATATCATGAAATAAATTATACTTTATATAAAATATTTTTTATTATTCCATGAAACCATTTATAATTCCATTACGTACGAAATACATCCGATAAAAACTACAGTTTTCATAATATTTTTAGCATGTAATAAAATTGGATAAAATATTATCAGGTATAAAATTCATTTTAAACTAGTTTTTTTTTTTAAAAAAAAAAGTTAAAAAAATAACACACTAGAAAAAAAAGTGTTCCCGCAGGCAAGTGAACAGTGCAAGAGAATTGCACTGTTTATTATTTTTAAGTAAACAGTATACAACAATACAACTGTTCATGTTAATTGTACTATTTTAAACAGCAATTAACATGAACAAGTGAAAAAAAAGTAAAAAATGATTACTTTTCTCTTCCTGCGTTTCAACACAAAAATTAAATAAGATCTAGTAAATAGTAAATTGATTTTTTTATTCAACCAAACAACTGCATACTATATTTTAAATAAAAATGTAGCCGCAGTTAAATGCCAACTGTTTTTAAAACCTATGAAATCCACCGACACGTAAAAAAATGATTGAGTAAATGCCACTACATGACAGCTTCTAAAGTTTATTTGTGCTGGTAGCCGTTGCTTTTCAAATAGCTTTTCGTATAATGCTATTTTTGACATCAGCACATCAAAACGGTACAAACCGATTTCAAAAAAAAAATTTTGAAATTTGACACGCTCGACCGCACTACCACGTAATGTAAATAGCTATCAACTCCGGCGGCATCCAACTAATATCGTTAAAAAGATTTACTTAGTCAAAAATGGCTTTGTTGCATTTTTTTTTTAAAAAAAATACTTTTAAAATTAAACATGTCAAATAATGTAGACAAAATTTAATTCAGTCAGCTGAATTTTAGTGTATCGATATCTTTTCTAGCTTAACTTAAAACTCAACTCAAATTAAGTTTTAAATTATAGATTTTTGAAGAATAGGCTTTGTTTTTAATAACTATGCTAATTTACATGTGTTATATGGAATATATGAGTTAATATATTATATATAAAAAAAATCATTATAGTTTCGTTAAAAGGGTATTTTCATGTCCTTGTTCAAAAAAACATCTCGGGTAGATTGCTGGTTACGCGAGGAAGTCCTATGTTTTCTAATTAATGGATGTTATGCTGAATCTACACATTAGTATATCTTGATAAAATCAACATAAAGTTTTTATTAAGAGGAAAGTCATATACCTCGTAAGAAACAAAAAAAAAAAAAAAAAAAACAAGAAAAACAAGAAGCCAACTAGCCCTAAAATTGAGGACCGACCGGCTGGTCGGGAGACGGGCCCCACTTCCCGCAAGCCAAGCTGCAGTTGTTGAGCTTTCAGATTATTGGGCCATTCGAGAGTCGAAGCCAGCATTTAGATCGTTTTCCCATAAAATTCAGCTCTTTAAATAACATAGGTGGACAGGAGGACCACATATTCCAGAACGCGTTTGCATCTATCAGATAAAAGGCCCTTATTTTTATTTTTTATTTTTATTTTGTCAGAGAGGCAGATGGGTGGACCTGGTTTACTGTTTGACCTTTTGTTTTATTTCTTTTATTTACTTTTAATATTTATTTTTTAAAATAAATTTTTAATTTTAATTTTTATATCTATATTGTTTAATGAGATTATTTTACTTCATCTATATTTTTTATGTTTTATATAAATAAAAATAAAAATTATTTATTCTTAGTAAGAAACAATGAGTTTAAGATTATATATATATATATATATAGAAAGAGATTAAATATCATATTTATCTATATCTTACTTTTATGGGAATGAAAATCTTTTTATTTTATAATTTCAGCTCTTTTTAAATTTATTGATTCATACATTTTAAGATTCTTTTTTTGTGTAAATAACATTTTTATATTTCTTGATTAAGAGAATTACAATGCAGTAAAATATACTCGCAACATTGTCTCATATTTCTACTATATTAAAAATTAACTTAAGATTTTACATGTTTGTATTAGCACATATAATCCTATTTTATATTATTTATATGTGAGCATCGGCTTTTTTTATAGACATTTATATTTTATACATGATGTAAAAAAAACATATTAATAACACCTAAATATTTTTATTTTTGCGTTAGAAAAGAATATCTAATTTATAATAAAATGAGTATGTTTTAACACTTTTTATTTGTATTTATTGGTATAAAATTTTTTAATGTATTTTACTAAATATATTCATAAGCTTTTCAATTTATGATTATAATTTTTTAATCAAAAATATTGTTGCAAAATCATACATTTTCTTTTTTTGTTCTAAATAAAAAAAAATTAGTTTATAATAAATCACACGTCAAATAATTGAGAATATCTAAAAACATTCTTAATTAATCTAAGAATACATGGGGGTATCTGGGCCTTAAATTTTGTTTTCTTTTTCAAATTAAACGGACAACAAGTTGTTTGTCCTTTTATTTGTAAGACCAGAAGATGCTTCGTCCATAAGCCAAGAATCCAATAATTATACAGTGGTTGGAAAATTAAGGTAATGATTTTTCAATTTAAAAATCTAATTTTTAAGTCATTTTCATTTTAAAACACCATAGTAGTCCAAGAAATTATCTCCCAATCCAAAAAACAAAAACTTAAATTGATTTTAAAATACAAAATTAAACTAATAAGAAGATTTCATCAAACCACCTATAGATTGATTGTTTTTTTCATTTTGTCGTCATTTAACCCACTCTCTTTCTATCAGAAACTACTTTTCTGTCTGCAATATTCTTTCTCAAGACAAATCAATTTGTCTCTTGTGTGGCATAGTCTTGAAAAACAAAGAAATTTTCTGGGCAATTTCTAGAAATTAGCATTCAAAATCAAAATTTGGGGTTTTGTTAGGAATTCATGAAGTTTTCCAGTCAATCAAAAAAATCCCACTCGCAAGCATTGTTGTTGTTGCCGCTCTTCATGTTGTTTCTACTCCTAACCCTGAAAAAGTAGAACCAGAAAGTTCAATTCCACTGTAATTGCTGGATCAAAAACAAGAAACCCATTCCCAAACCGTGGCTTCTTGCGTTCATTCGTCGTAAGGGTCTTCAAAGTTTAAACTTCAAGCTAAAATTATAATCAAGGCGGAGGTAATTTAATTTTGTCCAGTGTATCAGTAGATTTAGCGTGTTATAACCCTGCTTCCAAACTTGGAGACCTGCTTCAGCCCAATCAAGCTCTGTGGTGTGGAGGAATTTAGTTACTGCTAATGACCGGAATAAGTGCTTCTTCTTCTGAGCTTTTGGCGTTCTATGATGCAGTTCATTCATAACAAAACATTTCAACAATTTCTGATAGCTTACTCGAACTTTAACATCATATGATGGAGGACTGGAAAACACAACCAAGAAAAAAAAAGGTTTTTCTTCTGCCCGTCGCATCCGTCCAGATCTCATGTTAAAAGTTCGTGGGGTTTCAAATAACAAGGAAATGCCAGCAGCTGTTGTGTCTCAAAGAAGATGGCCTTTCCCATCTCGTTGCAGAAGAAACAAATGAGCAAAAGTCAAATGGAATAAAGCCTGGATACAGTGGACATAACATGTTTGGTAAAAGTCCAGCACAAAAATGGCAATCAAATAATTATGGTAATTTTATAATTTTAATATTGGAATGGTTATTTAGTCATAATAATTTTATAAATAATTTGATACATATTTTTTTAACATGTATATATATATATATATATATATATATATATATATAAACATGAGGATGTAAAGTATAATTTTTCAAACAACGAAGTCAAACCAAAAAAATAATCAGGAGGCTTGGGGCGCCCGGGTTGCCTTTTCTTTTAATAGGCAAAGTTTGCTAGCCACCCAAGCATAGGCGACTAGCTCCTTTTTTAACTTTTATCTTCTCTTTTTTCTTTGGTTTTAATTTATATTAATTAAAATAGATTGGTTAAATATATGTGGTATGCCGACCTTGCAAAGATTCAATTTTAATTGAAATTAATTAAAATAAATAAATTAAAATGTGTTTGTGATATTTTTTAATAAATATATTTTTATTTTTATTTGGTTTTGGAATAACATTATAAGATTTTCTTCTAATGTTAGGAAACATTATTTTTGTGTAAGCTAATATAATTTTTTTTCTTGAATTTTATTCAATCACTTCTATGATTAATTATTTTTATTATTATTTAATTAAATAAAAAATTAATTTTAAAAAATAAAGTTATTAAATCACAATAGATCAATAGCTTGTGATGCAAAATCAAATATTTAGTCTGTAATTATTTTTTTAACTTTCAAGTTTAGTTTTTAATTAGTAATTTTTCAATTTAGATTTTAATTAGTGTTAACAATTTTTTTATATTTATTAAAACATTCAATTCTCAATTTATTTAATTAAATATATGTATTATTTTTTATTTATAATTATTTTTTTATCTATTAAAAAACATTTTAAAAATACTTGTTAAAAACCTTTTGATTCCGCGAAGCTATTAGTAAATTATTTAAGTCTTGTTTGGAAATGCGGTGCAAACCACATTTCTTTAAATTTTGAATTTCTTTTTTCTTAAAATGATTTTTATATATATTTTAAAATTATTTTAATATACTAGTGTTAAAAATAATTTTTTAAAAATAATAATAAAAAAAAATATTTTAATATATTTCTAAATAAAAAATAATTTAAATCGTCACTATAACAATCTCAAATACACCAATCTCAAATCCACCTTTAACAATCTCAAATACACCAATCTCAAATACACCTTTAACGAATGAGCTTTAAACACGATTAATTACAATGGAGAGCAATATCAACATACGAGTCTTTTCTTTTAGGTGAGCATGGCTACATGAGTTGAACAATTTCACTATCAAATGCCGAATGCTTTGTTTCTCTTCTGCATTCTTCAATGATGGATTCAGGATTCCAAAGATTAAAATTTGCACGTCAACTATATATGCATAATAACCATTCAAAAACAATGAAAAGGTGAGCATGAATTTACGAATATGCTTCTTCATTATGATATACCCCAGAAATCAGAACAATTTGTCAAGAAGTCATGAAATGATTGAAGGGATTTGTGATCACTCATTGACCAAAAATAGCTTCTGGTCATGACTGATCATGTTCACATCAAGAATTTTGCCACCGTTTTCAGATAAAAGGTAACCACCTGAAGATTTTAATTGCTCCATAGCTGCCTTGACAAGTTCTTCAATGGTTTTAGGAACCCACAGGACGACTCCCTCTCTTCTCTTCTCTTTTGGGTCCCATGGATGGAATGGAAACACTGTGCATTTCATTCTTTGCATATCATCTGTTACTGGTAATTAATGAAAAAGTTTTTTGAGACTGTGCAGTAGTCTAGTTAATGCAGATGAGAAAGATGCCCATTAAAATAAAAAAAAAAATAAAAAAACCTTTAACCAAGAAAAGGGACACGCTACTAACCTATTTGAGAAGCTCTTGCAACCTCAAGCAATTTAATCAAATCCTTATTTCCACCAATACGAGCTTCATCAAGTGGAGTGTTTCCCCATCTATAAACAGGAAATAGGCCGTAGGATATATGAGGGAAATCACATGATCAAAATCCAGATTCAAGAGAAGTAAAATATTGTGTGCTAATATTTAGGAATGGGAACAGATTTAAACTTTTCACCATGCTTCTCATCCAACAAGGGTAGGATGCATCTCATGATCAATTGAAGGTCCTCATGCCTTGCCATTATTCTTTTCCTTACTGATCTCTATATTTGAAGAGGGAAATAGAGTCCATGCGACCATAGTCAATATGGAAAATTCTTATAGGAAATGCCTAAAGCATAATTTACCAAAACATATATTTGTACAAAACCTTCCATGTAAAGATATCAAGAAGTGAATTATTCCAAAACCAGGGTTTCGAGTGAGAAATGTGCCCTAACTAGCTCATATGCGATGCATCAAGTCGCAACATAAATTAGCCTCGAGTGACTGGCCTTCAATTCAGGTCATACCTGTCCTTTGGAAAAACGCTGGCCCCTGCTTCTAGAAGTAAACTTGCGATTGAGTGTAAGTCTTCCGAGGCAGCAATGTGCAAAGGTGTTCGATAATCAAAGTTTTTTGCATTTGGATTGATTCCATTGGCCAGAACCCTTTTCAAGAGATTCAAATCCCTCTTTACAACAATTGTACAGAGAAAACCACCAGCATCATCAATTGCCAGTGATGCCCCTGCTTTAACAAGTAAAGAAGCTACTTCATCATGCCCACCCTTGACGGCTTCTAGCAACGGTGTGTTCCCAAATTTATCTGATAGACAGGGTTCAACAAAAATGTGTTGTTAGATTGCTTTAGAACTTCAAGATTGGATTAGAGAATATGTACATAATTCTGGAGGATATATACAGCAATAAACAATGTAGAACACTTACCTGAAATGTTGACGTCCACTCCATGTTCGATAAGCAGTAGAGATATATCTACATCTCCTTTAGAAGCAGCAACATGCTGTTGAAAGAAAAACAATATTATATTTTCTATACAAGAAACAGTTTCATACTATCTTGCAAGAAAGAAAATGGAAGTTAAAATCCACATTTGAGAAAAACCGCTTACAAATTTAGCTCTAGATTTTTTACTCAATGATGTTATAATAATGCAATTGTTGAAGTTCAGTACTCTTCCTTTTTGAAAGTCAAAGTCTCGAGATAACAATATCTTGTAAGGAAAAGGATATTTGACAAATTAATCTGATAAAAATCAAAGGTGTCTACCACCAGATTATAGCATCTTAAGACTGGCTTGTCAGTCCATCCTTCAGAAATCATACCAGAGGTGATCTTCTGTCATAATCAGCCTTGTTAGGATCTGCTCCAGCTTCAATCAACTGTCTCAGTCGACAGTAATCCCCATCAAAAGCAGCACAATTCAACCTCATAGCCAGCTCCGATTCAGACTTTTCAATGTAAAGGGTAACATCTGACTCCAATAATTCATTCCGTAGATTGGCATCTTTTCCCTGGCAGTTGAATAAATTGACATAAATAAGTCCACTACCTATTCTAGCTCATGATATCTAGCTAGAAGAAGTATGATTTCAAAGGCTTCATTTCTTGTATTACAGCAAATGGAGAACATAATTATACCGGCAAGAACATAAAATTTAGGCAACAACTACAAAGGACAAATGTTCGATGTAGTGAAGGTCTAAAGGAACTAGAAGAAAGATCAGAAGCAATGATATCAAAGCAAACTCACCTCGAGGAGATTGTTCAAGATAATTCGCCCATCAGAGAAGTATATCTCAAGGATCTCTGTAAAAGATTGCTTATCAAGTCGTAATACCCTGCATAGTTCCCGAACTCGTATTGTATAAGGCTGACCAGTGTTGCAAAGAAAAGAAACTTCCCCAAATGAGCTATAGGTTTGCAGAAGCTTGATAGACTCTTCTGCTCGATCATTTTCACCTCTTCCGAATTCCTCCTGCAGATAACATTGTCATGCCTATACGCTGACATCATAAACTAAAAAGATTTACTGATACAGTCCTTTAAACACACTCAGAGACAGGTGTGCTCGTGCACACACACTTGTATCATCAAACAAAGCAAATTCTTATTCAGAGGTCTACATGACTTGATATGTCACGCATATAAGTTGCATTGTAAGATAGCTAGTTTTCTTTACATCTGAAAGATAGTTGCAGCATGATTACAACTTTAAATATTCGACTAAAGTTGCTTTACATCATCTTATGAGAAAATTGTACTTTTCCATAACCTTCTATTTGTTAAAATACATTTGATAGTATGCATAACATGTTAAAGAACCATCTCAATCCAATACCTTAAGCTGTTAGGTGAGGTCTCAGGATATGATTTATAGTATTCTCTAACATGACATGTGCCATCATCCAGAATAAAAATAATGTAGGAGTATTAATTCGATAAACACAAATCAACATTGATCTCTCTGTTATTGAATGTGTGTGTGAATGCACATGCACATTTGAGAGATTCCCTCAGCCAAATTTTAGATTAAGCTTTGTTGACCACGTTGGTGCAATCAAATTCACAGCTAAAGGTATTATAGACAGTCATAAGAGGCGATAAAGTTTGTTTTGTTCTATTTGGATATAGGAAGACAAAGATCAATCCCAAACGAAGCCAGGTAAATGGTTCATATCAAAACACAGCAGCAACTTAATATATACAGAAACATATGCTACATTTGTGATGCTTTGGAATATGCAATTGAAGAAGAAAGACAGGTCAAAGATGAAATGTTACCAATTCACCGTGGCAGACAACATAAAGCTGATCTGCTACCTGTCCCTGCTCTATAATCACTTCTCCAGGAAGGAAAAACTCTTCATGGACTCGAATTGCCTGGTAAACATGACGAATGAATACAACTCTTCCCACAATTACAATGAATCCATGCTTTAATGTGATAGAATGAAATCCAATTCATGGATTCAAAAGACTTTAATTTAATGAAAAAGCTTACTATCTGCTTAATGAATCCCAAAGAGCAACCCTTGAAAAGAGAAACTTCTTTAATATATGGTTCATATAATTTCTGTGAGATCTGCAAAAGAGATACGTGTTGTAGAACACATGATTGAGAATCACCATATATTACTGATTCCTGAAGCAGGAAGTCTTATCTAATACAAGAATAAAGCATCTAATTTACCAACTAGGAAAGGAAAAAAATTACTCGAGATCGGTAGATGCAGTGCATAAATCCAACTATCTAGAACGCTACTGTGATAGACCAATATACAACACCAACACATTAAATAAGATAACAAAAATTCAGGTACTAGAGAAAGGAACAGATGATGGGAAGGTCTATTGCATATACGTCTTGCTCCTTTTGCCATTAGAGTTAAAAATAATATGTAGGAATCTGACTTATATGATGTATATAATTCATGTAGAGAGAAAGCACATGCAGGGTCGATGTCGGTAGATATAAATGTTGACATGCCAAATAAGTTGCAACAGATATCAGCATGGATGCTTTCTTCTGGATTTGGTGTAATGTTGCACCAAACTAATTTGCAGGATAGGAAGAAGTTGATACAATTTTAAGCTCAACATCAACAATATTCTATCCGCTTAAAAATTGAAGCCGTTAACTATTATCAATACCTTTGTCCGAATAGAAACTGGGATTTCCTGCAGAACAGATGCTTCTGTGTAGCTGCGATCGTATTGTAATCTCAGATGGCGTTTGATCTCATTGCTTATGCCTTTCCCAAGATTATTTCTATTCATGTATTTGATAAGGTCAGTCATTCTATCCCTAAACTTTTCTGTCTTTGATCCTTTTACAATTAATGCAGTCATGTTACCAAGCAGATAAGCGCCAAGAATCATGTCAAAAGATACATAAACCATGACAAATATCATTTCTCTGACATTTACTGCATGTATCTCTCCATAACCTGCAGAAGAAAGCATTTCATCATCACGCAATATACAGCAACTCATGTTAAGAATAACACATCCTCAAATAACAGGGACAATCACATTAAGAAGAGCATAAAATCAATGACAACGAATAAAGAAACGACATGTTTTTAGCAAAAATTGAAAAATATAGCGCAGAATAAATTGGACGATGAGCAAATCATTTATTGATGTAACATGACATCTTGCAATGGAAAAGCCTAACCTAGATATACAAATCCAATATAATCTGTGTTCAACAATGCCATGCAGTATATCAGCTTGCCTAACATGTCTGGTGGCTAAATCAATTTAACTAATCTCTGCCTAAAACTTTCTAGCATTCAGTAGGAACTTTCACCTTCCCCATAATTATGAGCATCCACAAAAAAAGAGAAAAAGATCATGCAGATATCAAGATCACAAATTCAAAGCAGATGGATTCCAGACAACTGCTTCACCTAAAGTGAAAATTACATACTGAGGTTGATGGATCAGAATTCATGACCATGGAAGGTATAGGAAATCATGAAGAAAAAGAAACAAGTTGTATTCAAAATATATCAGAAGCTGGTTCCTGTATTCGCGGCAAGATAATTGATCCTCTAAACATCTGCATTATTAGTATGACATGAATGGCTTAATGTAAGTGTGGATTTGTCTAGCAATAATTCAGCATCAATATTTCTCAAGATTTCAGTCATACAGTTTCCTGAAGAGCAATCACTGTTTGCCACTCATCTGGACTTCTATCAAACACCAAACTATTAAACTCAAACATATGAAAAAAGTTTACCGACAGTTGCCATGGTAACAATGGCAAAGTAAAGTGATGTTATGTATCGCTTCCAAAGATCAATCTCCCTGAAGTGTGTATAGTGATAGTCACCCATCTGTAAGCTTCCTATCCATGTGTAACCTTCCTGGGAGGGAGGCATAGTAGTAGCAAGATAGTAAAAAATGCAGGCTGCTGTATGTGTACAATAGAGTTCAACAACAAGAAGTTTCACAATTCTTGTAAAAAGGTAATTGATCCTGATATCTTTCTCCAACCTCTCAAAAAATTCCGACACTCTTTTGGCCCGACTCAGCCTAATCCACAACATATATCTCACTGCCTCCTTTCTCCCAGAAACCTGATTAAACCAGATAGTTCCATATCAGGACCCAAAAAGGAGATTAAGCTTGCCATTTCATACTCAATATGTAAAACAATTATAAATGAAGCAAAAGTGACATCAAGAAAATGGATTTAACAGAAATGGTCCTTCAAAGTCCAGAACGATACCTTGAAGATGGCATCCCAAGGCAGACAGCCAAGAAAATCAACCAAGAACCGAGATTTCAAGTACCTAAACAAAACATGTCATAAAAACTATACATAATAACCAATCAATACATGGCAGAAAACAAGACCAAGAAAATATGAGATGGTACAAAAGGTGCAGACCTAATGGCAATGAGCTTGTGACTGCAGACCAAGCGATAAGAGTGAGTTGCACGATAGGCCACAAAGAAATGGACCACAATGTCTATCAAGAACGCAATCTGACCAGCAATGTCTAGCAAGAAAAGGTTCTCTGGGAGTCCTCTGAAGAAACCAAACTCCAGTGGTGTAAAGAAGGAAGAGTAGACTGCCCATATTAGTATGAAGTGCACCCATACTGTGTACCTCCTGCTTTCACAAGCACACACGACAGAATTTTGATTTTAGAAACCCTTTATGCACCCACTAGCAGCCAGACATGGAAAGCCTTGTATTAGCAGCATTCTATAGCAGCAACTCTGAATCATGAATGGATTAAGTGGGGGAGCATGGACTAAATTGTTGGGAGGTAAGTTTGAAACATTACGAGACTTGAGGAATGTTATGACATATTT
This sequence comes from Populus alba, assembly GCF_005239225.2. Lineage (NCBI taxonomy): Eukaryota > Viridiplantae > Streptophyta > Magnoliopsida > Malpighiales > Salicaceae > Populus > Populus alba. The sequence continues at coordinate 4,212,119 of NC_133295.1, forward strand.
TCAAAATTTGGGGGGGCAAGTAAATCTTTTTAAGGAACCTAAATGAAAACATAACCCAAATATCCAAGGACTAAAAATGAGACCCTCCATAAAGAATTATCCATGAATATAGTATTTTCCCTTGTTTGGGAGTGGGCACAAATAGATAGATCGGCTAAAATTTAATTTTTTATTGTATTTATATTATTTTGATGTTTTAATATTAAAAAAATAAAAAATATTATTTTAATATATTTTTAAATAAAAAATAATTTAAAACATAACGAATACCATCTTCTCCAACTTTATTTTATGTCAAAGAGGAGGTACAACTTCAAGTATATTGAATTCATTTCCCTATTGTTCTTTATATTCTCTCACCCATACGAAGTTTTATGATTATATTTGTAAATGTAAATAACACATATGGTTCCACTTTCATTTTTTTATTAGAAGTAAAGGATTTACTTTCATAAAAAAAAAAAAACATTTTTAATAAGGCTCAATTTCATCAAATTTAGAACTATTAAAGACCAAAACTAGTTTTTCCATTAGATCAGGTAACATTTCCAGATGAAATGGATCTAAACCCCTAGAGGAAAAACTGGACTTGCCCTAAACCCTATAAGATGATGAGAGGCCTAGAACTCAAAGAAAAGAGGTTCTTAGTGCCTACCAGCTGTCAGGACGGATAATATAAGCATCAGAAACGGAAGACTGCCCTAAGCCGCTTCCATCTCTAAAAACGATTCCATCTCGAATCGGAGACTCCATTATGAGCAGCCCAAATAGCCTCTTCCATGATGGTTTACTTTCCCCTCTAAGTTTCTCAACCTCCAATTCCTCTTCCTCATCTGATCCATCACCTCCATTACCAACGCCACCTCTTGTCCTTCCTCTTCCCTGGATCATCATCATAATCTGCAAGAATTTCAACAGAAAATCGTGGGCTGGCCATAGAATGTGATAAAAATGAAAGAAGATGAGATCTCTGAATGAATGTAAGTACCAACCAGAGTGCAAGTAACCTTCAGTATTGAAAGAGAAAGAAAGCTAATTATCTTTCATGATGAAATTAAAGTGAAAGATAATTTTTATATAAATGTGTTTGGTGCCAAAGGAATTTGTTACCGGTAACTTTTGACAATGGAGGGGAGATTTGTCCTGTGCTTAATATTCCCTTGAGCTTTCTGTTAGCGTAGATGATAATGGGAGACATTTGTGGTGACAAAGAGAATCGTTCGTGGTGATTAGGTTGCTCATATTAAGAAGCTAACAGTAGGAATCAATGACTGGCAGCGAGAACGATAACAACACAAGATTACCCCCATTAATTATATTAATGTGCTTGAAAAATTAAATTGTTTTTCTATTTTAAAAATTTTGTTAATTTTTTAAAAAAAAATCTTTACTTTAAATTAATTATTTTAATGTATTTATTTAAAAAAATTTAAAAATAAAAAATTATTATTTTAATTATTTTCAAAGTGATAAATATTTTAAAAAATAATCAAAATAAGATTCTAAATAATTGTTTGAAATTACCGCAGATACACGAATACTATTTTGATATGAACTTCTAAACTAAAAAAAATATTTTAATTATGTGCTTGAAAAAAAAAAATTTTGTATTTTAAAAATATTTTTAAAAAATTGATAATTTAAACAAAAATTTACTTTAAATTAATTATTTTTAATTGTTTTAATGTACTTATTTGAAACTTAAAAAAATAAAAAAATATATTATTTCAATTATTTTCAAGTGAAAAATATTTTTAAAAATAATTATTATCATAATATTAAAAAAATTTAAAAACATGTTTAAAATTATAACTAATACATAAATATTATTTTGATAAACTTCTAAAGGAGAAGTATTTTAAAACATAACTTCCATCTAATTAATTAGTTGAATATATCTTTTCCCTAATTAATTAAAGGGTTATTCTAATAGTTAAGAAGATATATATGTGTGTGTATCAAGATTTAAATCTTAGTTTGGACAGTTAAAAATAAAAATCATATAAATTTTTTTAATTATATCATAAGGGTTGATTTAATTTAGATGTGTACAAATTAGGTCACATCTAAAAAAAAATGATTTATTCTATATGAAAGTGATAAACGGAAAGAAAATGAAGAAATTTTATAATGCTAAAGTTGTAACTAAGTAGCATATTATATGTTTGTTTAAATGGAATTTATTCGTATACATTTATTTAAGAAAGAGTTTTAATTATCTCTTAAGCGAAATCAATAAAATGCAGTCATAAGTCAAGATCAAACATTTTAGCGGGTCAGTTAATAATCAAGAGTAAGTGATCTCTTAACAAAAATAAAAATCTTGAAATATATGTAATCATTAAACTTAGTTTAATCTAGCAAGTTAATCCCGTTATAATCAATTTTCAAACCAAGCTTTTTCTAAATCATTTTGATCGGGATTGGTGAATTCTATAGGATTTCTTTCTAATTTATATCCAAAATAAAGTTATTTGAGTTTTTTTAATTAAAACAATATTATTTTAGGATAAATTTGAAGTAATTTAAGGGATTTTAATTGGAATATTAGATTAGATTCAATCACGACCAAATATTATGGTATATAATTGTAAAATTAAAGGTTAAGAAGTTTCATGACCTGAGAACATAGTTTTGAGACTCGGTCTGGTTTAAGGCCTGGGTTTCAGGTTTTGACCTGATCATCAGATCATTAGGTCAATTATTTTTTTAAAAAAATTAAAATGATATTATTTTAGTAAAAAAAATTAACAGGTTATAACCGGGTTTTTGACCTGGTCTTGCCGGGTCAAATAAATCGCCAGATTATATTGGGTTTTTTATTTTTTCTTCAACTCAACCTGGTTTTAGCTCTGGATTAGTTGGGTCCTGAATCAACCCACCAAGTTGGATGGGTTTTAAAACTATGACTAAGAAATACAAAGAAAGCTTATTTAAGCATCATTTAAGAAAGATAGAAGTGACACCACTTTAGTTGGGCATCTCTATAATTCTTATTAATGTTAAACTTTTAACTTTGTGTTTTCCAAGGGGAAAAAAAAAACTTTAAAAAAGAAAGACTTTAAAGATTGTGGAAGAGAAGATGCTTTGTGTTTCATAATGTTTTTATTATTTCAATGAAGGGCGAGCCCAAAATGTTTTGTCAAATGTTCTATTTTATCTTCTTTTTATCTATTTTTTTATCAAAAGAATATCAGTACTAAAATAGTGAAAGCAAATCATCTTTGATTTACTCATTTATTCGTTTGTTAGATACTCTATCAATCTTAAAAACGAATAAATTATGAGAATACAAGTATCTCTGAAGATTGTGTTTGGTACGAATTTAAAGAACTTGAAAGAGAAGTTAATATTAAGAAAATAAAATTTAAATTTGAAATGTTAAGGGTGATGAAAATTAGAGGGTGAAAGTTTCATGACAATTGGTAGGGTTGAGATCATTTGGGAACGTAGTTTGGTACAAACCGTGTTTTTTTAAAAATTTAATTTTTTTGTTAAAAATTATTTTTTTTTGTGTTTTGCATCATTTTGATACTTTGATCTCAAAAAATAATTTTTTAAAAATAAAAAAAATATTATTTTGATGTATTTCAACATAAAAAACACTTTGAAAAACAATCACAACTACACTTCCAAATAGACTTCAAGATTTTAGAGACTCAAGTGATCTCAATATAAATAAAATAAATATTTAAAATAAATTAAACTAGAAAAAAATTAAATAATATTGTACTTGTAGTCCACAAACACGGCTTTATTTTCAGATTAAATTGCTACAACCACATTATATCCATGATCAAGTATTTAGTTGATTATTTTTCATTAAGTATTATGACTTGTTGATAAGGATCATTGTTAATTATTATAACCCATTGATTGACTATTAGAATTCCTTACCAACTATTGGAATTTTTTGACAAGAGTCATTGTCAATTATTATTACTCATTGGCAAGGCATTATAATTCTATCAATTATTATAACATGCTGACAAAAGCTATTTTTAATTATTATAAATTATTAGCGGGCTATTAGAATTATTTCTAGTGTTGGCAACCTCATTTACAAGAAATAATTACTTTTTTTTATAGTCATTTGAGAGTTATTATGCAATTATCTAAAACTATTTCAAAACACTTTCTTTCATAAATCTGCTTATAAGATATTTTTATAAAAATTTTATAACGTGCATTCACAAACATTACATTTAAGTAAATTAATTTGAACATACTTGATCTTATGTTCAGAAATACAATACATATAATAGATGAAAAACACAAAATTTTAAAACAAATATTTTATTTAAAAATAATAGGGTATGTAAAGATTTACTTACCTCCCTTGCTTAAACAACCAAAGTCTAATATCTTAGCTCAAACAATTTATTTATAAGCATATAAGTTGTTATACTTAACTATAATAATCTATAAATTGCACATTGTATATTAAATTGACCAAACTCCTTCTAGACAATTTGAATTTCATTATGCATTTTGGATTGTAAACTATACTCAATTATATTTCTATCCATAATTCACCTAGTAATTCTCTCACAACCCACCCTTTAAGATGTAATTTAAGTAATTAAATATAACATACATAAGAAAAATAGATCATTTCTTGCCTTTGTTCCTCTCTTTTTATTATGGAGCAAAAGTTGGAATTAAAGTTGTTTAGCATAATTTTGGGGACTTGATTCCTAGCGACTTGTTTCAAGATTTGGGTTGTAATTATGATATCAAGGAGCTAAAATTAGGAGATTGCAATCCCTAGCTTAATTGCTTGGGATTGCAATAAAAAAATCTGAAATTAAACGCTGGATTTTGGGGTTTAATTGGACTAAAAATGAATCAATTAAAAATAATTGGATTGAAATTAAATTAAGTTGAACTGAATTGAATCAAATTAATTCAATTAGACTAATATGATTGAAATCAGTGAATCAATTTGGACTAAATTGAATTAAGTGGATTGAAACAAAAGTTAAAAAAAACATTCCTTGTATTTTTAATTATTTCAATTTCATTCAATTTGATTTAAATTACCTTTTAATTTTCAATTGTATCCCTAATTAAATCAATTTAGACCTCCAAATTCATCATTCATTTCTAAAATTAAGCAATTTTCTTCAATCTAACTCTCAATTTTGAACTTCTTCTTTAATTAACCCTTTCATTAATTTTTAATTTTGCTATTTATTTCAAAATCATCCTTGAACATCAAATGTTTTTCACTTTAAGTCAAATTAAATCAAATTAAGCTATTTTTTTCAAGTTCTTCTTCAATTCAAACCTTGTTTTTTGTCTTCTTGATTATCATCGGTCCAAATTCAAACATTTCAAGTTTGTGAATATTCTTAGATTTTCTCTATTGGTTTCTCAGACAGATTTTTTGATGTCTTTGCTTGAAGTGATGATAAAAGGTGTGAAAAATCCTGAACACTCTGTGTCCCATTCCGAATACTCTCTACAATTCTAAACCCATATGATATTTTTTAAGAAACTTTAAATCCAAAACATGAAGCCAAGATCCACGTTTGGTGGCAACCATCACTTTCAGATCCTGTAATTACTGAGTTAGGCAAAAGATTCTTTACTACGTTAAAAAGAAAGCTTAAAGACTGCCATAATTTTATTAAGAATGAACTCGTTGATATCTTGAATCAATTTCTTGAGAAGATCTGAGAGAAGCTAGTTATCTAGGTCGGTGTTGATGACTAAGGGCTGTGAAGGGTTTGGTTATGGAAGCGTGAGTTTAGAGATTTGGGTTTTGGTGGAGACTTTAGTTGTTAGTGGGATTGTATTCGAATTTAATCATGAGTCTTTTGGTGAAAAAGAAATCTGACTTGCGTTTTATTTGCATGTACAGTATATTTAGCAGCATGATAGCGATTACTTTTCAAATAATTTTTTGTATTGAAATATATGTTAATGATGTTTTTTTATTTTTAAAAAATTATTTTTGATATTAAAATATATAAATCATATTAAATTTTAATTAAAAAAAATTTAAATTTTATAGGAATGCGATTTCAACCGCGTTCTTAGCATGCAATAATTGTTAGCAACTGAGAAGGCAGGAGAAAAAAATCTCTCAGACAGTAAATTACGAGTGGCTAAGCATGATGGGTTCTCGACATCTGTCCTTTGTTTGCATTCTTTGCTGGTATCACAGAATATCGAAAGCAACAATGTCATCTGCAATTAGTGAAATGGCTGAAGAAGTATGACATGTTTCCTCTGGGAGGTCCGTGCACAAAGGCTTCATCTATGGTGGGTTTGCCGGCCTGCGATTGGGTTCCAAGACTTGAAGATATGGAAAATCCTCTTCGTCGGTGTTGCTTCTGGAGTTTCACGAAGAGCTGGAATATATGGAGGCATTGGTTAGTTCTCTGGCCTCAGAAGTGAAATTCGGTTGCTCTGTGGCAAATATCCTTGGAACTTTGACATGTTAGGATCGTGACATATAAACTCGACAAGATAAAAGATAAGGGATATGATAAAATAAAAAATTAAACACACAAGAATTTACATGATTCATCTAATTTAATTATGTCTACGAGCAAATATAAAATGATTTTACTAAGTAACGTAGAAATTACAACCTCTTTCTATTAATAAAAAAAACAACTAAAATTTTTGTATTATTAGAAAAAAAAAAACACTTCACTTACTCTTCTCACAAATACCTCACAACTTTATGGAATTATTTTTCCTCTCTCACTCTCCTTTTCTTCTCTCTTATTTCTCTTTTATAGTATGTTTAATAAATTTGAATGCATTGTTTATTTATAAACAAGCATCCATGCAAAAAACAGGGTACAAGTAAAAGTGTCAAGTGACACCAATTAGTGCCAAAATAATTGATACCAAATAATGTTGCAAGGGGCACTAATCGATGCTTGCAGAATTAAGATCCTTCGTTCATTTATCATGTTGCATGGAAAAGCTCACTCCCGATCAGCAATCAAAGCTGTAGTTTTACATTCACTTTGGCTTGAAATGGGGATATAATGCTAGCCTCTCTCTTGTAATGTTTACAATTTGTATGAGAGGAAGGGTGGAGGAGTATAGGAGGCTAAGGTGGGTTGTAGCCTAGGTAAAAAAAAAATTATTAAAAAACTTAATACTCTCCTGCATAATATTTACATTATATCTGTGAAGGGAATTAAGGGTCGCTTGAACGGCTTGCATTCTGATTTAGTTATTTTAAGAGTGTCTAAAACCTTTGAGCAATAAATATCCTGCAGAGGCAGCTGCGTATGGCGTGAGTTTGGCTGCAGAGAGTTTGGACGCAGAAGACATTCTCTCAAGTGGCCAAGTGTCATTGTGAACCCCAAAGAAGAAATGAAGGCTCAGCAATTACCGGTCCAATTGGAAAGGAGTGTGCTGATCTATGGCCTAGGATTGCAAGTGCAGCTAATGCCAAGAGCTTTAATTTGTCTGTTACTTTTCTTTAGGAATCATGTTGTAGTTAAGTTTTATATGTTTTTGTAGGGTTAATTTTAGTTGTGTTTTTGTTATTTTAACTAAATTTTATTTGGAGCTTTATATGTAGAACTTTATGGATTTTGTGCAAAAAAAATAAAAATTCGGGGCTCCGCCCCGAATTCTAATAGGAGGCACGCTGTCTTCTATAAACGCATCCGTTAAAATAAAAAATAAAAACTTTCCCTTTTATTTTTCTATAAAAACCCACTCCTTGCAAAAGATTTTTTCTTCTATCATTTATTAAAAATCCACTCTTTTACCTTTATTAATACTCGAGAAACACCATGGAATTTTAATTTTTTTCTTAATTCTCAACAACATCAAGTCTTAGTTTAGGTTTTGAAGAAGAATTTAAACAGAGAGTCACAAAAATACAAAACCATCAAGAGCAAGTAAGAATTGCCAAACTCTAACTTAGCTTTACAACAAGGGAGGATTAATAATATTTTATAGCCCAAGATAAAAAAATTTCCTAGCTCCGCCATTGAGAGGAACCACCCTGGATACAAGAGGTGATAAAACTTGCTTCTTTTTTCTATTTCTTTTTTGTTACAATGATGATATTATGTACATCTCTTAACCATTCCTTCAGGGTTTAGCTTGAAGATTCTTTTTGTCTAGAAAGAAGTCTTTCGAGTGGTTTATGTGTCTGGGGTTGCTCATGGCTGCAACAAGGCTTTTCTCCTTGCAGTTTTCTGAAATTTCATTGAGGTTTTGGCTCTTCACTCTGGTTGGATTAAGTTTTTGATTGATAATTGTGCCCATCTTGTTTATAACCAATGCTGCATTGGGCTATCTCAGATAATATCTTTTGCAAATGATTGTGAAGATCTTGACTGTATAAACGTACTGTCGACTTCAAACAATTAAATCACTGAAATTGATAAATTTTAATTAAAAAAAATATTTTTTTTTATATTTTCCATCGTTTTTATAAATTGATATTAAAAATCATTTTTAAAAAATAAAATAAAAATTATTTCACTATTTCTAAATATTTTAGAATCAACAGATAATACTTAATAGAGTTAGCATGTTAGGGTGGTATACCTATTGTTGGTGCAGGGGTGGCAAGTTGTTTCTTTTATTGTTTATCACCATAGAGTTAGCCTGCGGGGGGTGGGTGGGGAGAACCCGGTTGGGCTGGATGCCAGCCCAAACGGGGCTGCAAAAATGGCAGCCTCAATTGGGCTGGATCCAGCCCAACCTAGGTGATGCCCCATATTTTTTTAAAACAAAATCTTCCACCGTCACTCTTCTCACTGCTTTTAACATTAGTTTTTACTGTATGGATAGCTCGCACTGCATTGTCGATCTACTTAATTTTTTTCTAATAAAAGAAATTCTAAGGCAACCGTTTGGGTCATTGTCTCTTGACTAATACATTAAATAAATTGAAAAATACATTAAAAAAATTTAAAAAAAATATAACAGAAAAAAAGGTATTCAGGCAACAGTGTTTTTAAAGAATAAAAAAAAAATTCTAAAACCTGAGTCATTAATTTAATTAGATTCACTAAGCTTAGTTAATTTAATAATATAATAAAAAAAAACATTTACTGTAAATAAAATGAAAAAATAGTAATATTTAAATATTGAAAATGAGTTACTAGTATAATACTCAGGATAATAATAAAAAAAAAAAGCTGATTAGAAACTCATCATTATTCTATCATGGACATTACTTTACCTCCGAAAAGAGCTTACTTATATGGTTCTATTACCACTATAAAAGGTTGGATAACGACATCGAAAGAGGTTTCATGCACCATAAAAATAACGACTCGGAAAACAAACAAAATAAAATATCATGAAGTGAGCATCTTACTCTTAGATTTAATCAATTAATTTAGTCTTATAAAAATTAAGATTTTGTCTATAAAAAAGGTAAATTTAATAAAGAACGATAAATAAAATGACTCGAAATAACCGGAATCATTTTCAAAACTGATAAAATTCATATTGAAAAAAAATTCATTTTCATCCTTGATTAAATAAATGATAAAGGAGAAAATTAAAAAATCACTTGAAAAAAAGATTAATAAAAAAGATCAAGTAAATCCTAACAAATCTTTTAAACATGAGTTAATTGTTTAAATTTGTAACTCATGAAATTTGAAATTTAAATGAAACAAAATAGTTTATTTATCAATAAATTTAATATTAAAAATGAAATCATATCTACCGAGCAAAATCAACATAATTTATAACCTCATGTTAAAGCATATTACATGTTTATTTGTACAATTCACATCAAAATAGTAAAAAGGGAGAAGAAAAACAGAGACACGCATGTGCTTATAGCGATTCAGCAAACTTTATTTTTATTATACAAAGAAAAAGGGGGGATCCAATCATCTAATCCCATTATTCCGTTGCACGTCTTCTTAAATCAGCATGAGATGATGGAGCCACATATATATATACAGTATTTTTGAATATTTGGCTCTTAGGGCAGCTCCGTTGGAGCGGCCAAATGAAGAGGCATCTATACTATGCCTTTTATTTATTTACTTTCAGCATTCCAACGATAGAGGCGAAACAATAGCCAAAATGGCTTTTTACTTTGTTAGAACATCTCCAATGCAAAAAACCAAATTGAGAAGCTAAATTGATAAAATGGCTTTTTGAATAGTAGAAATATAGCTTTTTTGATTATGTGCATTCCAATGGTAAAAAGCTATTTAAAAAGTCATTTATATTTTAATATATTTCATGTTAAATTCATTTTTATATAATTATGTAACTAATTTAGATATTTTATATATAATATAATTATGATGTTATTAATTATATAATTAATATTAGTAATTTATAAAAATAATATAAAATTTAATGAAATAATATGAAAGTTAAAAGATATAATTTAAAATTAAACTTAAAATTTATTTATATGAATATTTTAATTTTCAGTTTTATATGTTACTGTTAAAAATTTAATTTTTTAAAAGTAAATTCAAATTCATGCTTTGAAAAAATAACTGCCACCATTTAAAATTTCAAATTTTGAAAAAATAACCGCCACAATTTTAAATTTTAAAATTTCAAATTTTGAAAAAATGACCGCCAACATTCTAAGATTTCAAAATTTAAAAAAATAATCCATCTATAAATATTCTCATATACCTTAACATTTTTTCTCATCATTTCATTATTTTCTCTCCGATCAAAAATATATTTCATTAAAATTCATCATGAATCATTCTAATTTTAATTTTTATGATGCTTTTGATATTGATAATGACACTCTTGTGATCGCTTTTCAAGTTGTTGCTGTTGTGGTTGCTGAGAAAGAATCGAATAATCAAGGGCGAAGAACAGGGTATCGTGGCTCTATTCGTGGCCATAATATTGTCAATCGTAATAGAAAGGAAGGTGAGTTGAGGTTATATAATGATTATTTTGCTGAAAATCCTAAATTCACTGAAACTCAATTTCGAAGAAGATTATTTCAGCTAATTAACACAACCGATGTTAATAATTAACCGGAGAATAATCGATTCTTGTTTTTTAAAATTTGAGAGAAGGGTGAGGCACAATACAAAAATTTAAAATTACAAGTTTTTTCTTCATGTATTTATAGACAAAATTTTCTATGTTAAAAAAAAAAAAAAAGAATTGTTGGCCATTTCTACAGTTAAATGTAGAAATGGCTCTTAACAAAGCAAAAAGCCATTTTGGCTATTGCTTTGCCTCTGCCGTTGGAATGCTGAAAGTAAAGAAATAAAAGGCATAGTACAGATGCCTCTTCATTTGGCAGCTCTGTTGGAGCTGCCTTTAAGAGTCATTTCTACATTTAACTGTAGAAATGGCCTACAGCTCTTTTTTTAAAAAAAAAAAAAAAATTCGACATTTGAATAATTATTAAAAAATCGACACTTATCATGGATTTTTCTCCCATTTGTTCTTCATTTGAATGGTTGAATAATCGACATTTGAACATTTATTAAAGTCTGCATTATTTCTTCTCTGTGCCACAGAATCATGAATATGCAAGTCTGAACCATTAATTTCTTGTTTCAGCAACTGCTGTGTGCGTGAATCCTCCTCTTTTCAAGTCCCTTAACTAATTTCTAGCATGATTTTCTCCCATTTGTTCTTCATTTGAATGGTTGAATAAAACTTGATCATGTAAAATCATTAATAAAAGTTCATCATAACTGAAGGAGGCATAAAGGGACGAGATTAGCTGCCTTCATTAATTACCTAGCTTCGTCTGTCCTTTTCTCCCATAGTTTTTGTCCAAGTCTGCATTATTTCTTCTCTCTGCCACAGAATTATGATCATAAATTTCTTGTTTCTTCAACTGCTGTGTGAACCTATGATCCATGGAGCCAGAAAGAGTTGATGTGGCCACAATTTTCTTGTGCAGAATCAATGATCTTCTTTACAAGGAAGAAGGGCTAGCTACGTATCTATCGAGTTAATTATAGTAACCAGAAACGTTAGCATAAGTGGCCATGGCTTTGGTCTGGGATCCAAGAAGGTCCTACGTTGGCTAGTAAATGTTGAAATTTGGGGCCTCCTTTAATGGAAAAGGAAGAAGAAACAAACTGGTCTCCCGTTGATCCAATCAACCCAGAAGGCAAGAGGGACCTGCTGCTGTAAGAGACAAAGAAATGCCCCATCTTCTTCAATTCCCCTGTCGAGGAAGCAATCATGAGTGTATATCTACCATTCAACTTCGTACAATTCAGCTAAAATGGTAGCTTGTATTACACATAGATTGGTGTTACAGAAACAAGTTGACAGGTGAAAGTTGCTGCATCTCTGCAAATCATCTCTGGCCATTAATGGAGTCCGCTTGGCCCTCATTGTCTTTGTCAGATGTTAAATGCGGAGCGCCGTAGAGAGTTGAATTTTAAGCTAGAATTCCAAATTCCAAACGGGGTTGCAAAAATTGCAGCCTCAATTGGGCTGGATCCAGCCCAACCGAGGCTGCTGCCCCATATTTTTTAAAAACATAATCTTCCACCATCACTCTTCTCATTGGTTTTAACATTAGTTTTTAAAGTATCTTCTACCATCCTCTTAAATATTCCCTTCATAATTGGTAATGAATTGGCTATTAAATTACGTGGCGAAATAGAAAGATATTCCGATGTTTAAATGAGTTTAATGAAAATAGAAAAGAAGTCAGAAACTAGAGAGTGTAAGCAGCATCAATTTTTAATGCAAGTGTATTTGTTATTCATGAGAGTCGAACTTGACCATCCTCACTATTTTTAGATGTTTTAAAGCGTGTTTGAAAGTATTCTTATGGTTATTTTTTAAAGTATTTTTTAATCAGAAATATATTAAAATAATATTTTTATTTTTTAAAAAATTATTTTTGACATCACCGTATTAAAATGATTTAAAAACACCAAAAAAAATATTAATTTAAAATAAAAAAAATAAAATAATAATGATTTTTAAAAAAATATCTTTAAAATACAAAAATAAATAGAAATTTAGAATCAATAAATAACAGAGTTAGCTTGTGTTTTAGTGGGTGGTAGACCTGTTGTTGGTGCAAGGGTTGGGCTGGATGACAGCCTAAACAGGGTCGCAAAAAATGGCAGCCTCAATTGGGCTGGATCCAGCCCAACCCAGGCTGCTGCCCCATATTTTTTTTTTTTTTTTTTTTTTAACAAAATCTTCCACCATCCTTTTCTCATTAGTTTTTAACATTAGTTTTCACTGTATGGGTGGCTTGCACTGGATTGTGGATGGACTTAAATTTTTTCAATAAAATCTTTTTTCAAGGTAATGCAAGTGCTTAAAATAAAAGAAAACCCGGGTCATTGTCTCAAATATATGTATTTTTATAAGCTTGATTAATTTAAATAACATAAATCAAATAATATATAATAAATAAATAAATAAAAAATGACAATGAAAAAAAAGATATTCAGCGACGTTAGTGTTTTTAAATAATAAAAAAAATTTTGAAACCCGAGCCATTGATTTAACTTATTTCACTAAACTCAATTAATTTAACATATTATTAAAAAAACATTGAATATAAATAAAATGAAAAATACCAATAGTTAGGTATTGAAAATGAGTTGCTAGTATAATACTTAGATGATAAAAAAAAAAAAAAAAAAAAAGTATGTCGGAGACTCATAATTACTCTGCCTTCAACATTACCTTGTCGCTAGAAAGAGCTCGCTTAAATGGTTATATTGCTACTATAAAAGACTAGATGATGACACCAAAAGAGATTCAATGCACTGTAAGAACAATGACTCAGAAAACAAACCAAATAAATATCATGATATGGCCATCTAGTTATTAGATTTTATCAATTAATTTAGTCTTATAAAAACAAGATTTTATCTATAAAAAAACTAAATTTAACAAAAAAACAATAAATAAAACGATTTTAGATAACCTTGATTATTTATTAATCATTTAATTCATGAAATTTTAGACTTAAACCTAACAAAAAAAACTTAATTATAATAAATTTAATGTTAAAAAATAAAATCATATACCCTCGTGTTAAAGCATATTACATGTTTATTTGTATAATTCACATCAAAATAGTAAAAAAGGAAAAGAAAAACAGAGACACACATGTGATTTATAGCGATTCAGCAAACTTTATTTTTATTATACAAAGAACAAGGGGGGAAATCCAATCATCTAATCCCATTATTCCATTGACACGTCTTCTTATATCACCATGAGATGATGGAGTCCTGCCACTGTCAAAATCACCCGTAATTGATCTCGAAAGTCGAAACTGCATCCCCGTCATTGCTTGCATCATTCATGACGTTATATATATATATATATAATTATCCTCTCCCACTCTGACGTGACTTCTTCCATTCAAATTCATGCTTTTTTTTTTTTTAATCTTCAATTTATTGGAAAGACAAAACTAAAAAGAAACAAAAGAGAAAACAAAGACAAGGAAACATGATAAATATTTTAAACATGAATTAATCTTTTTAACTTGTAATTCTTAAAATTTTAAATCTAAATTGAATGAAAAAACTTAATTTCCAGTTAATTTAATGTTACAAAATGAAATTAAAAAAGACATTAATTTCAAGAATTTGTTAAATAAAAAAAATAGTAATTAAAATAATAAGAATCAATTTTGATAGGAAAGAAAATTGAAGGGGAATGAAATTGTAAAAAAATTAATTTAAAAAACATCTCAAATAAAAATAATAATAATAAAAAAAAATAAAGACCAAAACCAACAAATAAAAAATCAAAAGAGAATGCATTTAAAAAAATAATCAATTATATAGATTATTTCAAATTAAAAAAAAAATTAATAAAAAAATAGTAATCAAATATGAAGAAAAAATAAATTGAAAAGTTGGTTTGAAAATATAAAGAGTTAAGCATGAAAATCAAGGTTGAGAAAGAAAAAAAATAAAAATTATTACTGTCAAATATGAAAAGTTAGTCAAGATGATTTGAATATTGTTTTAAAAACAACTGTTTGACCATCAATAATTGTTGCACGAATCACTAAAAAAAATCATGTTATAGACTCATCATCGTCCAAATAATATAGGATTAACTTATTTGTTGATGTGTGTAATGCATGTGTTAATTATTTTTTTATTAATATTTGGTTTTAGTAAATGATTAAATTTTTTCTAAATCAACTTGATTGTAACAAAAAAAACACCAATATAAAAAGGATGAAAAAGCCCTTAAATGGCAGTAAAAATACTAAATGTAAGGGTATTTAAATCATTTTTTGAAAAATAAAAAAGATGGATACACCATTAAATGCAAGTTTAATATTTATTTTTTTGTTTTTAAGAGTTTTTTCAATCATTTTACTATACTAATTTTTTTTTTAAATGAACTGACTCTGATCAATCTGACAATAGACCAATGGATTCTTATGAAAAGACCGAATTGTCCCCATTAACCAGTTCGAAGTTTTTACAGTGATCTATAATTACATTGTTCCAGTTATTAATAACGTGTCTGTTTCTCGGTAACTTCGCCAGGAAATTCAATTTTTTTTTCTAATTAAATTTTGGAATGTTTTTGCTTTAGAGTGTGTTTGGTATTGTGGTAGCTGTTGTGGTTGTGGTTTAAAAAAAGTTGTTTTATAAAAAGTGCTTTTAGTTGAGTTTGGTTTGAGAAAATTGGTGTTTGGTTAAAACTGTGGTTGAAATTGAAGTTGAAAAAAAAGTAATTTAATGTGTTTGGTTAAGAATACTTTTAAAATTGAGGTTATAAAATAATTTTAAAAAATATATATTAGTACTTATGATTTTTAATTTAAATATTGTGAATTTAACTATTGCTATTATATCATGAAATAAATCATACTTTATATAAATATAATTTTTATTATTCCATAAAACCATTTATAATTCCATTACGTACGAGATTCATTCAACAAAAAACTACAGTTTTCATAATATTTTTAGCATGTAATAAAATTAGATAAAATATTATCAGGTATAAAATTAACTCTAAACTAATTTTTAAAAAAATATATTAAAAAACTAACACACTAAAAAAAAAAAAAAAAAAAAAAAAAAAAAAAAAAAAAAAAAAAAAAAAAAAACACAACGCAGGCAGTGAACAGTGCAAGAGAATTGCACTGTTCACTCTTCCTTGAGTGAACAGTGCAACTCCCAGCACTGTTCATATCAACTGTATTAAAAAAATAATGTTCATGTAATTACACTGTTCATTGAACAGTGTAATTACATGAACAGTAGAGAAAAAGCATGAATTAGCTGCTTCTCATTTCTCGCGTTAGAAACGCAGATTTTAAGTGGGACCCATGAACAGTAAAATGTTTTTTTTTTAACCAAACGGCTACTGCATTCCCAAACGGACTGTTAGTAGTCAAATACTTGTTTTTTGGACCTTCGCAGTTGATCGGGCGTTTTGTTGGTGAGAGATCGAGTCGATGCAGTCTTAGGAACTCTTTGAACAGAGTCCTTTTTTTAGGATGGTGAATATCCTCCCTCCTCTTTTCAGGTCCCTTAACTAATTTCTAGCATGATTTTTCTCCCATTTGTTCTTCATTTGAATGGTTGAATAATCGACATTTGAACATTTATTCAAGTCTGCATTATTTCTTCTCTGTGCCACAGAATCATGAATATGCAAGTCTGAACCATTAATTTCTTGTTTCTGCAACTGCTGTGTACGTTAACCTATGATTTCTGGGGTCATGAAACTGAATAATATAAATTATATTTTAAAATTTTAATTAAAAATTTAAATTATTGGGTTAAATTAGTTCTCTAACATGATATCAGAGTTTTGGTGATCAAGTAGTCATGAATTTGAATCTAATCATCTTTATTTATTTGAGAAAAATCAATTATAAAATAATATAAATTTATATAAAATTTCAAATTTAAAATTTTTTTATTTAAAGTAGTGTGTTAGAAAATAATATAAGCTATTATAGATATTTTTCTTAATTTAAAATCAAATAATATTGGTGTTGTATTAATGGGTGACAGCTTGATGATACAAGAAGGAAGTTTTTTAAAAGCAACAGGAAAAATTGCTCAGATACCAGTAAGTAAGGCGCATTTGGATTGTGTTATAAATATCCTGGCTAAATCCATTGATGATTGAGGTGCAATTTCATCTTTTGAATCTCGGTTAATTTCATATACAAGAAGGTCCCACGTTGGCTTGTAAATTTTGAAATTTGGGGCCTCCTTTAAGGGAAAAGGAAGAAGAAACAAACTGGTCTCCCGTTGATCCAATCAACCCAGAAGGCAAGAGGGACCTGCTGCTGTAAGAGACAAAGAAATGCCCCATTTTCTTCAATTCCCCTGTCGAGGAAGCAATCATGAGTGTATATCTACCATTCAACTTCGTACAATTCAGCTAAAATGGTAGCTTGTATTACACATAGATTGGTATTACAGAAACGTTTCAATGTGATGAAGAGGGATTTGAAATCTACACAACAAGTTTTGAGTTCGAGTCGAAATCTACATAACAAGTTTTGAGTTCGAGTCAGTACATTTCTTGTAAAAACTTAGGAAAATTAAAATTTTATTTTTTATCTTAATCCACAAAGTATGGTTCCTAAAAAATAGAGTTTCCTCGATAAAAAAAAAAAAAAAAGTATTACAGAAACAAGTTGACAGGTGAAAGTTGCTGCATCTCTGCAAATTATCTCTGGCCATTAATGGAGTCCGCTTGGCCCTCATTGTCCTAGTCAGATGTTTAATGCGGAGCGCCGTAGAGAGTTGAATTTTAAGATAGAATTCCATCGTAGGAACGTCGGCAGAAGGAACAGCTCATGGAAAGAAACCTGGAAAGGATGAAGATAAAAGTAATTAAAGCTAACAAACATATTTTTTAGAGATAAAAAAGTCAAAATTTTTCATTTTTAAATACCCATTATATTTCCATTAAATATTAATATAAATATAAAAAATATTTATTAATTATTAAAACTAACAAACTTGATCACCCTTTATTTAGAATAATCACCAGATCTTTCTTGATGATGAGTCCTGCTGAAATTCGCTTTCATTGTTATTATTAAACCTAGTTGATCATGTAAATTTACGAGATCCAATAAATAAAATATGTATTTCAGTTGATTTAAGCTAAGAATTTTTTTTTAAAAAAATAAATAAGGTCGTTTTGGATGTAAAAATAATAGATGCATATTGACCTAATTAACTTAATAATAAATTCAACAGTTATGTTAATTTTATTAAAGTATATTTTCGGTTTTTTTCCATGGAAAGCCACGGCAAGATGGTACGTCCAAATGGGCAACAAATTGTGGGTTTCAACAAGAATTCCAATAATTTAAGAAAAAAAATATTTTTTATTTCTTTAACGTAAGTAATACTTCTTATTAAATTATTGAAATTAAATTGAAGAAAACTGAAAAAATCCATGTGGTCTTTGTTGTGCTAAATTACAAGAAAGTTGGAGAGACAAATTGACCCGAGACTTGAGAAAGATGAAAGAATATTTGTCACATGATTAATTAACATGTGTTTTTAGCATACATTTGCTCCCTTCTAGTCTTCTAGGAATTTGCTTATTTTCAAATATTTGGCGCCGTTTTAAGAATTTTTATTTCACGTTTTACAGGAGTTTTTTTACATTGAAAGTTTGAAGCATTTTAAATAGTTTTGACATGCTAATATTAAAAATAATTTTTTAAAAAATATATTATTTAGATATATATTAAAAAAACATTAAAAAACAATTATTACTATAATTTCAAATATTTTAAATTCATGTGACGTAGAACTACGCTATTCCAGGGTTACTCTTGAAACCTCGAACCAAAAATGATTAATAAAAGTCTTAGGGATACCAATTGTATTTTTTTATTTATTTATTACAATGAAAATAGATATAAGGGAAAGAAAAGAGTAAAACTATTTGACTTATTCGTATGGTAAATTAAATTTTATTTCGATAAATCTTCTTATTATAAACAACTTATTACATCTATAATTTCAATATATATATATATATATATATATATATATATATATATATATATATATATATAACTTGTGTAGTTTTTAGAGGATTGTTTTAATTAATACCGTTCAATTAATATAAAATATTTAATTTGTTTTCATAGCTCGCGTGTTTTCCTTGATAAAACTTGATCATGTAGGCTCCGTTTGTTTGCAGGAAAGTGAATTTTTTTTTGGAAAGTGAATTCCGGGGAAAGTGAATTCCTGGAAAGTGAATTCCGGGAAAGTATTTTCCGATGTTTGGTAGTGTTATGGAAAATAAACTGGAAAACACTTTCTAGTGTTTGGTTATGTCATGGAAAATGAGCTGGAAAATAACTTATTAATATTTTATTTTTCTCAAGTTTATTAAAATAATGAGGAACAAATCTTACAAATTAAAAAAGTTGAATGAGAATGAAATTAAAAAAAATATATAATTTCATAAATTATCTTAAATAAAACAAATAATAATCAAAATAATAGGGATCAAATCTAAAAAATTAAAAAAAAATAAAAATGAAGAAATTAAAATAATAATAATCAACATTTCATAAATTATTTCAAATAAAATAAGTAACAATAAAAAGAATGAGAATCAAATTTGATAAATAAAAAATTTCAATAAAAAAATCATAAGAAAAAAGCAAATAACAATTATAAAAATAAGGACCAAAGTTAATATAAAAATAAAATTTTAAGAGATGAAATTGAATAATAAAATATATATAGCAATCAAAAGTTTGAGGATCAAATTTGATATAATCAGCAAACAATGACATTTCTAAATTTTTCACAACTTCCGGAAAGTGTTTTCCCCTCAAATTTTTCAGGAAAACACTTTCCTGAAAACCAAGCCAAATTTTCCTTTTACTGGAAAGTGTTTTCCATTGACCAACTTTCCTACTGGCAAACAAACACAAAAAAGTTTGAAAAGTGCTTTCCCGGAAACCACTTTCCGGAAAACAAACACAGCTAAAAGGAAAACACTTTCCTGAAAACCAAGTCAATTTTTTTTTTGACTAAAATTGACTGGAAAGTGTTTTTCGTTGACTAGAAAGTGTTTTCCGCTGACCGGAAATTATTTTCCGTTGACCAACTTTCCTACTAATAAACAAACACAAGAAAGTTTGAAAAATGATTTTCCAAAAACTACTTTTTAGAAAACAAACAAGCGTAAAATCATTAATAAAAGTTCATCATAAATGAAGGAGGCATAAATGGACCAGATTAGGTGCCTTGATTACCTAGCTTCGTCTGTCCTTTCCTCCCATAGTTTTTGTCCACTCTTGTTTTGAGAAGCAAGAAGACCATTTTAATGGCGGTGACAAAAGGGAATCAGTTACGTATTTCCATTCCATAGATGTTGATGACTTGATGGAGACCATGGAGGTCTCATTTTTACATCCATTTCGTAATTCAACATCAAATATTATATAATATTGTATGTTTGATATTATTATAATTTTAATATAAAGTTATCATTTGAAAAGATAATTTTTTCTTTAAACCGAAGTTTTCAAAAAGAGAATTTTAAGTGAGGTTTATACAAGCTATATAAGTTACGTATTAATTAACTAAATATTTTTTAAAATTTATAATTAAAACAAAACATAAATTATAGTACCACTTCACTTTATAAAAACAAACAAAATCTAAACTATTTGTTTTTATATTTTAATTAAATTATTTTTTTATGTTTTTAGAATATTTTAATATGTTGATATTAAAAATAAATTTAAAAATATATATTATTTTAATATATTAAAAAAAACCTTTTTAAAAACAACTGATATGACTTAAAACACTGGACTCTAACTTGAAATTGGAAGAAAGAGGGAAGAACAGTCACCATGGAAAAGAAGCTGAAAACAAACAAAAATAATTCTTAATTTTTCTATACAATAATATAAAAATTTTCTTATAGAAATGAGTGATGCCAGATGTGCATCATTATCATCGTTGATTTTATATAAATCGTCGAAACTCCGAGTCATGAAAGATGCATTTAAACGGCTGGATTCAAGTTACACAATATGCCTATACTCTATAGATAGCCGCCTCTGTCAGCATCTTCAACGGAAAAATGCAGCAGCTTCTGATACTCTTCCATGCTCAAATCAGTCAGCAAGCAGATCTTTGTGCACGGGCTTTGAAAAATACACCACCTATTTGACCCATCATCTGCAGTAGCTCAGATGTTTTTTTTTTTTTTTTTTTAATTATATATGTAATTTTTTTTATTATATATTTCAATGTTTATATAATTCAATTCTCGATTTCTTTTTTACATTCGCAACCCAATTGTAGAATACATTTATAGTATATTAACATGAAGGATTTTATTTTTTATATTTTTTTATTATTTTAATATACTAATATTAAAAATAAATTTTTAAAAAATAAAAAAATTCTTTTTGATATATTTAAACCACTCTCTAATAGACTTTTAATCACCTCTTAAAAAGATATTTTGAGTAACTGAAGGATAGTGTTGGTTAAGGTAGGAATGCTCTTCTTAATGCATAGTGCCTGTAAAGAGTTGTGGTTGCATAAATTATGTGGTTGCACAAGCCCTTTATATATTGATGTTAAAAATAAAATTTTTTAAAAAATTATTTTAATATATTTTAAAATAAAAATAATTAAAAAAAAAAAAACTCCAACTACAATCCGAATAATTTCTAGTCACCTGGGTGGTTAAGTTGCCACCATGTTGAACCTAATCCATTATTAATGGCAATAACTTCCAATTTGGCCAACTTGGTGCCGGCTCCACGAGGACCACGACATTTAAGAGAATCCCAACCTTTAACCAATTCTATGTCCCAATACAAGTATCTACCACTGTTCATATGTTATATTCATGGGTCCATTTGCATTATTATGCTTGTTTGTGTAGTCCTTATGCAGGCATCCCTTGATCACTTGCAGGGAAGGTGAGATGCCTTCTGCTTAGTCTTGCAGATTCTCTTCTCTGGAGATTTGGAATATCCATTGAAGAGGTGAGCAGCTTGTGATAATTCTTAGAAAAATGAGGGGAAGGTAAGCACTTTGGCTGCTTCTGGTCTATCCGGATTAGTTTACGCGCACCTCAATTAATCCTTCGAGACCTTGAAGTTAACGATTATATATATATTTTTATTGATCTTAAAATTTATGATACTCGAATTAATGATTTATAAAAAACAAATCTAAAATCTAAATTAAAAAATATAAGATATTCATTCTATCGGGTATACCCTTATTAAATTATTCCTACTTATACTCAGATTGATGTTTTTTGGTTATCTATCAAGTAGTTTGAAATATTTGGCATCTACACAAATCGATACTTCAAGGTGTTCACTACGTGACAATTACATTATAATCATGGTGTTAAATCTTACTTTTAATCAGCATATATAATATTAATGATTCTGTTGCATCACATATAAAATACTTAAAAATTTAAATATTTATAAATAAACATACACAATAAATACCAAACATTTTATCACATCATATGATGTCTCGTAAGATAGTAATAGAATAAAATAAGAGTTTTTTGAGAGTATAATTATGATTTTTTAAATATTTTTTATTTAGAAATATATTAAAATAATATTTTTTTATTTTTTAAAAATAATTTTTGATATTAATATATTAAAATGATCTAAAAACACTATAAAATTATTAATTTAAAGTAAAAAAAAATATAAACACTTTTAAAATATAAAAATAAATAGGCCTGAAAAATCATATATCTCAAAATGATGGCAATTGTTTTAATAATAATAGAAAAAAGAAAGAAATACCATGAAAAAGAAAACAAAATCAAAAGACTGGCTACTTGGTCACGAGAAGATAAGAAATGCATACAGTCCACTTAAAAAAACATAGCCACCATTATTGCGATCATCACTCTCCAACAAAAGCTCTTTTCAATTTTAAAACCCCACCACGTCCTTCCTTCCTCCCCCTATCCTTCCACCATCCTTCCTAAAAAATCTTCCACGTGCTTCAACTCTTTCCACTTATATAACAAGCCCTCCGTCTCTTCACCTCCTCCTAACCTTCCCGGAAAAAAAAAAAAAATCATATTCCTCTTCAGCTAATGGCCCTTGTCCGTGAACGCCGACAGGTTAACCTCCGTCTCCCCGAACTCTCGGACTGCCGCCCCCGCTTCCCTCTACCTCTTCCCCCCGCCTCCACCATCAACAACAACAACAACACCACCTCTACCATATCTTGCAATGATATTGAAAAAATACACGTGCTAGGCCATGGCAACGGTGGCACGGTATATAAAGTACGTCACAAGAGAAACTCACAAATTTATGCACTTAAAGTTGTTCATGGAGATAGTGACCCATTAGTCCGCCGCCAAATTTACAGAGAAATCGAGATTCTCCGCCGTACAGATTCCCCCAACATCGTTAAGTGCCATGGGGTTTATGAAAAACCATCCGGGGACATAGCGATTACGATGGAGTACATGGATTTAGGCACACTCGATTCACTTCTGCAAAAACATGGTACTTTCAACGAGTCCAAACTGTCGCATGTTGCAAGTCAGGTTCTGAATGGTCTTAGCTACTTGCACGCCCAGAAAATCATCCACAGAGACATCAAGCCTTCAAATCTGCTGGTTAACAAGGACATGGAAGTGAAGATTGCTGATTTCGGTGTCAGTAAAATCATGCAGCGTACGTTAGATGCCTGTAATTCGTATGTTGGTACTTGTGCTTACATGAGTCCGGAGAGGTTTGATCCTGATACCTACGGTGGCAATTATAATGGTTATGCTGCTGATATCTGGAGCCTGGGGCTTATTTTATTGGAGCTTTATTTGGGCCATTTTCCATTTCTTCCTCCGGGTCAAAGACCCGATTGGGCTGCTCTTATGTGTGCTATTTGTTTTGGGGATCCGCCTAGCTCGCCGGAGGGAGCGTCGGAGGAGTTTCGGGACTTCATTCAGTGTTGCCTGCAGAAAGAGTCTGGTAAGAGGTGGACAGCAGCTCAGCTGTTGTCTCACCCTTTTGTATGTAAAGTTCCAAGATCCGATTTAGTGGACTTGTGATTTGACCCGAACGCCCAGTTAAATTTGTGGGTTGGGAGCATAATTTTGAGTCTTTTTGTACAGACTTCTGGAATCTGGATTTGGGATTTTCTTTTGTACATTCTCTTAATCTGAATCTTTTGTAGCTCTGTTCCATTAAGCAATAAATCTGCTCTTCAACATGAAACTTATTATTATTATTCATTTTCTTGTTCTTTACATACTTTATATTTTCATTTTTGGTTCATCTACACCGGTAATAATTTTTATTTCTTGAAAATGTTAATCATGATATCAAATCGTTACTTAGATAATAATATAAGATATAATTGTTACTCAAATAATAATAATATAAATTATATCTTAAAATTTTATTTTAAAATTTAAGTTGTGTTTAGATAATTTTTTAATATAGTATTAAAATTTTAATAATCAAGTAGTCATGAATTTAAATTTTATTATTTTTATTTATATAATTAAAATTAAATATAAAGTAATATGTGACTGTTCTTTGAAATTTCATGCTAAAAATTAGTTATTATTCGTGCATTTCTTAACATAATAAAATCACCACATTGGCAATCAAATTAATTTTTTTAAGGCCGATGCCCAGGTTGTTTTTTTTTTTTTTTTGTATAACAATAAATAGACTTAAAAACCCTTAAAAGTTGGATTTTCTTAAGATTGTAGGGATATTTTTGAATTTTCATTTTTTTATGTTATTTAATAAATATAAATATTATTAAAAAAAAGTTACTGATGCTTGATTATGTTTTTTATATTTTTATTTGTTTTAGTTGAGATAATTTTTTTAAAAAAATATCACCCTTTTTAAGTGTTTTTTTACTTATTTCATCCTTTTTTTCATTTTTAATCAAACTGTTAATGAGATTTCACGGCTGACATATCAAGAAGAACTTTCATAACTTGAATATTTTTTTAATAGAAAAAAATAAAATCCAAGATCTTTTTTTTACTTGTTTTCATTTTGGTGTAAAGGACAGGATCTTTTGAAATTCTTTCTCGTAAGAAAACAACTGGAAGAATCCAAGACTTGTTTTCTTTTTCTTTTTATATTTTGGAAAAAAGAAAAAAGAAGTATATAATTTTGAATACTTATAGAGTATTTCGGTTTTTTATTTTTTTTTCAAGGTCTTTCTACAAAACATGGTCACGTTTTTTTGGGGTGAGCAGATCTTGGTGACTACTCTTGAGATCATGGCTGTGGGCCCCAAACATTCTTTAATCCCATTAATTTTCACGTGCACTTTGATAAACTATTGGCTTGCAAGCCTATCTAAATCGTGATAAGATTTGTGATTTGTCCTTGAAGAATTCTTTAATACGTTGTTTTCGCCTGCTTCTTTTTGTGTTTTTAAAAAAACTTGGCCCGGCCAGCATATTAACCTGAAACTTGATTAATCCGGAGATGAAATTGGATTAAGTTTAAAAAAAAATAAAAAAAAAAGTTAAAAATACGGGTGATTTGATGGGTTAATTTGGTAATTTAGTTAACCTAGCAAAATCCGTTACAATTCATTGACTATTTATTTTTTTAACTAAAACGATATTATTTTGTTTTATAAAAACATTAGGGTTGACTCGAGTGATCTGATGACCCGATCAAAATCCTGAGACCCGAGCAAAACCTATGACCTCGGTCTTGAGCCGGGTCGACCACTGAGCCGGGTTTAAAAACTTTGTTTTTAAAAACACTTCTGAAATTATTTGATTTTTTTATAACTTTTTTTATTTTAAATTAGTTTTTTACGGTTTTATATTTGCTTTAATATTCTAATATCAAAAAATATTTTTAAAAAAATATTTTAATATATTTTAAAATAAAAAAATACTTTAAAAATAATTATTTTTTATAATTTTAAAATATTTAAATTTAGTTGGTTTCACTGTCTATTCCGAGCAAGATGCACAATCTTCACGTCACATCGCATGTTTCTTTGTCTAATTTTTCTTTGGATAAACATGAGATATTAATATAAATTATAATTTAAAATATTATTTAAACATTTAAAATTTTTTAATTGATATAATATCAGAATCATCAAGTGATTATAAATTTAAATTTTATTATCTATACTTTTTAAATTAAAATTAATTAATAATATAAGATAATATATACTTATTTAAATTTTAAAACTTTTAAAATTTAAGCCAACAGTTCACAAAAGACATTACTTGTATAAATTAATTCTTGAGACGAACTTATCCATACGCGCATTAATGGGGTCCCGAAAATAGACTAAAAGTAATGGAAACATTTTCTGGACTGAATGGGCCCACAGAGGCCGAATAATTGATTGCATGAGGAGTCACCAAATATCTTAATAGAAGATCCTGTTCAGATGCATGAACGTCGTGACTTCACATAACACCCACTAGGCAACAAACAAGATGCTGCTAGACTGCCTGTCATCATGAAGAATGACGTCATCACCCACGACTCTCCTCAAGTAATTTTCAGCCCACAAGGCCTGAGTAGTGTAATAAAAAAATAAGAAAAATATTTAATTTTTAATTAATTCAATATTAATTTATAAAATAATTTTAATTAAAAATTCAACCAAATCAATACAAAAAAAATTAATTTTTAATTAATTAAATATTAAAACATGAAATTAAAAAAAAATAATTTTAAAAAATTCAACCCACAAAGCTATGATTCATATCATGAAAGTAAAATAACCTAATAAAAAATAAATCTAATATTAAAATATAATTTTTTTACAAAAGATTTGATTAAAAAAATATTATTTTAATTAATAATGAAGAGAGAGATGTTTTGTTTTTTTTTTTAATAATATCATTCATCAAATATAAAATGATAATATGAAATTTAGCTTTATCTCTGGAAAGTGACATTCGAAATTATATTTGAGTTCCAGAAGATGTGGAGATAAAATAGTGAAATATTGGATTAAAAAAAAAAAAAAACATGAAAGAAAGAAAGAAACACTATATTCCTGAGCATATGAAGAGTAGAGGATTAAAGATGACAATTTAACGTGTACTTTATAAATATTGATTGAACTGCTTTAAATATATGGGGTTTTTTAATAATTATTTTATTTGATGAATAATAAATAATACATAAATATTATGAAAACTGATCTAAAATTCAATCTAAACTTGACATTATACATAATAATAGAGTAATGAATACTTGAAATATAAATAAAATATAAATATTTACTTTTTTAATCAAAGAACTATGCAGGCTCAATATTATAAATATAATAGAAATTGAACTTGTGAATATTAACAAAACACTGGTGTGACTAAATCATTGTAGTCACATCAACACTAGTTTTTTTTTTTCTCTACTTGACAATTTTTTTTTATTTATAATTTTTTTAAAATTTAATTATTTAATGTTAGGTTGTTTCCTGATTTTGCCTTGTATTTTTTTTATTAAGTTATAATGGTTTTATGAATTTAGTTTTTTTTTTCTTGATTTTAACTTTAGATTTGTTACAGGTAAGGATTTGAAAAAAAAAAATTATTTTTTCTATGAATTTATCTTTATCTTAACCCATAACCCATGTTGTGGGTTTAATATGTTAACTCAAGTTTTTTTTTTATTTTTTTTTATTAAACATTGAGTTAATTTAAAATTGAGTTTTATAATTTTTTATAATTTACTTTTTATGAGATTATCTCAATCTCATGATTCATATCTAACTTTATTTATTTTTTGTTTTATTTTAATTTGGATTTTTTTAATTGTGCTCTATATTATTTTTTTAATTTTCTATTCAATTATCCAAATCTCATAATTTAGATTGCATGTTTTGATTTAATTTATTTTTTTGGATGATTTTTTTAATTGAATGCGCGCGGGCATATAATTTCATTGTCCAACAACTCAATCTTTTTTATTTCTCTTTCGATTTCATCCTTAATATTATATTATTTAAGAATTAGACTTTGTTATTTTCTTCAATTTATTTTCTATGAAGTTACTCGATATGAGGGATTTAGGCTTTTTTCTCTTTCAATTTTGATCTTCAACATCAAATATGTTAGAAATGAAATTTCATAATTTTTTCATTTTAATTTTTTAAAAAGTTATATTGATTTCATGATCAAAGTCACGAATTTAACCAAGTTAGTCCAAGTTGACTTTGGTTATTTTTTATGTTTTTTTAATTGATTTTTTTATTTCATCCTTAAATTTTATATTAGGTGGAGATTGGACTTTGTAATTTTTTTCCCATTACTTTCTATGAGATTATCCCGGTTTTATGATCTAGATCATTGGTTTGACAGGTTAATCTAGGTTGATTCAAGTAGTTTTTTTTGTCCTTTTTATACTTTAATAGTTTTTTTTAATTACATCTTTCAATACTGGATTGATTAGAAACTAACATTCATAATTTATTTTGATTTGTTTTTTATAGAATTATCACGGTTTCTTGACTCATGTTGCAAATTTGGTAGATTAAGACATGTCGATCTAATATATCTTCGTCTTAATATTTTTTAAAAAATATCATCCAATATGTCACCGTATCAATATTAAAAAGTGATGTTATCCAATATGCATTATACTTTGAGTTGATAATTATTTTTTTTATTAGAAAACATGCTAGTAAGTCATGAGTTTTTTTTTATGTTTAAAAAATTGATCTATCCCGCAACGTAGCGTGACCATTGATCTAGTTCATTGTCATTCTTAGGCTCCTTTTTGTTTTTGCTATGGAAAGCACTTTTGCAAAAAAAAAAAGATTTTTTTTGTTTATTTCAAATTATTATTTTTTTTATTTTTTTAGATCATTTTGATATGCTAATATCAAAATAAATTTTAAAATTATATAAAAAAATAATTTTAATATATATTTAAATAAAAAACATTTTAAAAAATTCACTTCTATTACAATATCAAACCAGCCCTTTATTGAAATGACCTAAGCATGGGCTGATGTGTGGTCTTCTGAGACCAGGTTCGGGCTAGTGAAAGCAAAGCTCCTCATGAGAGAAGAGCTATCTACCCGTAAAATTAGCCCAAGTTTAGCTTGAGCCAGAGGTTGACCGACACCATTGGATAGTATTTTTTTTTTTTTTTTTAACATGTTGGTATTTATATTTTAAAAATATTTTTTTAAAAAAATATTTTTTTAGTTTTTAATTAATATATATATTTTTAGTGTTTTTAGATCATTTTGATGTATTGATATAAAAAATAATTTTTTTTAAAAAATTAAAAAATAAAATTTTAATATATTTTCAAATAAAAAAAATATTTTATAATCATACTTCCAAACAGTTATTTAATCCGTCATGTGAGACCAACATTCTTTGCTGTTTTTAGACTCATTTATGGATAGAGGACAATCCTGATGATACTAGGATTTTTTTAATTTATTCATTAAATCAAAATACTTTTATATACTGAAACTATTTTTGTTTTGAATGACCGATTTTTATTGATCTTTTTCTGGAGAGGTCCAGAAAATGCTCTATGCAGCAATTAGAATACCCGAGCAGGTGCAAAGTAGAGCTCAGCCATACAGTTTATTCTTCCCGGAGCAAATACAGTTCAGGTAGGCAAAAATAATTCTTTTGAATTTTGCTGATATCCTCGTAGTTGGTAAATCTACTCTGATGCTGATATTTATTTTTAAATTGCTTGGGGTCAACACTAGGTGGATTTCACTGTCATACTACTACTATTTGCTGGAGGAAAAGAAAAAGACTGTAAGAACAAAACAAGAATAGCTGCTTATTAGAAAAAAACAAAAAACGAGAATAATTCACCTGTTCATAACCAGATTTCGATTAAATTGATTAGACTTGTCACTTGGAGGAGAATGTTTAAAAACTCGCTCCACCTCCTTATAGCTTTTGCCCTTTTCTTCTACTTATTCAAGGCCTCATTTCAAGTTGTTAATTCAAGAAGCAGGGCACTCTTCTTCATTCGCATAGAAGGTGATCGATTTTATTACTTGTTCCTTGGTTAAAGCATTCATACTGTGAGCTATGGGAATTGGTTCTCTGAATTTCTGATGTCATTTAGCTAAAACTATATCGTTTATAGAGACTGTGATTTCCACACAGAATCTCTCTGCAGGCAGGTACGAGGTAGGAAAAACTACTAAAATATTACTCCTTGCCTCCAGAATTTATACTTTTCAGTTTGTGTTTCGCAAGACTTGTGGTTACTCTGCTATTTTCTTCCTCCTGAATAAAAGAGAGAACCATAATTTGCCTTTCTTTTGTATTCTTTTAAAAGCCATCTTTCACTTCTACTGTATAACTGTTTTGGATTTCTGCACTCTGTGCATCATTGATGTTCGACTACAGGTCTGCACCGGGGTTATGATGCATGGATATTTGAAGAGCTGAAGGATTTCATGAAAATGCACAACTTCTCGTCAGTAGAAGATTTCAGAGGGTAATTCTTATCGAAGATTGTGTTCTTCCCCTCCAATTGAATGAATTGGTCTAGCATTAGCAGCATTGTTAGGGTTACTGTATCTTTTTAATTAATTGAAAACAGCGATTTATTAATAGATTCAAAACAAAAAGCTGAGTTTGTTTATGTAGATTCCACCATTCACTCCCATTCCGGCAAGAGGATGCTGCTCAAGCATCTGCATCTCTTGCCGGAGACCAAACACTTGAAGGAATTAAAGACAGAATTAAAATAGCACATGCAGAAACACCTACTGGCACATAATTTCAACTGGTTTAGGATATTTGACATGTTTTACACTTATAATAACTAATATGATGTTGTTCTAACATGCAAGTCACAAAGAGAACTGCTTACAATAAGCACTTACTTAAAACTCAATGGGTGCACCATGACCTAGCTAGTCATTTCTAATTTCCCCAAAAAGAAATAATCCTGCTCTCTGTTCTTTCTGTGGTCCATTTTGCTCTAGTCAATTCTTTCTCCTGCAGAAGAATATGTCCAGAGATGAAACACTATTTAGTAGTTTTATATACCAATAAAACATTATTTTTCATAGCTAGCTTGGCAACATAACAGAGACCATAATGGGACGTGTGAAGTAGCTCACCGGAAGATGTAGTGGAGGTGGAGTGTTCAGCGGTGCTCTTGGAATGGGTTCTTGTGAGCTCTTTAAGCTGTAAGTGCATGCTGTTGATGAAAGCTACTGTTTCTTGCTGAGGTTCCTCCATTGCTTCCTTCAACTTGCTCAGTGCAAAGCAGTATGCTTCCTGCATTTTGCCTCAACATTATGACGATCAAGACCACTAAACCAGGTTCAGATGCATAAACCAGGTTCAGATGCATATCTTATCAAATTGATCGCTTAATCCAAAAGATATAATTAGCTGAGTGCGTAATAATTAAATCCTTAAGAAGGAGTAGCCAGAATTTGAACTGATCCTAAGACGAAGTTATAGAAGCCCTACTACGCTATAAAATGATTAGTTAGTAAATCCAAATGCTTAAATTATTCGGTGAAAACAAAAATAAATTCTTAAATCATACCATATCGTTATGTGCCATTGTATAAAAGCAAGAACTAACCAAAAAAAAAAAATTACAAATGCTGCCTCTTCAGCT
Organism: Populus alba; assembly: GCF_005239225.2. Taxonomy (NCBI): domain Eukaryota; kingdom Viridiplantae; phylum Streptophyta; class Magnoliopsida; order Malpighiales; family Salicaceae; genus Populus; species Populus alba. The sequence goes on from NC_133295.1 coordinate 4,243,650, forward strand.
GATCAATTGAAAAGGTCTTCTTGATTTGTATGATATTATGAAATTTATTATATTACATGAAATATTATAATTTTTTTTATATAAATTTATCCAGCATAGCATATTTTACGTTATCATATGTATGTTGACCTAGTCATATAATATATGACTAGGTTACATGTGATAATATAAAATATATTATATATTATACAGAATAAATTTATATAAAAAAATTACAATATTTTTTATATATAAAATAACACATTCCATAATATATAATATCATTTTTCATTTTAATTAAATCGGAGCAATGATTTAAAGGAAATTCTTAGCTCTCTGAGATATGTAAGAGTATAATAGTTGATCCATAAATTATCAAAAATCGGATTGACCTTTCCAAGAATTTCGAGTTATTTCAAATTCAAATCGGGCTGGATTTTGGATTGAAAATACTAAATTCATACTCCTATTTTTATGAATGCATTTGAGTCGTCTTCATATTTATCACCTTTCTATATGAATAAAATTTCAGAAAAAGGATAAGGATCATTTCAGAATATTTGATCTTCTCATCAACCTAGAACTGATTCAAATCAAAGCAAGTTTTTTTATTTTATATATATATATATATATAAAATTTAATTATTTAATTTTTCATATAGATATAATAAAATATAAATTCAAGTTGGATGCCATTAATCATTTAAGATAGCGATTTCAGTATGTATACTTTAATTTATAAGAGAGTAATGTTAAATATGACCAGCTAAATTTTAGCGTTTGATTTTGGATCATTTAAGACAGAAGTAATCCGTTGAAAAGACATCACAACATGATTCTATGTAATGATAATAATTGGAATTTTTCTTTACTAACAGCTGACATAATTTGGAGGAGTAGAGAAATTAATGAAACAAAATCAGTAAGAAAGTTTCGAACTCATACATTCTTCTTACTTCTCTTGGATTTATATTCACACATTTCTTAGTTTCCTTCATCAAATATATAGCATGCAATGCATTTTTTTACTATATATATATATATATATATATATATTATACAGGTTAATATGTGTTGCTTTTACTTAATAGCATCATATTATAAAATAATAAATCGATAATGGAGCCTTATTAAAAAAAAATTAATTGAGAAGTTTTTTAATATAATATTAAATTTGTTTAATTAAATATTTAGGAATTTGAATTTCATCATTTTTTTTATATTTTATAATTTCGTCTAACCAAATAATTTTTTTTTTCATATTTTTAATTTGGTTTGTCATTTATTAATGGATCTGGAATCCCAATAATATTTCTTTGATTATAATGAAAAAAAATCAATTAAAACCTATAAATTCACAAATTTGTCCTTCAGTTTAATCTTCTAAACATTTTTCCCTATAAAGGGAGGAGAGTCTTTTTAAAAAAGAGCTTTTATTTATTTATTTATTAAGATAATGGTTAAAACTTTGTTATCGGGTCCATACTATTTTATTAAGTAAAATAGTTAATTTAAAACTTAATAATACAGTAGTGAGTCAAAAGTTTATAAAATGTTGTGTGGTTATGAATAAAGAGTACTTATAAGGCCATTAGTGAATATTGATATATTTGAACTCATGAGCTGTCAAATCTTCTTTAAAATGATGCCCAATTGGAAGTCCCGAGGTACCTACTAGAATAAAAATTAAAAGTGGCAACTTATAAAATAAAAATTAAAGTGATTTTTATTTAAAAATAAATTATATATTTTATTTTATAATAGGATATCAAAATCATTAAAAATACTAGTATTTATTTGGTAACACAATGAAAAAAAGTTTTTGCAAAAGTATTTTTAATTAAAAATATATTAAAATAATATTTATTTCTATATATTTTTTTTAAAAAATTATTAACATCAACATATCAAAATCATTAAAATAACACATAAAATAATATTAATTTAATGTTATTTTTATCTAAAAATAATTTTTTTAAAAAATTTGAATTATAAAAACAAACAATCATTAAAAATATTTTTTAAAAAAAAATGTTACCTTGTAGTAAATATTACAATAAATTTTAAATAATATATTTTTCTTTAAACAAATTTCATATTCGCAGTAATGTTATCAGCCCTACGTAACAATTAAACTATATTTAATTTGATTTTTCATTCTCATTCTTCATTTCAATTATTCTTTAGTTCCTATCAATTGAATATCTATAAAATTAGAATATAATTTTTCATTTTCATTTCAATCATTGCATTATTTTCTCTGTACCAATCATCCCCTAAGTTCATTACCTCAACCTAAGAAGACTAATTTAAGATAGTTTTTTTCACGGTTTGGTTTGAAACTTCACATCAATGACTACAAAAAGAAAAAAACATATCCCTTCAATGATTACATGAGATCGATCTGGCTGCCATGCGCAGTGTTAGAACAGTCCCAACTTCAAGATATCGTTGTCTGTAAACTAGAACAGACTAACATAGACAGAATCTAGTCTTGTCTTATTATTTTCATTAAAAAAACTCAGTCTCGTCTTTTCAAAATGATCTTTTAAACCTGGTGATGTGATTAAAGCAACTAGTCTAGTCATTCCATGTTGGATTTGACTAATGACTTATTATAAGAAAGAGTGTGACTCACCTACACACAGCAAGGGAATGCGCGTTTATTTTCTAGAACATTTACCCTAGTTCTTTGCTGTCTGTCTTCTAAAGGAAATACATATCTGTGTGTCTGTCTGTGTGTCGATGTCTCTGTGTGTGTGTGTGTGTCTGTGTGTAAGAGAGGGAGAGGGAGAGGGAGAGGGAGAGAGAGAGGGCTCTAGTTTTTTACCATGAAACTGTCTAGTTCTGGCTGACTGAGGGAGCTTGGATTGGGAAATTGACAGGATAAATTCGGCCTCACCCTAGGGATTCGGTCAACATCACCAATGGTACCAACCTGATATGTCAAAAGCAAGAAGAAACAGTGCAAATCGTATTCAAATCTTTGATTTCATATAGAAAAAATTAAGGAAGAATGACATGTATTGCTTTCATTCATGCATATGCACGAGTCCTATGCATTAGAATCTGACCACTGTGATCTTTGGAGCAGAACTAGAAAAGAAAATGCAGCCTCTGAAAATTAATGATATGTGTAGGATTCTGAATCCTCATCAATATATGGGGACATTATATATATTCTTTTATTTGCTATTCATATCTGCACAATTTGATGAATCTTGTATATGTGCTTCAACTTCAAACTCTTGAAACTTGCTAGCATCACACTACCATGTTTTGGAATTTTCATCAGTACAAAAAAGGAAGGAAAAAAAAACAACAAAAAAATGGATCATGAAGCTCAAGATCATGTTGTAGAGTTTTCCCGTTTGTGTTTTGCCGACCAAGTGTAATGTTCTAAAGTGTTGGTTGGTGCTATCTTAGCCACTTAACATTGCACTCTTGACAACACCATAAAAATGTAGAAGGAAAAACATAATCTGATACGCACATTAACATGATTTTGATACCTCATCAAGATCACGATCAAATTAAATAAAGTTTGGTAACACTGCCATAAATATAGTTGAAATTAATGAGGCAAAAGTTGAGCTACTTGTGCTGAGAAAAAAATAACTTCACAAACAAATTTGAATTAACCTCTTAATGCTTCTGATATAATTTTACATCACACAGTGCACACAAGAGAGAGAGAGAGAGAGAGAGAGAACCTTCAAACAGTCGATGTGAGTTTGGACCAAAAGTCCATACAAAGGATGGCTAGAGATTCTCTTCTTGAGAGCCTCAGCTTCTGCAGTGTCAACTAAGAGATCATCATCTTTCCCAACAGTATTGTTCATGCTGCTACTCTCCATTTTTCCTCCAAAATATAGGACCTCAAACCCTTTGGCGCAAACTAATAATTTTATCTGTTTACCACATTTGTTCAAATTTATGAAGCCCACCTCCAACTATTAGCGGTAAAACAAGGGAAGCATCAGGACTGTTGCTCCCATTTTTTGGATTGACCCATGCATGCAAAGGTATCAGTCAGAGAACACTGGACTTTTTTGCTTAATCTCATCTGTCTTTTTACATGTATGAAAGTTACGGTTCAAGGGTTTCTCGAATAATGGGAGCTTTGATAGTACATTTTCTGTATATGTAGCCAGTGCCTTCTTCGTCTTTATCTTTCCCTTTGTACTGCTCATTCTCCCACTTTTTCTAGCAGAACATCCAAATTCGTTACTGTTTTAGTGTAATGGAAGGACTCTTTTTATTATCTGTATAGTTTTGTTCACATATGAGCAAAGAATGTTTTGGAACTGTTCACCTTCCATAGGAGAATTGACAGCTCAACCTGTGCTTACTACACATTCTAGGCAGTGAATAGTTAAAACACATGAAGCTCTAGCAAGAAAGCTTGGCAAAGAGTAACAGATATTGGGCCACCCATGTACTGTTCCATCTCTCTCTCAGAGCGTATTATAGTATATTGAAAGGCTTGAATATATTTAGGAAAAGTGTATTATTTTGTGATGTAATATCTGCATTAACTATTTAACTATTGTACTGTGTGTGTGTATATATTGACTAGCTAATAAGTTAAGTTTTCTATTATTTTTAATTTGGTATCAGAATTATTACATTAAATTTTTTTTTTTCTCTAATAGAGTCTTTGTTTTAGCCTATGGTGCAGACTTCTTCTTCTCCCCCTGCTCTGGAAGCTTTCTCTACTATTGTTGTGAATTTTCATATTTTTTTCTTCTCTCTCTACTTTGGAATCTTCCTTTACTACTGCTATGCAACCTTCCCCTACTGCTGCCGCCGTGACTCTTGCCACCATAGAGGCTTCAATTGCAATCATTGTTTTCCTAATCAATACCCATTAAGTTATTTCTTTGAAGCTTACAAACACAAATTATTTTTATTAACGAATGCAGATAAAGCTGTATCCTCTTGGATAAGGTGTTTTTCTTTTTGTTGATGGCTCTTTGCCGTGTCCTCCTCCTCCTCACATGGTTGTTGATGATGGTTCTTCTTTTGAAGTCAATATTTTTTTTTCATTGGAAACAACAAGACCAACTTATTCTAAATGCACTGCTTTTTTCTTTTTTAATGGATGTACTGCATCTTGTTGTCGATTGCCAAACCTCGCATTGTGTTTGACACACTCTTAAGCAAACCCTCGTTTATCCATCTAATTCTTGCATTATGCAACTTCATAGTTTTTTTCAAAATCTTTGTTCGGGTGATAATTCGATTACTATATTTATACAAAAGCAAAGGCATTGTTTGATGAATTAGCAACTATTGGTTGACCAGTTTCTCTAGGGGATTTTAATTTGTATGTGTTTTGTGGTCTTCGGGGTGAGTTCAAGGACTTGGTAACAAGCCTCGTGACCAAGCAAAAACCTCTTTCTTATGCTGATCTTCATAGTCATCTTTCTACTCATGAGTTCATTCATAAGACCTCTCTTTAATCTATGGGTATTGTTGTCACTACTCTTTTACTGCCCACGCCAGCTTATCCACCATCATCTCATGTTGCTCAATGTTAGACCTCTAGTTTGTATAAGAATAATTATAATTTCAGTTGTGGTAGAGGACGATCTTATGGAGATTAGCTAAACAATTATAACAACAATCGTAATAACACTAATATCAGGTTTGATTTTTGGGGTTTCAATGGGTCTTCAAACAACGACTAAAGGCATGGTGATTGGCAACAAAACCAACAAAATAACAGCTCTTCATAGTGGTCTAATGTCAAGTGCCAACTATGCCAAATCTTTGGTCATTCAACCTTTATTGTTCTCAACTTCAAAGCCATGAACAACAACCTAATGTCAATCTTGCGCTCAACAATGTTTCCTCAATAAATTATGTGGATTGATTTCTTGATAATAGTGCAAATCAACATGTACGTCACATCTGATCTTGCAAATCTAACAATGTCCAAACCATATTTCGGTAATGATTACTTGCATATTGGTGATCGTAAGGGCTTTTCTATATCTAATACTGAGCATACTAAGTTATATACATCAAAATGTACCTTCACTTTATCTAATTTTCTTCATGTACCTATATTTAAAAATCATTGTTCTCTGTTCAGAAATTTTATCTTGATAATAATATTTATTTTGAATTTCATCCATTTATGGTTTATATTAAGGATCTCAACACCAAAGTATTGCTCCTTTCCAGTTACAGTAAAAATGGTTTTTATATTTTGTCAGAGTTTTATATCACATCAATTCCTTAAAGTTTATTAGTCTCCTTATGGATCTATGTTATCGCCGATTGATTCATCCAACTTACCATATATTAAAGAATAAATTTTAAAAATATATATTAAAAAAATAACAAAAAAAATCCAGGCAAAAGAACCCCATCAAAGGATAAAGTTATATATAAAAAAATAAAAAAAAATAAGATAAAAAAATAAAAAGAATCAAATACAAAGAATCTAGACACAGGCCTAAGCGGCGCAGCACGGCTGAACCTGTTTCAAGCCTGGGCCATTTTTTTTTCGCCAAGTCGTTCTCTCCTTTTTTTTTTTTTTTTTTTTTTATCATTTGTTGAAAAAAGTATAATAGATGAAGGATCATCTATCACATGCATCGAATATAAATTTCATCACCGAGAATTAAACTCGCGACCTCATCTCTCCCTAGAGCACTTCAGCCACTCATGCTACTCCACAATGTTTGTTGTCAAATGATTAAAAATATATATTAACTAGGTTCTTTATTGATATGACCAGTTCAACCAAACTATTTTTTTAGTTGTTAGTATAATTACTTGTCTTTTGTACTCAATAGTGCCAACATTTATGTTAATTTAGCCAACTTTTTTTTTTTTTTTTTTGATGTTTTGGGCTATTAGCATAAAAAAATTAATTTTTTTGATAAAATAACATAGCTACAAAAAAATTTTTTGGTAAAATAACATAGTTTGTGCTAGTAGTGATTTTAAACACTATTAAAAAACATGATTTTAAGTAAATATTTTGTTTCAAAAAAAAAATTGCTTTTTATATGTCGTGCTAGGAAATGCAAATGCTACTGATTAAAACACTAATGGCCCCTACATTTAATTGCTTTATTAAAAGGAATTACTAATCGTGTTTGTCTTGGTCTATTTCCAACAAATGAGGACAGTTAAGCTATTGTCATTAGAACAATAAAGTGATTTATCATAATATTATGAACAATATAATTATAAATTTTGTATCTTAACAATCTAAACGTTAAACTTTCTTATCAAGTTTATTCTTAGCTTAAAACTTTCATTTCCACAAAATGTTTAAACACTTATGGAGACTTAATCCATGGAGTTTTTTCACTTAAAATTGACCTTTCTAGTTGACTAGTACTAATATAGTATATATATATATATATATATATATATATATATATATATATTAAACATAGCATAAAAACTATATTTTTTTCAATGTTTCTTTTCTTATAATTGATGTGATTTTAAAATAGCTTGTAATCAATTTTTCTTTTGGATTTATGATGAATCACATAATAGCTACATTTTTTTTTTCATTTCTTGTTTTTTATTTTTTTTTATCAAGCATTTTATAATAAAAAATTCTTTTGAATTTAAGGTGAATTACATAATAACTTCAATTCTTTGGTTAATGACAGTTGTAAATCCAAGAATTCAACAATATTCAAATTAAAATTAAACTCAACAAAAAATTATGCTATTTTCGTTTTCATGATGACCTTTAAAATTTTGATTTTGAATTTTAGTGCTCCAAATTATATTTGAGAAAAAAATATTTGAATCTCAACTTAACCAACTCAAAAAATCACATAAAAACAATGTTATAAATATACTAAAAACACTAAAATTAATTGCAAACTCATAATTAACAAAATAATACAACATAAGACTTATAATTAACAAAACAATAGAACATAATATATTAATAACATACAAGCAAGTCTATCCATTTGAATCTACGTCATTTGCTGGATTGGGCCGAGTTCATTAATAACATATAAACAACACAATTGTTATATTTAAGGATGTCATGGTTCTAAACCATAATCTCATAAATTATCACAATTTAAAATTGCAATATTCTTAAATGTTATTTTACCAAGATTTTTATATTATTGTGCTAATTTTTAAAAAATAACTAAATTTTTAGTGCACCACCGTTGCGACAATAACTGGACTTGTGCATCAGAGCCCCATCACCTAGGGTCATTCCAACGACCAGCCTGGACCTTCACCACCACCTCCTGGAGATCGTACATGAGAACTAATCCACATTTTGTTTTTGAGTGATGAAGGATTCACATACATATACCAACCTAGCCCATGAATATTGGCAGACTGCTGGGTTCCCATTTAGAAATTTACATCCAATCGTATATTATTTATCGCAAATCCAGAAGCATTATTTTATTGTTGCCACTCTTATGTATTTTGGTGTATGTGTGGCTGAGAAAAACTGTTGCGATTCATAATATTTTCAAGAAAAAAATTATAAAACTAAATTCTTAACTAACTTAATATTAAAAAAAATAAAATCAACAAAGAAAATTTTAGAAAAAATCATAACAAAAAAAAAGAAAAAAAAAACATGCAGGATAACACTATAACAATCTATAGTGTTTCATGAGGAAATTTACAGTTGTTATTCTCAATCAGTTTAATATTAAAAATAATAAAATCATTAAAGATAATTTTGAAAAAAAAGCATAATAAAAAAAAAATAATGTGTGGGAAAATATTATAGCAATCCATAGTGTTTTAAAGAAAAAAACGAAGTTAAATTCTCAACCAGCTCAATATAAAAAAAATAAAATCGACAAAGAAATTTTGAAAAAAAAAAAATATATATAAAAAAATCATGTAGAAAAACACTGTAGCAATCCACATTTTAAAAAAAAAAACTACAAAGCTAAATTCTTAATTAGCTCCATATTTAAAAAATAAAATCAACAAAAACAATTTTTTTTTTAAAAAAAGAAGACAATTTTGAAAAAAAAAAATAAGCAAAAAAAAAAAAAAAAATGGAAAAAAAACATTGGGAAAATTAAAGCCAAATTCTCAACCAGCTCAATATTAAAAAAAAAAAAAATTCACAAAAATAATTTTGGAAACATGTGGGGAAACATTGTAGCAAAACAAAAATCATGTGGGGAAACATTGTAATAATTCACATTGTTTTAAAGAAAAAACAACTATGAAGTAAAATTTTTCAACCAGCTCAATATGAAAAAAAATAAAATCGACAAAGATCATTTTGAAAAAAAAGAAGATGAAAAAAACTCATTAAAAAAAACCATGTAGAGAAATACTGTAGTAATCAATAATTTTTTTTTAAAAAAACTACAAAATTAAATTCTTAACTAGTTTAATATATTAAAAAAATAATAAAAATAATTTTTTAAAAAAAAATACAAACAAAAAAGAAGAAGAAGACTGTCTGGAAAAAAAAAAAATGTAAAATTCAAAAAAAAAAAAGAGAAAAAAAAAAAAAAAATGATGGGAAAAAAAAAAAAAAAAAAAAGAAAGAAAGAAAGAAAGACAAAATACAAAAAAAACAAAAACAAATGAAAAAAAAAAGAAGTGGTGTATACAAAGTTTCATACCATACATGTAGTTTATATAATATACACCATGCCAACCTCTACGAGAGCAGCATGAGGGATATTCAATGCCACTGGAGGTTCCCTGCAATTTTTATCACGAAAGACGGAGGCCATATTCAGGAATTTCTTAAAAAAGTTAGAACCATCACGAACTGTTAAATGCGACTGACCTAGGAAATATGCAGTGCCGCTTTCCCTGCAATTAATCAGTTCTTGTAGCTCATCCCTGACAGAGACACCCGTAATCTAGGACTACTTTCTGGAATTAGAAAGCGAACCTTCTTTCTCCTCACAGGAGCATTTCGTCCAATCAAATCTCCCACCGGAATTGCCATTGTTTCATTGTTAGCTGCATTTGTGGAACCGGAAACCAGGTTGGTATCATCTACTGGAATCAACGCATGTCCTTCCAACAATGGCGTCCCAACAATCACCGTTCTTCCTTCAGGAGAAGTCAGCGATTCACAGTCGCTTTCATCTAAGGAAATGTATTCTCCGATTGAGCCCCAATAATCTGTTCCTCAAAATCATCCGTTTCTCTAACCTGATCACAGTACCCATATCTCACAATGCATCTGTAAATCCTGTAGTCCTTGCCACCAACCCTGCCTACACAACATCGCTGACTGGGAGGCACACAAGGAACTGGTTGGGCTTGAAGGACACGAAGATCAGCACCTGATGAAATGCAGGAAGATTTGTGATGAAATGTGAGAAAAAAGCTGGGATTCCCATTACGATATCAGTGTAGATTAAGCCAATTCCAGGAACTCTGGAAACTCCTAGGCCTGGGCTATAATCTGTGAGCCATTCTGTAGAAACCTTGTTTTGCAAATCAAACTCGTATTTCTTCGTAGTTCCATAATGCCAAGCAAGCATTACAGTGAAGAAACAAATAGATACCTGATATGAACATCAAAAAGAATCCTGATATGAACAAACTCTTCTCCCAGTACAGAGCCATCACAAGGGACATCATACAAGTTGTTACTATCATCCCAAAAACAATTGCCATACCGGTATAGGGATTTAACCAGTATACATTAGATGTAACTATAAAAAATCTGAAGTATTAAAGAAAAAATTCATCCATGCACCTAAACATGTCAATATTTTGAAAACTATTAATAGCTACTTTAATTGTTGTAAGATCTAGGAAGGTGAAAGCTTGACATCACTAAGAAATCTATTGCCCTAGGCTTTATCTTGTAATTGATTCATACTCTCCTCCTCGCTCTATTGTAATTCATAAATTCTCAACTAAAAGTTGACTACTTTACTGTTCTCCAAACGATTCCTAGAAAACATCATTATCTTATTCAAGGATCTTAGAACCTCAGAGTTTCAGAAAAAGGGAATGAATATAATATTGATGGACAACACCTGCTGCATTTGCAATTCTAGTTACATCATGGAAACCAAGAGTGATGGAGAGACTAAGGGCCATCAATAACCAGTTGACATCTGGAATATAAACCTGTCCATGTCTCTTATCTGATGTATGTATAACTTTTACTCTGGGGAAACAACTAAGTGCACGGCACTGGTTTATAATGGAGAAGCTGGCTGTTATTGTTGCTTGGCTTCCCACGGCCGAAGCAAGAAGAGATAGCAGTATGAACACATGACGAAGATGTTCTGGATTTGCAATGCTTTCCACAAGTTAGAAACATATATCCCAGGTGAAGCAGCATCAAACAACATAAGACAACAGTGAAAGACTTACCAGGTATGGGTTCACTTAGATGATTAAAATTTTCAGGACCATTCCAGTGTTTAGAGATAAAAGCAGCTTGACCAGCATATCACAAAATTAAAACTGGATAAATCAAGTAGACAAGTGTTATCTGCATCAGAGACACCAAACAAAGTTATGTTGTAATTCTGTACCGACTCTGTATAATTGTGCTATGGCAACAAATATTGAGCTATTTTCAATACCTTGATTGATCTCTTAGAGAAATGACCTAAATCTGTGAACATTGTTTCTGATCCTGCAGGATAAGTAGTCAGACGGAGTGGTTAACACAATTTGTTACTACCATAAACAGCATATTCAGAGAGAAACACAAAAAGGACAAACAAATAAAAGAACTAGTATAGAACAAGGAGCATGTTAACCGACCTGCTATGCAGAGAAGAATGCTACCCAGTGACTTCCAACGGTCTTTGTTGATATTTCTTACAAATCTGTACATGTATACTGGGGACAATGCAGAGAAGATTTCAGGGTTCCAGTGGAATATATTATATATACCCACTCCGCCAATAAACAGAAGCCATATAGTGACAATTGGGGCAAACATAAACCCGATTTTATGAGTCCCATAGTGCTGCAGTATAAAGAGGCATACTGTTATGACACAAGCAGACGGCAATGGTACATCTGAAAAAGGCACATATTTTGGAAGCAGATCAGTAACTTAGGTAGCCAAAACTTGGCAAACCAAAATTTTACAGCTTCCATATAATCATCGCAAGTGATTTAAAATTCTAATCAGTTCAAGCTTTAATTATTTGAAACTATTAATCTCGAAAAGAAAATATAAAGCATCATCATTATTATGTTTTTAGAGAATTAAAACTTCTAGCTTCATACCAAGATATATATGCTGTAAATGACAATTGTTCTAAACACATATAGAAATGAAAATTTCCAAATGCTGCAGATTACACTGGTAAGTTTTTGCCGTAAATGCTTCAAGGTAGCCAAAGCAGAAATTTTCATCCTATATGCCAAAACTATTTTCATGCTAAGTCACTCACATTTTTTTAAAGCATCTGATATGGCTCCTTGTGCGTCTGGCGAGGAGGAGTCTGCAGAGAAACAGAGGTTAGAAATTAAATTATGAAGGGATATTGATATCGAGGCTATAATAAAATATGAAGTACTCTTTGTACACATTCACAGAGCTAGCTCTTACATTTAATTTCTGATAATGAACGTTGAAGACCTGATGAAGCTGATAACACTGGTAAAGGATACAGCATTAGTATATAAGAAGGGAATACAGGAGAGAACTAAAGGTTAAGCAAGTTAACTGCACTGACAAATTAGAGTTTATCAAGATTCAGGAATGCCTAACCTGAAATAGATGGGGTTATCACCCCATCTCCAATTATCATGCAAGCACCAAACAATGCCGTGAACAGCATCAAATAATGACTCCTTCCATGGTTTTTTATGGCTCTTCTTGCCCTTGATTCAACTTTTCCCCTAAAAGTGCTTTCTTCTTCATGTTGCATAACCTCATTGGTGCTTGTGTCGTTTGGAATCAGACCCACTTTAGCATGCCTGCGTAATAACGAGTACAGGGCAAAAACACCACCTTCAAGAATTTGTTGAGGTGAATAACACTTCATGATATGATCATGTAAAAATAATCCTGAGTTTTCAGTTAGCAAAGAGCATTACCCTCTCCATTATCATCAGCCCTCAGTACAATGAAGGCATACTTGAGTAAAGAAACAACTGTGAGAGTCCACAAAATAAAAGAGAAGTATTCATATGCAATCTCATTGGATTTGAAATCTTTCGTTTGAATCGTCCCAAAAACATATAATGGAGCAGTGCTCAAGCGACCACACACAACTCCAAGAGTTTGAAATGACAGAACGAGTGTGTGCCTCCAGGTCTCCTGTAAAAATTAACATATAAAAATGTAAATGCAAAGACAGTTTTGGATCACTCAGAATCTGAAGACAGTTCTGCAACTGTAGTTATATTTCAATTAGCTCATTAACGATTTCAAACTCGATAAATATTAGATAAATTGTAACAAATGCAAATGAAAATCACCTGGGAAAAACAATTTCTATGCATTTCGCTATCTATACACGCAAAACAACAGAAAAAAGTTACAACTGCTGTGCTCGATGGGCAAGCACATACTATAGAATAACTAGCATATTCAGTTACAATATGAGTCAGTCCTGCTAACTAGAAATATTTGGGATGCCATCTTACAAGCGAGCAACTAAGGAACGGTTATGAAATGAACCTCCAGTTTCTCCTCAAGAAGCACAAATCTCAGAAGCTCAACATCGATTAATTTTTGAAATGTGCTGGAAGATGATCATAAAACAGATGGCAGACCATAGGCCACAAAATTGCCAATGGAAGACCAAGCAAAATTTGCGGGGAAAGCAAAAATAAAACTGTAGTTTTCAAGCCAACATACCTTCTTGGTAAAAGATAAAAATCAACTCCAGTATACGTAATATATAAAGAATAGATAAACAAAACCCATCATCATTCATGAAAATCATAGAAATTTTAACAAACATAGAAGAATTCAAGCAGCCAATCTATAAAGATTTGATCTTTTGTTTAAACAAACCAGACCAAAAATCATTATAAGTTCTCATCAAGCAAAAATACAATTGATATTGTGATGGTTCTTGATCTGTTCAACTAGCAAATTATCGAAAACAAGATGTCCAACAATTTTTTTTTATATCTTTTTTCTGTATTCTTTTATTTCTGACAACGAAGTTAACAAGAAACGTTTCAGCCCAAAACAAGAAAACCCAAAGGTGAAAGGAGAATCAAGAAACATCAGCATGCAAATATACAAGCTAAGCACAAATTACAAGAACTGAATTTGGCTTAAAAAAGAATCAGCAAGAAACTCATTACCTTAAGTCTATCAGAGGATGTAGTGGGACTCGGTGGATGATCCATTTACAGATTTAAAAAAAAGGGGGCACTTAGACTATATCTCAAAGAAAGTTTTACTGTATTGCAGTGGTGGACATGAAAAACAATGAAAGAAAAAAAGACTTGAGTGGCAGAGTGGGACGAAGCAAGGCGATAGAGGCAATGCACAATGTGAAAGACAGAAACGTAATAAACTGTGTTGTTGTTGAGGTTTGTGCAGCTGTGTGGCTGCTTTCTTGGATGCAACGAAGAAGGAACGATTCCCTTAAAGAGAGTGGTTTGACTGTGGAAGAGACACACCATTTGGTTTCTTCTTATGATGTTTTTGAATTTTTAAAAAACAATCGTGATGATACTCTAAACGTCGTCTTTAACTCACTTTTATAAATGGGTAGATAAACCATGTTCCTTAAAAGGGCTTGATAGTTGTTCATAAGGGAAATGGACATGCTAGACCGAAGGAAGAAAGGGACAGGGAGTGGTTTTTTCTGTAATTTTTTTTTTTTAAAATTTGTTTGTTTCTTAAAACTTAAGAAAGTAATGGAATTTGGAAATCTATTTATGAAAATTTCAATCGAAAAGTGAAGCAAAGAAAGTGTATTAGACATTATTGTATTCAGTTTATTGTAAGAATCCTTTTTTTTTTTTTCTTTTTATAAATCTCATTTTCCAAACATCCTCCCTCCACTCCCCTCACTTTCTCCTTCTTATACTCCTTAGTTATGTGAGAAATTTAGAGATTATTCAGAAATAAGATAATGTTTTAATTTTTCAAAAAATTGAAGGAAAAAAACTGAAAATCTTTGTTCAAACATAATATTTTTTTTTCTTCTGAAAACTCTAAATTTATACTGAATTTGAAAAACACATTTTAAGAGTTCTCTATCAAATAAAAAAAAAAGATATCAGTTATACAATTTTTTTTCTTAATTTTTAGGAATCTAATATTTTTATATTTATTTAGTGTCATACACTTAATCTTTATTATATTCTAATATAAAAATCTCTTTTTGCGTTAACAGGTATACTTCTTTTTGATAATTTTTAATTTAAATAAAATAAAATCAATATTCTATAATTAGATTATTAAGATGACTATAATAAATTATAATTTTCATTTTTTTTTTTTAATGAAAAGTAGTTATAATCATAACGTATTTTTTATGAAAAAAAAAAATCATTTTGCTCTAAACAAATGAACAAGTTTTTAAGTTTTCTTTAAAAATGAAAACTGAAAAAAAAAATTATGTTAATGAACAGACCCCCAAGTAGTAAATAGAAATGGATAAATAAATAGTGGGTTCCATCGTTTCTATGGTTATTTCTTAAACGTTCCAAATGCTAGGAAAGTAAAGTTTGAATTTAGTGGGAATATAACCTTATTATTTACCTTTGTTTCAAAAAGATCTTAAACGTCATTTATTGTTTTTTTTTATGATTTATTATAAAATAGAAAATTTCCCAAGTTTTAAAAAGTAAAATTTAATATTGTGACGTGTAAACTGATTTTCTATAAAATAGTTTAAAATATGGACAGCTTAATTTATTATTTTACATGACTTAATATAAAAGGAAAATAACCAAAATAATATAAAAAAGTGAAATGTACAGGAAGATTAATTTTTTAAAAAATTATCATCGATGATTCCTCTGTCTACTTTTGGAGGTTATACATTTAGTGAATTTAAAACTTCTCTGTCTTCTCTTTAATTTCTCAATGGCAGTGTAGCAAATGGATACCTGTAGAGGGAGCTTTACTACATTTAAGTTTCAGTCTTCTTCCTGTTTTTCAATCTATGTTTACTTTTTCTCCTAACTTCTAGGTGTTACTTTTGTTGATTCTGGGAGAGACTTCTAGTAGGTCTGAAACCATTGCATGCCCTTTTTGATTCCTCACTCGCAGTGTCGCAAATGGACACTTGTAGAGGGAACTCTGCTATGTTAAACTTTTAGTCTTCTCTCTGTTTTTTAGTCTTGAGTTTGTCTTTTCTCCCTACTGCCGAGTGTTATTGCTCCTTTTTCTGGAAGAAAATCCAAAGAGGTTTGAAACTGCTATATATCCTCTTAGATTCCTCACTAGCAATGATGTAAACGAGCATATGTGAAGGGAGGCCTGCTATGTTGAAGTTTGATGTCTCCTCCTGTTTTTGTTTTTTTATTTGTCAACGTAGCTGGTTCCTACTGCTACTGTTTGTAGGGCAATTTTGTGGTGGCTTGGAACTGGATTTTTCTGGTATGGAAAGTGGTTGTTTGGATGGTGTTTTAGTGGCAAAGCTTTGTCTGGTTTGGGGTCTGTTTCAGGTGTTTTGGTAGGAGTTTTCAAAGCTGTCTAGAGGTGGTTTTGTGGGCTGTTTCTGGGCTGATTTCGGGGTTGTTTTGTGGAGGATGTTTCGAGGATGTTTGAGGGTTGTTTTATGGGTGGAAGATGGAGTTGTCCTGGCCGGATGTGGGGAGGGGCCGTCACGGGTGAAAGAGGTGAAGGAGGCTGTTATTACTGATGGTGGCTCACGGGTGGTACCGGGTCTTGGCTGCTGCTGGTCCCGAGAGGAAGAAAGGGAGTTAAAGTTCTGAAAAAAAAAAACAGAGAGGGACGGTCTTCAACTCAGAGATGGAAGAGGACTCTCCATTTTTGTACCCTGTTTCAGGTGGGAGTTGTGCCTAGAAAGATGATGGAAGAGGCCAGGGGTCCCTAACTAAACAGAGAAGACCACGGGCTCTGACAGTGATATTAATGAAAAAAATCAGAGAGCTTCCCCCCTCTGGTTATGATGGTATCAAAAAGATGTATCAGAGGAGTTTCCTTCCCCTTTTATGTTTGGCTGGTCCGGACTCCCTTCAATCATGGGGCAATGGTTTTTTTTTTTTTTTAATTTAACTTAGGTGTCTGGGCAGCTTGCGTGTACCTCGACTAATCCTACGGGCCCTGAAGTTAACGACCATGTAAACCTCCAGTGGCCATCATATGAGCAACCTAGGGCTTGAACCTGAGACCACAGAGGGAGCAAATCTCTTGGTTTCAAGCTCTTACCACTAGGCCACCACCTAGAAGATTTCTTCTATTTTCTTTTCATATCGAGAGTGGGTGCATGTCAAAATGGAGAAAATTGTAGAAAAACAAGGGTCAAAACTGGGGTATGACATAAATAGTGATTTTTTTTTTTTTTTCAGTTCAATTTTGTTCTATTTTTCTCAATTTCATATTCATATATTTTTTTTTATAATCAACGAAGTTATTTTTGAATTAACCAAGTTAATTAGATCATGTTGGAATAACTCTCACATAATTTAGTTTCAAACCCATACGAGATAAACAGTCAAGTTAAAAAAGGTTTTTTTTGTCAAATTTATTCTTTTCTCATTAAATTTTCCTTGGATTTTTTCACTCGTCGACTAGATTTTCTTTGGACCAGTCAAGTCGGGGCAACTCCCATGTTTTTTTAATTTTAAACCCAAGCTAGGCAAGAAGTTATGACTGGAGGTTTTTTATATCACTTTCATTATTATTTTTTTCTCAATTTTATCTTTATAATTTTTTTATTAGTTGGTTGGGTTATCTTGACCTACCAAGTCAACTAAGTAATTTCAAGCCAATTTTACTTTGTTTAATTTTAAACCAGAGCTAAATATATTTTTGTTATGCTCTTGTAAACTAGTATATTGTATTAGATATGTTCATATGTTCACTTTCTAGCAAAAGGGAACAATATTAACTAGCCTTAGTGCTCACGCTTTGCTGAGAGGGAAAATAATTGTTTTGTACAAAAAAAGATATTCAACTATTGAAATAGTAAGAAAAGAAAATTAAAAAGTGGTCATGATAAATGTGTAGAAACACTATTTAGGGCTAAGCCAACACGGGACACTACGCCAAACCCGCAGTCCAGCTTGCATGACTGAAATAACCTAATAAAAAATAAAGATAATTATAAAAGCCTTGAAAAAATATATTAACTTTCTGAACCTATAATCTGATTCATTAGACTTGAAGCATCCAATCTAGAAAAACCTTGAAGTCTAATTTTTAATAAAATAATATATTAAATAATAAAATTTTAAAAAATAACAATTCAAATAATGGGGGATCAAAATCACCATTACTACTAATATTAATAAGTAATGTCATTACTATTATCATTATTAACATTATTATTATTTCTATCATTATTATTGTTATTATTATTACCAACATCACTATCATTGTTATTGTTATTGCTAGTATTATTATTATTAGTAATAATAGTAGCAGTTTTATTAGTATTATTACTATCTTAAAAAAATTATTATTATTATCATCACTATTATCATTATTATTATTATTATTATTATTATATCATCATCAACACTACTACTATTAGTGTTTTTATTATCATCGTTGTTCTTATTCCTTTCTCCCATTATTATTATTAATACTATTATTATTACTGCTAATACCATTATTATTAATATCATAACTATCATTTATTATTATTACTATTATTACCACAACTATTATAATCATAACAAACTATTATTACCACTACTATTACAATTATTATCATCACTATTAGTATTATTATCATCATTGTTGTTGTTGTTGTTATTGTTGAAAAAATAAAAGTCGTTAACTTGATTTGAAGGATAGAATTTAAAATATAATAACTTTGATAAAATAGCCAAGAAAAACAATAAAAAATCATAAAAAAGATGGACCAAATTGGAATCATTATTATCATTCGAAAAACAAAAACTATAAAGGATAAAATTTAAAGTCATAAAAACTTTGACAAAAAAACAAAGGACAAAAATTATAAATTAAAAATAGAAGGACTGAATCAATAAACATTATTTATACAAATTAAAAGGCAGGGGTTAAATTGAAAAACAAAAAAACTTTAATAAAAGCAAAAATGAAAAAAATACAAAAAACAAAACTAAAAAGACCGAATCTAAAATACCAATAATAATGAGGACCATAATGTATTTATCAGGTTAAGAGAGAGAAACGAGAGGGGGGAAGGGTCACAATTGATAAACTGACAACATCTAGACACCATGTGTCACCCTAAATGGAAAAAGAGATGGTGAGGAATAACATGAGACGGTTGGAGCTCATTTTTAAACACCTAGAGTTATCATATACATGTCACTTGATGTATGCTAGCACTTCCAACACACTAGCAGTTTTTTCAAATTAAAAATATTATTTTAATGATCAATTATGTGACCAAACTAACAATTAACAAAAAAATTGTAGTTGAAAGACCATAATACCCCTGACCCTAATGAATTAGATTTCTTGGATCTAAGATACATGTGTAATCCAATTATGTATAAAAAAAATATCAAAATGCCCCTACCTAGAACCCTTTATTTTTTTACACTTAGGGGTATTTTAGTTATTTTACTATTCATAAATATATTGAATCAGCCAAAATGCCCTAAAAAAAATCTAGAATGCCAAAGGAATTGTATAAAAAACAAAAACACCCTTGATTTAAAGACAAGCAAAATTTCATATGAAGGACAAAAAAATCACCACATTATAATAGTAAAAAAAAAAAATTAAGGGGATATAGTGAATCACCCATCAATTTTAGTATATTTATTGTAAATTTATATCTCTATTTGGCATGATATGGCACTGTAGCCAAAAAATAAAGATTGATTGAGAATAAAAAAAACATGAAGAAAGAAGAATCGAAGATGTTAATGTCAAGAACCATAAAATAATATCCTTTGATATTTATTTCACTCATTCATTCTAGAAATACATACATATAAGTCTTGATGGAACAAGATTTATTGATATATTTTTTTAATATTTTATAGAAAGATGTTTATTTTTTTGCACAAGCCCATAATGATCTTCAAGAATAGTCATGGATCTAATTATCAGGCCTGTATCAAGCACCCTTTGGGCTTGGGTAACATGCTCAAGCCTAAGAGTTAAGCATGTGCTTAGTACCTTGTGGGTTTAGGCTACGTATCCGAGCCCATGTGTTGAGCAAGCGCCCAACACCCTATAAGCTCAAACTGGGCAATCGAGCCCGGCGTTTAGGTGTGTGCTTGACCTTCATGAGCCCTAGTTTTGATTTTGATTCCAATAACATGGCATAACGTTTATAGGCCAACAAGTGTCTCAAGCATAATTATTTTTTTCCTCATTGGCATAAGGGATATATTTCCTCGTTAATGCATGTGTAATATATATCTTTTCTTATTAATACATATGTAAATAATTTTTATCTCTCATTAATATTATCAAGATAAAATATTTCTTCAACCTCTCAACTCAAGGGAAAAAAAAGAAGTTCATAGGCTATAAATATTTTCTAGATAAAAGATTTAGGATTTTATATTAAAAAACACATCTATATTCAATATATGAACAACATTGTTCTTAGAATTTAATGCTCTCTACCAGAATTATTATTCTTTTTCTTTGTAAGATTATTTATAAGATTATTTACTTTACAATATATGGTCCTCAAATCCTCTAAAAAAAACACACAACAAAAGCCATTAAAAATTATTAGGCTCAAATATTAACAAACGAACTTGAGAGCAAATAATAGAGGAATTTATTACAAGATAAAATCCTCAAAACCAATAATATTTATAACAAGTTAAAAACCTTAAAGACTATAAAATCTATAATTACAGGGATATACCAAAAATATTTAAGTTTTATTTCATTACCATCTCACTTGTAAAAAGTTTATTTCAACCTTTTATATAGAAAAAACTATAAAACCCTATTAATATAAAATAGAAAACTAGAAATAGACAAAAACTATTCTTTTTTATTAGAAAAACTTAAAAATCCTAATAATATTGAATGGGAAAAAAATAGAAAAAAAAAAACTAAACTTCCTAAATTTAAAATAAAAAATAAAATAATTAAGAAAAATATTTTTTCCCATAACCTCCTACATCAAAAGGCACCAAAAATAAAAGGCTTCGACTTTTTTTTTTTTTTTTTTTAATTTTCTTGCCGGAATCCAGCGACACCATTAGCACCTACCATAGTCTCCTCTCTGTATTCAAAATAAAACAAAACTAAACAACCTAACTCAACATAACAATCAACGTGCAACCATCCCTCTCACCGAACATCTCCTCCACGTCGTCAACAAACACCATCATCACTTCCGCCATTGACACCATTAACAACCTGACCCAGACCACCAAATCGAGAACCAAAAAAGCCCAAACTTCTCTCGGGCACCATAACAAAATCAACAACTCAATAAACCACCATCTACAATCACCCAACTTCTCTCTCCACTACCATCAACACTGCCACTCCTTCTCTCATCGTGGCCCACACCATCTTAGATTCCTGATGAAAATGACCACACCTGAACAAGCCTCAAAACCACCATTGTCCAGCCATGAATACACTACCAATTCATCCCCTAAAATAAATAATAAATTCCAGCCTTATGAGACACGATATATTGAATGTTAAATTACAGCCTTAGGAGACACGATAATTAATAAAATACCATGCAGCATTGCAAATATATTGAATGTTAAAATATGAATGAATTATAAAATAAATAAAGTTACATTGACCTAACTAACCAAACAACAACTTGATAGACAACCGAATGAACATCTTAGTAGGGTACTGTTAAGGATACCACAAAACACATAAATTCAGATACACAAGTGAAAAACAAACTAGTTAAAAACATTAATAGAAAACAATATTCTATCCTTCAATTTTATTTTTATTTCTCATTTATTTTCTAATAAAATTTTTCGCTCCTCATTTTTTTTCGGTATCCACTCTCACTCATCATTTTTTTTTCACACTTTATTTTTTTTTTTCATTTTCATATGCTTGCTTGAAACCAAAATAAAATATACAAAAATGCTAAATATATATATATATATATATATATATATAAATAGCTAATTTTTGAATTTTTGAAAAAATCCTCATTTTTTTTCGGTATCCACTCTCACTCATTTTTTTTTTCACACTTTTTTTTTTTTTTTTCATTTTCATATGCTTGCTTGAAACCAAAATAAAATATACAAAAATGCTATATATATATATATATATAAATAGCTAATTTTTGAATTTTTGAAAAAATTATAAGAAAAAAAAATGCATTTTTAGAATCTTTGTATTGTTATGAAATATTTTAAAAAACAATTAGAGGTCAAACGAGTTATGACAAGATTTGTAATCATATTAGAGATTGGATAAAAAATATATTGATAAATTGAGCCAATTCCCTAGAAATATTTATAAAAATAACTGATGATTTTTGGCATGCATGCGAATACTCAAATTATTGAATTGAGATAAAATGTTAATTAAAAAAATAATTTTTTTAACTAATTTTAATAGATTATATATGATTACCAAAGAAAGGAATATGATTTTCTGAAAAATATTGCTAAAATGTGATGTAAAAATCCCACATGATTTGAAAAACAAATCCTTTGAGATGAGTTTTTTTTTTTATGCATTCGTTGATAATAGCTTAGTAGTTTTTCATCTAATGCATTACGACACAATCAAGCAGTGCATGTTGCACCATGCACCTTACACCAGAAGTCTAATTGGAGCAAAGCATTAGAAGTTTATACTGGCTACTCGAAGGAACAGCTAATTAAGGTATGTGAAAGGCTAGGGCACATCTCTTCCTGTCAATACTTGGGTAGAGCTAGTTGAGAAATTGCATAAGATGCATGGAAAGTATTCGGTTCCTGCAAGAGACTGAGTTTCCTAGCTTCCTCCTGTTGGTTCCAAGTACCAGCATTTTTATTTCAAATGGGATTTTAGCAGGAGGAAATTGTACTAGTAACAAAATCTCATGCTCATTTTAGAGTGCCTTCGGACCTCTAAACAATTGGAAACTCAATACAGTTCAGTTGAACCAATTGCTTTCTGTTGATCTCGAGATAGTGAAGAACATATATATTCTAGTTGTTTTAACAAGGCTCGATTGCTTCAAGTAGAATTAGATAATCGATCATTACAGCAATTTACACGACTTTCGACTGACTTCTTTTAACATGCTGACGGATTGCAGTTCAGTTAAAATGCAGCAACATCATCACTTGTCACTCAACATGCACAGAATAGATGCCAAATGGAAATAATGAGCAGATAATCAGCTAATCTATATGAAGAATAAGAATTAAATTATCTCGTTTGGAAACAAAACTTAGAAGATGCCTCTTGTTCAGAATCCCAATACAATTAAACGGGATACATTTTATCTCCACACAAAATGGTTCATAAACAATAAAGTTAAAAGAAAACAGACCTCAATAGAATGGGGACACTGTATCACCATGAGAACTCTGCATAGCTGTTGCGATATCAGTATTCCATTTGAAAAAGGGAGCAAGCAGGACGTTCCAAGCACGCAAAAACAGTAGGGATAGAACCAGAGGGGGCTGTGACCTTCTTCATCGTATTTGCCAATAAACCAGAAGATAAATCTCTCTGGCTAGAGAGACATCTAAACAGCAGTAACTCCTGTTTCTTAACAAAAACTTTTAATCCCTGTACAACATAGGGAACTTAACAGATTGACACAAGCATGCCAAAGATCAACAATGGGACAGCATGAAAATAAAATAAAAAAATTGCATGTTCTTGAACATAGGCAAACAAACCGGACCAGACTAACCAAATCAAATCATTTAAAAGAAAACGAAGAAACACCTGTCTTGCCAAAATAGAGCAGATATTTCATTGGAATCAAAAGTAGCGAAATCTCAGTTTTTCTCTGTACACATAGAATGTCTTTCTCAAAAATATATCAACATATCCCGCTGACGAGGCAGCGATGTTTTTTTCCTAGATTCTTAGAAAAAGTTCTACAGCAACAAGTATTCTCCCATACAGCAGAGATGTATGCTCTCTCCAGTCTCCGCCGAAATTAATGGGATTTCAAGTAGAGAGCCGGAAAGAAGAAGAAGAAGAAGAAGAAACACCCACCATCAAGTATCGATAGGGGTGGATGATATAGCTATTCAAAAAAATAACGGGTAAAATACTCCTGCAAACGCCAAAATGTTTAAAGTGAAATAGGTATAGACCAAAAGATACCCTGGAAGCATGTTCAAAAAATCAGATGACTCCACGCGCATGTTCTCAATCATAGGCCTTCTCCCAGTCATCCACCACCTCAGATAAATCTTCTTCACTTGAAACCCCTCCAGGTTGCATTGCAGTTTGCACTGATATATTCGAAGTGCTTACATTTGATTCCAAACCTGAACTGGAAAGAATTTCTGCAACTCGTTTTGCAGGATCCTCGATCCTGACAGGGGCAGCAGATGAACTGACAGCCTTATCGGAGTCCAGTACACTCCATCGGTTAATTGAAGTGGAGATTGGATGTTCTTTCCCTTTCCATGCAGAAGCCTGAACATCTGCAGAACCACCACCAGACCACTCTTCATCACCCCATGAATCTTCCCTCCAACCAGACTCCTGCACTACAGCTTTCTTCCACGAAGTTCCCTTCAGACCTGTGATCGTCCCTTCCTTTGCAGTGCCTGCCGTTCCCCAGGCATTGGTAGCTGGTGATCCCATGGATGCACCGCTATTTTGAGGAACCACCGCAGCTCCATAATATACTGATCCATGATCCAACCTCCTCATAGCGGTTGCTGCTCGAGCAGGATCATTGAATACGGCCAGGGCATTCTTATCATTCAACCAAACTAGTTCGCATTCCCCACCAAACCTAAGGACCAGTGAGCTTATATCCGCCTCCCTCGGCAAATCTAGAAAAGAAACAACAAGCCTGGGATCCATGTCTACGAGAGCATCAAAAACTGGTGGATGGGAGGCACTTAAAGTTGTCGAACCCTTAATGCCAATCACACGAGATGGGGTTTTGGATTTTGGTGTAGCATGGATTACAATAAAACGCTTTGGCTCCCAACCAGAAGAATAAATTGCAAGCTTCCACCTCTCAGCAATTAGCCTAACTGCATCTCTTTTATCCTTCAGCATAGGGCAGAAAACATGAATCTTAAGACCACTTGTGGTTCCTCTGCTCTTGCTAAGAACCAAATATTTGCACCTCTCCTCCACAGCAAGCACCCATTTTGGATCGCGCCTGTACAGATCACCGATCAACTCTATCACGGAAGAATTCTCACCAAAATGAAGAGCTTCCAAATTTGGAGGGTTGATATCAAAAGCATCTGCAAGAACCCTTTTCCGCTCCAACTTGGCACAATCATCATCACACATAAACTTTCTCTGGCCAAGAGGAATCTTCTTTCCAGATGATTCCACTGGTTGAAGAGGTGCTGGCAACTTGTGGAGAATGGAAGCTTCTAAAATAGTATCATTATAACCACCATTGCTCCCTCCAGCATCACAAGGAACAGATGCTGTCATCCTGCCACAAGAGCAAGTAATTGTGACAGGGAACTCACATCTGACATCAGGACAAGGAGCATAAGGATGACAAAGTGCAGTGCAAGTATGCCGGCAATCTCTCCTAGGGGCACCGCATGTCTGCCCACAAGAAGCTCTTGAGCCAGTTTCAGTTCCAGGTGAGGTATCACAAGGCGGTGAATGACAAGTTCTTCCACATGCATGCAAACCACATTGCCTGGTCTTCCCACAGAGTTTGTTGCATCTGATATCCCTTGACCCGCAGGGTATGTTCCCCAGAATCACATGCCCACCAACACACTCTTTAGCTACAGGCACCGAACAAGGTGGACAGTCTCCAAAGTGGCAGCTATGAGAAGCTGGATGGCCACATGGCTGAGGAACTGAGCATGGGAGCTGACATGAAGGAGAAGGCGTGCCGCACGGCAATGGAGGAGGGATGGAAGTTCCCCCACATGCACATGTCAAATCAGTGAAAATTGTTTCAAGACAAGGAGGACAATGGCCACTGTGACACAGTGATTCACAAGAGTGCTGTCCACACCTTAACTTCTTCCCGCAAGCCATTTGACAAAAATGTGGATCCCAATCCCCAGAGAACTGATTGTTCGAGTTGGAAAGAGGGCAGCATCGCTCGCTGCACCTATGCCTTCCACAGTTCTTCTTTCGACCACAAGGCTTATCACACAGGAATTTTTCATTCTCTGAAGTAGTTTTGTAACACTCCACAGTTCGGGAGGTTGATCCGCAGCGGCATTTTTGGGTGACAGAAACCAAACAAGGAGCACAATCCCCTGAATGGCACGCCTCTTTACATTGGTGCATCCCGCAAGGAAGGGATTTGCCACATACTTGTGCACACGTTGGAATTGGATCCAAACAACTATTTCTTTCCTCCTGCAAACTTGTTTTTCCACAATAGCATGACTTGACCCTACCAGGCATAAACTCACAATCCCCGCAATCACCTGGATGACAAGTTTCACCACAAATATGATTTCCACAACCCAGAACCTTTCCACATGCTGAGTTGCAAGAAAAAACACCATCTTCAGCTTTCACTTCTCCCTTCACTGCCATATCCCCACATAGAACAGCCTCCGTGTTCTTCTTGCAGAAACATGAAGCATTAACCAATACCTGACAAGGATTGCAGGGACCAACATGGCAAATATGCTCACATCGATGACGCCAACATTCCAGAAGCTTATCACATCGTTGCCCACAGGTAAGAACGGACTTCCGATCAGCACATCTTGTTGTGATTCTTTTCTTCCCACAAGGACACAGACTTGGTGGAGCAAAGGCCTTACAAGGAGGACATGGCCCAGGGTGACACTGCAAGACACAATTGTGCGGACAAAGACCCTCCCTACTCCCATCAGCACCAGGAACCTCCTTCTCAAGCTGTTTTCCACACGGTTCCCCACATGAATGCGGAGTCAAATACAAATCCGAAGGCGGATCCGTCCTCTTCCCACAAAAGCAAACATACCGAATATCCTTCAACGACGTAAGCTGCACAGATTGACATCCCGGACACCGCCAATTAAAACCTTGATTCTTCTCCGCAATCAAATCAACAGACGTCGGCGCACGAGCCCATTTCTTGATACAATTCAAGTGAAAAATCGAGAAACAACTCGAACAAGACCAAATAGGCGCAGACCTCCGAACCATATCATAACAAATCATACACTCAACCATACTCTTCACAAGCTTCTCCTGAATTTCTTGCGCAAGTTGCGGCAAATTCGGGTCCTTCACTTCCCGAGTCTCCACCCCCCTCTCCTTCCCCCGACCCATTTGAGTTTGACCACCTCTAGGTGCATTCACACCACCCTTATACCTATAATCAGCTACTCCAGTCCCATGGCTAGAATGCCCACCATTTCCATTGTTTCTAGAGCCGAAACTCGAAGGTGGGTTTGGGTTTACATCCCCAGTCGGCGGAAGAGAAGGATTAGATCCTCTGGGAACCCACGTTTGTCGGGTCGGGAATCTGGACCTGCTACCATTACTATTATCTCCCCCGTCATTTCTGGGCTGGAAGCTCATATTCTCTGATATCAACAACAACCCCCCTCCTCCACTACTACTGCCTGTATCCACCACCACCAAATAAACCCTAACTTCTTAAATTTCCCTTTAAAAAGAAGAAATTAAACGGATAAACCCTAGGTGAATTTAGGGGGGAAATCAAAATTAAAGAACTGATTTCAACGGAAGAAATTTGGGAAATAGGGAGAGATTGTAATCGCAGATGATGGAAGGTTTGATCGATTCTTTGAGAGAGAGAGAGAGAGAGAGAGAGAGAAATGGATTCAATTTGTGTAGATAGAGGAAACTGACTCGAGCCACCCGTTTAATCAAATATCTGTGATTGGCTTTTATAGATGCTTGAGGATCGTGTAGCCTGCGGCGGTTCAATACTCGCACGTGTGAGCTTGGGGAATACTCCATCCACCGCATTCAAATTCGATGGATGGACCGATGGAGGAGTTTCCTTGCTGGTTACTTAATGGGCATCTCGCTCTGTAAATGGGCCTGGTAATGGTCCTGGGCCTGGTCCGGCTACATGTGAATTCAGAAAAATAAGATGTGAAGCATGTTATAAGGCTATGGTGATCCTGTCCTGTTAATGGAGGAACTGTCTCTCTCATTAGCCCAGATAAAATAAAATAAAACTAGAAGCCTTTTTGGATTTTTTTTAGAAATTTATTTGTTTTAAAATAATATTAAATTAATATTTTGTAATGTTTTTTATAATTTTAATATATTTTTAAATAAAAAATATTATGTAACCCAATATTAAAAAAAAACTTAGAGCTTGTTTGTATTTTTGTTTTAAAAATATTTTTAGAAAAAATTGAATATTTTTTTGTTTTTTTGTCTTAAATTATTTTTTATTATTTTTTATTTTAATGTATTGATATTAAAAATTAAATTTTAAAAAATATTATTTTAATATATTTTTAAATAAAAAATACTTTTAAAATAATCTTTTTGAATTTTATGATTTTGTTGCCGAGAAGTGAATGGTTTGGGGTTTACATTAAAATACTTTTTTAATAGTGTAATCTTTGAAATTTTGATATTACTATTACAACAATCAATTAAATTACACTACCGGGAATAATACAATTTTTTAAGTTGAGCTATTTTTTATTTTTTTTTTAATGTGCTAATTTATAAACTATTTTTGTCAAGTGTGATGTTTTCAAAAACAGGGTGGAAGTAATTATAATACAATATATTATTTTGAAGAAAACAATGTTATGCTCATTGTTTATTTTTATTTTCAACCTTAAAATTATTATTATTATTCAATTGTGATTGATGGGTGGGTTCGTGGATATTTCGTGTGGTATGATCGATGACTATAGGCATCCAAAGTTGACTCTTCAATCTCAAAATCCCCATTCAAAATAGAAACTGTACAGTGTACACCACAAAAAAAAAAAAAAAAAAAAGGAAGATAGGACTTCAATACTGCCCAAAGAAGCTCAAAATTCACTTTCATCTTGTCTTCTCGTTACAACCTCAATCTATCAAGGTAAGTGAAATACAGAATCATAATTAGAACAGATCGAGAAAAGACTTCTGTTCTCTCCGCTTCTTTCCTTTCTTTTTTATTGATATCTATGGAATAAAACCCACAATTTAAATGATCTAAAGATTTGATCTTTTTGAAGCCTTAATTTGAAAAAGTTTGATTCTTTTCAATTGGGTATTTCTGAATTCTGCTTTCTGTTTTTTTGTTTGCTTCTGTGCCTTGATGTGTTTCCAGAGAAACCAACAGGGCATAACAGCTATCCACAACTTGCATTGCATGGTTGTTTTGTACGAGTAATCATCAGAATTGTGTTTGACTTATTGTTGAAAAGCTTGTGCGATCTGAAATTTCATACAATGGATACAATGGCTTCAAATGTTTTGCAATTACTGGATAGCACTTTGGAGAGGGTGACATCGGCTTTGGATTTTCCATCTGCGAGAGCTGTTGTTTTTGGTGTTCATATTGGAGGTAGATTTTTATCTCTTCCAAAACTGGTGGATGCTGGTAGTTTGACTGTGTCATTGTACCTCGTAATTTTTTAATTAACTTATGTTTATATTGGCTTTTGTTCTTTGTAAAAGGGCATCTTTTTGTGGAGGTTCTTCTTTTAGTGGTCATTCTGTTTCTTCTTTCCCAGAAAAGTTATAAGCATCCTAAGCGGCCCTTAACAAAGAAGGTTAGTGTGGCTTTTGTTTTTGTCTCTTATTGTACCTTAGTTGAAAGAAATTGCCTTCTTTCATTATGTGCCTTGTGTTGTTTAGTAGTTTTGTATCTTGTCAGGATGATAAATCATACATATACATAAAGATAGATGAATACATGTGGAATGTTTGTACATGAGAGTTAGCTATGTTTTTGTTTCTTTTCTCCTTCTTGTGGAGCCACATGCAAATGCATTAGGTTGAAATATCAGATTTTGAGCTTTTGTCCAAGTTTTATGGAAAAGAGTTCCATGTACCTTTATATGCTGAAGTTTTTTGGCTCTGCTTCTAACACGGGAATACAAAACTGTTATTAGATATCAATTCGTCAATATATGTCCTCAATATCCTTGCATATTGCTTGATAGCGCAAAGGGACTTCCATGTTCTATGTATCCTTTTAAACTGCTACATGTAGTGCTTCCACGTTATTTTATTTTATTTTTCCTTAAGACTGATTCTAAGATTTATTGTGACATCATATTGCTTTCCAGATGAAATTGTGCTTTTTACTGGTTTAGCTTGTTGGATATATAAATTATAGTTTTGAGAATCCATTTTGAAGTGTGAAGCTGTGCCAACATAATATTACTGAAAAGTGTGTGTTTTTTGTAGGAAATAGACGAGCTATGTGATGAATGGGTTCCTGAATCCCTTATTCCTCCTATTACAGAGGAGATGCGATATGAGCCACCAGTATTGGAAAGGTGAGCATACTTCTCCTGTCTCTACACCTTTGTTTGATTCTTGTCAAAAGTATCCGTGTTTTCATGTATTATCATACCCTCCCTCTGCTGTATTGAAAAACAATTATTGTCAGTTATTGAATTAATGGCCTCTTGCATCCCCTCGAAGAAGTTGCTACTTTGATGCTCCAACTATGACTTTGCTCTGAAGATATCTGAATCGTTTTCTACAGTAATTTCATGAGCTACTTTTTATTGCAGTGCTGCTGGGCCACATACCATAATCAGTGGCAAAGATGTTGTAAACTTTGCTTCAGCTAATTATCTTGGTCTAACAGGGCACGAGAAACAAATTGTGAGAAAATTTGTTCCACTTTTTCTTACCATTTATGATTATATTTTCCACAAATTAGAAAATGTATAACCAAGTTTTTTTTAAAAAAAAACTCAGGATTCAAGTACCTCGGCCTTGGAAAAATATGGTGTTGGTTCCTGTGGTCCTCGTGGGTTCTATGGAACAATTGGTGAGACTCAATTTAAACAAAACAGGTTGAAGATTATTTCCTTTTTTATCTTAAATGTTTGCCTTCTGACAAGTTTTCTTTTTCTTAGATGTCCACCTTGATTGTGAGACCAGAATAGCCAAGTTTCTGGGAACTCCAGATTCAATTATCTATTCATACGGACTTTCCACTATGTTCAGTACAATTCCATGTTTTTGCAAAAAAGGAGACATAATTGTTGTGTAAGTATGTTAGTCTTAACTGTTAAGATTTGTTTTACCCATGTGGCTGCATCGTAGAAATCAGCTGGTTAACACAAGTAAGTGAACTCCATGAAAATCTTTCATATTTTCTCAAGTTCATTCTTTTCATCTAGTCCGTTCCCTTGAAATGTTAGTGATGTTGGTTTGATTATCATATTAAATGATTATAAACATAATTGGTAATTGCTTTGAGTTCTTATAACTTTAAGAATTTATTAAGCTATGCTAAATGATTTTGACCAGTGATGCTTGTCTAATAGATGACCCAACAATATCTCAGTCTTCTCATCCCTGATTGTGTATTTTTCTTTGATTTGTAATATGCATGTATCTGATTGCAGTAGTTATTTGTGGCATAGTTATCCCAGTATTTTACAATTTTTGGTTCATTAGTGAAACCTTCTGTTAAAATTGTTCATTGGAAGTATAAATATGGCTATATAAAAGTTGTACTTATATTATTTTCCATTAGGGATGAGGGAGTCCATTGGGGAATACAGAATGGCCTGTATCTTTCCAGAAGCACTATTGTGTATTTCAAGCACAATGACATGGAATCTCTACGAAATGCTTTGGAGAAAATTACAATGGAGAACAAGCGGGCCAAGGAGTTGCGACGCTATATTGTAGTTGAAGCTGTGTACCAGGTATCTTGCTCTGCTCTGCATGCATATCAAATACACATATTTGTTAAGCAAAACTTAAAGAAAAACTTGTAAATGCCTGCACCAAAAGATTATTGCCTTTGATCATCACAAGAAAACCAAATCATGTTTTTGGATTTCTTGATTTTACTCAACCCAGTGACAGCCATTGTGTTTTGAATCTCGATATTTACTTTTTTGTTCTGATTGTTATGCTACAAGTGCTCTTCCTGTTCTACTGAGATGTCAGCATCATCATAATATGCATGGATGAAAATGGGATAGCATGACTCTCTGTTTTAGCTACTCAGAACATATTCATGATCACTATTAAGAAAGGTGGAAATGTCCTCGCCAGAATGGCTGAATTGAATTTTCTAGTGAATGATGGTGGAACATTATAAATCATTACTGGGTATATCATACCAAACATTTTTTATGTTGCGCATAGTGATACGTGCCTACGATATATTGAATTAAACCACCCTGATCAAATACTTGGTTTTGGCGGGGCGGCATTAATTATAGTTCAGATTGAGCCTTAATTTCTAATATCTGCCTCACCATGTCAAGAAGCAGTAGATTTACTGTACAGGTCTCTCTCCTGTACGAGGAAGAGTTGGATGGTTGTGGATCATTGGAATCCCATATCATGATATTGCAGCTACTTTGTAGATATAACTCTGACGCTTAAACATGAATTGCAGAGCCTGGGAGTTCCTTTCACTTTGTTCTTCATTTTCATTGAGCAAGAAAGAGGATTGCATGGTTTTGCTTTTTCTTTTTCTTTTCTTCTGGGAGTCTGTGTTTTGAAGCTGACAATGCTAGTATAGACCATATGGGAGAATGCAGTGTTTTCCTCCCTCTTCTGACTTTTTTTTATTCAGTGGACTCGATTGCTGATGCATTTAGTTTCTTGAAAAATGATTATGCTTTGAAAGTTTTAATTTAGTAACTGCATTTATTTCTTGAGGTTACAAGTAGTTATCTATTTGCTCTACCACTGAATTATTTTCCTCATACTTCTAATGAAAATTGAACTTGCTTGACTGGGATATTAATTCTTTTGTTCTGAATCTGTAGAACTCTGGCCAAATAGCCCCTTTAAATGAGATCATCAGATTGAAGGAGAAATATCTCTTCCGTGTTTTGTTGGATGAGAGCAACTCATTTGGTGTGCTTGGCAGGTCTGGGAGAGGTCTTACTGAATACCATGGGGTGCCGGTATGTTTTAAAGATTCATTTCTTCATTGTTACTGGCTCAAACTCTCTGATCTATAGTTGTGTGGTCTTGCAGATTGAGAAGATAGATATTGTTACTGCAGATATGGGCCATGCATTAGCCACTGAAGGAGGATTCTGCACTGGAAGTTCCAGAGTCGTTGATCATCAAGTAAGGAAATATGTGTCTGATAACTTGATCATTTTATTGAATTTGGATTAATTGTCAGCTTCTATAGTATCATTGTATTAGTGAGTAGTAGTGGTAATTATAATTATTACTCTTCCAATTCTAAAGTGTTAATGTTTATTATTTGTTGATCTCTGACAGCGACTTAGCAGTTCTGGATATGTGTTTTCTGCTTCTCTTCCACCATATCTTGCAAGCGCTGCAATTACTGCTATCGATGTTCTGGAGGATAATCCTGCTCTAATAGAAAAATTGAAAGAAAACATTGCCATCTTGTGGAAAGGTTGATTCTGATTGCATTACACTGCTGTCATTCTTATGTCTTCCTTTTGTGTTAATTGATGTGTTACTATTCTTTCTTTCTTTGTTGGACAAATGGCAACAGCACCTTTGTCTTTGTATTCACTTTCTAGTAGTCTATTCTGGCCTCAGAATATTTTTCTCAGGAAAAATTGAGCCATCCGAGTCAGTCCTCATGTAACATGTCAATTACTTCAACCACTGATACAGAGACCAAATATCATATCCCAATTCATCATAATACTATGAGTTGGTGTAAGAATGTGATTAGTTGGAGCACTCTTGGTCATGATCAGGCTGAACTTGGAGTTTGAGAAAAACTGATTATATATTTTGGTCCTGCTTATTTATTGCAACTTCACTTGCTTTTCCTATGGTTGAGTTAGAGGTATTGTCCAGTGTAGACTTGTATAATTGCCGCATATTTCTTTATGATGAATATAAATCATTTGTAATATGAAATTTTTTGGAAGTAAAAGTTAGAAGCTCGTGCTTACAATCTAGGCAGCATATAGGCCACCTGGAGAACCAATCAGGTTCTGTTTTGAGAAATTGTCTAATGCTGGTGTTTGGTTCAAGAATGTTAGGTTTTGTTTGGAGCTAGAGATCATGTTGTCAGAATAACATTTTTTGTCTTACGTTATATGTTATCAGTTTTGCACAAATTTTCCAATTTATAAATTTAATTTGGTGATTGCAGGATTGTCCAACATACAGGGTCTCTCTATAACCAGCAATCCTAAATCGCCTATTGTTTTTCTCAAACTAGAAAAGTCCACAGGTTCTACTAAAGATGACCTTAAACTCCTTGAAGCTATCGCTGATCGGGTAAGGAATGAATGAGTTATATGGTTCCATTATAATTACAGTTAGGTTTTTCCATCTTGCTCTCATCATGTGTCTCCACCGTTGTGAATTTTTCAGGCATTGAAGGAAGACTCTGTATTTGTTGTAACCACAAAGAGATCAACACTTGATAAATGTCGTTTGCCTGTGGGAATCAGATTGTTTGTATCTGCCGCTCATTCAGATTCTGATCTGCTCAAGGCATGTGAATCCTTGAAGAGGATCGCAGCATCGGTGCTGATGAATCAATGATTGAGTGCTGTGCGTCAGGCCGATCCCTCTTTTCTTTTACCTCAACGGCCTTACTGGACTGCATCAGATTTTTCGCGTGGCTTTCATCCATCAAATACTCTTCAGATCCAGGCCAAGGAAGACTTTTAGTGAGAGGGGCTGGTGGATGCTGATAGTTTATGGAAATCTCTTGTGATTATTTCCAGTTATATTTTTGTCTTAGATTTAACAAATCAGCATGATTTTGTCATAGAATTGATTCCACTGTTACCGAGGTTGACAACAATCTGTTGATTACAACACTATCAGATTGTATTTATTGTTCCAAGCAAGGGTTTTAGAATATTAGTGTTATGTGCTCCATTTTTGGTTCCATATTCTTTTATTTCTCATTAATTAATGAGAGCCCATATCCGATGTCGTTGCCACCGTTTATATTCACAGGTCTGGTCCTCGTTTAAACCTGTTATTGCTTGGGTCATCGGAGCTTCTTATGCTTCATTATTATCAGACAAATACCGGTTTCTTCTTTACCTCGAAACCAAGAATGACCCTAGCATGTTAACAGGATATAAAATTAAGTTGGGAAATTTCAGAAAAAGAGAATAAACCATTTCAGTAGAGAACATAGCTTGTCAGTAGTCTGAGGCCCTAACCATTATCGAATTGGTTGAACAAGATACAATAAAATCTTAAACTTGAGGACGGGAACTCGTTTTATTGCACGTCAATATCCTCAAAATCCGGCAGAGGAAATTGAAGGACTGCAGCAATGGCAGAATGCAGCGCCATTTGCTCTCCTGAAACGTGAAAATGAAATTCATCCTTTGTTTTTTCTTTTCCATTCACTTGGATCTCTTCTGTTTCCTTTCGTCGATTTTGTCAGGATTCTCTTTTTCTTCTGAAAAGAGGGAAGAAGAAGCTTTGTATAGCCATGTATTCTTCATGTGCAACCTCCACGTGCTTGGTTCCATAGCATGCTCGAGCAGAATCATTTGAAAGCATACCGGAGAACTCTTTTCAGGGCACGGACCTCTTGTGCTGCTTTGTTGTCTTTAACCATGCTCAGACATTTGGAGCACCAAGAACCTCTTTCGAAGCATGTTTGCTTCCTGAGCTTGTATGCACAAGAACAATGCTGGAATTGTTCTTAATGATCAAGTTCAAAAAGAAAATTTGATTTTTAAAAAAAATTAATTTTAATAACAGTTAAGGTTAACCTAAAAACACTAAATCAAACTAATATTTTAATCGAAAAACCTAGTTAAACAAATTAAACCCTAGAATAAAGGAATCCAAACCTCAAAATATTCATTCATGCATCATTTAGTACAAAAAAAAAAAAAACATGCATATAGCAAATAATATTCACACTTATCATAATCAAAGATACTTAGCACAAACATTAACAAAATAAGCCAAGAAAACAAGTAACATTGAAATTATACGCACCCTAAATTAACACCTAATACTAAGTTAAGTAGCTTAAATTGCAAAAACCGTAGATGGTTTAAAAGATTCTCAATTTGAATTCTAATTGGATTTTTAACTTTGAATTTCTTTGACTTAGACTCTTTATTCATTTTGATTTGGTCCATAACTTTGGTTACTTTTTTATTTTGGTCCTTGATTGTCTAATTTATGCCATTTTTGGCCAATTTTACCTTTTATTCCATTTTCTCTCTTCAATTAGACCCTAATTAAATGAATTGGACTCCAAACTTTGTAATATTTTCCATTTTAATCCTTCTTCGATTGTGACCAATTTCAATTTTTTTAAAAAAATTATCTTCAACTAAACTTTTAATTGCATTCCCATATTATTTTTTAACTAGCTGCAAATTAAATTATGCTTTATTATGATCCAAATTGCACCTCTTTTAAAACCTTTTTTTTTCCTTCAAAGATATTTCTTTGAAAGTGATTGTTTTTTTCCTAAAATTTCTTTTTTTTAAATTGATTTTTTCTGAAAATGATTTTGATGATATTCTTTTTGAAAAGAGGAATTGGAGTATTATAATTGTTCTCTTTTTACAATTCTTACATAACAAAGTATTATGAAAATTGTTTTTCATACTATTTATGTAGTAAACTTGTAAAGAAAAAATGATATATTTTTTCAACAAACTTTAAAAATCAGCATACTTAATAGGTGACTTTGTTGCAGAATTTTGAATTTTTGTCAAACTTAAAGCTGATCAATCTCATTTCTTAAAGGTTTAAATTGGGAGGCGACCAATTTTTTTTTCCTGAAATGATCAAATTAAAAGGTAACCCATCTTTTAAATTTTAAACTAGTCAAATCGAGAGGCGACCTACCTTATAAATCTTGAAATTGCTTAAATTGATAGGCAACCCTTCTTGTGAAATATTTGAAATTGATCAAATCAATAGGTGACCTACCTTATTAAAATCGAGCTAAGTTTGACTTAAACAAATGGCAAGGAAACTGTCAAGCTTAAATTTGTTAAGTCTTACTATGCTAAAAAAAAATTACAATGAACCTTACTGGACTCAAGTTTGATAGAGCCTTGTTGGACTTAAAATTACAATGAACCCTACCAAAGTCTTGTTAGACTGAAATTTATTAAAATCTAGCTAGGCTCAAATTTGCTAGAGCCTTGTTGTGTTCAAAATTACAATAAACCTTGTTGGGTTCACACATGAATATCATAAGAGCATTGCACAATAATAAATAAATGCTTACATTTTAAAGATATATATCCTCTTTTATCTAATTTCTCCATTAATCAATTTAAGTTCACTGCTTCTATCTCGTGTCCTCCAGTTACTTAATTTTCATTGTTCTACTCAAGTTTACTGGTATACATTATCTATTCATTTTTATACTACTTGAAAAATGACAATTTGCTTTTGTCTATGATTCTTCCTAGTTGTTGTTTTAAGAGACTTTTCACCTTTTATTATTGATTAGAGTGTTTGTCCCCCCCACCCCACAACTTGGGATCTTATTGCATTGTGTTTATCAT
Source organism: Populus alba (assembly GCF_005239225.2). NCBI lineage: Eukaryota > Viridiplantae > Streptophyta > Magnoliopsida > Malpighiales > Salicaceae > Populus > Populus alba. The sequence continues at coordinate 4,281,402 of NC_133295.1, forward strand.
CATCATCATCATATACTTGACTTTATATACAATTTACCCCCAGATCCTTCTCCTTATTCATTCTTTTTAAAGAGTTGACACCATCAATTACTACTTGGAGAATGATAATTTCATGTATCCTTCTAGTTTGCTTTGATTTTAGAAAAATTGGTTCCTTTAACTGTTGCTCGATTTTAATCATAAAAAAATTGTTGGCTATACTGATTTCATCTTATGATAGAGTTCTTCATGTCATCATTCCAACTATATGATTGTTATAAAATATTTCCAATCAATTTATCCATGTTGTTCAAATAGCATTGTCCTTAGTTGAGGAGATGCACACTCATTGTCATAATTTATATATATTTTTTAGATAAACATGTCACTATCATTATCATAAAATTATCCCAGAGCTAATTTTACTACTCGTCCATAGGGGTGTTCACAGTTCGGTTCAGTTCGGTTTAGACTTAAAAAACCAACTGAACCAAATTATATTAATTTTGAGAAATATTAACCGAACCAAACCGAAAACCGATTAAAACCGAACCAGTCCGGTTCAGTTAAATCCGATTTTTTTGGCCAAAAAAACGAGAAACCTAATCCCATCATCTAGATTTTTCATATGACAAGAAGAAAACACAGACACAAAAAGAAGATAGATTTTACAGCCATGGTTTCCACAGTCATAAGTCCCATCGATCTCAACCATTACCACGAATAGTTACCAAAAGAAAGACAGCCAAGAATGAAAAGGGAGGAAAGATAAGAACAAGAAAAGGATACAAGTGACAAAGATGCGCAAAGATATTGTTGTAGCTTTGTTCTTCTCTTATGGAGTGTATATAGCAAGTACAAGCTACTATAAATTTTCAAGTTACAGAGGCTTATAAATATACAGAAGTAAGGGAGACAAACAATTATTAACTCCTATTTTCTTTACTCTGTTTTCATTGAAGATCATTGTTGGATGTGTATGTAATGTTGAAAACTGTGACCTTCGCATTGAAAGCTCGTTCAACAACCCACTCACTGGAAAGGAAGATTGGGAAACTGGGAAGGAAGATTTGGGAATTAATTGAGAGAAAGATTGAGAATTTTTTTGGGGCAGGCGGCGGCTTGTTGTGAGAGGCAAAAAGGTTATATTAACTTTTAAGGTTAGGTTACATTTTAAGTATTTATACCGCAAAGATTTGTGTAACTTTTGGCTTTTAGTGGGTCCGGTTTGGTTTGTGCCGGTTTCTAGTTCAAAACCGAAACCGAACCGGACCTGTTAAAATTTATGGTTTTGACAATCAGTTTAATCGGTTTTTCATTTCTGTTCAGTTTTTTCGGTTAATTTTTTTAAGGTTTTCTCAGTTAATCGGTTATTTTGAACACCTCTACTCGCCTATATAAGGTTCACAAACATTAACATGATCGTTGTCAAGAACTTTGCAAATTCACTTCATAACCATTTTTTTGTAATTCATTTTTCTTGTCTTAGGATTAGGCTACAAATTTTAATGATTGTATTCATTCAAGTTCAATTATTGAAATGAAATCATCAATATATAAATTTCAAAGTATTTTCATGAAGATTATAATTTGAAACCCAATTGGACTTTTAACTTTGAATTTCTTTCAATTAGACCACTTAATTTACTTTGATTTGGTTCTCAACTTTTGCCATTTTTTATTTTGGTCCTTGTCCCTTTGTGTTATTTTGGCCAATTTTACCCTAAATTCTATTTTTCTCTTCAAATAAACCCCTAATTGAATGAATTGTACTTTTCAAACTTTGTTATCTTTTTTCATTTTGATCCTTGATCTTTCAATTACTTTGGTTGTGACCAATTTCAACTTCTGTTTTTCAATTTATATTTAATTTAACCCTTAATTGTATTCACACATTATTTCCAGACCAACTATAAATTAACTTATTGCTCGATTGTAACCTAAATTGTATTTTATTTGAACCTTTTTTTTTTTTTTTTTTTGAAGATTTTGCTCTAAAAATGATTGTTTTTTTTTCTTACTATGTGAAGATACTTTCTTCTGAAAAATGTAGGGGTACAAATTGTGTTATAACGCAGTTTATAGGAAATTAAAGGGTTCATAAGAATACAAATTCTCTCTATTTGATTCTAAAATCTACTAGACAGAGAAAAAAATATGTGATATTTATAAGCATATGTGGAAAATGAACAAAATCAGCATAAATGCATTATTTTTTTTTCCTCTATATTTTCTGAGCTCCATTGCTACTTTGTTAAGTTCCAAGTCATTTTAAAAAAAATTACTACTCAGGAGGCAGAGTTTATCTTATAGTTTTAAAACCTGGCTTGACGGGTCGACTCAGGATCCGGCTAATATGGGGCTGAAACTGGATCAAATTGAAAAAAAAACAGGAAAAAAAAACCCGATGTGACCTGGCTAGTTGACTTAGTTGACTCAACAAGACCCAGCTACAAACCCAATTACAACCTGTTGATTTTTGTTTTTTTACTAAATTGATGTCGTTTAAATTTTTTTAAAAAAAATAATTCAGATAATTTAATAACCCGGTAAAAACTCAAGCTTTAAATTGGACCGCATCTAAAAACTATGGTCTACTTTTCGTCTTGATACGTTGCTTTTGATTAAAAAGATAAGATTTAGAGCAGTAACAGGCAAGGCCTATACTGTGGCTGAGGTAATAAAGTCTACAAGCAGCCACTTATTCGGAAGAACAGGGATAAGATTATGCATTTGAGGACTAAAAAAATGGATAAACAGTGATGATCAAATTTGAGTGGTTTGTATTAAAAAAAAATATATATAAGAGAAGAGAAATTGAGTGGTCTTACACAACCACAAAGTCTTCCAATACACTCAAACCGTAACCATCTTTATTGGTGAGAAATTGGTTTTTGCTAAATTTGGGTTGACTTGTAGAAAAGAGTTACAAGAAAAAAGTTTGAATATATATAGTAATAAAAAAATTAATTTATGTTCATGAAAGCTTCTTCGAATGTGCATTGTTAGTTTTTTTTCAATGGCTGACTTTATTTTTTAATTTGAATTTTCATAATAATAACAAAAACAACAACAACATCAATAAATTTCTATTAAAAAAAATGTTTATTTTGCCACTCTCATTTTTTTTATTATGATAGAATTATTATGATAGAAAACATTTATTATATCAAGTCAAATATTTAACATGTTTTTAATGAATACAAAGATTTATAATCATGTATATATATAAAAGAGATCATAGAGAAGTATTACCTAAAAAACCTTTATGGCATTATTTTAACGTAATCCAATCTATAGTAAAATATATCTTGAGTTACATAAAATTATATTTATTTCATTTGATCCAAAAAAAAAAATAAGCCTGGAGGTATTAATATCATTTTTATTTTTTTCATAGTTAAACTATTATTTTACATTCAAAATCAACAAAATATAGAAATGTTTACCAAAAACTTTCTTAACTTTGCATAAGCTTTTTAACAGTAAAAATATATATTTGCTCCTAGAGTCAAAATATTATTGTGATGCTAGATAAAAGTGTTTTGTGGTTTTTAAATTTTAATATAAAGTGTAATTACATCTTTAACCTTGAAAGAGGCAAAACATAAGCTTAGCATTTAAGGATATTTTTTTATAAGAGTATTTTTATACTTTTATATGAGTATTTTGTGTGTCACGGTCCTGGAGAATATTTTGATACTTTTCATATTTTTTAATGCTTAAAGTTGTTAGAGTGTACTCAATTTGTCTGAGTGCATAGGCGATGTCTGCATTATTCAAGTGGCACGTGTGACGCCACCCGATGAACATAATTGGCCTTCCGTCGTTCCCTTAGATGCCCCATCGTGCTTTCTTTTATTTAGAGTGGCGCGTGACAATTGAGGGTGGTCAGATTATCACCGATGGTTGTTTGATTTTTTCTTCTTCTTTTTTCTCACTTGATAAATAAGGTACACCATTGTTCTCTTTGTTTCTTACTTTTCAATTTCAATCCTCATTCTATTAATTTATTATTTCGTTCATTTTTCTATTTATAGAAATTTTTATTCTTTTCAATTTTGTCATTCAATTGCAATTTTCTCATATGCTTGATTTTTCATTTCGGTCCTTATTTTTTAAAAATTTCTAATTTTATCCTTAGCACTTTTGTTGAAGATCTTTTTATTTTAATTTCATTATTCAGTCAAAATTTTTATTTTTATTTTCAATTTAATCCTCATTCTTTTGATTTTTTTTTATTAAAGTTATTCTTCAATTCAATTAAACCCTCCATTTTAAAAATTTTATCCTCTAATTAATGTTTTTTTTCACCTTTATTTTTTTCGATCCTTTTGTGTAGTTGTTTTTTTTTTTTTTCTAATTTCATCTTTTAACATTTAATTTGTTGGGAATTTAGCTTCGTACAATCTTATTGTTCTCCATAAGTTTTTTTTTTTTAGTATTGGTTTTTTGATTATCATCAAGTATTTTATGGGTTTGTCCAAGTCTCATGACTTAAGTTATGTTTTTTGCATATCTTTTTTAATATAAGTTTTTTTTAGTTGTTCTATTTCTATTTTATTTTTTAAGATATTATTCCAATTCATCTATATTTTTATATATATAAATGAAGTTTATTTTTTTAAATAAAAAATATTTATTTTTAAAATTATATTATTGATGTATTCGGCCTTGCATAATATTTTTTATGACGTGAATTTATTTAGTTAGTTTTATTTGTGTTTATCTTCTAAATTATATATTTTTAATATATAAATTTATCTTTTATTTATTTAAATAAATAAACTCAATAAATATAGTAAAATGTATGTTTTTTATTATAAATATCTTTATCTTGTTTTCATTGACTTTTAATTTACATTTTAAAAAATACTAGTAATAAAACAAAAATGGATGCATTAAGGTTGGTGTCAGTAAGACTAACCCATTTCAGTCATTACCTACCGTTTACAATTTGACCTAACCACCACCACACCAATTCTTACGTTTTTTTTTCAATAATTAAGTTTTAATATTATTTTAATTAATTTCGTTTTTTTTTTTCAATACTCAAATTTCCAATTACTCTAGAAGAATATCAAAATCTCAGATAAATTTGTTAATACTAAAAAAAATAAGTTTTTTTTTTCTTTAGAGATAGCTGAAATGATATCTTCTTCACCTAACTTGCAATATTGTTTTGAAAGTTAATTGATTGATAAATTTTTTTTTTTTTTGTAGTGTTAGGTTTTGATAATAGTTATTTTTTAAATTATTTTTTATTTAAAAATATATTAAAATAATATTTACAATAAAAAATATATATTTTTTTAAAAAACATGGTATGATAATGCAAACAAACAAATTCTTAGTAGTCAAGTTGTGTTTTTTTTTTTTTTTTTTAGCGTGATGCAACTGCTACAATGATATTTTTTATCATGTATTAATCTAAATTGTTTTTTAAACATCAAATTTTTTGTACCAAATCTTCTTAATTATCATAGAATTCTTGAAATTACAAGCTCATGTCATTAAATTATTTAAATTTATAATTACTTATCTAAATTCTCTATAAGCTCTCTTCATATACAGGGACTTACAATGGCTTGAAGATATGTTGCCATTATTAAAATAAAAGGAGTACAAATTAATTTTTTAAATAACGGACTTAAAGAAACGGGAAAATAAGAAAAAATAAATCAATAAATATTTTATAAAGAAAAAAAAAAACTATCTTATAGTTTCAAATACCAATCAGAATTTGTTTTTTTTTTTTTTTTTTCCAACACAAAAATCCTTTCTATAAATAAGATTGCATCTTCTTCAGCTGTACCTGCGAGCCTCCCTATACAGAGCAGTCTCTCTCTAGATTCATAGTAAAACGCCTTCACCGTCGAGCTCTTTGTTTATCCTTCTTCTTGCTGCAAACATGTCTCTCTTGTCTGATCTCATCAACTTGAACCTCTCTGATACTACTGAGAAGATCATTGCAGAATACATATGGTATCAATCAGTTCCACTTTCTCTCTTTTTACAGTCTCTCTTCTCTGTCTTTTATCCATTTCCTTTTACTGCATATGATATCTTTTCTCAGTCCTCTGTTGTCCCCTCTTTCTGCGTTTGCCTTCTTTCTCCTTTGTTGGGGATTGCTGAAATTCTTTAGTTGATTATGGAACTCTTGTTTTTGCGTCTCCTAATTAATCCAATGAGTTTTGATCTCTTGTTGTACTTCAATGTTTTGCAAACAGTGTTATTTCCAAGTCCTCTGTTTTTCTCTTTCTCTTTATGACTGCATCTAAAAGTTTTCATTTTGCTCTTTCTTTTGGATTCTTTCATTTCTATCATTACAGGGCACCTTTTCGTTTTGCTTAATCTAAGAACTTGATCCCTCAAGTGTTTATATCACCCTCTTTAATGGGTGCTCTGTGTTTTGAGGTTTTTTCAAAGTTTTGATCTTGATATGTCACTTATGTTGCAGGATCGGTGGATCTGGTATGGATCTTAGAAGCAAAGCCAGGGTAACCAATATTTTATCTGTTCATGTTTCTATTACGATCCTTTTAGTTGTTTTCTTGTGAAAGTTTGTTGATTTACATGAAACAGACACTTAATGGAGTAGTGAGTGATCCTCATAAGCTTCCAAAGTGGAACTATGACGGTTCAAGCACCGGCCAAGCTCCCGGAGAAGACAGTGAAGTCATCTTATAGTACTCTCTCTCTCTCTCTCTCCCTCTCCCTCTCTCCCCCTTTCCCCCTCCCCCTTGTGCTTTAATGGCACTTGTCCTTCTGGTGCATGGATTTACTTTTGTTGTGATGTCATGAAAATAGCCCACAAGCAATATTCAAGGACCCGTTTAGGAGGGGCAACAACATCCTAGTAAGTCCCTTTCACTTATTCTAGTCAATTTGTCCGATTCATTCATTAATGGAGTTTCTAAGAAATTAATTCTTTTGATGACTTCAAATATATATAGGTGATGTGTGATGCTTACACTCCAGCAGGAGAGCCAATCCCAACTAATAAGAGATACAATGCAGCAAAAATTTTCAGCCATCCAGATGTTGTTGCTGAGGAGCCCTGGTATCTCTCTATCTGTCTTTATTTACTAAAGTTATTTTCAGATATTCTCCTTTTCTTATTTAATTAAGAATATTCTTCATTTTTAAAGGTTTTGTGGATTCTGTTTTAATTATTTTGAAATAATTTAATATAAACATTTAGGTATGGTATAGAGCAAGAGTACACCTTGTTGCAAAAAGATTTAAAATGGCCAATTGGGTGGCCTGTTGGTGGTTATCCTGGACCTCAGGTATCAATTTCTTTCTTTCTTTTTTTAGCTCGATTTACTTTTCCTTTAAATCTATTTTATTAACCATTATTTAACCTTTTTTTTTCCTTAATTCGTACGAAACACCATATCCTAATTTCTTAATCTCAAGGGATTTGTCTTCAATTAATATGAATTGAATTATTTGCTTGTTATATCAGGGTCCTTACTACTGTGGTGCTGGTGCTGATAAGGCTTTTGGCCGTGATGTTGTTGACTCCCACTACAAGGCATGCCTTTATGCTGGAATCAACATTTCTGGTATCAACGGGGAAGTGATGCCTGGCCAAGTAAATACAGATTTTACTTGATTCTTTTTAGCTGTCCAAGCTGACTTACATTATTTGTACTCCTGTCTGTTTTTCTGAACACATGAAATTTCTTGCTTAAACAGTGGGAATTCCAAGTTGGCCCCTCTGTTGGCATCTCAGCTGGAGATGAGTTGTGGGTTGCCCGTTACATTCTTGAGGTACTTTGAGCTTTCTTCTCAACGATCTGCACCATTCTGTAATAAATATGAAGTTTTAACCAAACATGCTGTTACTGATGCTGTGTGGTTTTATGACAACAGAGGATCACAGAGATTGCTGGAGTGGTCGTTTCCTTTGACCCAAAACCTATCGCGGTTAGATTTTGTATCTGAAATCTTTTTTCTTTTCTGATGCAAAAGTAGAGGATTAAGCATCTTATTGCTAAGCATTTGCACGTCTTCTTAACTTTGTTGAGTGCCTTGTCTTGCCAGGGAGACTGGAATGGAGCTGGTGCCCACACAAACTACAGGTAAGTGGTTGTGAATATTACCTTGGCACTGCAGTGAAAAACAAACCAAAGCGAAGGACTTTTTCTGCTACTTTTTTCCTCACATTTCAATAGAGTATCTAATAAAAGATTGCCGTGTTAATTTCAGTACCAAGTCCATGAGGAGTGATGGAGGGTTTGATGTTATCAAGAAGGCCATTGGAAATCTTAAATTGAAGCACAAGGAACACATTGCTGCTTACGGAGAAGGCAATGAGCGTCGTCTGACTGGTCGCCATGAAACAGCTGACATCAACACCTTCTCTTGGGTAAGAATTTTTCTTCATTGTGGGTTATTTGCAGCACTCATCTTTCAAAATTCAAGTACTCAATCGCTCTGTTACCTTCGTTGAATAGGGTGTGGCGAATCGTGGAGCTTCAGTTAGAGTTGGCAGGGATACAGAGAAAGCTGGGAAAGGTTACTTCGAAGACAGAAGGCCTGCTTCCAATATGGATCCTTATGTTGTCACCTCCATGATTGCAGACACGACCATTCTCTGGAAGCCATAAGAGATCACCACCATTCTTGTTTTCTGGTTGATTATTGTGATTATTGGCCCTTGTCTTTGCTTGAGGGACCTTGATAAGCTCTCTGCCTAATTAGAACTTGGTATTCCCATGGTATTATCATCTTGGTACAAGAATTGCCTCTTCGTTTTCCCCGTAATTGAATGAAAATAAAATTAGTAGCATATGAGTGCAGATTATTATTGGAAAAAATAAGAGTGCAACGAAGAATTGCCTCTTCGTTGTCCATTTCCTGAATTTAGCGTGTTGTTTTTTCCTTGAAACGAATGAATCAAGCTCCCCCTCCGTCCATTATATTGTGAAATTTGGTAGAACTGTAAACAAGGGTATATTTCTCAACTTATTTGTTTAATGAATTTATTATTTTGCTTTAGACTCATAATTCTTTTTTTAAGAAAATAAAATAGTTAGGGTGCAAAACACGAGGATATCATAGTTGCTTCAAAAAAAGTTTAAATGCAAACCGTACCGCTTTGGTCGGGCCTTGTTTGTTTTTCAACAATATTTATTTATTTATTAGCTTTTCCTTGTTAATAGTAGCTACCTCGTTACCAACCCACAAACGTACGCTAGCTTAGACCTTCATGATTGGAGTGTGAAAATGGTTTTTTTTTTATAATGTTTTTTTTAATACATTAAAATAATATTTTTTATTTTTTAATAATAGTATATTAAAATAATTTAAAAATATATAAAAAAATTAATTCTAAATAAAAAAATTAAAAATATAATGAAACACCATTTAAAACTTAGATATAAACATTTCTCTTAACTCAAATTTAGATATTTTTTTATAATGTGCTCATCAATAATTTCATAGTTTTTTTTTATTAATATAAATATTTTGAACCAATTTATATGTATTTTAATTAAAATTTTGAGATCACATAATAAATAAAATTTTCAATTCCAAGCTCTCGTCATTGCATTATTATTGGATTGCATCACGTACTAAATGATTTTTCCTTTCTTTCATCTTCTTACTGTTCTTTACTATTAATGCAATTTTTTAATATAAGAAAAAGAATAGACTTTTTATTGTCGTATACGTGAAAAATAAAAGATTTGTTTTTAACTCTAGAACATAAACATACCATCAAATTCACTTGGTTACCATCTACTTAGCCCCATTATTTGAACCGACTATGTAATCAACAATTCCTTAATTGCCTTCCTTGACCAATTAAGTCTATAATCTCCATCATTAGAGTCAACTATGTAAGCAGCAATTCCTTAATTGCCATCCATAGTCTCCATGAAAACATCAAAAAACAAACTTATTATTTAAAAAAATATATTTATGTTTTCAAATTGCATATAGCCAAATTACTCCAAACAAAAATCATGTTTGTATTTTTAATAAATAAAAAATAAAAAACACAAAAGGAAAAAAATATTGCATAATTTAGCATACCAACAAAAAAAATTTAAAAAAAATTATTTTGCACATATCATAGATTTAATAACAAGTTTCTTGAAGACATGGGGACTTGGTCTAAATTTTAAAAACATCAAAAAATTAATTTGTTTATTTTTAATATCAAGGATTATGAATACGTAAGACATATTATGATATTAAAAAAAAAACAAATCCAAAAAAATATGTTTTTGTTTTGAAATAGTTAAGATTGATTACAAAGTTATAGTTCTCCTTACTGTGATGATGGATTTATTTTAACTAATAAACAGATAAATGATTAAAAAAAAAAAAACCATCAGAGACTTAGTAATAATAAAATAAATAAACAATACAACTTATCTTAGGTAGGACGTGTTAAGGGTGATATTATTTTTTTTTATACATAATTAGTCTTTTTATTTAGACTCTAAATACTAATTAAGGTTTTTAATAACTAAAAAACACCAAATAGCAACTTCAAATCTTTTAAACTATAAAAAAAACTAGAATTATTTGTTTTTTTTCCTCACCGCTCAAGTTCTGATTCAAAAAGATGATTAAAACGAAGATACTTACATGCAAACATGTAGTATATAATATGCTCTCCAACAAGGAAATTATAACCGGAATCAGAGTTTCGTGAGTGAGACATCAAAATAAGTCACATGATTATAAAATTCTGACTTGCTTCAGTAATCTTGAAGGTTGAAGAAGACATGCTCGAGTAAAGAAAAGGGTGGTGAGAAGGGCGAGGAGCAGCACAAGTTAATAGCATGTTCAAGTAGATGGGAAGTAGTCTAGATCGTAACGTGTAAGATTTATGATTAGATTTTCTAAAGGGGTTTTTTTAGGATAATCCTTTTTTTTTTTTCCAGGTACAATAAGATATTTATTATTTATTTTTGTACTTAAAAAAAATTAATTTTTTTTTTATTTTTTTATTTAAATTTAATATTTTTTTTATGTTTTCGGATTATTTTAATATATTGATATTAGAAATAGTTTTTTAAAAATAAAAAAATAATTTTTTTAATATATTTATAAATAAAAAATATTTTAAAAAAAAACCATATGTTTTTTAAAAGTTTGAAATGATTTCTTGTATGATTTAATGACTTTGAAATTCTAAGCTATAATGTCACATCATGATTCTAAGAATTATTTGTCATAAAATGTTATGATTGATTGCTTTATTTCATAAAATGTTACGAATGGAAATGTAAATTTGGAATTGAGTTAGGTAAGGACAAATTGATACGGTGTATTTTAATGAATCTCCTAACTTTATTTTGGAAGGTTTGGTGAAGGGTTGGCAGGGAATTTTAGGATTTGTCTAGGAATAAAAAATAATTTTCATTTTCCACTTCTAGTTTCTCTTTTCTTTTGTAGCTTCTTTGAAAAAAAAAATATGTTTATTTATCAAGAATGAAGAGGATTTGTTTTCCTTAATAATTATAATTATATAAACATCAAGATTATAAATATTTAAAGTAAAAAAAATCAAAACCATAATTTATAATTATTATCTTAATATTTTATATTGGTGATCATTTAGTTATAAAATTTTAATTTTATTCCATTCAAATAGAAATTATGATGAACAAGCTGTGCTTGCTAACTCCAAAAAAAAAATCTTTTATATAATGTTTATAATAAAAATAAATAAAATCATGACACTAACTAAATATCAAAATATTAAAAATATATTTTAAATAATGGTTGTATATAAAAAAAAATTGTATTATTGATATTTTTTATTTAAAAAACAGTGAATTTAAAAAAAAAAAAAACCTTTGAAGAACATATAAAAATAAATTTTATTTACTCTTATTTTTTTAATCAAAATATTAATCTATGAAATTTGTGGATGACTTGGAAGTATTTAGGTCTTATGTGAATGAAAATAAAAGAAAAAAAAATTAAATATGCTGTTTCCTAGGTTGCGTAAAAAACAATCCCCCGTACTCGGTGATGATTGTAGCTGGGTACTCGTCATATTCGCAATTGTGATGCTCAAATAACTGTACAGTTGACAGCTTTACATTGATGACTTTAGTGGTTTTTTCTGTAGAAAAAAAAAAAAAAAAAAAACTATGATTGAGAGTTGAGACTGCTCGCAAGTGTATGTTGTACAGTGAGGGTGATTGCATCATGAAATTTAAAGGGCACTAATCCCACGAACCCTGAAGTTAACGACCATGTAAGCCTCCAGTGGCCATCATATGAGCAACTCCAAGGCTTGAACTTGAGACCACATAAAAAGCTGGTAAGTTGGTTAAAATTTTTTTTGTTATGTTCTTTAGATTCTGAATACATTATTCCTAAAAATATATTTTCAATTTTTTTAATCTAATACAAAGGTTGTGTTTTTTCTTAAAAACAAATGATGTTATACTGCCTCTGATAAAGATTCTATTTGGCATTACAGTTTAATAATATTTTTAAATTTTATATTATTTTTTTATATTTTTAAATTATTTTTTAATATATTAATGTCTAAAATAAATTTTAAAAAATAAAAATATATATTATTTTAATATATTTATAAATAAAAATTACTTTAAAAATAATTTGTGCGAAACTCTAAATGGCTCGAATTCGAATTAAAGTTATCAAAGTTAGAAGATAATTAACTATAATAAGTGATCATTTGATGGTTACCATATTTAACAAAGGTTAATAGTATATTTTCTGGTATGCTCTTAGCATTTTTTCTTGTTAATAATAATGATGTAGTTCTAGTTTTATTTTTTAATTTCATCTCACGAGATCGGAGAAAATTCCTTAAATCATGCAAGAAATCATTTCAAATATTTTTGGGTATGCTCTTAGCATTTTCTCTTGTTAATAATAATATAGTTCTTCAATATTTTTCTTGCATTAAAAGATATTCTCATAGTCCTCCATTATTAATATCATTATTTTTCTCCATAATTAAACCATATGTTATCTGTATAGAAAACAACAATAGTAGGTTGCTCTTAATTTCAGTGATCAAGGAGCACATAGATGAATTTAATTTGTTTGATATTGTGGTGTATAGTATTTTTAAAAAATATTTTTTAATTTGAAATATATTAAAATAATTTTTATTTAGATTTTTTATTTTTAATATTAACTTATAAAAATCATTTTAAGAACTAAAAAACATTAGTTTAATTATTCAATAACTTCAATTCTTAAAATTTTCATCCATACATGTTCTCGTGTGTTTTTATATCTTATATAATTCTCTATAATACACTATAAATTTGTAAAAAAATTTGAATAAAAAAATAAAAATAAAAATTATGATGATCAAGTTGTAATTACCAATGTCCACGAGAAGCGAGTCTCTCGGAAGGAAGAGAAATTAGAACATGTCTAATCTTTGAGAAATATTGATAAAATTGAGGATAATGCAACCATGACGAAGAAACCAAACGTGAATTGAGGATCATGTCCTAATGCAACCATGACGAAGAAACCAAGTTGGTTCTCCTTTTCCATTCTAATTCCGCGCTACAAAAATCCAATGAGATCGGACCACATAAGAAAGCACACATCGTCCCATGTGAGGTTTCCATTTAAGAATCTTTAATTATCGATCCTAAAGTAGATAAGATCATTAAATATGAGTGTGTCCTAAAATGCTGTTTTATTTTTGTGTTTTAAAAATATTAAAAAAAAATATTTATTTATTTTTAAATTGTTTTAATATATTAATTTTAAAATGTAAGGAAGCTCTAAAGCATGAGCATTTCTTGAAGCTTTTACTCAGCAGACGAAACGACAATCACTACCATCGTAGAAAGAAACAAACAAAAGAAAGAAACTGCTAACATTACATGGTGCATGGTTATGTGGAAGGCATGAGAGAAAATGGGTGTCTCCATTTGCGATTTCTATACACTTGGTGAAAATTTAAAAAAGAAAATGATTATTTTTATTTTTTGGTATAACCTAATGTAGAATCCAATCAATTTTGGACTACGTGATATATTATAAGAAATCATGACATCTCTTTTTTAAAAATATAAACCTAAAACCTCCACATAAAAATTTTAAAATTGAACAAGTATCATATATTTTTGGTCTTTTTTAAAGTAACGTTTGGCTATCATTTAAAAATAAATATTTATATTAGAAATATTTATTTTGCTTCTATTTCTTCAACTAAACATGTTTATATTATTTTTGTATTTATCCATTCTATCATAAGATAATTAAAAGGGATTAGTGAAAAACTTTGCCTTATGAAAAAGCACATCTGGGTCCATTTCCAAGAGTTTCTTGCAATGTGGCATCAAAAATGCTTAATTTGAAAAACTCAAATTCACTTTTCTTAATTAAAACATAATTAAAACTTCAAGTTCAAAGATACCTTGAACAAATTTTCAAGTTTTTTAGTATTGTGCCAAGGCATGTTTTTAGCATCTTTAGTCCTTTGAAACCTTTTTCATTTTAACCTGTATTTTTAAGGTTTTTATGTTTTTTTTAATACAACTTCAGTAAAATTATTAGGATTTCTTTCAGAATTGAAGCTTAATTTAAAAACAATGATTATGATTTTTTTTTCTTTAATAACAACATTTGTTTATTTGTCTTTACGTTAAAAAACAATTCGATAGGGACGGGCCACCTATCTAATGAGTACTGGGTTTTTAAGATCTAAGGACCACGGAAGGGAAGATAGATTTATTTGTAACACGACATAACGGGCTTGGAACAATATGCATGTCAGTCAGAAATATAGGCCCAGAAAAGCACAGCTGGATTTTATGCTGGTAATTGGATAATATATGGTCACAGAAAAATCCAATTACAGCATACTGAGCTCATGAACTAAGAGCCCTGCCCATAAAATAAATAAATAAATAAAAACAAAAGTACAGCCTCTCCAAAAGAGAAGCATCCACTTCATAGGGAAAAAATAAAAAAATTCTGATGAAAGACTACATGATATTTAGATTCCAAACATACACCCAGCAGGTTTCTCCTTATAATATTATAATTATTAAACTATAGTTTTTAAAACTTAATCAGGAGATTGATTTAGGACAAGTTTCAAGATTATGGATGATCAACTTAATTTTTTAGTTTTATAAAAAACACAAAATTATCATTTTAAGGATAAGTTCAAAAAGAAAAAAAATTAACGAGTTTTGATTGTATTTTTCCTAAGCTAACCGAGTCGCGAGTCAACCATGGTTTTTGAAAGGTCACTCCAAAGTTAAATTATTCTTTTATTTTTTTTGTAACTAGGCCTGATTTATGCCCTGGCATCCATGGGTTAACCTGTCCAATTAAGTTAGATTTTAAAATAGTGATTAAACTAGCCTAGAGATCGATTCAATACGGAAAGGTTTGGATTACAAAGCAGGTAGGTTAACCTAGAAATTTTTTTAAAAAAAATCAATAAGTTTTAATCATGTCTCAGCCTCTCAGGTTGACTTATGAGGTCGACTTTGTCAACTCCGAGTTGATTTTTTTAAAAGCCAAGTTAGCTAAGTCCTTGATTGATTATCGGGTTAAACTGGGTTTAATAACATTGCTTTTGCTATTATTATTATTATGTCATGTTTCAAAAGAGGGGGCATACATGTTAAAAGAGAAAATTCTTTGTGAACATTTGTAATTTAAAAAGATAGGTCCCAGACTACAATGGGATCCTGTCCAAGGACAGACAACATGACCAGATCATGGCTGTTTCAAGTTTATGTGTTACTGAAAAATCCATTACAGAAACAAACTCAAGAAATAGAGACAGCCCATTGTAGTTTGTCCTTGGACCTCAGCCTATCAACACTCCACCTGTGTAATTTGGATTCGTGGGTTGGATTAGACTGAATAGAGTGTCGTTAATTATTTTTAAAGTATTTTTTATTTAAAAATATATAAAAATAATATATATTTTATTTTTTAAAATATATTTTTGATATTACCATATTAAAATAATTTAAAAACATAAAAAAATCAATGTTTCTACAAAGGGAAACTATTCGTGAATATTTAGGATTGAATTTTTTTTTTAACATTTTAAATTGAGATCTTGTTTGTACAAAAAATAAGAGGAAGAGATCTTGCCATATTTAAAATAACATTATTAAAAACTTGGTAAAAAAAAACACGGTAAGTAATAATTAGGTTTATTTATACCTCGGATTGTATTATAAGGAAATCATGATTCTCTTAAGTTTGGAAAACAATAATAAATTAACTGTCTTGGATTTTATTATAGACATGTTTGATTATGGACTAATAAAAAGGGGCATCGGAATGCTAAACCATGCTTTATTATTTTGCCAATGCTTTAAAAATTTAATTCTCAAAGGTTGTTATTCTTTCTCGAAGTTTCCTATCTCCATCAAAAAAATAAAATTGGGTCAACACTCTGCAGAGGGGAAATATATGCCAAACTATTAAACCGGAGTTTTTTTTTATTATTAATATAGATATTCAAGCTAGTTTACGTGTATTTTCAATTAATTCTATGAGTTTTAAAATTAATAATTATATAAATTTTTAATAACTCTGAAATTTATAAAACTCGAATTAATAATTTTTAAAAATAAATTTAAAATTTAATAAATTAAATTACACCCTTCTAAATATTTTAGATCGGGAGTTCTTCTTGTTATTACTAGGATTATAAGAAACCATGGCGCAGCCGCGCCATTGATGGTTATGGGCCATGGTGCAGCCATTGATGGTTAGTTTTTGTGGACTATTTAGCACTGATTAATTTGAGAATCTGTCATTATTCAAGTGGAAAAAGCATATTACAGAAGTATATTAATCGCATCAAAATCATGGACTGATTATGAGTTTTAGATTTCTGAATTAATTTTCAATTAAAAATCCAGGTTCAATTTCTTCTGATATTACACATTTGGAGAACGAATCACTACTGATTATGAGTTTTATTTAGCTAAGAACAACTGTTTCTATTTATAATTAATAATTAGTTAAAAAAAAAAAAAAGGGCATATTACTTGGCCATGAATTGGACTTTTCACCACCCGGACGATGATGGGGTAGTTAAGGTAATCATATTAAAAAAAAGAACAACAGAAATATTTCCAAGAAAATAAAATTATAACCTTATGCTAAAAATCAAAATTAAGATAACGGCAAGATGTCCCTTCCTTATTATAAATATGTTCAAGATTTATGAGGAGTGGTGGTGGAACGAAGCAAGGAACCAAGAACTGTCTACGAGTTCATCAAAACTGAGAATTAATTATAAAAACTACCACATACTTTAATCGTTATTTACAAAATATCAAAAAAGAAAAAAACAGGGGAGATACCATAGAAGAAGAACGATGCTAAAGCAAAACCCTGTGGATTCTTTCTTGCTACTGAAAAGAAGCCCTAAACCGCCATGATCATCAAGATTATTTCCACAACTCTTATGAATCCCCAACGGAGATGGGCCTGCCTGCTAATCCCAGAGGAGAGCGAGAAACTTGATGCGATCTGGCGGCGAACTCTCTAATAACAGGTCTCATTTCAGGCTGCCCGGCCGGTAACCAATCCAAGATTTTGTAACAAGATTCTTGCTTTATCTTCTTCACTTGATTATGAACTGGAAATCCCACTTGCTCCTCCACAACCCCATCTTCCTTCTTCATGTTGCTGTTGCTGTTGCTGTTTCCTCTTCTATGCTCCATCTTTTTCCCTGAGAATATTGAAGAATAATCGTCCGACGACTTTCTCTTGATGATTCTGTGTTTTTGAAGGGCAAGGAAGAAGTGTGTGTGTGTGTTTCTTTATATAGGTAAGAAATGGAGGCAGAGCAAAAGAAGATACGAATTTGAGACGTAAGAGAAGAAGGGAGGGCAACAAAGTTTGGTGGGAAAGATCTATCTACATGTGTGGATTGTTTTTAGACGACTGACTTGGACCAAGTTAAGAGAAAAAAACTTTCAAAATCCACACGCTATTTTGACGTTTATGTATAATTTTCTTGGTATTTTGTCATTTTATGTAATGATTATTAGTTATTATTTTTTATTTAATTATTATTATTACTGGCCTCAAAAGGAAGAACATACCAAGTTGTGAAGATCACATGATGTGTTCGTGAAGGAAATAAAATTTAATTTCGTAGGCGTGACAAGGAAACATGCAAGCATGGAATGAATCTTAAACCTAATTCTATAAAAGCATTGGATATAATGATTTTTAGCTGCCTATATAGATCTTATTTAATTCTTACACAAAAAGATCACAAGGGGAAAACAGAGAAAGTGTTTAGGTCTAATTATCTTAGGTTGTATTTTCTTGTGAAATTAAATGAAAAATTGACCTCTTTTTATTAAAATTGAAATTTACAAGTATAAAAATGCTGGATGAGTCTTAAGAAACCGTTTGGAAACGTTGTGCAAACAACGTTCTTAAAAATATATATTTTTTATTAAAAATAAAATTTTTTTTATATGTTTTGAATCGTTTTAATGTGCTGATCTCAAAAAATAACTTTTAAATATTATTTTAATGTATTTCAACATAAAAAATACTTTGAAAAAAACCACAATCATATTTTCAAGTAAGATATACAAAATAAACACAGTCACCCCCTATTCTCTTATCCTCTTTCTCTCATCCCAAGAGCCAAAAAATTTATCTCAAGCATATAATTGAAATATTAAATTAAGGATGTTTGAAAATCACATTTATTAGCAAAATCTTAAGAGTAAATGGCATTCCTAAAAGTGTTGAAAGCACAATTAAGATTGAGATTCATGATATCTTCTCTCCATCAGGCATCAGCCTATTAATGAAAAAGGGTTGTGTTTGATACACGTATCTAATTAAAAATCTGTTTACTTTTATGTTTTAAAATAATTTTAAAAAAATTTAAATTTTTTTTCTTCAAATTGATATTTTTTTAATGTTTTTATATTGTTTTATTATGCTAATATCAAAAATAAATTTTAAAAAATAAAAAAAATATCATTTCAATAATTATTTTTTAAAAAATACTTTAAAAATAATTATTTTCACAGTATCAAGTTTTAAATTTCATGACTAATTCAATATTAAGGTGTGAACGTTGATGGGAATATTTTAGCATCGAGAAGTGAGAAAAAAAGAAGATAATGCTCTATTGCCAAGAGATTACCAAAGACTCTGACATTTGACTATGTCCACTTATATGTTTTCAGATAACTATGCCATACCGACACATTGTTTTCAACCATTTTAGTAAACGGAATCAATTTCTGAACAAATGGAATTACTTCTTTACCCTATTGAGTATATTTTGTTAGTAACCATCTTCGAAAAAATATATTTATATTAGTAGCTTTGCATTTTTTTCACCTTAAATCATCCGATAGTATTTCTAAATTCTAATCTCTCTTCTGTGTGAAAGCAATCCCTCATCTAATTCTATTGTTAATGCTATAGTTGTAAAATCTAAATAGAGACAAATTGAAAAAACACTGAGCCAAATAAAAAAATAAACTAAATAAGTTTGAATCAGTTTTTATTCTAAAAAACCAAACCAAACTGAAACCAAGTTATTTTTTTTTATAAAAATCGAACCAAACCAAACCAAACCGAATCGAAAATGATCATTTATAAATCAAACTCAAGTTAATTAAGTTAATAAGTCAACTCAAGTTTTCAAACGAGTTAATTTAGTGTTTTTCTTTACTTTTTTTTTTCAATTAAACTGATTTAGATCTTGAATAAGCTTACCGAGCAGGTTTGAATTTCACAATTATTGGTTAAATCAATTCCTTCTCCTTGCAAGGTTGTTTTAGAACTCATAAATATAAATAGTTTGTTTAAAGTTTAATTAGTGGGATAAGTTTAATTTTAACAGTGAAAATCAAATCAAATTATTTTAATTATTTAGGGAAAAAAATATTTTGGATGAAATTTAAGATAATAATTTCTTTTTTAAAATATAGTGGAATGATTAAACCCTAGAGCTAAGAATTGAACACAAGATCGAAGACTAATCCATATAATTTGATCAAATTCAAGAAGACTAAAAGTTCAAGGTCATAAAAAAAAGCTAATAAAGAAGTCAAATTCTGTTTGATCCTTCTTCTACAATACAAGACATCATCATTCAAAAGCAGCCACATCGGGAAATCAGAAGTGGAGGTGGAGTTGATTGTTTGGCCGTGTAGCACATGATGGCAGTTGCGTTATTTCAAAGAACTTCAGGGGCCTTCATGTAACCTTAACAAGAATTATAAAACTCTTGACGTGCCGTTGACGTTGTTAGGCGGTTAGAGTTTGTTAAAATGGGAGACGGCAGTCGTTAACGTGAAGTTGAAATAATCAGCCACGTGGCTTTGCTACTTCTAAACGCAATCACCACACCCCCTAGCCTCAGGAGAAACTCGTTCTTTTGCGTCAAATCTTGGCAGGAACCGATCACCACGTGGCCTTTTCTTTTCTTTTTTATTATATTAATGTTTTTTTAAAATTAATTTGTACACCAATTAAAATTAAATTATTTTTAAACAATTTTAAAGTTGTATCCTTTATATCAGTATATAAAGGTGAAAAATTAATTAAATTATCCATAAAAATCAAAGCAAAAAAATTAAATCAAGTTAAAATTAACTAAAAAACCTCATTATAAACTAAAAATTTATTAAAATTAAAACCTATAAAAAATAACCTAATAAAAAATACATAAATTAAATTAAATTCATTCAATTTTAAAAATATAAAACTGAATTGTTTAGATTGATTCATCTTTTAATTTAGTTTTAAAAAAAATTATTTTGTTGATTTTATTTTATTGAAATCAAATTATTTGAAGCAATGATAACCCTAATATGTACAAATGAATTATAATTTTTTTTAGAAACCACCTTCAAGGTTTGAATCAAATAAATAAAAGAAAAAATATATATTCTTAATCACTACAGAAATTTTGAAAATTAAAAACTTTAACTTGCTGGACATTAAAATATTGCTCACCAATGGCATCTTTACGTGGACAAGTGGCCCTATTTAGTTAAATAGTGGGTTTGAAAGTGAGATATTCTTAATGATATAATATATAAAATTAATATCAGAATGACCGTGTTTGATATCATTTTAAATAATAACTAAAATTCATAAATAACAATATATTATTTTGAATACTCTAAGGACATTTAAAAAAAATGATCGTGTTTGATATCTTAAAAGCTTTCCACTAGTATAAATTTATTTTTTTAATACTTTGCACATTTTATTTTTTATAATATATAACCAAATTTAGACATATAATTTGTCAAATAATCATCTCAACCCAATAACTTAAGTTGTTAGGTGAGGTTTTAAGATATAATTTATATTATTATCTAACACACCTCTTCAAGTAAAAGCCCTCCGGACTTTAAACTTTCACAAACTTACATTATCATATACTTAATTTTTATCAAATAAATAAAGATGTTGAAATTTAAACTCGTGATATTTGATCATCAAGATTCTGATATCATGTTAAAAAACTATCTCAATCTTAAATTGTTAGGTGAGGTTTCAGAATATAATTTATATTATTCTCTAACATAATAAATATATATTATTAAAACACTACAAAACATAACCTCACTATCCTTGCTAACATTTAAAGCAGCAAATAAATTGAATCCGTAACATTAATTCTAACTACTATTTCATCTTGGAAGAAATAGATTTTTAATAACATAAAAATCATGTATCTTGTCCTAAAATCCAAGAAATTGACGAATACTTGCATTGCCATGCAATTTTTTATCAGCAATGCTATTCTGTATCCGTATCTGTGCTTTCTAAACGGCAGTTCAATAAGTGAAAAATTCAACTTTTCCAAGTAAAGATCAACCTTTTTCTACATTTGTTTATCTAAATGATGTTGGAATGACCCATCAATCAGCTGGAATAGCTCAGTTGGTTAGAGCGTGTGGCTGTTAACCACAAGGTCGGAGGTTCAAGCCCTCCTTCTAGCGATTCCTTTTTCTTTTTTCCTGTACGGCTGTGCTTTATCAAAGCTTTTGTTTTGAGTTTACATCCTTTCATTAACAAGCACAAAACAAAGTGAAAAGTGTGCTTCATAATTTTTATTTATTTTTTTATAATTTAACAATTTTATTTTTTTTTTTAATTTATTTTTTTTTCCAATCATATTAAATTATTTTAAAAATTATAATTTGTGATTTTTTTTTATTTTTTTTATAAGATTATATATCGGTCTCATAGATTTACATATTTATTTTTTTTCAATTTCAACCTTCAACATTAAATATGTTAGAAGTGAGATTTCATAATTTTTTTGATATATTTTTTTATGAATTTATCTTGATTTTATGATTCAGAAAATAGATTTAATAGGTTAACCTAAGTTGATTTGGGTTACTTTTTTTTTAATTTTATCATTTAATATTGAGTTGGTATAAGATTCAGATTCTTAACTCTTTTTTTTTAGTTACTCTTCATAAGGTTATCTCAATTTTATGATCTAGATTGCGGGTTTAAAAGGTTGACTTTAGTTGACTCTATTCATTATTTTAGTCCTTTTTTATTTGGGTTTCATAAATTTTTTCAATTTTTTTTTATGGATTTTTTAATTCTCTTGACTCGGGTTATAAGTTTAACAGGTTAACCTAAGTTGATTTTATTTTTATTTTTATTATTTTAATTAAATATATATTTTTTCAATTTCACCAACCAACAACTCAATCTTTTTTTTTTTAGTCTTTTTTTTTGTGTCAACTTCATCTATAAAATATTAGGTTTTTTTTAGAATGAAACTTTGTAATTTTTTTCAATTTTCTTTATATAAAGTCATTCTGGTCTCATGGATTTTTTTTTCTCGATTTTAACATTCAACATTGGATTTTTTAGAAATGAAGCTTCATAATTTTTTTATTTATTTCTTATAAATTTATTTTAGTCTCATGACCTAAGTCATATGTTTAACAAGTTAGCCTAGGTTGACTTGATTTTTTTTTTAAATTAATTTTATACAATTTTATCATTCAAAATTGAGTTTTCTTAGAAATCAAGCTTCAAAGATATTTTTTTTATTTGCTTTCTATGATATTATCCCGATCTCATGACCTAGTATTACGAGTTTAGCAGGTTAACTCGATTAGTTTTTTTTGTTATTTTTTTTAATATTTTTTTTTTTCATTTTATCATTTTAATAATGTATTGATTAAGAATTGGAATTCATTATTTATTTTGATTTTTTTTTATTAAATTATCACAATCTCATAACTCGGGTTATAAATTTGACAGGTTAACCCAAGTTAATTCAATATGTCGTTGTTTTTAATATTTAAAAAACAATGGTATCTAATATATTACCATATGAATATTTTTTGAAAAAATATCGTTCAATATGTATTATATTTTGAGTTCATGGTCAAATTTTTTTTTATTATATTACATGTCAGCAATGTTTGTATCTTTTTTTACTTAAAAAAAAAAAATGAATCTACAATATAATGCAAGCCAATGAACTAGTTTCTTCAATTTCTTTTAAAAATTAAATTTTCAAGAGTAATCAAACTATTGGCGATTTCTTTCAAAATAAACATATTTGATTCAACAATTTTTACACGCGTATGAACTTCATTAGAAAATGTAAAAATATAGAAATTCAAATAGAGATATCGACAAATTGCAAGCATTATATTAATTTTAAAGAGGCACTGAAACAAAATTAACTTTTGATAGTATTTGTCTAAAAAAACTTACTCAAATAAATAATATCATGTGTATATATGTATATTATAATGACATTTCATAATTACCATAATATTATTATGTATCTTTAGCGGTATTTTTCTTGGCAATTATGGTATAACTTTGTCAGCATTAAATATATCGACGATGATATCTGAAACCAATGTCTTTATATGTAATGTTGGAAAAGTTGTATCATAATCACTAGTAAAATTGATATAATTGTCTTTAAAGCTAAATGTTGCTAAACATGTACAATAATAAAAAAAAAGTTTTTCAGAATATTGTTTATAACATATATTCAAGAAATTATTTTAAATATACTGATAATTTAACGTATATACATGAAATATTTTATAATATTTAAGGAATAACTAGTGGTATTTTATGAATTATTTTTTAAATTAAAAAGGTTCATTAAATCATGATGAACAGTAATAATTTATAAAGAAATTAATGGATATTGACTTATAAACAGTAATAATTGAGGTGATGTATGTACAGAATAATTAAATCAATTATCAAATTGACCTAACTTAGGTCGACCCTTTAACAAACTTGAAGGGGAAGCTCAACTAACCTAAAATAGGTTGTTAGGGACCATTAAAATTAATTACAGGGGAACCCTTTTTTACACCATTAATTATGCCATACAATATTAAATCAGCTCACGTGGATAGAATCAAGTGGAACTCTCATTATCATAGCATTTTTCAAGCGTTGGGGAGCCCTTTTTTTTTTTTTTTTTTTTTTACCAGAAGATCACTTGCTGATTAAAGGTGGGCATTTTAATAGTAAATATTATGAAAAGTTTGCATCAGCTCACGTGGATAGAATCAAGTCGCTGCCACACGTGGTGGTTGATGATTGATCCAGAAAATAACCTGTTTCTGGTTCCTCAAATGAGCCTTGGGCTCCGTTTGTTTGCAGGAAAGTGAATTTCTTTTGGAAAGTGAATTCCGGGGAAAGTGAATTCCTGAAAAGTGAATTCCGGGAAAGTATTTCCGATGTTTGGTAGTGTTATGGAAAATAAACTAGAAAACACTTTCCAGTGTTTGTTTGTCTTATGGAAAATGAACTGGAAAATAATTTATTAATGAATTAATTTTTTTTCCAAGTTTATCTAATATATATATAATATATAATATAAATATTTAATCACTTACAATAAAAAAATGAAATCTAAAAAGTATAATGATGAATTTTTTTATTATATCCTATATTCATACATAACTTATTTTATAAAATATAACTATATATGTCATATCATATTATAGAGAAATAAGCTTGTGAAATATTTTTTTAAGTAAACTTATTAATATATATATTTTTTCAATTTTAAAAGCTTAAAATAAGTTATTTTTTTTTCATATGAAAAAAGCCAAATCATATAAAATACTTACACAATCAATACAATAAATTATGCTCAAAGAAGCTGACAATATACAATTCATAAGTCCACAATGATCAATAAAATCAATCATTTTAATTCTTAAAAATATTTCATTATGTTACTAAACACATAATTTATAACTGAAATTATAAATATAGTATAATTAGTTCTCATGATTTGTGTCGCGATCTACTACAACCACATGAACAAACTACAGCAACCTATACATTTGCTTTATAAAAAAAAACCCCACTGTTCCAGCTCCTATATTGCAAATCTCTAACAAATTAGGACATCATCATTCGGTTTCTCCCATAACTTAATTAGGACACCATCGTTCGGTTTCTCCCATAACTTAATATTTGGTTTCTCACAAATTCCCTCATTCCCCTCTCATTCCACTCTCATTCCAGTTTCTCTCTTCCACTCATTCCCCCCTTATTCCGGTTTCTCTCTTCCACTGTATTCCACTTCATCTGTATTCCCCTCATTCCCCTGTATTCCCCTCATTCAGTTTCCCTCATTTCCCCTCTCATTAAACAGAATGGATACAAATCTTGCTTCATTCCCCGCTCGCGTCGACATTGGCGCAGATGAAGCGTGTGGCAAAGTCTCGGGCAAGGAAATCTCGATGCCCCAATTAAATTCAACAGTGACAAGACATGGCTCCGTTTGTTCAGATCGATTTTCTCACAGTTTCTCTTTATTTTCCGAGAATCTCACACAGTGTTAACTACGGCTGTGTAGCAGCTAGGGGCAGCGGAATGAGGAGGATTTGATTTTAAGTCAAGAGTCGTGGCAAGAATGATCAGCCATGAGAGATAAGGTTTTTTTCGTTGTGTGCTAGCTACTGGCATTAACGTCTGAGGCTGGTTCGATCACTATCTTCCCCAACCACATGGCACATGGGGAGGGACAGGGAAAGAAGAACGGGACAACTAGGAAGATTGTGATGTTTGGTTTGAAAATCACATACGAGCTACAGCAGCAAAAAAATCACTATAATCTCCCGACAAATTAATTAAGATGAGAAACTTTTCTGTCATCCATTGTCATTTCCCCTCCCCCCCGACAATTTCCCCTCCTATTTGCGTCTCTCTCTTTTTGTTCTCTTTGTTCTCTTTGTTCAGGAAACAAGGTAGGACTGGTTGGGGAAGCTGCCGAATGTGCAAGAAAACTTGTGTTTTTTTATGGGTTGCTTGTGATAAATTTGGTTGGGTTTTTCTGTGAGCTTGTTTGAATGTGACGAATGCAAGTGTGATTCTCCAGCAGATCTTCTTTGCTTTTCAACTATTTTCGGACACAAAGAGAAGAAGATGTGTTTTATTAATAAAGGAAAGTGTTTTCCTTTTGATAAGGAAAGGAAAACACTTTCCTGCGAGTGAAAGTAATTTCCTTGTTGACCGGAAAGTCAAGGAATTAACTTTCCTTTGACTAACTTTCCGGATGGTTGCCAAACATTGGAAAATAAGGAAACTGAATTCCTGGAATTCAGTTTCCTTGAAACAAACAAGGCACAAAAGTTTTATTTTTTCCTTGTATCATGAAGCAAAAGCATAAAAATTATTTTCATCTTTAGCATCTTATAAAAATATAACGTGATGCAAACTACATTTTATAAAAATTAAAATTTTTTATTTTATTATTAATTAAATTTTTTTTTATATATTTTTTGGATAGTTTTGATGTATTAATTTTAAAAATAAAAAAAAATTATTTTAATACATTTTAATATAAAAATATTTTAAAAAACAATCATAATAACATTTTAAATCTTACCTGAAAGATCAAGGAATGCAACACGACAGCCAAAATCTATTAGAAGTTTTTAAATGTCAAGACTAGAAAATAAAGAATTAGAGGGTTTAAAAAGATATAATATCTATAAATTATTTCAATATTATATTTAACGAGATAATTTTCTAAAAATTTTCTCAACAACTAGAATAAATATATTTAAATTGTTTTTAATTTTATTTTTAAATTCATTTAAATTTATTGTGTTAAGTCGTTTTTATTACACATTATCTTAGTTAGTCTACTAAAATCCTCGTTACTAGGTTCATACAATTGCACAATACTCTTAAATTAAATATCGAGTTTTCAGATTTCTTAAATTTCCTGGCAAATCAGGAATTATGCCTGAGAACGAAATGCAGGACAAGTCTAAAGACTAATAGTTTGAAGCATAGCTGATAGAATCTTGGATTGGTCCACCAAGTTCAGCTCCTCGACATTTGGAAGCCCGAAACCCGTGTTTGATGGAAGATGTTGACTCTTCTCAATATGTGTGACACGTGTTTGATGGAAGACGTTGACTCTTCTCATTATGTTGACACGTGTTTGATGGAAGATGTTGACTCTTCTCATTGTGTTGACACGTGTTTGATGGAAGATGTTGACTCTTCTCAATATGTTGACACGTGTTTGATGGAAGATGTTGACTCTTCTCAATATTGAGAAGTTGAAGAAAGTTGATGGACACTTACATCACACAAGCTTTTATTGATGCAGTATCACAGACTTCTTGTTGTATCGGCTAATTTGTCTGCTAATGTCATTTCCTTTTTACTTTTGACTTCTTTTTTTGTCTTTTTTACAAATCAATATTAAAGAAAATTACAACTAAACAAAGAAAATAAAATAAAAAGGTATGAAATTGGATAGTAAAGGAAGCTGTAGGATCTGGCAGAAGACTCCCAAAGCCAAATTTAAGAAAAGTTAAGAATTAGAAGAAATTTGTTTTAAATTGAGAAAATGGAGGAAACTAAAAGTATATCATCTTTATTCAATTCATTATAAATTGATCATAATAATAAAAATTACAAATAAATAGCAAAACTCAATAAATTTAGTTTTAAAACGCACTAAATAAATAATATAAATTCAATAAAATAATATAAATTAAAACTAAATAAAACTCAATAAGATGTGCCTAATCTCCTACCAAAAAAAAGTAAGCAATCCCGATGCTTCATCGTTTCCGTCCATACACAAACATGATCTATGTCACGAGTGCACTGTCCCCCACCGTTATAGGTCGTTTCCGTCCATCGGCACTGTCCCCCACCATTATAGGTTGGCTTGAGGTCCTGCGTTCTGTTGGTAAATTGTCAAGGATCAAAATCTGCTGTCAAATACTCTTTGTAGTAGATCAAGAAAATAACACACGATCTTTATATATCCTCATCTCCTCCTCATCAGCACACTTGCATATAGCACAGATAAGATTTACATCTCTCTCCATTTCAATTGTCTGCGGTTTGCTCTTATTCTGTCCAAAACGATCAACCGATTGATGAACAATGCAACAGTTCGTACCAGCCAACTCTGTTCTCCTTTATTCAAACAAACTGTCAGGCACTTCTTGCAGGGAATTGTCCATCGGAACCAGGATTCCAGGAAACGCTATCGATGATCACAAGTTGAGGATGAATTAAAAAGGATATAGCACTCTGAACTGCTTCCAGTTTATTAGATCCGGCTGGTGGGCAGTGCCATTTCTCACCTTGAATCGCAGCTGATATTAGAGGGTGAACATTTTCTCCATTGCCTATTGAGCGCAGTGTTTGATTCCAAATCAGACTTCTGAGTTCAACAAGCTTTCTCCGATTCAGTCACTAGGAGCGGATAAGCACCAAAAGCTTCTACCTTTTAAGAGATGTGCATAACACCGAGCCACACACCGAGCCACCCAAAGCCCTCATTAAGCATCCAAAGTTCCCCTCTTCACTTTTCAGTGCCAAGACTCTCTTTTCAAGTGGAAGTAATGCTGTCCTAAACAACTTTTGCCTCTTCGTCAGTGTCATCTCTTCAGTTCCACAAAAATGCGTTGAACTTTTGCTCAATGGATATGATAATAAAAGCAGGAAGAATGAACTTCAAGGGCCAGTAGTTTTGAATACTGAAAAAGACCGGTAACAGGTTGCAATCTTCCTGGCAAAAGATGATAATTTAAAAGCCCACTGCTGCAATCAGAAAGCGTTCTCATCAATGAGGGCTTTAAAATCACCATAACTCAATTTACCAGAGAAGAGGATCTCTGAAATACTTGACTGGTACGCTTCCCATCCTAAAACCAGAAGCAGTGTGCATCAAGTATTGGAAATGTTAAGTATAGGGCTTGAGAGAGAATAAAATTTCTGCATGATGAGTTTTATTTTTTGAACATCTGCATAATGGAATTAACAGAACCTTCTGTGAACACCATGAGGTGATCAGCAAAGCAAAGATGTGTAACAGAGATATTCTTACACATTGAGTGGTAAAGCAAAAGTTTACCACCAGAAGTCTACGTCTGTCCAACAAAATTCAGGAGCTACAGCAAGGCTACAAGGTTTTCACTTCTATGAACCCATATTAGAGCATCAGCAGTGAAATTTGCTGATAAAGCATCTGACAGAATCAAGTGCTTGGTAGAACAGACTCAAGCTGCATAACAATATGTAATATACTTCACAGCAAGCTTAGAGAGGCTTATCTGCCATCAAACGAGGATGCTGTTAAGCATAAGAAGATAACAGACAATGAAGACCAAGGAGTTGCAGTTACAAAGATTCAAACTTTGTAACTGACAGACATTGAAGACCAAGGAGTTGCAGTTACAAAGATTCAAACTTTATAACTGACAGACATTGAAGACTAAGAAGAGAGTTACAGTTACAAAGATTCAAACTTTGTAACTGACAGACATTGAAGACTAAGAAGAGAGTTACAGTTACAAAGATTCAAACTTTGTAACTGTGAGCTTCTTGTTTATGATGGATATTCTACTGCATTGATGAACCTACACTAATCATGATTTCAAAATTGAAATTATATTTGTAATGATATTTCGTAACTGATTAGTTTAGAATGTATATATATGTGAGCTTCTGTTGTACTATAATTAATTACTAAGAAAAATATATACAGATTACATTTTCTCTATTCTCTGTTTCTTCATTCTTTCTGATGCTTACCCACATCACCATTACCAGGTTCAGGTTTCCGAACTCCCCCTCTTCTGCTTTGAATTTCTCAGTCTCATGACTTCATTCCACTTTCCCACACTAGTGTGTTCTTGCAAAAAGAACAGTCATATGATCCGGTTCCAATTCCAAAAGGTGTTTCCTAGCCTGCTCCCCGAGTTCAACATTTCCGTGCAACCTCCAAGCAGCCAACAATGTTCTCCACACAATGGCATTGCACTGCATTAGCACACTACTTATTTATCGATAAGCCTTCTTGACGAACCCAGCTCGCCCTAAAATATCCACCATGCACCCACTGGGCTTTATCGTTGGTTGGATATGATACTCTTTCTTCACAACATCAAAAAAATCTCCTTCCTTCATCAACCATCCCTCCCATGGCTGAAGGCACAAAAACCACCAAGACAGAAATATCATCTGGTACCCAGAGCTTTACATGGAAAAGAGAACCAATGCATCATTTGCAAAGCCATGACTGCTAGTCCCAAAATCATCGTATTCCACGTTACTGTATTATTCTTGCTCATCCCATCGAATGTCTCATGTGCTTCTTCAAGAGCTCCACACTTTGCTTACATATCAAGGAGTGAATAATTAACCTCTATAATACGTACTCCCATGATATCAGTATTACTAATACATGAATGACCCCATCTCCCAAAATCTAATGCACCCAATGAAGAACCTGCAGAGAACGTGTCAACGAGTGTGGCCTCGTCAGGCTCTAAGCAGAGTTCCATCATCCTTGAGAACATGCCAAGTGCTTCTTTGAACTTACCACAAGAGACATAACTACCAATCATAGTATTCCATGCCACTAAGGCTGGGAATATCTGCAAACAGCTGGCAGGATGTTTCAATATTCTTGAACATTCCATGTACATGAACAAGAGTGTTCCTAACAGAGACATGTTAATCAACCCCATGTTTAATGTACTGCAATGCATTTGTCTCCCCAACAAAACCGACCCTAACTGCCCACAGACCATAAGCAAGAACGAGAAAATGAAATCGTCTGCCACCAAACCTCTCTCTTGCATTCTCTTATAGAACACAGATGCTTTTGGAGCGTCATTAATCTTGCCGAAACCCCTAATCATTGTATTCCAAATAAAAGCATTTGGGTTCTCAGTCTTTTCAAAAACCGAAACAGCATAGCTCATATCTCCATGCTCTGCAACAGCACAAAACACAATGACCTTGCTCCAAAACTTTCATTCAAGAGCATTTCTTCAAAAGAGATACAAGAGTTTCTTCCTTTGATTTGGAAATACCGTTTACGCTCACAGCATTCTTAATTGGTTGAAATAAGTGAACGAAAGGAGCCCAATTGCAGAGAATGACAGAGCCTTTTAGCTCGATTTCAGCAGAAAAGGCAGCTAATGATCATATTAATTAACAACAAGATTAAAATAGTTGCGAGCAAGACAAGATCATGATGATGATTCGAAAGTTAGCTTCGACTCTCCAAACACAAGTTAGTCGGACAACAAGCATGCATGCACGATGCACCAAATTGCAACCCTCTCTTCAACGTAGTAACCATCCAAGGCCCAGTAGTCGTTAAACTCGGCTGCCCCGATGAGGGGATTTGTGATTCGAGAGTTTTAATATGAATTTAAAAAAAATTATGTGATTGATTAATGATTCATTTGATTTGATTCGATCAAGTCAATTATTAATATATTATTTTAATAAAAATAGAGTTAGCATAAAGCCTATTTCAGGTCAATCCTAACTGGACAGCTTTCCATTTTCTTTCACATCACATTGGCTAAATGTGTTTGAAAATACTTTAAAATATATTTAAGAAACAAAAGCATCGATACTAATAATTTTTTATTTTATAGTGAACAACAAAAATCATTTTTTAAGAATTTCTAACTATATATCCACTAACTCGTGAAATGAAATCTTAATCATTGATTTCAAAACTTCAAAAAGATGGATACTGTTAAGTGTTAACCCATATAGAGTTGTCGCCTCTGGGTACTTTCGTGGGCTGGCTCCCAAGTATTTGGGCTATGTTATATGTTTGTATTTTAATGGATGATTATAATTATAAAAAAAACCTAAAACTGATATGAACTTGCACGGTGTAATTAATAATTTTTCCTTGTCCACACCAGTTTTTTTTTTTTTCCCTTGCTTGCATGGCTATAATTGTATTTTCAATGTAGCTTAAATGTCATTTACAAATTAACAGGGACAATTTAGTAATTTAATTTTTTTTAATGCCTTAAAAGGCAAAACAAAAATGAAAGACTAAGATGGCTTTTTGTGTAATTTCCTTTTTTCACATATAGTGCAATTACTTCATTTCCCTTAAAGTCATGGTTAAAGGGTATTTTAGTAATTTATATATATTTTTGTTATATTCTATTAATTTGGATTAGAGGCCAATTAATATTTTCATGAAAAGTTGGTGGTGCGTGCAAGTGGACACCATTTGCACCCTTCAAGCGACATCATGTGGCGTCTAAAATTTCTCAATTATCGTGTCGTCTAAAGCATTTAGTGGAGACAAAGCTTACGAGGTAATGCTTGTTGCTCAAATCATAGTTGTTTGGTGATAGTTAGCTTTTTTTCTTCTCCTCTTAATTTATCTTTCCTCCTTGAAATTCATGTTAGGTTAGCCAACAATCAAGGTTGTCGTGCCATTTATTTTGTTCAATTATGATCTTTTTTTTATCGGTAATTCTTTGTTTTAGATTTTTTTTCTATATTTTTTTTTAATTTCATTTTTTTTTCATTTGATTTTTATTTTTTTGTATCATATGTGGTACCCATTGTCTTGATTGTTGTTTTTTTTTAATCCTTTTCTTGATTTGTTTTTTTTTTCTTTTAATTTTATCCCTCAATATTTTTTATCCAATTTTGGTCCTCATTCTTGTAATTGGTTTTTTTTTTATCCTTTTTGTTTTTCATTTTATTTTTGATTTAAGCCCTTCATCATTTTTTTTTTCTTTAATTTTTATGTCAAATTTGATCTTCATTATTTTGATTATTATTTGTTTTCTTTTTTAATTTTTAATGGTTAAGAATTTTGTTAAAGATATTTTTTGTCTTTTTCAGTCTCATGACTAGAGTTGTTGGTTTTAAAAATTAGTTTGATTTAACTTTGGTTTTTTTTTTTTAACATTTTTTTTTAATTTTATCCTTTGACATTAGACTATTGGATCTTGAGCTTTCTATTTTTTTCTTTCTTTTCTCCAGGGTTATTCCAACACATGAGTTAGTCAGGTTAACATAAGTTGCTTTGGATTATTTTCAATGTTTCTTTTTTTTTTTTAATTTTATCGGTTGAAGTTGGGCTATTAGATCTTAAGATTTTTGTTTTTAATTCTTTTTCTTTTTATATGGTTTTCTCGAATTTTAGGTTTATTATGTTAATCCAATGAGACTCGAGTTTTTTTTTTTAATTTTATTTATTTAGCTTTGATTATTTTTTTCCAAATAATTTTAAATAAAAATATTTGTTTTATATAGCTAGTAGAATGAAACCATGTTTGCAACTCTCTAATACTAACAATTTTATCTTTTAAAATTTGCTTTGTTGGGCTTGATTTTTTACTGGGCCTTGAATTTATTTTTGTCTTTACTTTCTCAAGGTTATTTTAGACTGCAAGTTAGTTAAATTAAATTGAATTCGCTCACGTTTTTGTTGTTTGAATATATTTTTTATATATTAAAAAATCAATTACGTCAAAAAAAATCTAAAATATATCTCATGATCATTTTTGGTAGCCTGTGTGCTGTATACCGTGGGTTTAGGGAAAAGTCCTTTTTAAGAAAAAAGTTATTTTCCTAATTGATCAAAATTGGCATCGCGGAATTGGTCTATGTATGAACGCCGATAAATATAAGGCAAATAATAATAAATGGATAGGGTCTCCTCCGGCAGTCTCAGAAGAAAAGGACAGGATGATTCAGTGCGCGCGCTTAGTAATGCGTGCAGCTGTTTTTCAAAAATATATTAAAACTGTATTTTTTTATATCATTTTTTATTTTTTAATATTAAAATCATAAGAAAAACACTTCAGAAATTACTAATTCAATATTTTCCAAATAGAAAAAATAAACCGCGACATTAGCGAGCACACTTTCGACACAATCAAGTAACATTATTGGACGGGACAACTGAAGTCAGTCAACTCGTCGGGTAGCAGATGCTGCTCGTGAAAAGGACCGGAGAAGCAGCCAAATCATCGAAGATCTCGAAGATATCCTCTCATCTCTCTCTTCTTTTTATTTTTTTTATTTTTTAAGCTAGTAGCGTGTTTTGAGAGTGGTTGCCATTGCTTTTTAAAAATATTTTTTTATTTAAAAAATATGTTAATAATATTTTTTATTTTTTAAAAGTTATTTTTAAGATTAGTATATTAAAATAATTTAAAAACATCAAAAATATATTAATTAAAAACAAAAAAATATATAAAAACTTTAAATATTTTTTAAAAAACTTTTGAAAAGCACTACCAAACACTCTCATGCGCACCACATCACCTCGAGAAGAAAAAGAAGGTTTGTCCCCCTTTTTTTATTTTATTTTCCACAACTTGTTTGATGGCTGTCCTGTCCTCTGTCCCGGCAAGTTGCGTGGGTTCTCACCGATTTCTAATCACAAAAAGAAGAAGCTTTTATCAGAGCTTTGCATGGATAGTTGAATCTCCACGTACACCAGCTCCTAGTGCACTCTGTCCTTTTGATTCTCCTCCTAGAGGCTAGAGGGAATCCGAGAATCTTGAACATAATATGCCACATTTTTTTTTATTATTATTTAACTGATTAGTTATAAGTTTATTTTTATAAAAATTACTAGGAAATATCATTTAAAATTTTATATAATTATTAAATTCAGATGTTAAGAGATTAGTTTAGATGTGTAAGTTGATTCAGAAACTCAAGGTTATATAAAAAAATTTCACTGTAAAAGTATTAAAAAAAACTTAATTTGACTTGACAAAATGGTGGTTCAAAAGCTACCCCAAACAAACCATAATTAAAGGGCT
The DNA here is from genome assembly GCF_005239225.2 of Populus alba. NCBI lineage: Eukaryota > Viridiplantae > Streptophyta > Magnoliopsida > Malpighiales > Salicaceae > Populus > Populus alba. The sequence continues at coordinate 4,316,468 of NC_133295.1, forward strand.
GTTTGGGATTGCGTTTGAAAAGCGCTTTTCATAAAATTTGAAAATTTTTTTTTTTTTGTTTTAGCTTGGAAGTAATATGTTTTTGATGTTTTCAAATCATTTTGATGTGCTGATCTCAAAAATGATTTTTAAAAAATAAAAAAATATTATTGGCATGCTTTTCTAAGTGAAAAGCACTTTGAAAAGCAACAGCAACCACACTCCCAAACACCCTCTAAATATAGAGACATGATAGCAGAGGAAAAAAAAACTGCAATAAAAACACGACAACAGACAATCAATACAACAACAAATTACACATATATAATCAAATACGCTATTCGGACAACTCTTTTAAAAGGTATCTTAAGACTTTAGATTATAAAATGCAGTCTATAATTTCGTAAGCTATAGTTTGAGACATAAAAGTAACTGGCAGGTCGTAGAGTTGTTTTAATATTCTATTTCCCATATGTGAGCAATCAAGCTATCCAAGGCGATCAATATTAGAAAAAGTACTGATTAATTATGCTTGAAAAGACAAAGAAAACAATCTTGAGGTTGCTGTCAAGCTTCTCCCAGAAACACAATTACTTTTAACAGATCAAACTGCTGTGAATCGAGGCAAGCACTTAGAACCCGCAGGAAAAAACAAAAAAAAAAAAACCTTTGTGCGTGGCTCTAACGCTTGTGAAGAACATGATGCTAAAAAAAGTACGTTTTTTGCAAGGTTCGGCTAAGCATTGACGAGCGAGGTTATCAGGAATCACCACCTCAGATCTGGAAAAAGGGTCCCCCATGCTTTACTAGAAGAATGGGGCATCGAGTAGAAAAAAAGCAATCTCAGCAACTTTACTGAAGAAGTTAACAATAAAGCTGCTCCCTTTTTTCTTTAAAAAAACAGAATTTTTTGAAAAGTATTTTAAAGATACACAAACAAACAAAATGTGAGTTAGTATTGGATAGTAGTGTAATGATTACTTTTTAAATTTATAATATTAATATATCAAAATAATTTAAAATTATCTAAAATGTAATTTAAAATAAAAAACATCAACCGCGTAGCCCAATAGTTTCTTGAGTTTTTGGAGAATATTTGAGTGCACACGATAGAAATCATGGAGGGCGCATGATTCTCATGCACACTAAGGTTAATCATAGCGTATAACGAGAGACAGAGAATAATATCCTTTAAGATGATGGGTAGCGATGATTCCAGTTTTGCAGCAAAAGTCATTTATTCCTTCCTATCTGTGTGCTATCAGTGTAGAAATAGGATTGTATGATGTGATCCGAAGGCATGCATGCATGGCGCAAAGTCAATTATTTCTGCAAATCTTTAATCATATGAAAGTGACATCAGAAGAAATCGAAGGAAAATTCAATTGAATTCGATTTGTTTAGTTAATTATTTGCATGAAAATCTCGTCGTTAAGAAAGTTTCCTTCATTTTAATGTATTTTTTGATATTCAAACCTTCACCATCTGCATTAAGTAATAGCTGAGGTCGCCATCAAGCTAGCTACCAGTAGTGCATATCTTATCTGTAGCAGTAATCCAAGAAAGCAAAATGGCACCTTTTTAACCATTTGATGTGTCGGCAGGAGGAAATCTATGTTGTTCTTGTTAAATAATATTTATGTAGTATTATTTATTAATGGTAAAATAGTACTTTCAGTTTAACCTATATATACTTTATGTGTATTTAGGTTAAGACTAAGCATTCATAATATACAAATTATTCAGAATTCTAGCCTCCCTTTTGTGTTTGATCTCATTAAGTTTAACATGGTATCAGAGCTGGTTTTATGAAACGAGGCTTAATCCCAAATACAGCTTCGCGGATCCAACTCTGCGATGAGTTGGCTGGGGGTTTGCAGGGGGCAGCGCGCCCCTGCCGGGGTATTTCGACAGTTTCTGCAATTATTTTGGTATTTCGTCTTCCCTTCAGCATCTGCAATTTGGTATTTGCAAATTTTTTTCAAATTTGTTTTGTGTTTTGGAGTAATCGTATAATTTCGAGAAGAGATTTGTTTAGTTTCTGCAATTTAGTATTTTGTTTCCGCTGCTTTTGCATTCTGGTTATTTGTGATTGCTGATTATGGCTATTGAAAGAGATGATTCACTTCAGTCTGTGAGTGTGAGGTTGGATGGGAAGAATTATTCGTATTGGAGTTATGTGATGAGAAATTTTCTTAAGGGTAAGAAGATGTGGGGGTATGTTAGTGGGACTTATATGATACCTAAGAATGTTGAGGAGGGAGATGCTGTTTTGATAGATACATGGGAAGCAAATAATGCAAAGATCATTACTTGGATCAACAATTCTGTTGAGCATTCGATAGGTATGCAGTTGGCGAAGTATGAGACAACAAAAGAGGTTTGGGATCATCTGCAAAGGTTATTCACACAATCAAATTTTGCAAAACAGTATCAATTAGAGAATGACATACGAGCTCTTCATCAGAAGAATATGAGTATCCAAGAGTTTTATTCTGCTATGACAGATCTTTGGGATCAATTGGCTCTTACAGAATCGGCAGAATTAAAGGCATGTGGTGCCTATATTGAGCGTAGAGAGCAACAACGATTGGTACAGTTTTTAACAGTACTTCGCAGTGATTTCGAAGGACTTAGGGGTTCAATTCTGCATCGTTCTCCATTGCCTTCTGTTGACTCTGTTGTTAGTGAGTTATTGGCTGAAGAAATACGTCTTCAGTCTTATTCTGAAAAGGGAATTTTTTCTGCTTCGAATCCTTCAGTATTAGCAGTGCCTTCTAAGTCATTCTCTAATCATCAGAATAAGCCTTACACAAGGGTTGGCTTCGATGAGTGCAGTTTCTGTAAGCAGAAAGGTCATTGGAAGGCTCAGTGTCCTAAGTTGAGACAACAGAATCAAGCTTGGAAGTCTAGCAATCAGTCACAATTTAATGCTCATAGACCACCTCAGGGTTATAAACCACCACACCACAATACTGCAACAGTAGCTTCCTCAAGTTCTATTACCGATCCTAATATTTTGGCTGAGCAATTTCAGAAGTTTATCTCCTTGCAGCCACAAGCAATGTCCGCTTCTTCTTCCATAGGTCAGTTGCATCATAGTTCCTCAAGTATGTCACACTCTGAATGGGTCTTGGATTCTGGTGCTTCTCATCATATGTCTCCAGATTCCTCATCTTTTACCTCTGTTTCCCCTTTGTCCTCCATTCCTGTTATGACTGCTGATGGCACTCCTATGCCCTTAGCAGGTGTTGGTTCTGTTGTCACACCTCACTTGTCTCTCCCTAATATTTATCTTATTCCAAAACTCAAATTGAATCTTGCGTCTGTTGGTCAAATATGTGATTTTGGTGATTATTTAGTCATGTTTTCTGGTTCATTTTGTTGTATACAGGATCTGCAGTCTCAGAAGCTGATTGGGACAGGCCGTAGAGAGAATGGACTATATATTTTGGATGAGTTAAAAGTGCCAGTTGCTGCTGCTACCGCTGCTGCTACTACAGTTGATTTGTCTTCCTTTCGTTTGAGTCTTTCATCTTCTAGTTTTTATTTATGGCATTCCCATCTAGGTCATGTTTCATCTTCTCGTTTGAGATTTTTGGCATCCACAGGAGCTTTAGGAAATTTGAAAACTTGTGACATTTCGGATTGTAGTGGATGTAAATTAGCAAAATTTTCCGCCTTACCTTTTAATCGAAGTATTTATGTTTCTTCTTCACCATTTGATTTGATTCATTCTGATGTATGGGGACCTTCTCCTGTTGCCACAAAAGGAGGGTCTCGATATTATGTCTCTTTTATTGATGATCATACTCGTTATTGTTGGGTTTATTTAATGAAACATCGTTCTGAATTTTTTGAGATATATGCAGCTTTTCGAGCTCTTATCAAAACTCAACATTCTGCTGTGATTAAATGTTTTAGGTGTGATTTGGGTGGGGAATACACCTCTAATAAATTTTGCCAATTGCTTGCCTTAGATGGAACCATCCACCAAACTTCTTGTACAGATACTCCTGAGCAAAATGGTGTTGCTGAAAGAAAATATAGGCACATTGTTGAAACTGCTCGTTCTCTCTTGTTATCTGCCTTTGTTCCTAGTGAGTTTTGGGGAGAAGCTGTTCTTACTGCTGTAAGTTTAATTAATACAATTCCATCTTCTCATAGTTCGGGTCTATCTCCTTTTGAAAAGTTATATGGGTATGTTCCTGATTATTCCTCATTTAGAGTCTTTGGTTGTACTTGTTTCGTTCTTCGTCCTCATGTAGAACGAAGTAAGTTATCCTCTCGATCCGCTATTTGTGTTTTTCTAGGCTATGGTGAAGGTAAAAAGGGTTATCGTTGTTTTGATCCAATAACTCAGAAACTTTATGTGTCTCGTCATGTTGTCTTCCTTGAGCATATACCTTTCTTTTCTATTCCATCCACTACTCATAACCTGACCAAATCTGATGTTATTAGTATAGATCCATTTTCTGAGGATTCTGATATCTCTCCCCATGTTCGATCAATTTGTACTCATAACTCTGCAGGTACTGGTACTTTACTCTCTGGCACACCTGAAGCTCCATTCTCATCTACAGCCCCTCAAGCTTCATCTGAGATTGTGGATCCACCTCCACGTCAGTCCATCCGTATTCGTAAGTCTACAAAACTACCAGATTTTGCTTATTCTTGTTATTCTTCATCATTTACTTCCTTTTTAGCTTCTATTCATTGTCTCTTTGAGCCCTCTTCCTATAAAGAGGCAATTCTTGATCCGCTTTGGCAGCAAGCTATGGATGAGGAACTTTCTGCTTTGCATAAGACAGATACTTGGGATCTGGTTCCTCTACCTCCTGGTAAGAGTGTTGTTGGTTGTCTTTGGGTGTATAAGATCAAGACTAATTCTGATGGGTCTATTGAGCGATACAAAGCTAGGCTGGTTGCAAAAGGATACTCTCAACAGTATGGTATGGACTATGAGGAGACATTTGCCCCGGTTGCAAAAATGACTACTATTCGTACTCTTATTGTTGTAGCTTCGATTCGTCAATGACATATTTCTCAGCTTGATGTTAAAAATGCCTTCTTGAATGGAGATCTTCAAGAAGAAGTTTATATGACACCCCCTCCTGGTATTTCACATGACTCTGGATATGTTTGTAAGCTTAAGAAAGCATTATATGGTCTCAAACAAGCACCTCGTGCTTGGTTTGAGAAATTCTCTATTGTGATCTCGTCTCTTGGTTTTGTTTCTAGCAGTCATGATTCTGCTCTTTTTATCAAGTGCATTGATGCAGGTCGTATCATTCTGTCTTTATATGTTGATGACATGATTATTACTGGTGATGATATTGATGGTATTTCAGTTTTGAAGATAGAGTTGGCTAAACGATTTGAAATGAAGGATTTGGGTCATCTTCGATATTTCCTGGGTATTGAGGTAGCATATTCACCTAGAGGTTACCTTCTTTCTCAGTCGAAATATGTTGCAGATATTCTTGAGCGGGCTAGACTTACAGATAACAAGACTGTTGATACTCCCATTGAGGTTAATGCAAGGTACTCTTCTTCTGATGGTTTACCTTTGATAGATCCTACCTTATACCGCACTATTGTTGGGAGTTTGGTATATCTCACCATTACTCGTCCAGATATTGCATATGCTGTTCATGTTGTTAGTCAGTTTGTTGCTTCTCCTACTACTGTTCACTGGGCAGCTGTTCTTCGTATTTTGCGATATCTTCGGGGTACAGTTTTTCAGAGTCTTTTACTCTCATCCACCTCTTCCTTGGAGTTGCGTGCATACTCTGATGCTGATCATGGTAGTGATCCCACAGATCGCAAGTCTGTTACCGGGTTTTGTATCTTTTTAGGTGATTCTCTTATTTCTTGGAAGAGCAAGAAACAATCTATTGTTTCTCAATCATCCACCGAAGCAGAATATCATGCCATGGCATCTACCACCAAAGAGATTGTTTGGTTACGTTGGTTACTTGCTGATATGAGAGTTTTCTTTTCTCATCCTACTCCTATGTATTGTGACAACCAGAGTTCTATTCAGATTGCTCACAACTTGGTTTTTCATGAGCGAACTAAGCACATTGAGATCAATTGTCATCTTACTCGTCATCATCTCAAGCATGGCACCATTACTTTGTCTTTTGTTCCTTCTTCCTTGCAGATTGCAGATTTCTTCACCAAGGCGCATTCCATCTCTCGTTTTCGTTTTCTGGTTGGCAAACTCTCGATGCTTACAGCTGCCGCATCGTGAGTTTGAGGGGAGATGTTAAATAATATTTATGTAGTATTATTTATTAAGGGTAGAATAGTACTTTCAGTTTAACCTATATATACTTTATTTGTATTTAGGTTAAGACTAAGCATTCATAATATACAGATTATTCAGAATTCTAGCCTCCCTTTTGTGTTTGATCTCATTAAGTTTAACAGTTCTATACTTGCCAAGAACAAGATTTCTGCTAATATAAATATAAATATAGTAATAATCCAAATGCTGCCAGAAGAGTATCGGGTCGCATTGCTTGAATAAAGTGGAAACAGATACCTGAAAGATATTGGAGATCTCAGCAAACAGATGAAGATGGAGCTGCTGATGAACAGAGATACCTAAAAATATAGTTGTCCTCTTGTTGTTCCCAGTTGATTACGTCCCTCAACTACATCTTTCTAATCTCTACCATGATTGACTCTTCACTAACAATATGTATATGCACATAAGAGAATTAGCCGTAGAGATTTTTTTAAAAAAGAAATAACTAATGAGCTTTCTGGAAGAATTAACAGGATGTTATTGTCAAAATAATCTCATCATCAGCTATATTTATATTCTCCAGGATTAGTTTTTGTTTTTGAACAAACCAGGGCGTGTGCATTAGAACACAGGAAAACAAACCGCTAATCTGAAGAAAATACAATCATGTGAAATCTAAAGAAATCGCAGAAACAGTAATATTGGAACCGGAGACTTTGGAGACGGAGGTGTGGACCCACAGTTAAAAGCTTGTCGTGTTTCTATGTCCGAAAGCTCTCATAGAATCAAAAGGCGCTTGTGCTAATCTTCACATCAACAATGGCGACTGCAGATAAGGACTTGGCCCCATGCTGAGTAGCCATCTAGTCATGGACAAGGCTACTTCTGGCAGCAAAGATTTTTCATGTTATTGTATTGGATGACGTTTTTTTCATCACAATATATTATTATTTTTATTATCCAAATTCAATGAAGTCCTTCCGATCCTTATGCCATATTAGAATTCTTTAGATTTGGATTGGATGATTAATTTTCTAGAACTTAACTCTTGTCGTGTATGTAACAAGATGACGAAGGAAAAACGAAAAAAACAAGTCGTTTAGTAGCTTATAAGCAAAGTTTATGTTTTAGATATTTGATTAATTTATTAATTCTTGTAATCTAATTTATTTATTTTAGTCAAGGTGGCTAGTAACCAGTATTTGATGTATAGAAGACTAAAGTAGCTAGTGGTTGATACCTATAAAAAGTCTTTTTTTGATACATTTGGAGCCTCTCAAATATTTAAGTAAGTATCGTTTTAGAAAGAAAAAATACAATAATACTAAATAAGATAAATTCTGAAAATATATATACAGTAAATAATGCAGATTGTGAACCTGAAACTTGAAAGATGTTTGAGGTGTTTATAATCCATGAATCTTGTCTTTTTATGAAGATGAGAGGTTAACGTTTAATTTTGCCTTGATAATTTTAATAAAAGATAGATATTCCTTATACAAACATTAATGAGAGAAAATATTAAGATCGTAGGTTTTGGGCTTTCGAGGTTTTTAGACTCATTAAATTTGAGTTTATCATAAAAGTTATACTTTAAAAAGAAGTTTAAACCTATTAGAAGTTTATATATATATATATAAAGTCATAATTCTTAACTGAGCATTGTATTTGGACTTAAAGTTTTCCAGAATGTTCTTAAAACCATATTCCATACAAATTTAAGATTAAAGCTTCATTCGATATTGGAAATATATCTAAATTCAACCCAGAATTTTGTAACAAATAAGACAAAACTAACTCCCCTAAATCTCCATCTCTACAACCGAGTAGCTTGTTCAAGAAGCTGTAAAAAGATGATAAATTCTAAGGTCAACAAGCAATATAGATGTTGTGTAGGAAAAAGAAAACTATGTGGACGCTAGGCATGCACTTAACCATAACTGAATGACATGTGGAATGATAGGTCTTGTGCAATAGCATTTTGAAGCATGGAATTGGTCTTCAATCAAATTGGTCCAAGATCTTTTTTTAATTGAATTTCATATCTATTTTCAAATTTCATATTCCTACCAATAGTTTAATTTCGATAATTTAGGACTTGTTCTACATTGAAAAATTTTTTCAAACAATTTCATTTCATCTTAGGATGCCCAGGCTACCTTGATTTGCCTTAAAAAAAACTTTTATTTTGTTTAATTGAGTCTAATTTGATTGAATTTAGTCATTTTAATTCAAAAAAAATTATTCAGTTATACCATTTAATTGTTTAGCTAAGAACCTAAATTACCCAATCATTTTTAATTACACTTTTCTAATTTTGAGTCTGTTACCATATGATATTAGAACCTTTCGATCTCTCATTCACAATGACAAAATAACCTAAATATCCTAGCTACTAGAAACAATGGCCATCGATCACAATTATAAGGGGAATAACAAAATTACAAATAATTACAATAAAAAAAGGTTTTGGAAGAATTAGTTCAGCATTTACAAAACATGTCTAACAAGGTGGATCAATTAACTAGGGTGCAAGGCAAGAGGCTAATTGAATCACCTTTAAATACCCCTAATAACTTTTATTAATGGATATAACATACATAAAGTTGAACCATTAGGAGACCAATAATAGATTCAACTTAAAGCAATTAAGCTAGATTTTTCTCGTTTCAATAAGGATGATCTGGTTGGTTGGGTGCAAGGTTGTTAAAAACATATTTTTGACACGACACGAAAAATGCAAAATAAACTCAGATCGTAAAAATGGATTGTAAAATCGTAAAATCATAAAGAATTTTAAAATACATTTAAAAAAATAAAAATTCATGCATCAAATAAAAATCCATACATAGTTCAAGGATTTTAAAATACATGAATCCATACATAGTTCAAGCATCTTAAAATACATGGTTTAAATAAAATTCATACATGGTTTAAGTAACTTTTCATTAACTAACAATTAACAAATTTAAAACAAACAATCTATTTGTATTCAAGAATATGCACATGCACCAAAACATCATTTCTTTCCCTTTCCATCTTCACATAATTGCATGATAATTCCATGAGCATTAAAATTGGGCAGAACAAACAAAATTATCAAGTAAATCCATATGCAATCTCACCACAGATCTTTTTAGCACAAGATATTCCAATTGCTTACTTATTGTGGTGCATTATGACCCTTTAGGACTACAAATACTTCATTATCAAGAGAGATGTCAATAGATGGCCATTTTGACCACATAAAAGAGCGAGTTGTCCCAGTATTTCCATTCTCGAGAAAGCCAGAGAAGATGATGAACAAGTTGAAGCAACATGGACTGTCTTAACAACCTTTGGCATGATTATTAATCAATCAGCCAATAACAATTCAATAGCTGCATCCAAGGTTATCAAAAATGTGTTTTGGCTGCATCCCATGGTCAATGAAAATAATCAATCACAACAAAAAATCAACAAAAATAGCCTATTATCCATTCTTGATGATTAATTTCAGTAAATGCAAGCTTAATTGGTTGTTTGAACAAGGCTCCCCTGCTAGAGTAGAAAAGGTTCCCAGAAAAACTAAAGCAAAAGAAATTAGCAAGTTCTCAAAGTACTTTCTACTTATACTGCTGCAACAGCTTAATGAATGTTTTGCTTAACACTTCAAGATAAAACATTATCCATCTAAGCAAGGTCAGTGTAGTTGAAAAAGCTAAACAAAAAGAAACATGATTATATACAAACCGAGTTGGAAGATTTACAGGACCATGAAAATGCTTGCTGGCATTAGAGTATCTCTGTTTCTCATCATGAGCTACACCTCTTCCCACACCATAGCCAAATCCATAACCAATCCGATATCCAACACTTAATCCAATGCCAAACTATAAACCAGGAATACCAGGACCAAATCCAACACCTGAAGAATTGACAATTTAAAACCTCAGTAAAACACAATATGATGATAATGATGATCATCATCACATATAAGATATATATAAAAAAAAAAGCAACACAAGATGCAGCCATTAAATAGAAATATTAAATGCAGTCAAATAGCATAACTAAGACTCAAAAAAGAAAAAGAAAAAAAAAGGCTGATTGAGAGTATCAAAGTTTACTAAACCATTCTTTGTACAATCGATTTCCAACTCTAAAATCAAACAAACACAAGCCGTTTTGAAATACTTCTAAAAATATCAAAAGAAGAGAACAAAAGCATTACTTTGCAACAAGAAAAATGGCTGACAAGTTTTGTCTATTTCAAACATAACGAGCAAAAACCAAGACATCAAAGTCAGCTAGCAACGAAAGAAGGCTAAACACTTTCCTCATTCTAAAAAGAGCAAAGAAAAAAACCTAATAAGCGTACCTTAGAGGGAATAAAGGATTGCAAGGCAAATCATAGATTGCCGTTAAGATACAATGATGTATATGGCAAGTTGTAAAGGATTACATGGCAGCTGATTTCTTAAATTGATTGGTGATTTGGGGAAAGGGAAAAGGAAAGGGAAAGGGGAAAGGTGGAGTGTCGAGCAGGGGAGTGAGGAATGGAGACTCATGAGGAAAGGGGAGTGCAGCTGTTTTAATTTTCATATAAAATCGTGAAATCGGTCCGGTTTGAACGATTTTAACGAGTTGAACTGATTTTACACGAGTTTGACCAGGTTTGACCGATTTTACTGGTTTTTGATTTTTTAACCTGATTTAACTCGTTTTTATTTTTTGACTCATAAAATCGTAAACTTGTTTTTGATAACCTTGGTTGGGTGTACAAGACCACCCATTTATTTAATTATTATAAGATGTCTCTCCAACACTAGTAATTTAGGACAAGCTTCTATATGGAAGGGAAGGCAAATGTCTGGTTTAAGGAGTTGGAGAAAACTAGAGTGCTCACCAATCAGAAAGCACTTGTAAAGGCTTTTCAAATTTAATTTAGGGGTTTGACTTATGATGACCTCATAAAGACACTTATCAATTTAAAGTAAACTTATTTGGTTGAGGCTTATAAGTTCTAGTTTTAGTTACTTTCAAACAGGGCTAAAGGTCTCTTAGATTGACATTGATTGAATAGTTTATTAGGAGAGCTAAAAAAAGAGATCAAGTTTGGAGTTATGATGTTAATCCCTCTAAACTTGGTGGCTACTTATAGGTTAGCCAAAGTGTTAGAGAAAAACCTTAATATGATTAAAAAAAGATGAAGCTAGAAGCCTAGCTCATTAGAAATTCAAGCAAAGACTAGCTTCTAAGCCTAATCCAAAAGCATATTTTAAATCTACTTTACCTATATAAAGTTTATTCATAGCTTAGCTTAAGAAAAAGATGAAAAAGGGGTTGTGTTTTAAATATAACGGTAAATATCAAGGGATACGTTAAACTCCAGTCACACTACTAGATAATTATACAACAAAAAAAACAACCAAAAGTTAGCTTTCAAGTACTATGAGCCTTTCAAAATAAAAACTAAGGTAGGAAAAATTACTTCCCGCTTAGAGCTAACAAAAAGAACAAAAGTTCATCCTACTTTTCATTTCTCCATACTAAAATGACAGATTGACCTAAATAAACAACTAGAACTAAACTTGCCACCATTAGTTGGAAAGGTAAACCCCAACCAAGTCCAGTTAAAATACTAGATCGAAGGGAGCGCCACACCATATGTATAACTAAGAAGAAAATTATAGTCACGTGAAAAGGAAAAAACGTCGAGAATGTTATTTAGCTGGAAGAGTTTTGGGTAAAAAAGCACTCATCCTTTTTCAAAAGCAAGGATTTCTAAAGAAAAGAGGGATTATAATAGGTTTGGGGAAGGATTTGGCTAGAGAAGAAAAAGCAAGGTCTTTTAGACACTCTTTCGCTATAATTAAGCAGTTTATTCAAGAAGTTGTAAGAAGGTGATTAGTCTAAAAGCCTATAAAAAATAAAGATATTACATAGGAAAAAAGGAATCTACATATATGGTAGGTATGCATTAAATCACAACTGAATGACATGTGGAAGGACATGTTTTATATGATAGAGTTTTGAAGCGTGAAATTGGTCTAAAATCCTTTTGAATTTAATCTCAAATTTATTTTTTAAAATTTTAATTCATAGAAATATTTTAAATTGAAAAATTTAGTCCTTTTCTGCATTGAGAAATGTTTTAGAACAACTTAGTTTTATCACAGGAGACCTGGGTTACCTCGATTATGCCCAGAAAAACTTTTAATTTTGTTAAATTAAGTCTAATTATTCAATTATATCCCTTAATTTTTTAATTAAGAACCTAAATTACCTAATCCTTTATAATTATGTCACTCTGATTTCGAGTTTGTTACAAAGTTATTCCTAGGGAGTTTCTTTATTTATTTTTTTAATTTTTGGATTCTTTTTACTATTTAGATTAGCACTTTTAACTTAATTATAATTTTATTACTTAGAATTTTTTTCTTGTATTTAAATATTCTTATAAGATATTTTTACTAGAAAATTAACGAGATAAAAACTTTTCAAAAACTAACAAAGTTTTCTTTACCATTAAAGGTTATAACATTAAGGTTTAATAACCTAGTTTCTTTCATTATAATTTAGGACACCTTTATGTATCAAGGAACCTTATCTATGTTATATGTTGTATCAATTATTATTGAATCAAGTTAGATTATTTGATGAATGAAGATATTGACAATAACCTCCCATTCTACGATGCAGGAAAGAAGGCTATCTAAAGTACTATGAGGTCTTAGAGGACAACAAAAAGAAACCAATAATAGTAGATACTATATCAAATGGAGCACTCATTAGCAAAAATCATAAGATACTTGAACCATTTAGCACTAAAAAAGGAAGGTGCAAACAAGAATTGTGATGAGGTGAAGGATATGCTCAAAGCCTTATCTTAGATAAAACCAAACATGTAAACCTATGTAGGCATGGTGTTTATATGAACAATTGTCCTTATGACTTGTGAAACAATTAAGACTTAATTCACAATCATCTTGTTCTTAGACTTGGTTTTATTATTATTATTATTATTATTATTATTATGAGATTCCCCTTTTTATGGAAACTTTTCAAATAAAAACTTTATTAGATGGTTCTTAGAGTTTGAAACTTATTTTTATGGGAACAATATTCTTTATTATGAGAAAGTAGGATTTACCATACACAAACTTACTTATGGTGCTAAAGATTGGTGACAAGATTTTCTAGTTAATAGATCTCGTACAGATAAGAATATAATTTCATTATGACAAACTTTAAGAAATTTATTAATTTTAGAGTTATACAAGATGATTATTATTATGAAGATATTTTTTACTAGACATTTAAACAATCAATTTTTTATTATTTGCCAAATGTTTTCAAACTTCTCAAAAACTATGGAGCAAAATGTAAAAGGAGTTTCTCTTTAAAGTAATCAATTTCAACATCATAATAATAATGAAAACAACAACAATAACATATCAAAAAAAAAAAAAATTGTTGCTAACAATGCTCCGCGTGTCTATATTTCATCAACTAATCTTAAAAGTGTTAAATTTAAAATAAAACTAGTTGTACACTGGTACATTACAGAACAATACAATTTTATCTTTTATACCATTCATTTATAAATAATCATTTAGAGATTTGATTCTTTTATCATAATTAAATTTGTGTATTGTCAGTCATTATGATTATACTTATTTATATTGTTCTTATCATATTTAAACATTAATAATAATGGATATATATATATATATATATATATGAAAAATGATCAATCCAAAATTCTATAATGTTTTTGGCATCTTATCCCTTCCAATCTAGTATTAGTATTTAATTTTTTATTGATTAGAATTCAATTTAAAATTTAAAAATTTCCTATCCTAAAAATAAAATCAAAAGGTAATAAATCTTTTTAATAATACAAAATTTATTAATATTAAAATCCTAATTACTCGTGATTTTTGAAATAAATACAATTATATCACTTGATTTTATAATTTAATTTAGGAAAGGGTTTTAATTAAAAATCAATATATAGTAAATTTGAAGGAACTTGGTGTGGATAAATTAAGTATACGAGATAATTTTCTTGATTTTTTTTGCTTTTAGATCTAAAAAAATTTTAATATGCATTTTTAATTGAAGCTTATGATATAAGGTTTCAATTAGTTTGAGTAGAAATAATTTAAAAAATTCTATGTTAAGAAATTGTAATATATTCTTTTCAGTTAAATTTTTTAATTTTTTTTTCAACTTGATATCAATGCTTTTTTTTTTCTTTTTTAATCTGCATATAAAGTAAAAGGATTCAATATTTGTTTTGATTTTTTTTATTAGATTTCAAAGTATTATTGATTAAGATTTTAAATATATTTACACATAAGTAAATCATGCATCTTAATCATAAAATGTACCTTAGTATTGCATACATCTTAATATTGCAAATAGTTTACTCATCATTATTAAACCTAACTTGGCCCAACTAGTCAATTTAATGTGACCTAACTGATCGACTAGGACCCATCAATTCATCTCCTAATTTAAGTAGGGTTTTAAAAAAAAATCAAGTGTAGTTGATTTGATCAACTTGATGGGTCAATTTGCAACTAGATTAAAACACGTTGATTTTTTTTCTTAATTTTTTTTTTCAAAACAATATCTTATTGATGTTTTAATTTTTTTTAATGATCCAAGTTTTTCTACTCAATCTATGACCTGGGCCTTATGTGAAGTCGACTCGAGTCAGTTTTAATAACTATACATGATCAAATGTTTGAATTTATAAATGACCTCATGAGGTTAAAACACTCTATTTTTATTAAATTTCAAAATTTTAAATCAATCAAATAGAGATAGCTTGAGATTCAAATTTCAATTTATGACTTTCTTCTATAATCCATGTGATGGAGTTAAAACTCAAAAGCTCAGATCTAGGATTAAGATACTTTTAATTCATTTCCTTGTTTCCATAGAGTATCTTAAATGAAGATGTTATTTAGAATAGTCAAATTAGTAATAATTTTCTTTTAAATAGTATAAATATAATTATTTTGTTTTGCATGAGCTCCAATGATAAAAAAAAAACTATTTAGAAGAGTAAATTATATTTTAATATATTTAATACTAATAAAACTATTTATTAATTATAACTAATTAATACAACTCTAATGAAAACTTTTCTTTTACATTAAAATATATTAAATAAACTTTTAGCATTTTTAACCTATACATCAAAATAACTCTCCAATACCAACTATAACTAAAACTTATCATTGTTTCACTATAGCGCGAGCTACTGTGTATTGTGAGTGAATTCACTGTAAATGACACTGCTCTACATTGTAGTGGCCTTGTGAGTGCTTTCATTGGGAGTGCAAGAGCTTTCACTGTGAATTGCACTATTTGTTTACTATAACACGAGCTATTGTGCACTGTGAGTGAGTTCACTGTGAATTGCATTGTTCTGCACTGTAGCAACCCTGTGGATGCTTTCATTATGGACTATAAGAGCTTTCACTGCGAACTGCACTGTTTGATGGAAGCATGCATGACGCTACAACGAGCAGGCCCTAAGCGCCAGGTTGGAGACACGTCCACTGGGGTTGCAGACACCTAGAGCTTGGCTGCCAGGCCTGCGCGCTAGGTAGGCCACTCCCCAGGTTGCAACTACCGTTGTCAGTTTGCTTGGCCTTGGGCGTTTTGGTTGCTTGCATGTGTGCGGGCAGACCATGCACATGTGGTGCTTGGGCTAACTGCTAGTGTGCTGGACAGACTAAGTGCACACTTAGTGCTTGGGGCTGATACTTGTGTGAGAAATATTATTATTTTTATTATAATTAATAAAAATAATTAATAACTTTGAAAGAAAATTATATTATTATTATTAATATTATATTTGAAAACATGTTATTATTTATATTATAAATTTTATGATATTTTTTATACAAATAAAAAGTGAGCCTACGACACAGTATTATTAAAAATATTCAACAATTCTAAGTATTAATATAAAAATTATTATAATTTGTGTCGTAAGTATTATTATTTTTCTTCTAGTACAAATTATATATTAAAAAATATTATTATTTGTGTTCTGGATATTATTGTTTTTCTTATAATTCAAAGTATTCATTTCAAAATATTATCATTTGTGTTCTCAATATTATTATTTTTCTTATAATTCAACGTATTCATTATTATTACCATCGAAGAAACATGACGTGGAGACACGTGGCACTTGAGCTGATGCTTGTGTGCTGATAGACCAAACGCACACGTGGCGTTTGAGCTCATACCTTAGTGCTGGACACACCTCGGCGACGTGTCCGCACCCTACCCCCATGGTGGACCTGGACGTGTCTTCACCCCACCCCACGTTGGCCTTGGACATCACCTGTACCCCCTTTATATTGGCCCGGGATGCGTTCCGCACCCAACCACACGTTGGGCCGGGACGCTACCGCTCCCACCTCTATCTTGGTCCGGGACGCATCCCCCCAACCCCACGTTGGGGTTGAACGCAACCGCTACCAACTCTATGTTGGACTTGGACATATTATTATTAAATTGAAAACATATTATTATTTATAATTAATAAATTTGAAAGAAATATTATTATTAATATTGAAAACATATTATTTTTTATACTATACATTTTTAAGATATTTTTTTTATAAAATTAAAAAGTGATCCCATGGCATACTATTATTAAAAATATTCAACAATTCTAAGTATTAATATAAAAAATATTATAATTTGTGATGTAAATATTGTTATTTTTCTTCTAATACAAAGTATTCATATAAAAGTATTATTACTTGTGTTTTAAATATTATTATAGTTCTTATAATTCATTGTATTCATATCAAAGATTTTATTATTTTTGTTATAATATTTTATTTTTATAATAACTCAAAGTTTTAATATACCATTTTTTATTATTTATGTTCTAAATATTTTTGGAGTTAAAAATAGTTTTAGTTGTGTTATGAATATTATTATTTTTACTATAACCAAAAGTACTAATATTAAAAATATTATCTTTTTGTTATAAATATTATTATTTTTATAACAATGAATGTTATTAATAAAATAATTACTAAATTAGAAAAAAAAACATTATTAATATTGAAAAACAACCATATATTTGATTTGAAAGGTAAAATTAAAAATTATCATTATCATCATCATCATCATCATTAATAAATTTTAAAAAATTGTTATCACTATCGAAGAGAAACCATGTGAGGACATGTGACGCTTTGGCTACCTACCTGTGTGTTAGCTGACCAATCGCACAAGTGGTGCTTAGGCTGACAGTTGTGTGCTGGGCAGATCCCAGCGCATACATGGTGCTTGAGCTGTGCCAAAACCTAACTATCCTTGGATCTTATAGCTGCATAACTCAAAATAACTTTAGGTTATTGGTTGTGCAAGACCCAAATTAAACATGGATCCCGTTAGTGTTAGTATCCAATTTTTTTAAGAAAATAAAAGGTAAATCCATGTATATCGAGTGTCACTTAACTAATAAAAAAGTATTATTTTGACACTTTTTTTATATATCTCTTCTCTTAAAGCTATTAAAATAAAAAATAAAAAATAAAAACTTTTTTTTTTTTTTTAGTCGTTTTACTTTTGAGTTTCCATTTGGAGTATCCCTTACCAGTTTATAGCCTCATATCAATTGATTAGTTTCCCCATAATTATAGCCTAACTTGACGGCAACAAAGACAAAATCATTGGGATTCCGTTCGGCAATACCTTTTTGTTAGTGTTTTGGTAAGATAGTTTATTTTAAAATTTTAATTACGTAATATAATATAAGTGGAAAAATAATTAGTAATTTAAAAAATTACACGAGCTATAATTGATATTTGCAACTTGTATTTTATAGATGATATATGTAACTGTTTTAATATAGGCTTCTAGAAACAGAACGTTTTGTTAGTAATTTCCTGTTAAAAAATAATAATTTATACAATCACAAATAATCAGCTCTTCATCATTAAAACATAATTCACATAAATAATATATAATAATATATTCAATTGCAAATAATAAATGTATACTGATAATTAAAATAATATAATATTTTATTAAAAATTAAACTAATTATAAATCTATTCATAATTATAATAACATATAATAAGTATTACATGAATATGCTAATTTCTCAATTATTTTTTAAATTGTATTATTTTATCTGCTTTTTTCACTGTATTAAAAAATAAAAAAAAAAACTCCCTGTTGACTTATAAAAAACGTTAAGTGAAAAAAGGGCGCAATCCTCGTTTCTCACGCTTTGAAGTAACGACAAAAAGTGCCCCCAAGTAATTATTACCCTTACCATAAAACGAAAAAAGAAAAGAAAAAAAAAGAGGCTATTTAAAGCCGTGTTGTTTGGGTCTCGCTTCGATACCTATTATATGTGCCGCCGTTTTTAGAACCAAGTGCCACGCATGCATTTGAATAAATACTTCACATCTCAGTCCTTGAGTTTCTCAAAATTAAATCAGTACTTATAGTATCAAGATAGTTAATTAATCCCTTGACTGAAGTTGACCATACTTGTTTATTTATTTATTAAGTGTGACTGTCTGAAGCAGTATACTTATTAAAGTTGATTTATACTTAATTTAGGGGGTTTAGGTTGGGGTTGTTTTAAAAAATTTTGAGAATATTTTTCTTGTTTTGAATTTTTTTTTATGTTTTTTAATGTGTTAATATTACAAATAAATTTTAAAAATAAAAAAATTTATTTTAATATATTTTTAAATAAAAATATTTTTAAAAGTAATGATTGTCATCATTCCAAGCATTTTTTAATATCGCAAGTTGTTCCGAGAACATATTCTCAGGTATCGAAATCTTGAGACCTCTCCTAATCCTAATTGTCTTTTCTTTTTATATTTTTGAAAAAAAAAAAAAAAGGAATATGGAATTTGCAGGGTTGTGTTTTTTAATGGATTTAAGAATGTAGGATCAAATAATAATATTTGAAATTAATGAGGACTGGTTTAGTAGTTTTATTAAACTACACCGACTAAGTTATAATTAACTCTCTGAATAAATTTAAGCGGACGCGGTCCTATAGATAAGTCCACGCAATTATTCAATTTATGTAACGAAGGAAAGTAATTAAAAACTGCGAAATATCGTGGTAGCAAAAAGGCATTACCGACGCGCATCGGGCGCGTGATGTTAAGTTAGATAATTGCTTGACGAAGTGTAATGTATGTGAATTTGTGAGGGCAAACACATTGTATTCCTTGTGAGACCGTTTCTAGTTTTGACACGTCCTTCTAGTCACACGAGAAATAATCACGTGTCTTTTGAACATTGAGTCAAACGACAATTGTTTCTGCGTAAATGGGGAGGTCAAAACCCACATTCAGATTAGAACTTTGTTGAATTAAATGTCAACCATGTTTTTGATACATAGATCTTGATTTTCTGAACAACCAAAATTTTGGTAAATGCTTACTAAGAAAAAAAAATAAAAAATTATTCTTACATGACCATTAATGCTACATATATCATGTGTAAGATATTAATTGCTATTACTAAAAGGTAACTGAGATTTAATTTTTTTTTATATTGTTTTTTTCTTGTAAAAAAAAGAGGTTATTGTATTTTTAAGACTTGACCAGTTAATTTATCTCTTATAATTATTTTATTATTTATTATTAATGGTAATGGAGGTTAGGAGAGATAGAAGGTGCACATAGATTTTTCTTATAATTAATTTTTATCAAATGCATTGTCATGAAAAATAAAATATTTTACATTTATCAAACAAAGTTAATCAAGATCATCTTAGACAAATAATATACAAACTTTTTGGATATACATTGAGAAATTATAAATTATTTATCCATATATAAATTAAGGGTGTTTATGTATATAGTTAGGGTTGAGTTTGGATGTATAATTGTATCCAATTTAATTCTTATTGTTTTATAAATTCTACACGTGATTCATTTAAATATTTTAGACCTGAGTAAGTTGGCTATATTGAGCTAAATCTTTTATGAAAATTTCATAATTCACGGGTTGGTGTTGTATTACTAATTTTTACGAGTTGTGATTAATTAGAACTAAGATTTAAGCTTAATAAATTAAGCCAACAAATTAATTTTTAATATCTACATTGTTAGGGGCTATATAGGATATACAGATTGGGTTTAGTTGATGGAGTTCCAAAAATCCGGCTTGTCATTAAACTCTTATGATATATATGTTTTTTAAGTTGTTTTATCCATTATTATTTATAATATCTAAATTATCCAACTTTAATTAATTAGAATAGATAGTATTAAATATCTTATATCTTATATCAGTCATTTTTTTTATGCCAATAATATAAATTTGGATAAATATTGATGGGATTAAAAGACAACACTTCTATCTCTTTATTTGAAAAAATCAAGTTTTTTTTTTTATTAACATGTATGTCCGGGTTAGTTTGCATATATCTTGATTAATTTTATAAACGTTAAAGTTAATGATCATAAAAATATCCAGTGACTATTATATTAGTAATTATATGACTCGAATATAAATTTATATAAAAATTAAATTTTTTAATTTAAATTTTTATTATTAACCATCTACTAGATGATTTATTTTTTCTATCTTTGACTCTTGCAGACGAAAACCGCTGTCTGACCCCGTCAATCCATGAAGAGGCTGTCACAATTGCAGTCCCTAAACAAGCGATCCAAGAAATAAGCAACGCGAGCACAAAAGAAAGTCAGTCAAAGAATTAATAATTAACAAAATAATCCTCATGCTAAATAAAATGGAGTGTTCTTATTGAATATTTCACTTTCGAATCGAGTTATGCTCACCATCACAAAGTGCGCGTCTGTCCACTTATCAAGACAAAAGCCATACAGCAGTTTCCTCCCTGTCCCTCCCTCCTTCTCCGAACTGCAAAATCTCTATTTAATGGCATCAAATAACCTCCCTATTTCTTATCCACATACTTTTGTCTGAACTTTTTGTTCGCGGTATCGTTGTAGCTGCAAATGCTCTCCGTTTCCTACCAGAACAATCTCTTCTCCGAGTACAGCAAAATCCCTTTTGAGAGAACCCGTGTTTAGTTTTCAAGAAAGAAAGAAAAAGAAGAGCAAATTTAGGGTTGTATAATTTAAGGTTGCTGTCAAACAAATCAAACCTTCACCAGAAATCTGGTATTGAGTCTCTTGTGTGGCATCAACATGAGGTGTTTTTCTTTCTATCTCACAAACTTAACAAATCTCCTCAACTTTCTTTTCCCATTTCTTATTAAAATCCCATCAAAGTGTTTGCCTGTGCAAATTGAGAATATGGTCAATTTAGTTTCTCGTACTGGCAGACATCTTCAACGTTATGAGAAAGGCTATCGCCTTGTTGTAGGGTGAGTTCTCGTTTTTCCTTCCTTTCTTTCATATCTTATGGTTTTTGGTAATTCCTTAATTAAATATGTTTGCTTGATCTTTGCTAAAACATTTGGAAACTCTCTACAATCTCGAGTTAAATTTGTTGAACTTGATTTTTTTTATAATATTTAAATATAGTTTTGATCTGTTGCCTTCATGGTTTTGATGTTTTGGACTTTTAGGATATCGATTTTGGCTTGGATTTATCTTTTTTAATCGTTCTTTTGCATTTGAATTTTATTTTGTTGAAGAAAGAGATATTCTTTCACTTTTAATTGGTCAAATTATGATCTGATCCTCTTTCGTTAATTTGCTTTTAAAATTATGTAGGTGCATTCCATATAGATACAAGAAATCACAGGAACCAACTTCAGTTGAAGAATTAGAAGTCCTTGTCATTAGTGCACAAAATGGTCAAGGAATGTTGTTCCCAAAGGTACTAATAATACTATGTTGCTTACACCAACAGGCTCGTTATCATCATTTGGTTCTTAAGATAACTGTGTTTAGTCATTTCCTTTTTCTCTTAACCAATAGTCTGCTCTATATTGAACAGGGAGGATGGGAAAATGATGAATGTATGGAAGAGGCAGCGAAGCGAGAGACGGAGGAGGAAGCAGGAGTTATTGGTGTTGTTCAGGTTAGTACATGCAATCCATCATTACATCAAAGTTTCTCATTGTTTCAGTCGATGCCTTCTTATGAAATGTAATTGATTTTTTTTTTAATATTGCCTTCTGCAGGAGAAATTAGGCCCATGGCATTACAAGAGTAAAAGGAGTTGCATAATGCATGAGAGCTACATGTTTCCTCTGCTTGTTCAAAAAGAATTAGACTGTTGGCCGGAGAAAAATATCCGAAAACGAAGATGGGTATGTGTTAACGTATGCTGTCATGGTGTTGATCGATAGTTTTTATGCAATTGTTTAAGAGGATGGGATCTGATCTAGCAATGTATCTGCTCTTTTCTTTCAGGTTTCTATCAATGAAGCTAGAGAAGTTTGCCATAATTGGTGGATGCGAGAAGCTTTAGAAGAATTATTAACAAAGTCGAAATCTCCAAGCACAAAGTTAGGAAACCTGGAACAAATGCAGCAACTGCTTGTAAATTGAACATTTGTCAACGGCCATAGGGTTTTCAACCTAGAATAGGTTACTTAGCATCTTGTAGATGAAGTGCAAATGGTGGTCGTCTTTATTAGCTGGTGTACAAATTTTGATTCATTGATTCTTTCAAGCAATAAGCTCGATTCTTTACCACGTACTCTTGTTCCAAATTTTCGGAGATAATTAAAATTTACGTATCTATTACCAACCAAGCATCCCAAAGACGTCTCTGCTAAAAATGACAGGAGAGCTTGTGAATTCTTTAAAACACAAGATGCCTGCTTCTGCAGGCCCCAAAAGAAGAGCTTTTGAGTTCTTTAAACACAGAATGCCTGCTTCTGCAGGCCAAAGCCAAAAGAAGGGCTTTTGAGTTCTTTACAAGCGAAATGCCTGTTTCTGCTGGCCAATGCTGCCCTTGGTGATGGAGATGGTTTGGCGACTTGGTCTGTAGCAGTTCATGGAAAAAAAAAAAATAATGCAGGCAGGTGATGCAGAGACTTGTGGATTGATTTTGCTTGAATTCTTTATAACAATGCTTTGGCAGATCCGTTCCCAGACAAATTTACCAAAAGAAGAGCACAACAAGAGACACGTCCATCCAGTACCACAGAAGACCTCATAAACAACACAAACCAACCGGATCCCTAACAGATCAAGTCATTTCTCTCCGGTGATTAGATATACACAAAATCTAATATCAACATTACTGAGGCAAAAGAAGCAAAAGACTTTCACTGGCTCTCTGCATGATAATTGTATGCTGCTTTTGCAAATCTTGCAAACAATTTCATTTTCAGGGAATACCATATAGTTCGGTGACTGCTTCCAATTATACAAGACAACACTACAGAGGACTTTGTTTTCAACTATGCTGTAGGCTGTTGTAGCAGTGTCGTTTTGTTGCTCTTCCTCTGTGATCAGCTAGTGTTGATAAGGCCTATGAATACCAGTCTCAAATGACAGATGAACATGGCTGGGCTAGGGTTGATTACAATTGGGATATCGACACCACGGGGATAAAAAGTCATGATCCATACCATTTTCGTGGCTTCAAAATCTTCAGTTTCTGTTCACAGAGGCACTGCAATTTCCTTCCGGACTCCATCTCTAAGAAACCATGAAACATCTTTGGTCCCAGAAGGCTGGAAAGGCAGGTAAAAAGGCTTAAAGGCTTTAGAGACGGTCAACAAGCCCTGCTCCACCTGTAATGAGGAACATGTCTTGTTGCTAAAACTACTTTTTAGGCAAAGAATACATTTTGGCCTGATAACAAGTAGTGGTAGGGTAGTTCTGTAATTGATGGACGGACCACGTTGACGGAGTAACTATGACTTGATCAGCTCGGCAAAGATTAGTGGTGGTGGTAGATTTCTTTCCCTTTCCGATGGAGAAAATCGATGGAGTCGTTATGGTTAGATTGAAACTGGCAATGCGATATTGAAGAGCGCCAGGAAAGCTGATAATGATAGACCACAAGTTGCATTAGAAAGAATACACATGCTTGTAATATCCATGGATATGGGTTTGACCCGGTTTAAAAATCATGGTCATTGGATCATTCCGGGTTATTGATCAATCTAAGATATTCATGTTGTTCAAAACCATATAGTTTTTATTTTTATTTTTTTAAGTTGATCTAATCATGTGTTTTTTACAAAACAATTTAAAATAAAATTCAATCTAGCATAATCGATTTATTGAATGGAGCTAGTTTTAATAATTATAGGTCACTGGATCGATCTAAGGTATTTATTTTGTTCAAAATCATATAGTTTTAGTTTTTTTTTTTTTTTTTTTTAAATTGATCTAATCATGTGTTTCTTACAAAACAAATTGAAATGATACCTTATTTAGCTTAATTAACTTATTGAATCAAGCTGGATTTAATAATTTAGATAAAATCTTGGAGGTTGGTGTCTCTGGGCATATGTTCGGCACTATATCTTCAGAATAACGAGGCAATGGTATCTACAAAGAAAATTATTAAATTATAGTCACAAGCATGATTGTTAAAATCGCGTTTTGACTTGTAAAATCGTACGATTTTACGAGTGAAAACATGCATTACGGGTTGAATCGCTTGGAAAAATAAAAAATAGGTAAAATCGGGTTGAAATCGAGTGAAATCGCAAAAATTGGATGAAATCGCGTAAAATCATGATTTCAGGACCAATTTTGCGATTTTAACAGAATGAGACCCTGAAACAAAATCCCCTCTCCTGTCCTGTCCAGCTGTCAGATGCCTATTGGATTTACTTACAAGTGGCTAAGGTTGTCTATTTGTGTTCTATAGTTTAAAGTTTAAACATCGTCACGCAAGTAGATTGGTGGGTCATGGGTGACTGAATTCCCTTTTTAAAAAAGCTGGGTTAAATCCTGTCTCTAGTATGCAAGCATGCTAATAACCGGACATTAATTTGCTAACTCGCTATTGAAAGTAGAGATTAAGTAAATATTGTTTTTTTTATTTATTAAAAAAAAAGAGGCTCGAGATATCTCAAGAGAAAGAGGACTCTACTGTTGGTTGAGCTATTTTTAAATAAATAATACATAGTTCTACTTTACTATATGAATTTTTATTTGAAGGCTTAAAATATATATGAATTTTTATTTGAAATATGTTTTTTAAAGTGCTTGAACTATGTATGAATTTTTATTTGAAGCATGAATTTTTTTTTTAATGTATTTTAAAATTCCTTACGATTTTACGATTTTACGATCCGAGTTTGTGAACGGCTTTCCGTGCCGTGTTAAAATCGTGATTTTAACAACCTTGGTCACAAGGAAATAAATTCCAGAAAAAAAAAAGAAAAAATAGCAGAATCCTTAATGCTATTTGGAATATTGTAAGCAAAATCTCTATCCAAATGAAAAAAAGAGAGAGAAAAGAACCGAAGAATTAAGCCCCAAATAAATAGGTGGGCTTAATAGTTTATATATATATATATATATATATATAAAATTGTATTTTTCCTCCCTATTATTATTTTGAATTTGAATTCAATAAAGTTTACAGTATTTGTTTTACAAATATACCAACTTGTTTCAATGAGTGATTTATTACCCGTACTTAATTGAATTATAGCTGTTAAACTTGAAATGTTTTGGTGGGCTTGATTGAAAAATTTAAGAAACATAACTTAACTTCAGATAAATTTCTAGTTAAATTAAATCAAATATTGATCTGATAAAATTGACAAAATGCGATCAAATTAAAATGAAGGAGTTTTTTTTTATAAAAAAACAAAATAATACCTTTTTAATATTATGATGTATGATATTTTTTAAAAGTGTTTTTCTATAAATGTATCAAAATGATATTTTTTTTATTTTTGATATCAATATATTAAAAATCATAAAAAAATCATTAAATTATTTTTTTAAAAAAGTAAAACGCATTTTAAAAATACACTAACAAATATAAACTACCACACTTTCAACACATTAAAAAATAGAAATTACCGCATTCCTAAATAATCAATAACTCAAATAAAGTGGATGACTTATAAGTTGATTTAATGATTTAGATGTATTTTTTAAAAAAATTAGTGTTTGAGGAACTGTTTGGGATTGGATTCCAAACAATGTTTTTTAAAATTTGGTTTTTTTATTTAAAATAATTTTTATATATATTTGAATGATTTTAATTCTCTGATATTAAAAATAACTTTTAAAAAATAAATAAAAATATTATTTTAATATATTTTTAAATAAAAAATACTTTAAAAATTATTATTATATGATCCACAATCGGTACGACGTAAACCGGAACAAAACAATTTAGTTTTGTCACCCAAGCTGATCGGTAATTATAATGATTAGAAATGGGCTTAAAAATATTCAACCTAAGCCCTTTTAATTACCGGGGCCAGATAAATCTGGATAGAAATTCAAAATTTGAACACTCAAATATCTCTTGACCGTTAGAAACGAGGACTTCAAAGAAACCCCTCCCTCTCTCTCTCCCCCCCTCAAACCAGAAAGAAATCTTGAATTTTCTAAAAAATGGGGAAGCTTAAATGCAAATCCGACTATGAAGATCTAAGAAACGCACGCATCTTAGAGAACCAGGTAATGCTCTCAGGATTTTTGCTTCGTTTCTTTGATTTCTTGTAAGAACCAATGATTTAACTGAACTGCTATTATTAATAATTGTAGGCTCGATTGGAATCGCTTGGAATACACAAAACACTCTCTGATCTTCGATCCTTAAATTCTTCTTCTCCGAAATGCGAGAGAAGGAAATGGACTAAAAGAGTTTACGAGACCGCAATCTTGCGACGATCTGATCGATTGAAGAGGATCAGCTCCGTCGAATCATCAACACAGTACAGTAACAATCTTTCTTTGCGTCGGTCTAATCGTTTGAAAGAAATTTCCACCGAACCCGTCAAAGCAGGTATCCTGTTTTTGTTTTTTTTTTTTTTCCTGAGTGATTTTTTCAAAATTAAAATAATGGGTTGTTGGATTTGACGCGGGTTTTTTGTGTGTGTTCCTTTTGTGTTAGTTGTGAGGAGAAAAGTGGAGGTTAATGAGAAAAGGCCTGCAAATGCTCCGTTAGTGAAGGTAAAGGGTGTGATGCAGATTCAACTTTCGCCGGAGGCTTCTGCTAGGCGATGTAGTAGTAAGGGTAGAGGCACGATCTATAACTCGGTTTTTGGGATTTGCTGCCATTTTTGCAGGTACAAAATCCATCCTGCTAAAGTTTTGTTTTTGTTATTTGCTCATTTGAATTGTTATGATAATTATTTTAATGAGGGACATGGAAATTCTTGGAAATGGGTTATATAAGATGATTGAAATAAATATCTCTGTTTGTTTTTGTGATTAGAAGTGCGATTGTAGAGCGCTTAGGGTTGAAAGATCTTCAAATTCTACAAGAGGCATCTATTTGGTGCGTTTTCACCCTCAAATTTTAGTGTATTTTACATAATTATATCATAGCTATTTAAGAATGGCAAAGAATGAACCATATAGAAAGAGCACACTCAGTTACAAGTAATGTTCCATAATATAAGCGTCCTAAGTCCCATTTCACTACCATTCTATACTGCATGTATAATTGCAATTGAAATTTTGAAAGCACCAAATTCATGGTTTTGGTATAATCCAAAAGGCATTCATTATTTAGGTATTTCCGACCCAAAAAGCTCTCACTTGGTTAAATCAATTAAGTGATGCTATTTCTAAGGATAAAAACTATTCTATTTAGTCGGAGAAAAAAAAATGAAGTGAAAAAGACTAGGATATTTGATGAGTGGTGGACCAAGTATTCAAATGGTTATGTGACTTCCTCAGTTGCATATATTTTTCTTACGGTCTTTTGCATAAATAATTGTTCTGGCACTTTTTAAGTAAACAAAATCGATCATTTGAACCTCAAGAACAATCCATTATGAAGCCACATAACCATTTGAATCTCGAAAACAAGTGGGCAACTAGTTAAAAAGGGAACCTTTGCGCTTCGTGGCCTGGAAAGTCACAAGGAATTTTTTATACGATGTGACATCACACTGGAATACGTGAACATTGTACACGTTACTAATTTTCTAACTAGCACTGTCTTAGAATTCAGCATGTTTTAGACCTTTCTATGCTTTAACTAGTTTTGGCTAACCGTTCAACCTGGCAAGTCTAGTCAAAATAGAGCAGGATGGTTATTTTAATGTGAATCTACACACAAATGCAGGCAAAAGTTACTAATTTTCTAACTAGCACTGTCTTAGAATTCAGCATGTTTTAGACCTTTCTATGCTTTAACTAGTTTTGGCTAACCGTTCAACCTGGCAAGTCTAGTCAAAATAGAGCAGGATGGTTATTTTAATGTGAATCTACACACAAATGCAGGCAAAAGACATTGTGTAGCGAAGAAGATTGCAAGCGCTGCAGTAACCTTGATCCTGATGAACCATGCATAGGTAGCTTTAGAATGCTTTGTGTATTTTGATGTTTATCCTTGCATAGGTCAGTTATAAATGAACCAGTCTCTATAATCCATAATGATCTGTACTTTTTAAATTCTTATGTTCCAAGCAGGAAAAACAGACTGTTCATTTTGTCATTCTCCAACTGGTGTTTTCTGTCGAGGTTGTCTAGAGGTCAGGTATGGTGAAGGTGAGTCCTTCCACCAAAAAAGAACCAGCTGGTACAAAACCATTTAGTCCTGTTAGTGTTGGCAGCCTTAAAAACCTTGTTATGGTCTTTAAAGCTCCTAAGACTACAAAAATGTTCATATAGGAGGATGATATGCAAAATGTTTGTGTCAACAAAAATAATGGAATCATCTAACCCTACTGTGATGATGTTTTGGTAGACATAGAGGCGGTGAGAGAAAATAAGAAGTGGATGTGCCCTCATTGCGTAGAAGAAAGAGGAACTAATCCTTATTGGATTTGTAACAGGTACGAATGATTATGTTTTCATTTTTAATTTAGAGCTATGATTAAATGTATTTGCTATTGCAGAATTACCAAGTAATGTTTTCGTTTCTCATTTTTAATCTTTTATTCGTGGATAGTTCGTTGTGCTTACGCAAGCGAAAGATGGCTCCAACTGGGCTAGCAATTTTCAAAGGTTTATCTTCTGGCATTTATATTTTCATTTGCATATGAATATAATTACTATCAATTCCTTTTCTGTTAACGAGCTAATATAGTTGATTGATGATATGGTATTGGTTTCCTTTCATACGAATGACATAAAAGCTCGAGAGATGGGTTACAAATCAGTTGCACATCTGGTGATGGATGAGCTTCAACGAAGAAACAAGCTTGGAAGATGAGGATGAACTCCATGATGAATTAAGCTGCAGATCAAAACGATGGAATTCCTCTGCTGGTGTGCTAAATGAATCAACAAGACAAATCATAGGCAATTGATAAGGCTTGATCATATAACTCTTGTATTTTGATGCACCAGTCTACGGAGAAATTTACATGTCGGCTCCTCACTCATGATTTCCAGAGATCAGTCTCTAAAACATGACATATAATAGCAGTACAGCACCCACATACAAGTAGTAAAGCTAGGGAATTAAGTTCAGAATAAATCCATGTCATGCATCACAACAGAAAATTGCAAGAGCAATCGGAGTCATGGCTTGGGATCTCTCTACTTGCTGCAGAGAATTTTCCTAATTTTATCAAGTTCAGAGAGAACTTCTGCTATGACCATTCGTTCACTTGGAAGCTCAACAGAACATAGGACTCCAATTTGTAAGATTGATATCAAACAGCCCTCTATCTTGTCCCTACTGCTACTTGGACTAACGTATCAATTTTTCGATGATCTCCGATACTCGGCTAACGAAATTATGGAGGCTATTGTTGCCCGTGAACTTGCTGTCGGTGGGTCTTTTTCCTGTAAACATCTCCAGAAGGAGGATGCCATAGCTATACACATCACCACTTATTGAAACCTGTCCACCCATACCATATTCTGCAATTCAAGATACAAATAAGACATTTACTGTCAACACTTCCTCTTAGAATTAACAAAATATATTTTAATTGAAATCATATTTTGGTTAGGAACCAAAACACAGTGAAGTTAGATAGAAACTAGAGCATATCATAGCATTATTTTGAAGTTCGAGCAATTTAAATTAAACTTGGATGGAATTAGAATTCATGAATATGCTCAAGAGTAGTCATGAGGGAGGGACTGGTGTCCAAATTACGCAATATTATTTTAACCTGGTGCCACATATGGACAATTTGTTCATTCACAGTCGATCAACATTACGCAGTAGACTCAATCTTCTCGAGTTTTGTGACTCCACTGTTGGATGCAACCAGCTCTCCAACTTCCACTGCAAAAGCTTTGAAGTCATTGCCTTTGTTGAGCAAGGTGTTTAACTCCGGTGCCTGTGCGCCTGTTTCACAAGCCACAAAAGACGGTTGGCTCCTCGCTGCTCAGGTTTGAGCACCTTTATGGCGACGGTTTGACCATCAGGCGAGAATCCTTTGTAGCACAGAGCCATAATCACCAATCACATTGGCACCCATCAGTGCAAATAAAACTATCTGGAACCTCTTCTCCATGGTTGAAGCTGAAATATTGGCTGATAGTTTCCTGTATCTAACGGCAAAAATACATGCTAGAAGCAACGTAATGAAGAGAGCAACGCTGCCTGCAACGATCACTACTCTCTTTGGAAAACGCTTGTGTTGTTTCGTTCTTGGACATTCAGGCAATTGAATCGCCTTGATTCCTCCACATAGCTTGTTATTTCCAGCAATGGAAAATCGGCTAGCATTCTTGAAAGCTCCTTCAGCTGGCACCTTGCCATCGAACTCGTTAAAGGACAAGTTTAGATTAGAAAGGAATGGCAAATCAGCAAGAAACTCCGGGATCTGCCCGGACAAATTATTGCAGGAAACGTCTAGGACTTGAATACCTCTTAGTTTCTTGAAAGCGGCAGGAATAGTGCCTCTGAGGAAATTACGACTCGTGCTGAGAGTCTCTAACATGAGACAAGTCTCTAGAGTACTTGGAATCTCTCCACATATTCTATTTCTTGAAATATCCAATTCGATGAGATTTCTCATGTCAACCACTTGACTTGGCAATCTTCCACTTAATCTATTTGATCCTAAAAGAAGGCCAAGCGTGAGGGAAGAAAGACTGAAGATCTTTTCAGGTATGAACCCGCTAAGGTGATTGTGTGAAATGTCCAAAAGATTTAAGCTTGTGCAATTAGCCAAAGAAACAGGTATGGTTCCCTCGAGAAGATTCACTCCCAAATCTAGTTTAAGTAATCCAGAAATGTTTCCCAAAGAGGATGGGATTTCCCCCGAGATTTTATTCAAGTGAACGTAGAACTCTTTTAACATGACTAGCTTCCCAATAGATTCAGGTAATCTTCCTGTGAGCATGTTGTCAGCCAAATCAAGAATCTGCGAGCTTTTAAGATTTCCAATCTCGGTAGGAATGGTTCCAGTTATGTAGTTGCCCCACATTACAAGGTAATAGAGATCGGTCGAGAGATTTGCTATGGAGTTTGGCAACAAACCTCCGAGGTTATTTTTGTAAAGCCAGATCTCGTTTAGATAGGTGCAGTTGGTTAAGGAGGTGAGAAAAGTCAAGTCATTGTTATTCTTATCACCAATTTGGTTAAAACCAAAATCCAGGATTTGAAGATAACTTAGGCTTCCTAAATTCTTTGGCACTGGCCCTGAAAAGGAATTAGAAGCCAAATCAAGGTATTCAAGTCCCGAGGAATTAACTATGGATGCTGGAACAGGTCCGAGGAACCGGTTTATTCCGAGATACAGAGTTTGGAGATTGGGAAGTGTCAAGCCTAAATCAAGGGGGAGGCGACCACTTAAATTGTTGGAGACCATGGCAACAGTGCTTAAGGATGAGATATTGTAAAGCTCTTTCGGAATCATACCTGACAAATTGTTGAAGGACAAGTCAAGATATACTAACCTGGACAGGCGTTCAAATTCAATAGGTATGCTTCCTTCAAGATTGTTCTCTCTCAGAGAAAGTGAGATGAGACTAGAGAGATTCCCAAATGAACGAGGGAGTGAACCTGTCAAATGATTTTTGAGGAGGCCAAGAATTCTTAGATTAGACAAAGATCCCAGCTCGCTAGGAATTTTCCCTGTAAGGTTGTTTCCCTCCATACCCAAGAATCTCAAATTTGAACAGTGGCTTAGATTTCCTGGAAGTTCATCCTGGAAAGAGTTGTTTGAGAGAGAGAGGTAATGTAGGCGAAACAGTTGTCCGACTTCTTCTGGAATTGTTCCATGGAAGTTGTTCTTACTGAGATCGATTCTCCTGAGGAAGGTAAGGTTCCCTATGTGGGGAGACAAGAACCCTGCCAGTTGCAGTGATGAAAGATTCAGAGCAATCACTCTTTGATGTTTGGAACCGCATGCAACACCGTGCCAAGTACAGAAATGCAGTGAGGCATTCCATGAGCTCAAAGCTCTGAAAGGATCGCTTAAGACGAGATGTTTCATGGCTAGCAAAGCTTCTCGGTCTGTTTCATTTGTGAAGCCAGAGGCCGTGGGGTTCTCCAAGTAGTTGATGGAACAAAGGGCACACAAGATAAAAAGGATCGAGTTTAGTAGCCTTGAAATCATATTTTTTGCTCTGATATGCTCCTATAGATGGATACAAATTTCTGGCAAATTCTATTAGAACTCTCTATTTTATATCCACGGAATTATTTGAATGATGGATAAAAAGAAACAAGAAATATATATTTTAATGTTCATAGAAAACCCTTGTATTTCCGTCCACTTATCCCCCATCCTTTCTCTTGAAAAAGCTAAAAACATATTTTTGATATTGCATAAATCCTAATGAAGAAAGGAGCTATAATAATGGCAGAAAAAACTTTTTAACATATAATTTGAACCACAATAAAAGTCAAATTGAATCCCCCCCGACAAAGTCATTTTTAAGTCTTGGCGTTCAAAATGTTTTCTAGCCGTGATTCTTGGAAAGTGAATAGTCTCTACTCTATACCATTGCTTACCACAGAAACTTACGATTAAGGGCAACTGCATCATGAACTTGACATATTTCAACTTGCTAAGATAATGTTCACTAGTTTTATTTAGCTCTAAAGGAGCATCAGATCCCATGACTTTTCTCTTGCTTGGAAAACAGCAGAACAAAGGACTCCGTTACTTGAAAGACTGATGCCAAACAATTCTCTATCCTTCCATTGTTACCTCTACTGCTACTTGGGCCAGATCTGCACTCCCTTTAAAAGTACGGGAAAAAAAACCAGAGAGAAACTCAGAAACCTCTCTAAGAACCGGAACTTAAGTTTTAGAACAGAGGGATATGAGCAAAAGAGGCTGGGGAAATAATAGAGAGCTACTGCAAGCGTGCATAACATCTCATGTTCAACATTTTTTAAACAAAAAATAATACATAATTAATTCTGGTAATTAGTAATTACCAGATTTAAATCTCATTATTTTGCCTTAACTATCCTAGATTAAGGGTAATAATTATAGTTTTTTGCTTTAAAAACAAGAAGTTTATCATTTGAAAATAAACTATTTAGAAGAAAGAAGAGTGTTCAAACTCTTTATTCGGGTTTGAGAGAAAAAATTCTTTATTGTTCAAAGAATTATCTTTTAATAAACTAAAATCCAGTTTGAAACAGTAAAAATCAAAATCAAACCCAAGCCTAGGCCATAGGCTCCATAACTTAGAACACGCACGAGGCTCGGGGTTTAAGGCTCGTGGCCATGCATATGCTTATGCTTGTGTCAAGCATGCGTTTGTGAATTAAACCCAAACAATATTTTTTAGGTTTATATATGGCTCTTTTAACTTGTCACTTTATAAACTACAAGATATCTAGTATTTGTTTTTGCAGTATGGGATATAGTGTTTTGGGTTTCATAAAAAATACCAACCAAGAGTTTTTTTGAGATTAATTTTTTATTTATTGATAATTTATTTTAATCATGTTAATATTCTATATTAAATAATTTTTGTTGAAAAATAAATTTCAACAAAGCTTTAATTTTAGAAGTGAGTGGATCTCATAATTAATTTAGCCTCAAATGTATCTATTATCCATGTTTTTTAAAATAAATTTTCAAAATCATTCACATTAATGAAAGTTGTCTTACCAAGTATAAAAGACTCAAAGATTCGTAGAGAGTTAATGATTTAGTGAATCACTACATTAGGATAAGTAACTTTTAGTTTTAAACCTTGATGAAATACTGTTGAATTTACTTAACTAAATAGTGAACATGATGTCTTAAGTTATTCAACCTTTTATGTCAACTAAGAAAATAGTTCTCACATGGCTCTCTACCTAGATATTTCCTTTAGTTCTCTTGGTTGTGTTCATTTTAGCCCTGAACAACTCCTAGTTTCATGAGTGCTTAAGAGAATTCAATATTTTTTGTAAATTCTCAAAGAAACGATCACATTTTTCACTCATACAAGTGATATTTTATTAAGAGTATTATGCTATACTTTACTTGATATACCAAGATATAAAAATCATTAAGAGCACAACACACCTTTTATCAAGCTGCAGCTAACTCATTTTCTCATTATAGAAATAAACAAGAAATGATAATTTTTTAGTGCTATTAAAAATGTTATATGACTTAGTTTTTTATTGAAACCTAGATTTCAGAATCTCTAGTTAACTATGTATGGTTAACATCATTACACTCTTTCATCTATAAATACTTTAAGCTCATTCCTCTTAATAAATTATACACAAACTCTCTTGATAAACCTTTAGTTTATGTATTCATAATATTCTCATTTGTTCACATAGTCAATTAAAATTATCTCATTTAAGAGAAAGTGTTTAATTTTATTATGTTTATGACATATATGTCTATACTTGTTATTATATATACTACTTTGTTTTCTTCCAATCATAGACTTACCATTATAATGGACATAAAATATGTAGTGTGCTAGTATGAGTTATAGAAACAATATCACTATTTAAAAGTTTAATGGGGTATGGTCGACGAAGGAGTTGAACATTATCAAAGAATGACAGATTTGAAATTATATGATATGAGGTACCAGAATTAATAATTTATTCATGATTAGGGAAAGAAGCAGAATGGCAAAAGGTAAGATTACTAGTAAAATTGACAGAGTTAGTGTTCAAAGGTGATAAAAGATCCAAAAGTCGATAGCATTGGTCACTGGTGAAAAACAGTAATCTCATAAGAGGTTGAAGGACTAGTGAGATTGTTCACTGCCATTGATAAACCAGATTGACCATTAGATGTTTCACAGTATTGAGACTTGTTTTTGGGATAACCGTGTAACTTATAACAATGGAATTTTCAATGACCATCACAATCATAGTAGTTGCATTTTGGATAACCACATCCTCTTCCCTTATTATTAGAACAATGAGAGAAAGGACGAGGAACTACCATGGTAGCAGATTCAGTTGGAACACTAAAAATATGAAGGAGGTGTTGCTTCTCCTCTCGATATAAAATCGAATAAACTTTAGTAACAAGGGGGTAAAGGATCCATAACCAAAATCTAGCTATAAATTGAAGCATAAAAGTCATGTAACCCCATCAAAAAGTAAAAAACATGCTCAATGTCTTGCATATGAGGTTAATTCTTTTAGGACACCACAAGTGCATTTTGATGTGGGATTAAGCATGGCAAGTTCATCCGAGACCTTTGAGTGTGGTAAAATATGCAAATATGGTCATAAAGCCTTGAATGAGAGTAGCAATGTCACACTTCAATTTGAAAATTCTAGGATTGTTCTTTTGAGAGAAACGATCCTCAAGATCGAGCTATACATCACGGAGACAGTCATTATATATCAAACTAGTAACAATGAATTTATCAATTTAGTTGAGAATCCATGACAAGACTATATCATTATAATATTCCCATAGTTGAATTTTTGTTATGGAGTATGTTGGTTTGGAGAGGGTATCATTAACAAAACTCAATTTGTTTGTCATTCAATGTCATTTTCATGGCTTGTTTTCAAGTAGGATACTTGTCACCATTAAAAAGAATGGAAACTACAATGACACCTGGGTGATCAATGGAATGAAGAAAATATAAAAAATATATATCTGAAATTGATGAAGATGTTAAAGAAATGGCTTCTTGAGATGGGTATTGGAGATGGCTACAAAAAGAAACAAGTAAAAGTATATAGAAAAGTCGGCTTTGATATCATATAAAATAGATTATTTTTGCTCTATGTATTTTTACATTTATGGTTACAATAAGTATATAATACATGAGGAAATGAAACAAGATTGTAAGAATAAAGCCTAAATATATGTTTATATATAGAATGTAGAGATATGGCTCTAATAATTTATTTATAGTATTTTTATTTGTTGTTGGTAATATATAAAACATAATAGTCAGCATTTATATATTTATTAAGACTTATCACATATATTAAATAAAATAGATTTATCATGTTTCGTAATCTACATATCATTCGAATATTCTAATTAAATATTTTATTAATTTCTAAAAATTGTTGAAATGACAGCTTAAATATGCTTAAATAAAAGTTGTTGCAGCATAAAAACATATGAGTTTGGGCTATTTAGAATAGCATAGTGTGCATAATGGTGGAGTGTTAAGACAACCAATAAATGTGTGTATTAGGATGTTGTTTTGACATTTCAAAAGTGTGTGAATATAGATTGTTTTGGCAACCATAAATGTGTGTATTTGAGGATTGTTATGAAACTGTTTATGTGAGTGAATATAGGCTTTTATGACAACTATGTCCTAAATAATGCATGATTATTTCTTAAATGGCATAATATTTATCAAAAATAATGTAATAATATTTGTTGAATATTTGGTCATATTGTATTATACTAATCATGTAATGCATAATCTCTTGCCAATTAATATATTTTTTATTTGTTGAATTTTAATATATTATTTTATATGTTGTGTTCTATTTATGGTATTTTTATCTCTTTTGAGTAAAATTTTATTATGGTGATCATGTGTGTGTGTATTGTCTCTTGACTTATTAAGCAGTTCACATGCATTAAAAAAACATGCAGTTTTTCAACAATTAATTTTTTTTTTATTGATTTATGTTATTTAGTGCTGTTACTTAATGATTTTTTCATATATTTAACACACAGTTTTTTTGACAATTAATATTTTTTTGAATTTAAATTTATTATTTTATATTTTTATGCACTATTTATTTATAATATTTTTATTTGTCAGCATATTATACATTCATTAAGACCTATCACGCATATTAAATAAAATGGATTCATCACGGTCCGTAATCAACATATCATTCCAATATTCTAATTAAATATATTTTTTTAATTTCAACTGAAATTGCTTTTGTTTTATTTCGTACATGCCTTCATAGATGTGGGATCAAATGCTAAGAAATGTAGCACAAATCTTGGGCCAAGCCTAAAATAGCATGACTTTAGCCCAGCTCAAACTCAACTAAGTTTTAGATTTCAAAAATCACATTTATCTTTGCCCAGACGAAAAACATTGAAAATGAGAACATTATTAGGTGAACCTAGTTCATCATCTACCATGTACCAATTAATAAAAAAAAAAATCATTATTTTTTTCTCAATCATCAATTTCATGAATGATATTAAAAAATCTAAATCTTTCCATAGTAAAATATTGCATCAATCACAAAATGATGTAAAAGAATGTAATATTGATATATAAAAATTTTATTGGCTTGATCCAAGATGTGAGGTGGTGAATTAAATTCACCTACTAATTTCTTATATTGAAAATTTCATTGATGAAAGATGTATATCTGCTGATTAGTATCAAAATCTTCCAATCAACTGATATCATTTACCGAATTCTTATTCAAAAGTTAAAAAATAATAATAATAATAATAATAATAATAATCCCATACAAGCAAGGAATCAAACCTCCAACAGGAGAGAAGTCTCCAACAAAGAGGAGACACAAATTAGACAATAATCTAGATATATTAACAAACACATAAAGAAAGTGTTTGTTTGTGTGGCTAGATTGTGCTTTTTAAAAAAATTAAATTATTTTAATTTTAAATTAATAATTTTTATATATTTTAAATTGTTTTGATGTACTAATATTAAAAATAAAAAATATATTATTTTGATATATTTTTAAATAAAAAATATTTTTATTATAATTTCAAATACGATAAAAGAATCCGGTCCAAAACCAATATAGATATGAATTTTTAAAAAATAAAATGAAAGGAAAAAAAAAAAACAGAGAAGGAAAAGAAAGTGAAAGAAGTGGCTAATACCGAGTTAGGATGCTTATTGGCATTCAATGGACATATATAATATGAAAATAAATAAATAAATAATATAGAGATGAGGATGGACACCTATCTAGTTTTTAAATATAATTCAAAGTCAATTTTCAAATTAACAGTGAAGTCACCCAATGATATAACAAATATCTGGAAATCTAAATTAAAAAATTAGTGTTATTGAACGCTTCCCACATATTATGCAATGGAAACCTAATTATCATATTCATATAATAAGATTAAGGTGATATTTGAAAATGTAATAATAATTGTTTTTAACTTGAAAATATATTAAATAATATTTTTTTAAAAAAAATATTTTTAATATCAGCACATTAAAACAATATAAAAACATCAAAAAATTAATTTAAAAAAATAAATAAAAATTAAATTTTTTTAAAAAAATATTTTTAAAACACAAAACAAATATAAGTTGGAATA
Source organism: Populus alba (assembly GCF_005239225.2). NCBI lineage: Eukaryota > Viridiplantae > Streptophyta > Magnoliopsida > Malpighiales > Salicaceae > Populus > Populus alba. The sequence goes on from NC_133295.1 coordinate 4,355,416, forward strand.
GAACATAAACCCGTGTTTGGTAACGTGGTTGAAATTGTGTTCTTTAAAATTTATTTTTTAAAAAAAATATATATATTTTTAATATTTTCAGATTATTTTAATATATTAATTTTAAAATTAATTTTTTAAAAATAAAAATATTATACTCAATGCGCCCAAAAGCTTAAAGTTTCAGTTTTTTTTTTTTTTTTTGTGGGGGGGGGGAATATCCTTGAAATTAACGCATTCATGCAAAACATATTCGATCCTTGAACTATATATATCTCCACGTGTCGGTCGTTATGCGGTCTTCTGACTTCTGTAGAGTGTCTTTAGCTCCCATGCAACTCAAGACAGGATTAATTATGCTGTCTTCTTATGTGCAAGTTAACTAGTTTCTTTTCTTGTAAAGGATTTTTGCTACCTAGAACATATAGGTGGTGACTAAAAACATGTTAACCAGTCAATTTCAGTGATGATTCCAAAGTATCATAGGAATTGTGTATTGGGTTACTGAAAATTATACATGTACGGAAACAAAATTATAAAATAAAATTACTTGGGAATTTTTAGAATTTTATTAGACATATTTAAAGATTTTTTAGAGATTTATTATTTGTAAATATGATTTTTTTAAAAAAAAAATTGAACAATTTTTTAAAGGTTGTATTGTTGCAAACAACAAAACATCCAATTGTTTAGCCTTCAACGATAGTTCACATAAACTACCCATAAGAAATCTTCTAAATCCTTATTTAAGATAAAGGGATTGCTATGCTTAGAGTGTTAGTTATAATTCTGTGTTTTTATAGTTTTTTCGTCTAACATATAATAACTAGAAAATAAGAGGTATTGCTTTTTATTTATAGAAAAATATAAAAAAACCTATAAATTGAGAAAATATTTTTTTTCTATTTGAATAATATTCATATATTAATGCAGGATAATTTCAATTAAGTTCTTATTTGATTTTTCTAGGTTTAGAAATATAATCCTTGTATTAATTATATTATAGTCCTTAATTTCTAAAATATATTTTAATCAAGTCATACTTAATTAAATCATCTCAATTTAATTTCTGACTAATGATTCCTAATATGTTGGCCCTTAAGTTCCTCATTAACTCATACGTGAGATATATATATATATATTTTGTATCTCAGCTTATAAGAACATTTATTTCATTTTATAAAATAAAAAACATAATATATATCAGTGTTTACGACTCTAATGAATGTTTAATATTTAAGAGGTTGTCAACTAAGAATATTTTATGAACAATGTTTTGATGTAATAAGAAATCCATAATTATTATTTTTATCTTATGAACTTTACCTTTATTCTAAATTTATCAATCTAATATTATAAGATAAATTAATTTTTTATTGATAAGTAAATATATATTTATATGAATATAATAATATTACATGTAATCAAACAATTAGCTACCAATCATATTAAACAATAATTTCCCGATACCCATATCCTAGCATTTTGTTATTTGTTGCAATTCGTAAGAATTGTGTAAAGAAACCCAATAGGTACACATCTAAAGTCTAAACCACCGTAGCTATATAACCCTTTACTTTTTTTTTGATCAAATGTAAGTATTGTATAGATCAAAAGTGTTTGCAAGACAAGCTTGCAGTACATGCTGGTGACCAGCAATACAAGGAAAAAGGGAACAAAGTCCCTTTACTTACTTGCATTGGATATTGCCCATCAAATATTCAAGGATGAAAAAAGAGTGCAGGAAACCACAATGAGGTGGCGGTTGATCGCTGGATTATGCATATACCTTCTCTTCTTTTCTTCGTCTCCCATAAACTCTTAATCATGAGCTGTTTTTGTAGTAACTTGTAGCCATATATGCTCGAATTGAAACACTATGAATCAATGGACCGGAAGAAATTGTTATTAATTAATGATTTTGGATTTTTTATTATTATTAAGGTTTCGTAGTATCATCCATTCCTGTTCTTACATAGGTTGTTTGAATTTAACAAACTTCAAGAGGTTTCTTTGTCCATATCATTGAAACGTGGTGTTGTTAAACAACTTTTTTAAAAGGTGACATAAATTGTTAAGCAAGTAGTAACAACATTATCAATTTTTTTAGTATTATTTAAATTTTATTTTTATTAATTTAAATATCTAAATTAACTTGCATCTATCTCGATAGGATAAGCTAAACACTCTTCTGATTTCTGTAGAGTGTTTTTAGCTCCCATGCAACTCAAGACATGATTAATTATGCTGCCTTCTGATGTGCAAGTTAACTAGTTTCTTTTCTTGTACAGCATTTTTGCTACCTAGAACATATAGGTGGTGCCTCGAAGGATGTTAACTAGTCAATTTCAGTGATGATTCAAAAGCATAACAGCAATTGTGTATTGGGTTACTGAAAATTATACATGAGAAAAAAATTATGAAATAAAATTATTTAGAAATTTTTAGAATTTTATTAGATATATTTAAAGATTTATTATTTATAAATCTTTTTTTTTTTACTTCGAATAAATTTTTAAAGGTTATATTGTAATAAACAACAAGATATTTAACTGTCAATATGACGTTTAATTCACATGAACCATCCATAAAAAATCTTCTAAATCTTTATTTAAGATAAAGGGATTGATATGCTTAAAGTGTTAGCTATAATTCAGTGTTAGCTATAATTCCGTGTTTTTATATTTTTCATCTGAATAATATTCATATGTTAATACAAGATAATTTTATAAATTAACTTAATCAAGTTTTTATTTGATTTTTTCTAGGTCTAGAAATATAAATTCTTATATTAATTATAATATAGTCCTCAATTTCTAAAATATATTTTAATCAATTTATACTTAATTAAATCATTTCAATTTAATTTCTGACTAATGGTTTTTAATTTGTGTAACTCATTAAGTTTCTAATATGTTGGCCTCAAATATAAATATAAATTATAATGAAATAAATTAAATAATTTAATTTATTATCAATTAAAGAAATTGATTAATTTATATTCTAAAGATTAAGTGCATCGTCTAGAAATGTGTCATGATGTCCTAAATATGAAAAAAATCATTAGTGGTTTGACTAACCTTTCAGTGATCGATTTTTCAATGTAATTAATATTCTTTCATCAATAATATTTCGATTTAACATTAAGGTATGAAATATATTTTTATGTTAAATCATGTTTGTTCTCTACATAATAGCCATTGATCGTTTGAATAAGATTTAAAACTTTTTTCAAATCTCATACTACCTTAACTAAGAATTTCTCAATCATATTTGAAAACAAATGTAATATTTTTTTCTAATTCACCTAGAGTGATAAATCCTCTCTTAATTACTCAAGTGTCTTCATATAGTTCATACTAAACTCAATCGTTGCCCCTTCATTACCTCGATTAATATAACATGTAACATGATTAAAGTATAATATTTTCTATATAAGATCACTTAGTAATCTCAAGTTTAAGAATTACTTACATAGCCGTCACATGAGCCTTTCTATAAATATAAAGTGATCTTTCCATATATAATTCTCATAAAGGTCAATTCAGTGTACATGTTTTATGACAAGAATCTACATATTAGTTTTATGTATTATTTATATCTTAACTTATGAGAACAATTGTTTCCTTTCATAAAATAAAGAACATAATATGTATTAGTCTTTACGACTCTTATGAATGTTGAATATTTAAGAGATTGTCAATTAAAAACATTTTAGAAATAATATTTTGATGCGATAAAAATTCCATAATTATAACAATTTTATATTTTTATTTGGTAAATTATTTTTGTCTCATGAACTTTATCTTTATTCTAAATTTATTAATCTAATATTATAAGATAAATTAATTATTTACTGATAATAAATATATATTTATATAAATATAATAATATTACATGTAATCAAACAATTAGCTACCAAACATATTAAACAATAATTTCCCGATACCCATGTCCTAGCATTTTGTTACTTGTTGCAATTCGCAAAGAATTGTGTAAAGAAACCCAACACGTACACATCTAAAGTCTAAACCACCGTAGCTATATGACCCTTTACTTTCTTGCATTGGATTTTGCCCATCAAATATTCAAGGATGAAAAAAGAGTGCAGGAAACCACAATGAGGTGGCGGTTGATCACTGGATTATGCATATACCTTCTCTTCTTTCTCTTCTCTGTCTCCCATTAATTCTTAATCATGAGCTGTTTTTGTAGTAACTTGTAGCCATATATGCTCGAATTGAAACAATATGAATCAATGGACCGAAAGAAATTGTTATTAATTAATGATTTTGGATTTTTATTATTATCAAGGTTTCGTAGTATCATTCATTCATGTTCTTACATAGGTTGTTTGAATTTAACAAACTTCAAGAGGTTTCTTTGTCCATATCATTAAAACGTGGTGTTGTTAAACACTTTTTTAAGAGGTGACATAGATTGTTAAGCAAGTAGTAACACCATTATTAATTTCTTTAGCGTTATTCAAATTTTATTTTTATTAATGTGGATGTCTAAATCAGCTTATGTCTATCTTGATTAATCTCATGAATCCTGAAATTAATGACATGTAAGTCTCTAGTGGCCCTAAAATTTATGACTCAAATTGGTGACCTCTAAGGAGCAGATCTAGAATCTGAATAGTTGAGCTGCACCCTCTTCAATTGTTATTTAATTTTTTTAAAAGAAAAAGGTACGTGCTTTGCTTGAAATTAATAACAAAGTAGAAGCTGAATCACTAGTATAAGAGGAGAACTTGTAAAATGAATAAAAGTTATTATGTTTAAAATATAAGAGGAAGAGAGAAATTAAAAAGAAAAAAATATATATTTTCAATAAAAACAAAAATATTCTTATTATTTTTTATAAGACTGAACATTCTTTTTCATCATCTATTAATATCTGTCTTCAAAATAAACTCATAAAATAACTACTTTCAATTACTCATTGAACATTATAAATCTTTTTATAAATGATATATTTTGAATTCTAAATTTTAAAATGTATAAATCTCGCAATCCAAACATGTAGATAGCAGATTTTGGACGTAGTAGTGACCATTTACTTTGAAAAAACCCGTAAATTTAAACTTCATGGATATGAAATTCCTACTATACTATAAAGTCATTTCTTGTGATTAATGAAGAGATTTATGAGGGCCCGTGTTTATGGTTCAGTAATTATCGCTTCACCACAAGCTAAAGCAAGTGCTTTATTTATGGCTGCAGCATCTTATAATTTTTTGATCTTTTGAGTTACATGCGCCATACATTTCACCAAAAACTCCAAAAGTATTGACAAATCTTTCAAAACAATCAAGGGTGAGGAATTTAAGTTATAAAAGAAATCTAGCCTAATGATTACATAACCTTTTCTTCTTAATCTTTTGAAGCATGGCTGACATTAACGGAAATATTCAGGTACTGTTTGATATTGCATTCTTTCTGTTTTTTTTTTTTTTAATTAATGTGGATATTTCGCCAGTTTACGCGTAGCTCGATTACTTCCATGGGTCCTGAAGTTAACGACCATATAAGTCTCCAGTAATCGTAATACTAGCAACTATAAGACTCGAACCTGAGACTACAGAGGGAGCAAACTTCTTAGTTTTAAATTCTTATCATTAGGCCATCAACTAGATAGTTTTGATATTGTAGTGTAATTGTGTTTTTTAAAAGAAAAATTAATTTTTTTAATTTGGAATTATTTTTTGGGTATTTTAAGATTGTTTTGAATACTGATATTAAAAATAATTTTAAAAATAAAAATAAAATAATATTATTTTGATTATAAGATTGCAGGAAAGGATCATGACAAATAGAGTAAAAAAACACATATTGTAATTGAATTTTCAATAAATAAATACTGAAAATTCCCATACTAAATACTTATATCTCGTAATTAATAAGGACATCCTGTGATTAAAATAATTATAAGAAAAACCCAGTACAAATAAAACAGAGTATAGTATATTTCCCAATCGGTATATGGGATTGAAGTACAAAATAAGGTTCAGAGGGCAAAGATGATGATGCACGATTTTGGTGATGCAAAAGGGAAAAATTATGAAGCATTTTGGTGGATAAAATGTCATAATCTAAGCCCCCCTGTCATTTTGTCCTTGGCTTGTACATTATGATATTATTGTTTCAATTTGTTGCAAAAGGAGGCATTCCATCAATTGTTTTTAAAAATATTTTTTTCATTAATTAATTATTTTTTTAATTATTTAATTTTTTATGGATTTTTAATTGTTTTATGTGTTAATACTAAAAATAAAAAAAATAAAATATTATTTTAATATATTTATAAAAAAAAAACATTTAAAAACCGTTATAAAACTACCATACTTAGTTACTTACTCGCAATGTATACTGCAACATGAGAGTGAGGGCTGAGAGTGTGATAGGACTTGTCTTTAAATTAATTCATGCGTCCCCACCCACGGTTTGGCCACCTACTATGGCTATTATGCCTGTGTTTGTTTTTTTAATGTATTTTAAATAAATATTAAATTAATAATTTTTTTAGTATTTTATTATTAAAGTAACTCCATCAAAAACAAGTTGAATAAAACCAGCTTGATAATTAAACAACTCAATATTGAATGATAAAAAAAAATTTAAAAATAATAAAAAACCTGAATCAAACTGAATTAACCTAACCGGAGCCCACTTGGGTAAGCATGCAAAATTTGCTACTCAATCATGATACTGTAGTAACCTTTTTTAAAACAAATTAAAAAAAATTATAAAACTCAATTATCAAACAACTTAATATTGAAAGCCAGAACTAGAAAAAATTAATTGATTTTTTAAAAAAAAGCAACAAAAAAATTTAAGTCAACTTAGGTTAGCCTACTAACTCTGCGACCAATGACATAAATTTGGATTAACCATATAAAAAGAAAGGTGAAAAAAAAAAAACACAAAGACTAATTCACGATAAATCAAATGTTGAAGGATCAATTTGAAAAAAGAACTTAATGTAAATTTACAACCCGGTCATAATACTGAGATAACCCCATCGAAATAAAATTGAATCAAACTATTAATCATAATCAAGTAACTCAATGTTGAAGGATGAAACTGATAAAAATAATTAAAAAAAATGAAAAAAAAATATATGAGTCAAACTGGGTTAACTCTCTAACCCCACTACAATGAGCATACGATTGAGTTAACTCCATAGAAAGAAAAGTGAAAAAACAACAACCATTAATACTAATTTTCCAATAAATTAAATGTTGAAGGATGAGTTTGAGAAAAAACATAAATTTTAAAGAGAACTTAAAAAAAATCAAAATCAACCTATATTAATTTTCAAAACTCGTAACTCTAGTCATGAGCATGAGACTAACTCTATAAAAAACAAATCCTAACAAAAAACAAAACAAAATTCTCAATCAACAAAATATCAAGAAATGAAATTAAAAATAAAATGTAATAACAAAGGATAAAAAATAAAAAATAAAATAGCAATAAAAAGAATAATGACCAAATTTAACATAAAAAAATGAAATAAAATGTTGAAGAATGAAATTAAATAAAAAAATTAGAAGCTTTGCTAGAGTTAACTCGAGTCGTTATGTTTTTTTTAAACTCTAACTTTTATTTTTTTTATCTTTTGATATAGGTCGATTAAAAATTAAATTTTATAATTTATTTTGATTTAATTTTTATATAATTATTTCATCCTTGAAAAATCTCATTTGATGAAGAAGTGCTGAAAATCAAATATTATGACGCTACTGGAGTTTTAGCTATCTTAATGAATCCGTATTTCATAATTTTAAGCTAAAAAAATGCAGCAATTTTTCACAAATAATTGAAAGAAAAATAAAAATTATATTTATTTTATATTAAATGAGAGAAAGCAATTTAATCTTGTTATACCATGTAATTGGCTGGGAAATTTTTTTTTCTTTATGTTTTTTTATTTTTATTTTGCAGCATTACTCACAAATTTATTATTATTATTTTTTTTTTTTGGTAACCTCGGGGTGTCCGGGCCAAGCTTGCGCACACCACAACTAATCCTCGGACTCACTAAACATCCTGCAAGCCCAGTGAGCATGTAAGACACTGTGGGGGTGACAGACATACACAAGTGGGGCTTGAACCCTGGTGTGGAGGAAAGGAACAAGTCCCTTCAATCACTAGGTCACAACCCCATGTATAATTTATTATTATCTTTGTTCTCATTGGACAAAGCCAGTGCTTGTCCACACGGGCATGCATCCATTCACCCACAAATAGAAGACAAAACCTTCTTCTCTCATCTATAACGTACCGAAAATGGCTTCATTTGTAGCCGTTCCCTTTGCATGTAACCTCTACTTCTTCTCCAGCACTTGACAACTTATGTTCCCTGTATAATTCCAAACTCAATAATATTATTAATTTAGTGAAAAGTGAGAAAAAGCGGGACCAAAAAACAATTTTAGCCACGATTTGGAGTTCCGCAATGCGGTGAAAATACTGTTTATTTAAAATTTAATTTTTTTTTATTTAAAATTAATATTTTAATATTTTTGAATCGTGTTAATGTTTTAATATCAAAAATAATTTTTTTTAAAAATAATAAAATGTTATTTTATTATATTTTCGAGCATAAATCATTTTTAAAACGTAATTTCTACCATACTAAAACTGTGTTTGTTTTCTACTAGCTTTCACGTTAGAGGTGAAACAAACGCAGCAGCATGTTTGGTATAACATTAAACTGAGTTTTATGTTGTGGGACTCATTAAAATATTGAGTTTAAAACACAGGTTTTGTACAATAGTTTTTTATATGTTTTTTTAACTGGGTTTCGTAAATATTCCTTACTAGTCTCCTATTTACTGTTTGTAAAAAAAATCAAAATATTTTATATTTTTTTTTTGCTATACATAAACTTCAACCTCAGTTTTTACCAAACACATATCTAAATCTAACTAACTACAACTAAAAATACTTCTTCTAAACTTTTTTTTTTTTAATTACAACCATAAAAACTACCTAAAAAACAAACATAACCTCTACGTAAGCTTTGATTATCCATCTAAAAGACACATTGACGATACTCTATAATTCTTAGGGATAGTAATAAACTTGCAACATTGAGAAGTGTAACTCAACTGGTCAGGTTTTAAATTTGTTTTCTAAGATCATCAGTTCAAGTCTCATAAATCTTAGAGGTTCTGGAGATTTATATGATCATTAATTTCAGGACCTGTGAAATTAGTCGAGATTCACACAAGTTGACATGGACATCAACATTAATAATAAAAATAATAATAATGGAAAAAACTTGCTCCTGCATCATAATATGGCAAAGGTGATCATTATTGCCCATCTCACGGGAAACATTATCATTTTTTAGTCCCTTTCCATTGAGGTTAAGCTACTTGAGTAGTCTTTTTCTCCTTGGTAAGTTGAGTTTCTATTAAAGCATTAATTAAATAAAAATTACACTTATTTATTTCAATAATAAAAAGTATTAGTCAAAATTAAATCTCTTTTTGACAATATAAAAACAGCAGTGTTGGTTGGTGAATATTTACCAACCTTTTTTTTGGTCGTAAAAATCTACCAACACTAATCAATCTTGTTGTTGGTACTGATAATTTTTTTAAGTTAATAAAAAGAAAGGAGCGTTGCAATAAAAAAGCAAAATAGAGTGATTTTTTAAGGTGATTTTGAAATAATAATTTTAACAATATTGTAAATACAATAAAGCAATATAGTTTATTTATTTATTTATTTCATGCCTTTTTAAGGGTTTGTTGTGCTACAAAACATGTTTTTTTTTTTTTAAAAAAAAAAATTTCTGGTTGTTTAATGTCAATTATCTATTTGGGAAAAAAATACATAACAAAAGGAAAAAGAGTAAAGCTACCAATATCTTACTAAAGAGAAAATTAAGACCACACGGGATCCATTTCTTGTATTATAATTTATTTTTTAATTTCATAAAAAATATTTTTTGTCTAGATCTTGACTCTATTTTTTGGGTAAAATTTCCCTTTTATATGTCTTTAGGGGTGCTATAGTGGCATCATAGTTTTTTTTTTTTTTATTATTGTTTAATGTTAGATGAAGATGCCATGCATTTCTTAATTTCACACGAAAAAAAAAAATCATTCAGTTTTATTTGAAGAGTATATATATATATAACACCTTGGTTTATTTTTTTTTTTAAATATTAAAGTAGTTTTCAAAAAGGAAAATAGGCTATATAACGTTACGAGGATGGAAATAACAATCATATTTTAATAAAATCCAGAGCCAGACAATGTAATTTATCCTTTGAAAATATTCAAAGATGAGATTTCCTTAGAATTATGTGTTGGTATAATAAGGCAATAAGAGGGATATTATGAACCTAAAAAATACAGAATTATTTTCATTCATGAATTTATTTACTTGTGTATCTTAATAAAAAAGAAAAAAAAAATATTAAATGGTTTTCAAGCCTATTTATTTTTATGTTTTAAAAATATTTTTAAAAAAATTAAATTTTTTTTATTTTTTATCAATTTTAAATTAATATTTTTTAGTTTTTTAAAATTATTTTAATGTGTTGAAATTAAAAATAATTTTTTAAAAATATAAAAACATTATTAACCTATAATTTAATATAAAAATATTATTTAAAAAATAACTATTATCAAACTATCTAATAACCTCGTCATATCTGTGTTTTTAACATCGATTGAGACACGACATCGTGTCAGTAAGCTGATACTGTCTGATCTGAATGGATATTTTATCGTCCACTTTTTCAGAAGTTGCAATGAGGACAAACTCGATGGTGATTAAGCCATAAGCGTGTCCTTTTGCGTTAAACTAATTAAAGCAATTAACCATTAAAATTACGTTGTCTTTTGAATTATTAATTATCACCATAAAGTAGATTACACAGGCTCACTCTTTTATTATTATTATTATTATTATTATAATAAAATGTATTTTTAACCAAAAGCGGTTTTAAGGATGGATGTATTTAAAAAATTAATAAATCTCTTAAAATTTAAAAATGAAAAATTAAGAAATGAAAATATCTTTTTAATCACCCTTGAACATTCCAATTTTTGTGATTTCTTATGCACAATTGATCAATTTTTCTAGGCTTGTACTGCAACAATTTTTGTTTTTGATATTTTAAAGGATAATCAAGTATTTTCATTATAAAATAAAACTACTTTAATCTCTAAATAAATATACTAATTGAGAAAGAATAAATTTGTCAAAATTAAAAATTTTCAAAAATAGAGAGTGAAACATTTATTTAAGTACAAGTATATAATAGGCATTTTGATTGTAAAAAACCCAAAACTTTAATTAGTTAGTTACTCTTTAAAACCATCATCAATGCTGATTTTTATTAACAAAATAATTTTATTAATTTTATTCTTTAAAAGTGATTGCTTTTATTTAATTTCTTTGGTTAATAATTGTTTTAGATAGAAAATTAAATATAATTTATAGCTTTTTTAGATTTATTAACATAACATGATATAATAATTAATAGTTCAGTTATAACTTACAAGATCCCATTAGTTACAAACTTTGCTTTCTTGTAAAAGAAAATGCTATTATTATAACATGTTTTTTAAAGTATTTTTTTATTTAAAAAATTTTAAATTGATGTTTTTATATAATTTTAAAGTGTTGATATAAAAATAAAATTTTTAAAAAAAATTATACACCATTTTAAAAAAAAAACAACATAAAAAATACAAAATAAAGTTAGAAAAAAAAGGAAAAGAAGAAGAAAAAAAAAACATAGTTGACTAGCCCCAACGCCTATCCAGCAACAGCCACCACTGCACTTCACTTCACCCCCTTCAATGCTCTCACATGCCAGTTACATAAAACAGCTAGGGTTACCCTTTTCAACTCTTTGTCCCTTTTCTCTCACTCTATTTTCTAACACTAACACCAACCCCATCTCTCTCTTCCTCCCCAAACAATGTCTGTCTATCATCTACCACCCAAAACCCTGAAAAAAACCTTAAACAAAACCTACACTATCACAACCACAATCCCACACATTTCCCATTCCCTTCCTTAAAATCTAAACTTTCTCACTCCCCCATCTCACATTCCCTTCGAAAATCCAATCTTTTCCTTCCAAAATTCCAAACTTTCTGAAAATGGAGACCAAATGTCTCCTCCCTTTTCACCTCTTTCTGTTACTACTCTCTCTACCTCTTTCAAAACCAGATCTCTCTGCCGACCATTCAGCCCTCCTCACTCTCCGTTCCGCTGTGCTCGGCCGAACCCTTCTCTGGAACACCTCACTGCCGACCCCTTGTTCGTGGACTGGTGTCTTATGTGAGCAAAACCGTGTCACAGTGCTACGGCTTCCTGGTTTTGCACTCACAGGAGAAATCCCACTTGGAATCTTCTCAAACTTGACAGAATTGCGCACTTTGAGTCTTAGACTTAATGCACTCTCTGGAAAGCTTCCTCAAGATCTTGCTAACTGTAAAAGTTTGAGAAATCTTTATTTACAAGGGAATCTTTTTTCTGGAGAGATACCTGATTTCTTGTTTGGTTTGAAAGATCTTGTGAGGTTGAACCTTGGTGAGAATAATTTTACTGGCCAGATTTCAACCGGGTTTGGTAATTTTATCAGGTTAAGGACTTTGTTTTTAGAGGACAATTCGTTATCTGGGTCATTGCCAGATTTGAAACTGGAAAAGTTAGAGCAGTTTAATGTGAGTAATAATTTGCTAAATGGGTCTATACCTGATAGATTTAAGGGTTTTGGGATTAGTTCTTTTGGGGGTACTTCTTTATGTGGGAAGCCTCTCCCTGGTTGTGATGGTGTTCCTAGGAGTATTGTGGTGCCTAGTAGGCCAAATGGGGGTGGGGAAGGTAAGAGGAAGAAGTTGTCTGGCGGTGCAATTGCAGGGATTGTCATTGGATCTATAACGGGGTTATTGTTGATTTTAATGATTTTGATGTTTTTGTGTAGAAAGAAGAGTAGTAGTAACTCAAGATCGATTGACATTGCGTCGGTTAAGCAACAAGAGATGGAGATTCAAGGGGGGAAGCCAATCGTGGAGGCGGAAAATGGTGGTGGGTATGGAGATGGGTATTCTGTGGCTGCCGCTGCGGCGGCTGCAATGGTGGGTAATGGTAAAGGTGGGGATTTGAATAGTGGTGATGGTAAAAAGTTGGTGTTTTTCGGCAAGGCTTCAAGGGTGTTTGATTTGGAGGATTTGTTAAGAGCTTCGGCAGAGGTTTTGGGAAAAGGTACATTTGGGACAGCCTATAAGGCGGTTTTGGAGATGGGGACTGTGGTAGCTGTAAAGAGGTTGAAGGATGTGACAATTTCCGAGAGAGAATTTAGGGAGAAGATTGAGACTGTGGGTGCTATGGATCATGAGAATTTGGTCCCATTGAGAGCTTACTATTATAGTAGAGATGAGAAGCTTCTTGTTTATGATTACATGTCAATGGGAAGCTTGTCTGCACTTCTGCATGGTGAGCATTTCTCAATTTTTGGATTTGACATGTTCTCTTTGGTTTGTTCATATATTTTCCCCTCTTTTGGATTTGCATATTGATGAATGATTGCTGAGATTTCTCCTGTGTGTCACCTTTGGAGATAATTACTATAATTTTTTATTTTTTTTTGTAGAATTATGTCTTATCTTTTTGTGTCTATCTGGTTGTGATTGTGATCTCTTACAACTGAATCCATCTGCCAAGTTAATGATGAACTGAGTCAAATTAGCAAATACTATGCTTTCTTTCTGATTGTCCGAATGGTTTGTTTTTACATGCTTGCATTGTTTTGCATCGGCAAGGAGTTTTTCCCCGCGGCTGTGCTTAAATTTGCTTGTTTTCTGCACATCCAAGTAGGTAGTGTTAAATAAGTAGAGAAGTCAACATATTTTGTCATTTCTTGTTTGAAATTTTCTTCAACTCAATAATAGACGAACTCAATTATCATCTTCAGAAGGAGTTATCTAGTCATACGTTCCCTTTGATCTAGTTTGGCAGGACACTTGAGTTGCCATATATTCAAACAATAATCTTTTGGTGTGTAGCCACTGATCTTCAATTTTTTCACAGGGAACAAGGGAGCTGGTAGGACTCCATTGAACTGGGAAATCAGGTCTGGCATTGCCCTTGGAGCTGCTCGTGGCATTGAATACCTTCACTCTCAAGGTCCCAACGTTTCTCATGGAAACATCAAGTCATCCAATATCCTTCTCACTCAATCATATGATGCCCGAGTATCTGATTTTGGCCTTGCCCGCCTTGTTGGTCCTCCCTCCACTCCTAACCGAGTTGCTGGATACCGAGCACCAGAAGTAACTGACCCTGGCAAGGTTTCCCAAAAGGCTGATGTCTATAGCTTTGGTGTATTGCTGTTGGAGCTGCTGACTGGGAAGGCCCCCACCCATGCCCTTTTGAACGAGGATGGTGTAGACCTTCCCAGATGGGTTCAGTCTATAGTCCGAGAGGAATGGACTTCAGAGGTGTTCGATCTTGAGCTCCTCAGATACCAAAATGTCGAGGAAGAGATGGTTCAGCTCTTGCAGCTTGGAATAGATTGTGCCGCCCAGTACCCCGACAACCGTCCTTCAATGTCTGAAGTAACAAGGAGGATCGACGAACTATGTCGGTCTAGTCTGCGGGAGGACTCACAGCCTGAACCAAGCAATGGTGCAGACGATATGTCCTCTTGATTAGCTGGCCACATCACTCCATGTATTGCAGAGGGATTTTCGTTGCTTTGTTTGTGCCCATAATTTAAATGTTTATTCTGGTGTTTGATGATGTGTTTGATCCGTTCTCATCTTTAATTAGGAGCCAACTGATATGTTTTATTTTTTTTTTGTTTTTCTTTTGCCTCCTCATCCCCACTGTACTAATTTCCCCTTTTTTTTTCATGAAAAATGAGGGGTGGATGTCTGTTCTATCTCTCCTTGTTGGGTGGATGGTGGAGGTTGTAATTATTATTCTTGCTTTTGCTTTTACTTTTTCTTTTGCTTTCGATGCAGCCTTTCATGTGTTTTGGTGACTTTGAAAGGTTTTATAATGTTTCTTCAGGCGACTCTCAAACCGCCTGTCGATCGATAAAGCTCACTTTTTTATGCTCCACCAACTCATTAGTGCTTTAGATTGTAGCCTCTTCGCCAAAGCCCTACTACGCTACAGACTTAGGGAGTTGTTAAAACATATCACACAGTTATAGGTTTTGCGTGTGTTAGTGTAAAATTTTGTTTTGTTTTTTTTTTTTTTAAATTAATATATTTTTAATAAATTTTTTAAAATAAAAAATATTATTTAATGTATTTTTTTAAAAAAATTATAATAAATAATATGCTCTTGATTTATTTAAAAGTATTTTATCCGATTGAGAATTAATTTTTTTTAATTTGTTTTAATTTTTGTTCTATAAAGTTATCTGATTTCTTGATGTAGATTATAAGTTTATGATTTCTTGATTTAGATTATAAGTTTATTAAGTTAATTCGGTTAGTTGACTTGAGTTATTGTTATTAAAAAAAAAATATCCTTTAATTTTAGGTTAATTGATAATTAGATTTTATAATTTGTTTTGATTTATTTTCTGTTAGGGTTATCATAGTCTTAAGTTAAAGTTGTAAATTTAACAAATTAACTCGAATTGATATGATATGTTATTTGTTTTTTTAGTTCTTTTTAATCAAATTATATTTTTATCGATCGTTCATATTATTTTTGGATTTATCAAGTTAAATTTATATTATTTTTTTCATTAAAAATATATTAGCAATACCTAAATATAATTTTTAATGTTCAAAATAAAATCAATGATCTAGTTACATCTAAATGGATGGTCATCTGTAAAAAGTAGTGGTCTCTATAATGAGATGGGATATAGTTGAACTTTATATGCATCCAAAGCCTCGAGAATTTGAAATTTCTTTGAAAATGAGTAGTGAGAAAAAAAACATAAAAATAATAATTATTAAAAAGAAGAAGAAGAAGAAGAAGGTGGGAGCGGGTAGACCTTCCATTTTCTAAAATGGGATCTGTTTGTCTCGTTGCCTTGTGCTGTCCTATTCTTCTTCGTCTTCATCAGAAGTTGCCCTAGAATAAGATGAACACACAAATCTTTTTCATCACATAATACAAAATTTGAACGCTCAACCAAGCAGGATGAGCCCAACATTCACTTGTCTTTGTCACTTAGTGTTAAGGCCAAATTAAAATATCTCCACTAATTGAAGGAATTGACTTGTGATGACAAAGGTTTTTCATTTTTTTTTAATTGTGGGTGTTCGGGTCAGTTTATGTGTACCTTGATTAATTTCACGGATCCTAAAATTAACGACCATGTAAGCTTCTAGTGATCATCATATAAGCAATCATATGACTCGAACCTGAAACCACAAAGAAAGTAAATTTCTTAGTCACATGTTTTTATTGTTGGGCCATCTCTTAGATGGTTATGTTTTTTATTTTTTGATTTTATTAGTCTCATTTTTAAGATTGAATTTTATTTTATTTATTAACGTAAATAATCATTTAGCTTGATATATCTTAACTAAATTTTATTTTTTGAATAAGCTGGAGGGATGTGAGGCTTACTATTTGAAATTCTTATAGGAGAAAATTATATGGTAAAAAGAACTTCAAAAATAACATCACCATCATGGAAAAAGTCTGTCCTCCCTTACCCAAGTTTTATTGGACCTTCTGTTTAAAAAAATAGCAAAGCCAACTAGCAAGTAAATAGAATATAAACTCAATAAGTGAGTCGTTTGTATCATTTGTTGTTTCTATTTTTGTTTTCAAATTTTTTTTTTTTTTTAAAAAAAAACCATCCATTATCATAGTTTTTAAGAGCATATTTTTTTCTTTTAAAAAATTTTCCGCAAGCGAACATCAATTTTTTTCTTTGGTTAACAAAAAAAAAGAAAATGATGTTTAAATACCTTTTAAAATCAAACAATTACAAAATCAAATCATAAAAAAAATAAAAAAAAAACTCAGAATCAGAAATACCTCTTTTCTATTGCAATGGGATTCATGATGTTCCAGCTAAAATTAAAAGCAATGATCCTTTTTTTTTTCATTATAGTCTTTATTTTTTATTGTTATTTATTTATTTAAATCCTTTTTTATTTTTAATTTCAACCATTATTATTTTTGATGAGAACTAATAAATATCACGAAAAAATTTATTAGAAGTGCCGACCAGACCAATTACAAAGTCAAGTGCCAAAAAAAAATTAAAAAAGCTTTCAATAGGTTAATTTAAGATATCTTGTCTAAGTCCAACTTCAAGAATTTAACAAGGGGGTGATCAAGCTTTGATTAATGTGATTTATGCAAAGGTTGGATAAGGGGTGGTGATTATGAGTTTAATTTATCTTAATATATAAATTTTACATTAATATTATAACTTTTGACTCAATTATTGAATTAGATTAAAAGTTTATTAGAAGATTTTAAAGATGTTGTTTTTTATAGAGTTAGAATTTCATTGTAATTGGAGTTTGAAAAGACCTTGCGATAAAAAATAATAAGATACTATGTAAAAACTGTATTAATTTTTTAATTGGTTCAAAATTATCCTTCATTTTAATTTATAAATTTTACTGCAAAGCAATTTCCTCATTCTACAGGACATTAGAGGCGATAGAATTGGAGTTTATTTTGGAGAGGAACCTAATTTAACAAGGATTCGTAGTTGACAATCAATTCCTTATTTGTTTAAGGAAACATAATGCACTTTTTATCAATTCATGTTTTAATACACGATACTCTCGTATTCAAATTCTTAACCATTAGACGAAAAAAAAGAAGAAGAAGAAAACCTATAATTTGTTTCATTTAATTGAAGTGTGTTGATTGAGAATATGGTTACCGTTATTTTTTAAAAAATTTATTTTTAAAATTAATATATTAAATAATTTAAAAATATTAAAAATATATTATTTAAAAAAAATAATTTTAAAACACAGTATCACTGGAATTTTCACGCCTCACCACACATTCCAAGGTCACAAGCGGATACAAAGCATTGACAATTAAGAAAAATCTAAAGTTAGATGTGTGTTCTTGTCAGCATTGAATACCCTCACCACTGTAATGTCTGATATTTCTTTCTTGCCAGGTACCCTATCATGTCAGTATCAGTAATCAAAGAAAAAACAAAAAAACTTGGGGTTTATTGTTCCATTGTACACATAACTCAGTTTATTATGGATTAAAACTCTAAAATTATCATTTTACTTTTATAAAGAAAAAATCTTTTAAACTTAGATTTATGGGAACACAGTGCAAATGATTATCAGAGATGAGGCTCGTGTTTTGGAAATATCAATAAACATGTAAAAAATTACCCACTTTTCTCAGATGCACAAATATAAGGTGGAATATACCACCATTCGTCTTTAAATAGAAGCTAAAAATTAAGCGTAAAAAAGTGGACCAAATGAGGAGCTGATCATTGGGGTCAAACAAATATTTTGTTTAAAATGTAAACAAGAATTGTCTAGATCACTCCCAAGAAGTCCACCTTGAAAGATGTTGATTCAAATCCTTACATATTCCAGGTTTCAAAATAAAAGGTGTGGTAACCTCCTAATATGAACCATAATCAATTTTACGAGTTAAGAATAATCTAAAAAAGAAATAAAAATATTATTTGATTTTAAAAAAAAATCTCACATAGCATCTTTTTTTTATAAAAGCTATGATTCTATTGGCGCGCTGGTTTCTGCTTATAATCAATGTATGATTCTAATAATAAACTTTACTAGATTTAATATTTTTTTAAAAAATCTATTTTCTCTTAATTGTATGAGTTAAACAAAAATACTTAAAATGGCTATGAGAAGATTTTTATTTAAAATCACAATAACTTTAATAAAAAAGTCTTATTGTAATAGGCTCTGTCCCTTACTTCTAGTCAAAGTGAGAGTGGTTGAGCGGAGACCAGCCTTTCTCCCTTCAAGCCGGTTAACAAAGGTCCAGGGAAGGAGAATGTCTCGGGCATCTTGCTATGAAGAAAGGGCAAAACGGGTAGAAAAGAAAGTAACACAGGGTTTATTTTATTTCAGTGCGATTACTGGCTTCGGAATCTAAATAATAAACTGGATGAAAGTTCTTTTCCGCTATTCAAATTATAACTTATTTAATCATTTTATTTTTCAAAAAATTATTTTTTATACACGTTTAAGTTAACAAAATAAATAAAAAATCTAAACACACTTGAAAAATTAATCAGTAATTACATAACGAAATATTTTTAAAAAAAACTGTAATAACCTTATAAAAAATAAAATCAAATAAATTATAAATATTAATTAAAAATCTAAATTTAAAAAAAAAAGATAAATAAAAAAAAGAGGGTGATTCACTGTTTATATGAACAGATGAAGCAGTGCCAGATCTTTAGTGTTTTTAGGTTACATAAAATTATTAGATAATAAAACTAAATCACTTGTAAAATTAAGCGGTAATACATACAAGTTGTATAGGTTGTGATAACCTCATACAAATACCAAATAAATTGTAAAAAATAAATTTAAAATCTATTTTTATTTTTTATTTAATTACACAATAATAAAACTAGATACGTCAAAAAATTAAAGTAGCAATCACATACCAAAAATATTTTCTTTAAAGTATAATAACCTCATAAAAATAAAATCAAAATAAATTATAAATATCAATTTAAAATCTACAAAACTATCAAAAGGATACGATTAAGGAAAACAAGCTTTCAAAAAAAAAACAAAAAAATAAAATCAAGTGATAAAAAAAAGGGTGCTTCACTGTTTTATATAAATAGTGAAGCACCATTAGCACTGTCCAGATCTTTAGTGTTTTTTGGGTAACAGAAAATAATTAAATCACTTGTACAATTAAGCAGTAATTACATAAAGTTTTTTTTTTGTTACAGTGCAAGTTGTTTTTTTTTCCAAGTAGTGATAATCTCATAACAAACACTAAATAAATTGTAAAAATCATTTAAATCTAACCAAATTTCAAGTATATATAACTTGAGAAAAAAACCTTAGAAAAAACCCAAAAAAACAAATCAAGTGTAAAAGAGGACGGGAGGTGCTTCAACTGTTCATATGAACAGTGGAAGCACCAATACCAAATCTTTTAGTAGTTTTTACTTTTTAGATGTAACACCATCTTGCAGCATTTAGAATACTGGCCACAGAACCTCTAATATTTTATTTTTCTCCCTTCATTTATTTGAAGTAAATAAATAAAGACCGCACCGTGCATGAAAGATGCAGTAACAGGACAGGCAAAGAGTAGCAAGAGTTTTCATTATAAATGGATTTGTGAAAACCAGAGGCAAATCAAGGGAAAAGGAAAGGGGAGCAAAGCAGCACATACGAGAACAGGTAGCACAACAAAAAGGAATCTGACTGCTAACAGTAGTAAATACTAACATGACCAAGTGTATATTTAATATTATAATTGTTTTTGCAATTGTAATTTTAAGAAACACTTTTAATAGCAGTGTTTTAAAAAAAACTACTGTGAAATTAAGCAAACAGCGGAGAAAAATAGGTTATTTTAGCTTCTACAAAATCAATGTTTAAAACACAATTATATATGAAATTCAGTATAAAAAACATAAATTATTTGCTAACCAAACAAATTTTCCGTTGTGATTGGACAAAAAAACAGCAACTGGTCTCTAAACTTCTTACGGTCACGGATTAAACCACAGAATAGCAAAGAATCTTGCAAGTTTGATGATCATATTACACTGAACTTCAAAAATAGGGATGTGTTCTTTCATTGATACGAGGTGAAAATCACAAAAAAGTACACCAGACATCAAAAGAGCGCAGACCAACACCGGGGCATTTAAATAATGGAAAACAATATTCCTCAGCTCAACTAAACAAATAAAATTGAACCCCAACAGTGTGGATCCATTACCTATACTGAACAAAGAGCACATCCCAAAGCAGTTTCAGTCCTCAACTTTTCTTCTATGTCTGCAAGTATCAAAAATGAATTAAATTACCATCTGTAGATCATAGAAGAAATGAAAAGATGTAATGAGGGGAGAAAACACTAACTAGAGTAATTACATGTACAGAGTATATAAACAACACTGGCAAATCAGATGCCCCAAGGAACACGATTCTTCTGGCTTCTGACCAAGGAGAAATGGTCATAAATTAGTTGTTGGTGGATCATCCTTCCAACCCTTGGAGAGAAGATCATAGTTGATTGATGCAAGCTGGGAGAGATTCTAAAACCACAGGAAAAAAAAGAAAGAAGGTAAGAATGCAGTCATGGACACAACAGAATGGTAAAGGAATAAATATACAGCACAAATTATCCAATAAGAATTAGAGCAATACCGCTGTACATTTAAGCTATAAGCTAAAGTACATCGTGGATCGTATTAAATAAGTTCTGAATTAACTCAGAACAAACGATCCTTGAGCAATACATTGTTTATAAGCGTGGAATCAGAAATTTTCTTACCTTTTCTTTCCTTTCTTTCCAAACTAAAAAGAAAATCAAGAAAATATTGTTCTTAAAATTTTTATTTGTTCCAGATGATCAAAGAAATATTTTTTCTCAAACAAAATCTAACAGAATATTTTAAGGTTCTATATTTTTTTTGTCCTAGCAGACATGAAAATTGTGTTTGGGCTAATAAACATCATTTCTTGATGAATGTATCAGTTCTTACCCCAATCTAACTTTAGGAACCAAAAATTGAAAGACTAAGGAAAAAAAATCAATAAAGAAAAGGTAAACAGGACAACTTTACTTGCCAAAAACACGTCAAACATTCAGATTAGGGAAGAAGGAGTTGTTAATCCAGCTTAGGGGAATGGAAGTACCTTGAATGAAAAATTACTGAAGGAGTAATTGACACATGAACCAGACTCAAATTCAGCAAGACCTTGACATTCATCTCCCTGTTTATCATTATGGCCCAAGAGTGAGTCACTTCTGCAAAATATGCAGGGGGGGCATAAAAATTTCCGAAGATTGAGAAAAACTTTAGGACATAATACCACTTCATCATGGCGATTGCTTAAGCAGCTACTGCTGCCACTCAAGCTATCTGCATCACTCGAATCCTCAAAGTCACTGGCTGGGTATATTGCATCATCTGAAGTATTCCAAGAGTATCGACTAGTGAAGTAGCTTGTATCAAGTGCACTCTCTGAACTGGGCACAAATGCAGCCTGAAAGATAGCAGATGCAAAAATGATAAGTCAATCTACAACCCATTTTGTAAGACTGCATAAAGTCATGCTTATACTCAAGGAAGACAATCACACCTTTTGCCTGGCAAGTGTGTCCCAGTTGATATCTTTAAAGAATACATGCTGCTTTACCTGGATTAAAAGTTCTGCTTTTAGTAGGTTAAAGGTACAACGAAATACATGCATGAACATGAACAGGCTGGAAAATAAACTAGAAATAAAAGTTAAGTTCACCTCTGATGCTCCTCCAGCTCCAAGTCTCTGGTGAGGATCTTCAGTTAATAATCTGGAGATGAATAGTATTAGTCCAGACTCAAAAAAATCAATCAATTCACAATACAAAACTCTACCTCAGGAAATCTAATTTACAGTGTATCTTGCAAATTAAGATCCACTAAATACAAAAAAGATAAGAAAGTCTCTAAATTCAGGTCTCATAAAATACCAAAGAGATCGCAGGCATTGTATTTTACAGCAAATCAGTTGAAATGGAAGCATCTCATCATAAATGATGAAAAATCAATCAGATCAATATACATTTCAATAACAACATTAATAGACTAAACATTTATAAGAACTAGGCAAACTCTCTTACCTATCAATTAGATCATGTGCTTCAGGACTCATTTCCTCAGGCACCCGTGGCCAAGGTATCTTACAGTTGAGAATATTATCAAATATCGTCTAGAAGCAAAAAGGGAAATAAGAATGGAGCAATAGAAACAAAATTGAAAATTAACATGCAAAATAAATAAAAGAAAAAGAAATCCAAAGTTATTTCAAACAATCACTAAGAAATAAATAACTTTCCAGAATAGCATTCCAAAGCCCACAAGCTTTGTTACAAGATGGTTTGAATGGCTTAATTTTACTTGATTAAGAAAAACAGTAAAGGTTGACGTTGTACACCAAACGATCCAAAACACCATGCACCTGAGTGCCTACTATCATATTTGACATTAATGGTTGCATGACTCGGTGTTTGAAACAATTTTGCAACCAACCCTGACTAATGTCCACCATGAAAATAGAAGCCAATGCCCTATAGGGACGGTCAGGTAGCAATAGAGGAGCCTGACATAAAAACATGGAGCTATTTAAAAGTATGGAAAACTACATGACTATTCATGCACTATCACGTCAGACCACTCACACACATCCACATGACATGTCGCAAACTCACATCTTAGGCCACCAAAGACATTTTGCTGAGCATCATCAACCATTGTCAAGCAACAATTTCTCACAGCTTCATCAGGAATTTTAAAGTTGGCTAACTTCATTTTTACCCCCATAGATTCATTGATGTTCCACTTCTACCCCTATAATTTAAAGTTTCACAAAATTACCCTTCTAGATCCCAATAAGTTCCATGTTACAATTTAACATTACATGGCCTACTCTTCGAATTTGCTCTTTTGATGGTTTTCTTTTCTTTTTTTTTCACTTCACTTTGGGGGACTATTGTTCTTCTTTGAGAAGGTTTGGCTTCAGCTTATTTTAGTTTGAGGTTTAAGTTTTTTGTGAGATGCTATAACATGAATGGGGATTTAGAGAAAAATAAGGAAAAAAGAAAATGTAAGAAAACAGTTTAGTAATTTATAGCAAGGGCAAATTGAAACTCTTAAAAACTAGAGGGGTAAAAATGAAAATTTTAAAAATTGGGGCTAGAAATGAATCTATATGTGCAAAAATTAGTTTACCTTCAAAGTTTTTACATTACAGACTACCTACCACCCTCTAAGCTATCTCTTGATATCTAATCTAGAATGCAAACTACCACCCCAAAATTATTGTCCAAGTAAACATCTGTGATATTAACAGCTATAATCATGTCCAATTGTCTTCAAGTACAACTCATTGCCTTAGTAGACTGCCTCCACATGCCATAATATCTCACTGAGTCATTTAACCTAAATTATACTACCTCGCACTATCAAGGTCCCTATTGACATCTTAAAAGAATTACCTTGTAATAATCTTTTTTAAGTTTCTGTATTTCCTCGAAATAAAATATATAATTGCAGCGATGATGAAACAAGGTCAGCTATGGAGAACCATTCTAATGTCTTAAAGTAATTATCTGGAAAAATTCAGATTTTCTCAGATTATCTGGCAAAATTCAGATTTTCTCAGAATCTATCTCAGTCTACTGCCTATTTGTAGCTATTCATTCAACAACTTCCTCCCACACATCATGAACCGAAGTCTGGAAAGCAAATTAGGAAGTCTCATCCTTTCCTGTTGGCACTGACTCCGAGCAGATTTTAAGCTAATGCTAACCCACAATTTGGGGAATACTTGTTTTTTGTATAGATCAAGTCTGGTTACTGAAACTTCTCTGCAGTAATTTAATATTAGAATTTAAAGAAGGTTTAAGGAATAACATCTAGAAATGAAACCTCAGCACCACACCATGATTCTTAAGAGTTGGACCTAAAATTGATTGCATCTCAAAATCACAAAGGGCATGTTGTCTGGAAATTCTAAGAAAATATTGCATTCCGCCTATTGAAAGATCATATAAGATGTGCATATATAAACCTCTTAAAAACAACTAACTCTAATTCTAGACTTGGAATTCTAAATGAGAATACACTAATATTGTTAATATTAAACAAAAAAAACATAAATCTTCCTATGTAGAAGGTATTTTGTACTTCCCAATTTCAACAATATACACCTATTATGTAGAAAATTATAAAAATTAATGTTTCTCCTGATACATATTCAACCAAAATTACACTTGCATTGCTCCTAGGCTGTTTCACTGCAAGAAAAAATTAATTAAGAAATGCAGCATATCAACTGGCTAAGAAAATAGGGTCAAATGCAACTCTCATTGCTTCAGAGGTGGTTGAGAGAGGAAAGTTCCCATCACAAAAAACTAACATGTTTAGTAGTATGACAATTATAATATCATCCTGCACTTTCCAGAACCATTTCTTTTAAAACTTTCCCAGCAACGCTCACTTTCATAAGAGAGGAATACTTATCATGACCCAAACTAAGCATCTCAAAGTTATCCCTAGTTATTATACTCTTAGGTTCATTAATCCTAAGCATGAAAAGTACTACTCATTGTTTAGAGAATACAATAGAAATATTTTTCAGAAAAACTAAATAAATTAAAGTTCGTAAAAGAAGATAGAAAGAAAAAGAATTTATCAGGAGGTAAGTTGAAGAGAGAACATAGCAACAAAATTCATAACAATACTGTAGACAGAAGCAAGGAATTAACCTGGGGATGCTCTGCATTAAAGGGTGGAATACCAACAATCAATTCAAATAAAATAACACCCACAGACCACCAATCAGCAGTTGTTCCTGCAGAAAATTATACAGAGAGTTTATTGTTTCAGGCATTTAAATGTAATTAAGTAATAAGGTTAGCATTACATAAGCTGCTTTAAGGAACACCAAACATACACTTTTAGTAAACCTAATGTTGCATCACTATACAAATAAAATAAAGGCAATTGTAGCACCCTGAGCTAAAACAGGGTATACAAACCATGTCCTGTTCCCAGAAGTATCTCTGGTGCCAGATAATCAGGTGTGCCCACAGCGGAACGTTTTTTCCGCCTTTCTCGCTGATGCTCGGAAGTAGATAGTTGAGGTTCATCATCCACAAGCATGGAAGTCCCGCTAACTGCTGGACCAGATAAATCATCGGTGCTATTGATGAGACCAACCTTGGAAAGACCAAAGTCTGTCAGCTGTTAAAAAGAATGTACACCTTAGTTGGACAAGGGCATCTTGAAATTAAAAAAAAAAAATACTGGAACAAGGTCACAGGATAAACTAATAATGGCAATCAAAAAGTGTAGGTGTTGGTAAGAAATAGCAGGACAAGTACAAAAAGATAAAATAAAATAAAGGAGTTACCTTGATATGTCCATCATGTGCAATCAACAAATTATCAGGCTTCAAATCACGATGAACTACACGCAGTGAGTGCAAATATTCCAAAGCAAGCACCTTAAAAGCAATAATAATTAGATTTTGAAACTGCTCTATATGCAGTATAAGTATTTATGAGGGACAAACACTAAAACTTACAACTTCTGCAATGTATACACGAGCAACATCTTCATCTAAGCAGCCCAAATTTCTCAACAATGAATACATATCGCCACCATTCAAATACTCCATCACAAGATACAAATTCTCACGACAAGTAAACGAATAGAAGAAGCGAACCTGACAAATTACACATATATGTTAGAATGGAAAATGAATTTTTGATGACCTGCCAAAATGATATGCAAGCTAGACATGCTCACCACAAAGGGATTGCGGACTGAAATTAAAATATCTCGTTCTGCTAGTATACTTTCAACAGCATTCTTGCGGATCATATCAGCCTTTTTAAGAACCTGTTGCAAATGCCAAGTATCCAATCAATTCTGACTCAACTTCCTCTTTACTTCCCACTGACAAAAGACGAGCATGGGACACTCAACAACAAGAACCATTAAATTACAGCCTAATATCAGCAACAAACACTGGGTCCACACACACACCCCGCATATACATATTATCTAAAATTCCATCTATTCAGATAAAATCATAAATTAAGAAACAGGAGTTATATTATTGACAAAAGGGAGATTTGCCATTCGAACTCTTGAAACAAATATCATCATGAATGCCTACCCTCAAATTCAAACATATAGTTTCCTTAAGATTCCCTGTAAAAAGTGTTCAGACTTCTGAAGGAATTTGATGCATCTTGTCTCGTCTTACCCTTTATGTGAACTTGAGGAACTACCATAAAAAATCACAGTTTCTTATTTGACAAAATCCCACTGGGCCTAACTACAGTACCATGACCTCACCCCATTCCATCTTGATAAAAAAATTCTACTTTTGGGGGGCTATTCACAACCTCTTCCTGCATGAGGCACCTAACTTCAAGGCCTCATAAGCCCCAAAATTATAGTTGATTAGACACACATTTACATAAATATTGTCTCAACAAAGGAAATTTAAGGAGAAAAAAAAAGCAATCAGTAAAATAAAATGAAGCAAAAGTCAAACTACAAAAGAAATTACAACCACAACATCAAATATTGGTACCTTTATGGCAAAAAGGTCTCCTGTTGCTCTCTTTTTAGCTAAAAACACCCTTCCAAACGCCCCACGACTTATTGGTTTTATTATCTCGAAGTCATCTATGGAGGTACGATCCTTAGAAGAATGTATTGGACTTGTTCTCAAGCTTCGAACAACATCATCTTCCAAAGGTGTATCTTCATGAATTACAGTACTTGTTATATCAACCTTCTCATCTTCCACTAGCTCACAAAGCTGCAAATACTTCTCCCTGCACAACAAGAAAGAAGAACAAAGTGGCAATCAATTAACTTTCCATAAGAATTCAAAATTGCGAAACTTCTCTAGAAGAAGTGCACACTAAATTTCACTGAAAGCTAAATTCAAACTTCATAATAAATGGATGTTCTTTGCATATATAACGAAAACTCCAAAACTTTTCATGCATTACCCACCGAATAAGCTTCTCAATTCTTGTTCCAAAAGTCTCCACAGTAAGCGCATCAAACTTTCTCCGCTCAATGACAACCCTCAACTCTCCAAGACAAGTTAGCAAATAGGGAGTGGAGCGATCATCCTCTAGAGGTGTAGTTGCTACACATCTTGCAATATCAGCAAGTTCATTCAGCTGCATCAATACATAGACACCTTCAAAAATAAAACTTAAACAAAAAGTAATCAATTCCAATCAGCAAGAACTGCATTAAGGCCACACCAACTTGCAAGTACTTAATGTTCTTCCAGCTGCCTTAAGAACATTGTTTATTACATTTTCTCTTTCTTGTCCCCTCTGAAAGCATGTGCAATTACAAAGAATTTCATATTGCAATTTTGGAATATGGCTAACATTTAAGATAAAATTCAATTTAAAAATAAGGACAAGTGTTACCGTGCTGATGAGAGACACCCTGTCTATAGTGCAACATTATTTAGTTATGTAACATCCTAAAGCACAATAGCTAACTCCTTTTTAGGGATGGCAAAATTACCTGCCCTAATGGATACCCAACAAAACCTGACCCGATGGGGGCAGGTATGGGGGTTTTTCCCCTGATATGCAAATGGCAATGGGGGCAGGGTACATGCCCCCGCTCCGTGGAGAACCCGAACCTGATCATATAGATCCATATATTTTGTTTTTGATCTTTTGTCTGTATATTTCTTGAATAACTCACCTTTTAAAATCAATTTATACTTCAATATTAATGAGTTACAATAAAATTCAATATTCATATGTAATTAATATCAATTTTTCATCAGATATTAACTGCCAAGTATTAATTGTACATACAAATATTATACTTTTTTTTATTAATGGAGATTCCCCATACCTTATGAACTCAATTAATATGGGAAGGGGCCAGAGAAGTATAACCCGCCCCAAACCTGCCCCATTTCAAAGGGATTCATAACCCATTTATCATTTATCTATAATAAGACAGAAAAATAGACAACTACCTGAGGAAGATCATCATGCTCGGAAAAAGCACTCTTCCCTGCTAAAAGCAAGTCTATATGACTGGTCTTTGGTGTCAATAATGGAGATCTAGGAGTCATGCTACCAGCTGATGATGTGGCCATTCCTTGATCAGACTTGGGACCAAATCGGGTTTTACATGACATGGAAGGCAACCCTTTCAGGTCATCCATAAAAACAGCATTATCAGCTTCAGGAAAGCAGTCAAGCATGTCCTCTGACCCTCTACGAGACCAATCACTGAGTTTTGGAGAGAGAACATCAGATTCTTCAGTCACACTAGAATTTGATACTTTAGCAACATCTGGGCTTCCCACTGCATGATGAATATCCTTCTGGACTATCATCTTCTCAAGTGTTTCGGAAATTCTGATCAAGCGTTCGTTGACACTTAGACCCTTCTGATCACATCGATCTGCAATTGCACAAATTCTTAAATGATCTTCTACATGTGAAGTTGGAACTTCCTCCTCACAAATGCGACAAATTATTGAACTCTCATCAGCAATATTCTGCTGATCACCCCAGTTTCCCCAAGAAATTTTAGGTTGGTGCTTTGTAGAATTTTCATGCAAATCTTTCACCATTGGAAGGTCAGAAACCTTTGCAGCAGCCAGATGCACGTCAGAGGCTCCTCTCCTGTCATTTGAAGTTTTCAAAGGTTCAATCTTACTGTCATTCTGCTCCTCTACAGGAACAACTTCCTTTGTGCTTTTGCCAGGAGGAGATGGGAGTGGCTTCCACGAAGACATCCGATCCCTGCCTGTGGGAGACTCGGCACTCTTAAGAGCATTATCAGCAGGAGAGAGCAGTTTTCCTGGCATTATATCTTGTTCTCTGCTCCAATCATGCTGCTCTTGACTGTATGATTTTCTTACTAATGCAGCCTTATGCTCTTGACTATATGATTTCTTTCCTGAAGCTGCCTTCTTTGCAGCACTAGAAACTTTCCCATCCCTACCAACAAAAGGAATTCGTTTATCTAAAGGATGCAAAAGCCTAGATTGACGAAGCCCAAAAACATTTTCATTCTCATCCAGCACCCTTTCCTTGTGGAATTGCAATAATCTGGTACACCTTGTTAGGATGAAAAGCATTCGGGTATGAAGTTGCTTCAAAATTCCCGGGGGAAGTTCTTGGCGTCTATCATCCAGTTCTTGGACTATAACTTCACACTGAAGCCAAAACTCTCCAGGTGTTGTCATAGCGCAACTCCGAGCCAAAACCAACAAGTCTTCAATAGTTTCCTGCCACTCAGGATGACTATCTGCATTTTTTTCAAGAATTCCAACCAGATCCGCTGCAAAGATAGCCAGGTCAGAATTCACTTCTTCCTTTGCTTTGTCAAATTTTGCACGTATCACAACCAAGATTTCCTGTACCAAAACTAGAAGATTAATCAGGAGGCAAACTTCATAAAGCACATTGCATCATCTAGAAGAGATAAAATGCAATTGAATAAGTTACCTCCAAGTTATTTATCCCTCGAGGCTTCCAAAATGGGAAAGGCCGTACACCTTTGGAATTTAATTCATGTGAGAAACTTTTTATGTCAGCGGGAAACCTCTTTCTAGGGGCACTTGTCAAACGGAGTATTGCTTGAAACCTGGGAGATTCAGATTCCTTTGGGTTGTCACAATCATAAGTCTAGAAAAACAAACATTTAAAACACCATTGTGAGGAAAACTAGCAGAAGAACAACCGACTAGGTAGGAGACAAGTGAGGGAATATCAATAAAAATATCTTGACTAGTACCTCAGGTGTGATAGCATCTGAACTTCGTAAGCCTCCAGAGTGACCCCATGATGAATTATGTTGACCTGCCATGGTAACAAAATATCAGAAATGTTTTTTTGCGAAGGAAGACATATAGAACGTTGCATGCAAGAACATTCCATGAGCAAAAACCATTTCTACATTGACAGAGTTTAAACTTGTATGAATTTCAGACTTTGTCCCAGGGAAAAGGCCTTCTATCTATGCAAATATAACAAAAAGAAAAATGAAGGGTGCAACTGCCCGCACTGTTTTTTTTTTTTTTTTTCCAGCATACAATCACTTCCCAACTATGAAACCATAGCATCCTAGGCCCCCAATATGTACAGCCATCCAACTTCTAAACAACGTCAACAGGAATTTAGGCACAATTGTACACTGACCAGATTGATGAAGTTTAACAGCAATTCTGCTACAATTGAATTGTTAAATAAAGAAGACCTTCCTTATTCTTTTTACACATAAAATAACAACATACAGTCTGACTTTCCTTCTCACCAAGAATTTTGTCATTACAAAACATGAATTAATTTGCTGTCCAAACATGTTCCTCGCATAATTATCACTATTAACACAGTGTCCATCTGGTCCCCCACAAATGCATGTAACAAATTCAGTACCTCATGTCAAACAGACCCTGATGTTCTGACATGATGAAGAACCTGCTAGGATATATCTCTTTCAAACTAGTTTTTTATATAATTTAGACCAAGGCATATTGCTTCATTTCCAATAACTCCACAAATTTTCTTTACAGAAATTGGAAACTCTTTTGCAAAACCTGTCAACTAAATCACAATTCTGAAAGTTCCACCAAAATTGGACAGCTTTTCCAGAAATGTACACTTCTTTATATAGAATGTTGTAGATACAAATTCATATTAGACATTGTTTCTATCAAAAAACCATCTCAACCCAAAAGCTTAAATTAACAGGTGAGGTTCCAATATATGATTTATACTATTCCCACACCCCCTCAAGTGAAAGTCTAGGGTGATGAGATTCAAACTCATGATCACTTAGTCAACAAGGCTTTAATACCATGTCAAATAATCATCTCAACCCAACCTAAAAGCTAAAGTTGTTAGGTGAGGTTCCAAGATTGATTTATAATATTCTCTAATAGTTTGGATACCATATATCTGGCAAAACAAACATGACTTAGTTAACTACGTCGCAGGGGCATATTTCATGATGGAACATCTCCAAAGCAAATACACAAATATGATCCCAATGCAATTTCCAGTCCAATTCTTCGCATCACTCTTAATAAATTGAATGTGAGGTCGGATCCAAGAATACATTAAGCAAAAAAAAAATTGCAAATGCTTTACCACACAAATATCACCGTTATCATTTCCAGACAATCTTGAAAATCCACAAATCTTATCAGTACCTGTAATAAAGCTCTTTGAGGAGCCATGCATGATTTAGAGGTTCATTGCTAAAGGTATCATCCTCCTTTCAGATTTAATTGTTTTGGAAGTTTTAATTATCAGTTCATTCCAGACAATGGATTTGCAATCCAAGGATGAGATTTGAAACCTCTTAGTATTTAAGAACCTTAGCTACTGAAAAAGTGGACTTTTAGTCATCAATCTCCAATGGATGGAAAGCTGGCGCATTGCACAAATTTTGAAATCTGTATATGGTCCCAAAATTATGCCACTTTAGCAAAATTTAAGATTTAAGTTGGAGGCACCCTTCAAGCTATTTTATTTTAGGCAAGATTTCCCAACCATGGAAGTTAAAAAACATGATCTTGTAGTTTTTTCAACAAAAGGATTGAGGGCCTTTTCCAAGCCTTTGCATGATCTATACAGCAAAGAGTAAAGCTTTTGCATGACCAATATACTTCACCAATCCTTGAGTGGATATGAATAGCTCCTCTAGACAATTCCTTATTAAAATGACCTACCTTTTAGGTTTGAGGATGTAAGGACCTAGACATTGCTTAAGATTGAGCAAATCCTATTTCAGTTGATTTTATGGAAGAACCAAGCCCTTACTTATTAAACACCTGAAGGAGCTAGACATTGCTTAAGATTGAGCAAATACTATTTCAGTTGATTTTATGGAAGAACCAAGCCCTTACTTATTAAACACCTGATAGGATGTCACACTTAAACAAATTTTCCCAATAGTCAACTACACTTTGAAACAACAAATATGTGAGCAACGCCAAATATTAAAACAAGTAAAAGCAAGCAACCACGAACTTCAAAACTATAACCAGTAAGAAAAAAAAAGGTAACTAACTTACCTGCTTCGCTTGATGACTCCCCACTTTGCAACCTAGTTCTTGCCTGCAAATTCGGACTAACTTCTCTAGACTGTCCTCCACTTCCAGTAGATATGCTATCCGAATTATCACCTCCGTTACCACTCTCTTGAAACACCCTCAACTTACTCTGCCCCAATATTCCTTCCTTCTTCTTTCCTGACCCTAAAGAACTTGAATTCGAACTCGACCCTCCATCCCCACTACTAGCACTTGGCCTTGACAAATTACTAGACCCCAATACACCACTCCCTTTATCACCTTTAAAACTAAAGAAACTCTCTTGTGGCAATGGCCCTGATCTTGTTTTGATCCTATTCAACCCCAAAGATGAAGCTAAAATCGGCGAAACAGAATATTTTTCTGCTTCTTTCTTCTTATTATCAACCAAGACACCACCTTTTTTGGATTTTAAATCCGACCCAGAATTTGAAATCCCGGGTTTGGTAGGAGTTTGAGGTTGGCTCACAGTTTCTTTGCCTTTCAAAAATGAGTCTTTCTTTTTTACCCCATCTTTAACTTGGGTTTGCTTGCGAGTAGAATTATTAGAAGTAGCAGTACTAGCTGGAGTAGTAGGTGTTGAATCTTTAGATTTGGCGGGTTTTTTCTTGTCGGACCCGATCGGTGAATTTGACCCGATTGATCTTGGACTGTTGTTCGATCCATCAGGACTTGAAGTCTCTGATTTCTTTGAAGATGAGAAAAATAGCTTGTTCTTGAACACCATTTTGTTTTAGGGTTTGTTATTTTTTTCTCTTGTTTTGGTGCAGCAGCGGACTGCTAAAGAGAGAGTTGTGACGTTTGAAGGGGAAATGTGTGTGTTTTGAGTTTTTTGGAGAGAGAGGGACAAAGGGCAGTTGGTGGTGGTTTTTTTGCAAGGAGATGATTGGATGGACAAGAAAGGGGGGTGGGTTGTTTGAAGGGTTGAATCTTGAATGTCTGAAGAGAATATAGCTGAAGTAGAAAGAGGGGACGGGAAAAAGAAAAAAAAAAAGTGATTTTTGTGTTTTTTCATTTTTTGGTAAATGGATAAAAAATATATTTTTTTTCAAGCCTTTTTTTATGTCGTTATTTGGAGTTTGAATATTAAAATGAATTTATCTGTTTAAATATTTAAACTACATGAAAAATGTAAAATTTGAAGTTTCAAACATCTGCATGAAATCAACTTAGTAACTTAAATGTTTATTTAAGAATGTAATTGTGATTGTTTTTTAAAAATATTTTTATTTAAAAAAATATATTAATAATTTTTTTTTATTTTTAAAAAAATTATTTTTAAAATCAACACATCAAAATAATTTGAAAATATTAAAAAACATATTAATTCAAAACAAAACAAAAATTCAAATTTTTTCAAAAATACTTTTGAAACGTAGTGCTAAACACGTCCATGCATTTGATCGTGGGTTGAATTATATTTTTAAAAATATTAAAAAAATTATTAAGAGAATGGAAATTATTTTGCAATATTATAAATTCAGGCAACACGATAAATCTTAAAAAGCTTGATGTGAATTGATTTATTTATTAGATTTAAAGGAAATTTGGATATTTTTTTATTTTTAAAAATAAATGTTAAATGATAAATTTTAAAAAAATAATAAGATAAAAAAAGAACGTCGAGCCATGTAAACTTTTCAAACAAATAATATGAGATATTAGATCAAAAATACCATTTATGGAAAAATAATAAAACTCAATTCTTAGCAAATCTAACATTGAATAATGAATTATCATTGTTGTTGTTATTATCATCATTATTATTATCATTACTAATATTATCAATGTCATTACAAGTACATCTATTATTATTTACTATTATTATCAATAAGTAATCTCATAATTATTATTAGTATTATTATCGTGATCATCATTATCATTATCATTATTATCGTTGTTATTATTATCAAAATTATTATTATTATTTATATTATTGTTATAATTATTATCACCACCACTATAACTAATATTACTATTATTTTTATTCTTATCGTATATCATTATTATTATTACTACCACTACTATTATCACTACTACTACTTTCACCATCGCCATCATTACTCCTCTCCTCCTACTACTACTACTATTATTATTATTGAAATAACAAAAATCATAAACTTGTTTTGAAGGATAAAATCATAAATCATAAAAACTTTGACAAAAGAGCAAATGAAACAAATAAGAAATCAAATGAAAAAAAGAACAAAACTAAAATAAATATTATTACTATTGAAAAAAAAAATCATAAATTTTATTTGAAGGGTAAAATTAAAAACTATAAAAACTTTGACAAAAGTGCCAAGGAAAAAAATAAGAAATAAAAAATAGAAGGAGCAAATTGAAAAACTTTATATACACAAATTAAAATTAAAGGACTAAATTGTAAACAAATAAAACTCTAACAAAAGAGAAAAGGACCAAAATAAAAAATCAACACTAAAAGGATGGATTTTGAAACACCAATAAAAAATAAGGATGGATTTAGGATGATTGAAACTATAAAAGGAATAAAAACAAAATAAGAAATCAAAAGAATAAGGACAAAAATGAAAAAAAATATATGAAAAATTGTAATTGAAGGACAAAATTAAAAAAAAAAAAAACTTCTATAAAAGGAATAAGAATGCAATAAGAAATTCAAAGAATGAGGAATGAAATTAAAAAAATAACAAACAAATAGGACAATTATGTATTTTAGTTGTCAGGAAAGAGAAAAGAAAGAAAAAACAAAAATAATCGATCATCAGTTGCAATTTAACCACCATAAGTTTACACATGCCACACCATGTGAAAAAAAAAAACATGACTGCGCATCCAGGAAGATGGCGGATTGCCAAATTTAGCCATGGGATGTTGTCAAACGTGCCACCTGAATGGTGTGGACGTCACCAACTCTCTGGCACATATGAAACACACGCCAACAACTTTTCAATTCAAAAATTAAAGGCAAAACATGAAAATATCAAAACGCCTACATAACCTTCTTAATTACATAAAATACTCATGTGAAAAATACCAAAATACCCCTAAAAGCAAAGCTTCTTTTTTGTCTTTTCTAATGTTAAAAATGTTTTTTTTATTGTACACGCAAAGTGGAAAACCCTAAAACACCTTATCCAGCAGCTCAATATTTTTTTTTATCTTGGGAGCAAATAAATATTTTTACTGTTACGAAGCTTATGAAAAGTCAAAAAAGCCATTGGTCAACAATTCTAAATTTTATTGACTCTAGGAGTAAAAGAGTATTTTTAATGTGTTAAAAAATTTAAAAAGATGCATACACCCCCAAATAATCTTTTAATGATCACTGAGTGAGAGGAAAAGACAAAAAAAAACCCAGTTTGAAGGCTTAAAGTTTCTTCACTCAAGGGTAAAAGGGTAATTTCAATATAGCAATCCACAACAATATATGTGTTTAAAGCTATAGTGAAACCCCATGTGTTTTAACTTTTCTTTTAACATGTGATATTAGACATTTTTAAAAAAAAGCTATATGATTTTTAAAGATAAGAAATTGTTATATAATGAAAAAAAGGATTCTATTAATTTAAAAAAAAAAAAAACAAACAAAAATTCTAATAGCATTTTAAAAAATAATAACTCACATATATTTCAAATTAATTTAAGAAATTAATAATAATAATAATAATAATAATATATAACTATTTAATTTAAAATCAAATAAACATTGGATGTATACTTTTAAAAAAAAAAAGGAAAAAACAAAGGTTTGGCAAAACAAACTAGCTTGTCTTGGCCTGATATTATTTTTAACTATTATCATTTTTTTAATGTAGCAGTAGCAGTTGAAAAATCAAGACAACGAATTTTTTTATAAAATAAAATAAAAAAAACATGATTTTTACGAGAAATTTTATGATGTTTAAGTTGTAACTAGTGATGTTTTGTTAATTATAGCTTGACCTCATTTATTAGAATGACATGTCATTAAAAATCCATATCAGCAACATTAAAACAAAAAAAAAAATCCATTACTCTTTTCATCCCTATTTACTAAGAAATCTTTAAAAATCACATCCCACCTGCCTTCATTTCTCCCATAAAATAACAACCACCCTCCTTTTTCTTTCCCAACAAAATCAAATCATAACCCCACCCATTATGTTACTGCAAGTCTAAAAACTAAAATTATCTTTATAGTCTTGTATTAATCTAGTTTCAAGCAATAAAGAGGCAAAATTGGAGAAGGTTTTGATCATATATGTTTATTTATCAATAAGTATGTCTTTGATCAAGTTATAACTTAGGTATGTTAGTGCAAATGCAATTACCTCCTATATACACACAAGCCTAAACTATATAAGGCTTGTCAAATATTCAATTCGTTTAAGCCATGAAAGTTCTTATATCCAGGTGAATTCAAAATATACCAGGACTATCTAAATCTTTTTAAAGATGGAGTATCTAAATCCTTTTGAAGATTGAGTGTTTAGTTTAAAGATGATTTTTTGGAGAAAATGATAGATCTCTTTCTTTATTCTAAAATGTGTTTAATTTGAACTACAAAACTAAAGAATGCAAATTTCATTTTAAAATCTTAATTTGCTTTGATTTTGAAATGGCAAAGTGCTATAAAATATGAAACATAAAGATAGTCTTGATGGGAAGGTATAGAGTTATAATTATAAACTACTTGAGCAATTTGAGTTCCAAATCTTTATATTTTATTTCACATAAAACAATATTCCTTTAGACACAAAAAAGTTTATGGAGAAATTATTAATCAAGTCAGTAAAAGCAATTAAAAGTAAGTATATTTGTCAATGTAATAAATCACATAACAAAGAAAGAAAATAGTTCAAACATGAAAATGTCATCTCCTGTGCTCCTTCACATACAACCATGTTTGGAGGAAATTAAACAAATTCTCATACATGTATTTTTTTTCAATAAAATCATGGAATGCATCTATCATCCTTTCATCAAGTTCTTCATCAATAAGGGAACAATTTGTTGAATTGTACAATCAAATCCATTAAATTTGTAACCTTGAGAAACTCAATACTATATAGCTTTGGCCTTAAAGAAAAAAGGTGAATTCCTAACACATCTAGATAAATTCCATAAAGAAAATATAGAGATTTATCTTGCTCGGGCTTCAAAACATCCACATGAAGGAATAAATGATGCATGTTCTTATCAACCATCATTTGTTCTTTATAAATAAAAAAATACATTTCTACATAAATAACTAGATTCATCACTAATAAAGTTGTTAATCAGTCATATACATGTACAAGAAAAACATAATGGTGAATTTCTTACTTCAATCCTTCCAAAAAGGGGAATTAGAATCTCTCTTCTAACAACCAAAAGAAAAATCCTTCCAAATAAGGTAGTAGAATCTTTATTCCATGAATTTTCATTTTAAAATATAGGAAAGCACAATTAGAAAATTGAAGAGTAAATGTTCAACAATTCTTTTGAGTTTTAACCAACAAGTTTTGTCAATAACAATAGAAAAAAATGAAATAAAAAATTAGAATTTTGCTAGAGGTGATGGTTGCTCAACAATGTATCTAGTTTAGAAGAGAGCTATTGAGGATAAAAAGATAGGTAGTAGAGGAGAGGGTTGTTGAAGGAGAAGAGATTGACGATGGTGATTTTTTTTTTTTTTTGGATGTTGCTAACATGGATTTTTAATGACATAGCATACTAATAAATGAAACCAAGTTTTAACTAATAGGAAGTCACCAGTTATAGCTTGAGTATCATAAAAACACTCATATAACCTAAAAAAATTAATCCCTTTAGTAAAAAAAAAAACCTAAATTGGATAAACAAAACATAAGATAAACCCGGAAAAAACTCTCCCAAGTTTGATCTACCTGTTCAAATGATATAAAATCTCAAAAACACTACAATGACACTCATTTTGTCAAGAAAAACACTTTGACACTAACTTTGGCTATTTTTTTCAACAAAATCAAACCAATCAATGATGCAATCCTAACTTTAACACCAAGAGATCTATTAGAAGGTTTCATTGGGTCCAGTCACAAGACTTAAAGCAAAGACATTTAAAGAGGCAATTAATGGACTTATTTAAGATACATGGGTTAAAGTAAACTTCGAGAGGATGTCAAAGAATTAAGAACAAGCCTTGATTAAATTGTTCAAGAAAGGCTTGTAGGGGAGCATCCAGACATTATAAAAAGATTAGAATAAAAAGATTCAAATTTATCAGCTTTGACCTATTTCTAGTTTTTTAGCCATAACTAGAGATAAAATATTAATTTTGATTTGATTTTAGTTGTATTGGAAAGTAGACATCCAAATATTTCTATTAATATATGATAAAATTTCTAATCCATTAAGACGAGAGAGAGGGAGGGTTATTTGTTTGAAGTTGAGCTTCAATTCTGCAAGCAGGTTATAAAATTCAACTTTGGTCTTATTTTAATTAGTTGGGATATTATTTATTTATCTTTTAATTTATTTTAGGGTCTGTGGCATTTTAAGGGTTTATTTAGGTTAGGCTTTCTCTTGTTATTTAATTATTTTGGGCTTTTAATGTGTTAAGGTCTATTTATCAAGTTTCGATCCACTAAGTCAAATTAGAGTTAGTTTTCTACTATATACACCAATTGTTAATATTATTCTAGGGTTTATGAATTTTTTTCTAAAGTTGTTGCATATTGTGTGCTTTATTTGTCTTTGTGTGGTTAAGTTATTCTCATATTAAGTTCTTGATTAAAGTTGCAAACTCTTTGAATGTTTGATCAACTTCGTTGTAATTTATACTTCTCATTCATATAGTTATAGGCGCAGGATGAGGGTGATCAATTGAATATAACTTTGGTTCTCTAAAGCAAGGTTTTTAGGTCAAGTTTTAAATTTTTCTTCAAACGTCAAATTAGCAATCTAAGGGAAAATTCTGTATTAGTTTGGTATCCGAGCATGACTAATTTCATGTTATATCTCTTTAATTTTTATTGTTATGAGTAATTCTAGGGTTTTCTTTAGATCTTGCCAGATCCATAGTTTGTTTTTTTTTTTTTCTTGGTTTCTTTCTCTCTAGGGTTTAGACTAATACAAAAAAAGTAAGAAAAGATTAATTCTTGATTAATCTTAGTTGCATGTTTAATTTTTTTTAATATAAAAGAAGGAAGAATAAAATCAGTTTTGATAAGGACAAGTATTAAAGTTGCTGAAAAAATGCATACAAAACAACAATTTGTGTTCATCTTTTTTACTTGAGAAATTCAGCACGCGCATGCATAAACACACACAAACACATATAGAAAGGAATAAAAGAAAGAAGAATCAAAATCACAATCTTGAAAGGATTCTTAGAGAAGAAATATAGACATTTTGGATCTTGTATGAATTAGGGTTTAGCCAAAACTTGTTGTGATAATTCTTAGTAATCTTGATTGATTTCTTGTAAATTTAGGTAGAATAAGAATTATCTTGCATCTTTTTTTTTTTAGTTTCTTTATTTCTTGCATTGTTTTCTTTATTTCCTTGAATTCTATAGTTTTCAAACTTTCTTAATAATAATTCTTACATTTATTTCATGTCTTTGTTTTCATCATATTACATAAATTTAAATTTCTCAAGATTTGTTTCAAGAAGTTTGAGTAATTTTTTATTCGTGAGTCTTTAAACATAAAATAAGTCATTGTATAATTTAGTTAATTGTATTATAAGTTGCTAAGTTACTTTTAAGAACCAAAGTATAAGAATAGAGTGGTAAAAGACATAACAAGACTATGAGAGTGAAAAACCTAATAAATTATATAAGATACAAGAGGAATGGATTTTATTGTGAAAGTAAATATGTGAGGTTTATGTGAGAAAAAATATTCTTTACTAATAACCTTTATTTCAGGTATAGCAATGTCTTCAAAAAGTGTTGAACAAAAAAAGGCTAGAATGGTGGAGTAAAGGCAAGATAGAATGAAGGTTATGATGGAGGTGTTAATGAGTATGTTTAATAAGATAATTAGAAGATAAAAGATTCATAGTCGTAAGGAAAAGAAAATTGAAATGCGTATCATTAAGGCTACAATGAATGATAAAAGTGTGAGTGATATTTCTAAAGAAGAGGGGGAGGAGGAGGAGGTAGTTGATTATGGTAGAAAATTTTGAATTCGATAAAGTTATGCGTATGAGTCATGACCTAGAAGAAAAATGGGAGACCGGTCATGATATACTAACATATTCAGCTAG
The DNA here is from genome assembly GCF_005239225.2 of Populus alba. Taxonomy (NCBI): domain Eukaryota; kingdom Viridiplantae; phylum Streptophyta; class Magnoliopsida; order Malpighiales; family Salicaceae; genus Populus; species Populus alba. The sequence continues at coordinate 4,396,409 of NC_133295.1, forward strand.
GGTAAAACTTTTGAGGAACATGATGGTTAGATAATAATTTGAGTGGTATTAAACTCAAAATTTCAAGGTTTCAAAGAAAGAGTAATCTAAAGGCTTACTTGGATCGAGAAAAAAAAATGGAGTTTATGTTTGATTGCCATAGGTATTGAAAAGAAAAAAAGGTTAAATTGCCTATGATTGAATTCACTAATTATACAATTAAGGTGGGATCAACTTGTTACAAGTAGAAGAAGTAATGAAGAAAGGCTAATAGAAACCTAGAAGGAGATGAAGGCAATTATGAGAAAAAGTTTTATACTTACTCACTAATACAGAGAGAGATATATAATAAATTACAAATCTTATCTTAGGGTTCTAAGAGTATGGATGAGTACTTTAAGGAGATGGAAGTAATTATGATTAAAGCTAATATTTCTAGGAATAGAGAAGCCATAATGGCTAGGTTTTTTAATGGATTAAACAAAGTTATTGCTAATGTGTTTAAATTGCAGCAATATGTGGAAATTAAGGATATAGTACACATGGCTGTAAAAGTGAAGAAACAATTAAGGAGAAATGGTAGTTTAAAACCTGGTGGATATTCCAAGCTTTCTTCAGGCTGGAAGTTAAATTTTAGGGAGAGAGAGAGTAATGCACAAGTGAAACCAATTACTGCACCTAAACTAGTTGAACCTTCAGTTATTAGGAAGTAAGTTATGGCTTTCTAGGAAAAAAAAGAAGAAAAACAATTTCTCAGTTAAATCATAAATGAAACGTGTTTTTTATATCAAAGGCTTGGGCATTATACACGTAAATGTCCCAATAAGAGAATTATGTTTATAAGAGATGATGATAAGGTGGAATCGACTAATAAGGATGATTTAGAGGAGATATCAAAACTTGATGACTGTAGAAATGTGGAGTATGTTGTGCAAGGAGAATCCTTGGTTATAAAAAGATCCTTGAGTGTTCAAGTTTGTAAAGAGAATGTAAAGTAATAAAGGGAGAATATATTTCATACTAGATGTTATATTGATAATAAGGTATATAATATGATAATTGATAATGATAGTTTTACCAATATTGTTAGCTCAATTTTGGTTAGAAAGTTGAATCTAATTACATTTAAGCATGCTAAGCCATATAAGCTTTAATGGTTAAATAAATATGGAGAAGTTAAGGTGACTAAGCAGATTTTGGTTTCATTTGTAGTAAGAAGATTTAAGGATAAGGTTGTAAGTGATGTTGTTCCTATGTATGCTACACACCTCTTATTGGGGAGACCTTGGCAGTATACTATGGAGAAAGATTTACACACTTGCTCCATTAACACCAATGCAAGTGTATGGGGATTAATTAAGGTTTAAGAAAATTAAGGAAGCTGAATAAATTTTTTTAAAAAAATATTGATGAGAATATTAGGCCAAGTGAAAATAATTTAAACCATGAGTGTGAAACAATTAAGGAGGAAGTTTCAGCAATTAGAAATAGGTTTAAAGATTTCAGCCAAAAAAAAAAAGCATGGGGAAGGTTGAGAGTAGAGAGAATAAAGTAAGGGTCAGAAAAGAAAAGTGTGTAGAAAAATAAGGAAAACACCTTAGTTTTTATGCAAAACAAAATGACCTTACTCATGCATATCATTCCAATATGTTTATGATTTTACTTTTTTTTTATTATAAAAAGGCATATTTTAATTCTAATTATTTGAATTCTTGTGTTCCTAGTGTTGCTAAGGTTCTCTTGTAAGAATTTGATGATATCTTTCTTGCAAAGATCCTTAGTAATATGCCATCAATTTGACAGATTGAGTATCAAATTGATTTCATGTCAGGAGCATCAATTTCAAATTATCCAACCTATAAAAGTAATCCTCAAGATAATAAGGAGTTTCAAAGGCAAGTAAAAGATTTGACGTTAAAAAGATACATTCAAGAAAGTATGAGTCCCTATGCAGTTCTAATGTTACTTATTCCTAAAAAAACAATACTTAGCATATGTGCGTTGATTATAGAGCCATTAACAACATTCTAGGAAAATATAGACATTTTATCCCTAAATTGTTTTGAAAAGTGGTTATCATCAAATTAGAATGAAAGAAGAAGATGAATGAAAGACAACATCCAAAATTAAATATAAATTGTATGAATGGTTATTGATGCCTTTTAGTTTGAGTAATGCCCCTAGTGCATTCATGAGGTTAATAAATCAAGTGTTAAGATCTTTCATTGGAAAATTTGTTATTGTTTATTTTGATGATATCTTGATTTATAAAAAATAATTAAATGAGTATATTAATCATTTAAGATAAGTTCTTGAAATACTTAGAAAGGAAAGATTATATGTTAATCTAATCTAAACAATTATGATTTTTGCATGAAAAAAATTATGTTCTTATGTTATGTTGTTAGTTTAAAAAAGATTGAGATGGATGAGGTAAAGATCAAGATCATTCAAGAATGGCCTACACCTAAGACGATAAGTGAGGTAAGAAGTTTTCATAGTTTGCTAATTCTAATAAAAGATTTATCAAAGTTTTTAGTGCTCTAACTACACCAATGACTTAAATTATAAAGAACATAGTTGGATTTAAATGGGATGATGATTAAGAAAATTTTGTTAACTTGTTAAAAGAAAGGATGATTTTGGCCTTATTATTTGATTTACCTCACTTTACAAAAAAAAAAAAGAGATTGAGTGTGATGTCTCGGGTATATATATTAGAGCATTTTTGCTACAAGAAAAACAACTCATTACCTATTTTAGTAAGAAGCTTAATGGAGCAACTCTTAATTATCCAACATATGATAAAGAGTTATATGCATTAGTGAGGACCTTGAAGATTTGCCAACATTATCTTTTCTTTAAGGAGTTTGTAATACATATAAACCGTTAATCTTTAAAACACTTGAGCCAAGGTAAGTTGAATAAGCAACATGCCAAGTGGATTGAATTCATTAAGATGTTCCTATATGTCATCAAGTACAAGCAAGGTATGAAAAATATTATTGCGGATACATTGTCTTGAAGGTATGTTCTTCTTAATACCTTAAACATTAGACTTTTAGGATTTGAACATGAGAAACAATTATAAATGATGATGACAACTTTGGTATGTAAGGACAATGTGAGCATTCGACCTTTGATAAGTATTAAGGAATGATGAATTTTTTTAAAGATAGGAGATTATGTGTGCCTAAATATTCGTTGTGTGAATTGCTTGTAAATGAAGCTTATTGAACGGTTTAATGAGACATTTTGGGGTAGTTAAGACTTTGGATATATATTAATAAGCATTTTTACTAGCCTAACATGAAAATGGGTGTTTGGAGAATATATGATAGATGTATAACATATAAACAAACCAAGTCGAAAAGCATGCCTCATAGTTTGTATACTCCTTTACAAGATATAAGGAACCTTGAGTTGATAAATTTATAGATTTTGTTTTAAGGTTATTTAGGTCTAAAAATGGTAAAGATTCAATATTTATTGTTGCAGATATGTTTTCTAAGATGATGCATTTCATATTGTATCATAAAATTGATAATGCATAAGATGATGCATTTCATATTATGTCATAAAACTGATGATACAACAAATATAACATATTTTTTCTTTAGGGAAATAATTCAGTTGCATGGTGTTCTAAGAAGCATTGTATCTAATAGAGATGTTAAATTTCTAAGCTACTTTTGGAAAGTTTTGTGGGGGTAAGTGAGGAACTAAATTGTTATTTTCTATTAGTCATTCATAGACAGATAGGCAAACAAAGGTGGTAGATAAAACTTTAACTCAATTGTTGAGAACTATTATCCAAAATAAGCTTAAAAATTAAGAAAATTATTTGTCATTCATTAAGTTTGCATATAATAGAAGTGTGTATTCTACAATAAAGTTTTCTTTTTTAAAAAAAAATTATGTATAGTTCTAATCCCCTAACTCCATTGGATTTATTGTCTTTACCTGTTGATGAAAACGTTAGTTTTGATGGAAATAGAAAAGCACTGGTTGTCAAAGATTTACATACCAAAGTACGACAACATATTGGAAAGATGAATGAGGAATATACAATTAAAGCCAATAAAGGAAAGAAAAGGATGATATTTGAACTAGGAGACTGGGTTTAGATGATTATGAAGGAAAAGGGATTTCTTGCTTAAAGGAGATCTAAGTTGATGCCAAAAGGAGATGGACCATTTCAAATCATTGAGAAGATTAATGGTAATGCCTTTAAAGTGGAATTACCAAGTGAATATTTAGTTAGTACTACATTTAATGTATATGACCTTTCTTTATTTGATGTGGGTGATGATTTGATTAAGAATCACTTCAAGGAGATAGGGAATGATGTGATCCTAGCGTTAATACCAAGAGATCTATTAGAGACTCTAATAGGTCCAATTACAAGATTTATAGCAAAAAAGTTCAACGATGCAATTAATGGACTTCTTTAGGATACATGGGTTAATGTGGACTTTGAGAAGATATCAAAGAATGAAGAAAAAGCCTTGATTAATTTGATTCATGTTCAAGAAGAATTTGTAGGAGAGCATCCAAACATTAAAAAAAAATTGGAATAAGAATATTCAAATCTGCCAATTTTGACCTTTCTTTAATGTTTTGGCCATAACTGGAGCTACAAAATAAATTTTGATGGGATTCTAGTTGAATTGGAAAGTAAACACCAATATATTTCTAGTGTTATACAGTAAACCTTCTAATTCATCAACATAAGGGAGAACCATTTATTTGAAGTTAGGCTACAATTCTACTAGTAGATTATAAAATTCAACTTTGATCTTATTTTAATTAGTTGATCTATTATTTATTTATCTTTTAGTTTATTTTAGGGCTTGTAACATTTAAATGTTTATTTGGGTTATGTTTTATTTTATTAATTTAGGCTTTTAATATGTTAAGACGTATTTATCAAATTTGGGTCTAATAAGTCAAATTAGGGTTAGCTTTCTGCTATATAAACCAATTGTTAACATTATTCTAGGGTTTATCTAAAGTTGTTGCATATTTTATTCTTTGTTTCTCTTGTGTGATTAAGTGATTCTCATACTAAATGCTTGATTGAACTTGCAAACTCTTTGAAGAATTGACCAACTTCATTGTGATTTATACTTCTTATTATAGGCATAGGGTAAGGGTGATCAATTGCAAATAACTTTTGTTCTCCAAGGTACTATTCTTGTTGGTTCAAGTTGCAAACTTTTTTTCAAACCTCCAATTAGAAATCTAAGGAACAATTTTGCATCAACCAGTCTATTTCTCTCTTTCACCATTTTGAAGTGAATATGTCTCATCTCTCAAGTTTAGTGATTAAAATGTGAAAATATTAAGTCTTTAACCAAAAAGTAATTGTTCCTATTGTATAGTTTTACACTACATGCCCACTTTTCAATTCAACTGTTGGATCAAGCTAAAATTTTACCAAACATTTCCAGAGGTTCTTTCTTATATAATGTTAAAATTTCAGATCAATCAAACATTGAAAAGGACTTGCGATAAGGTCTAGAAGCTATTATGTGAGATTTATTTTAGTTTCCTAGTTGCTTTAGAATTTTTTTTCTATTTTATTTATAACTTTTTATTATTATTTTCAGAATTGTTTAGGATGTTTTTCACCTATTATAAATAGGGTTATTTAGATTCTACTTATGTTTTTAGCTTGTTAGCCATAATGTTTTGAATAAACTTGTATTTTGCATAATGCAACATTTTTTTTTTATTAAACCAAAAACAATCAAACTTCTCAAAGTATAACTAACTTTGTGTGTATTTTTCCTTATACTTCACATTCGTGAATTGATATTCGTAAGGTGAGGGTTCTTATTTCAATAATACTGGTCTTTCGGGATAGGTTTTTATTATATCATACTCTTATGAAACCTGATTCTTAGACTTTCCAAAATTTGTAATTACATGGTTTGTATCATCTCAGTATTATGTATTAATATAATATACAATATATTATGAGTTAGATAGTTGATTTTTTTTTTTTTTTAATGAAATAAGTTATTTAACAAATAATTAGAACATAATTCAACATTATATAAAAACAAGTTCTAAACATAAAAAGATCTTTGAATAATTCATATATTAGTTCTATTAATCACTAAATATCTATTACTAGTAATGTTTAATGACATAATTTTAATATTTTATATATTATCAAAATCTTGAATACAACTTAAAAAATAAGATTATTAATATGAAATGTTTTGCATTAATTTATTATAATGTGTTTTTGTGAAGGGCTACAAAAACTTCGAACAAATAATTTAAGAAAAACTTTAAAAATCTTAGTACTTGGGGGCACGTGATGAGTGAAGAAATTCCTCCATCCAAATCAATCCGCAGGAGATGGTCATAGATATACTAAGTTGAATGCATATGCATAAAAATCTCTTCGTTGTCATCCCGACATTATTTGAAAATAGAAAAAGGGCAAAATTACAAGTTTGAATCCGAGATGTGTTCTCTAAAACATGAGGTAAATAACATGAAAGGCAAAATTACTGTGATTATTACACTGCAATGACTAATAACTTTTAACTTTTAGCCTATCATGTCAAATAAACATGAACATAGTTAAAATCCAGCCTAGTTGATAGGTTGACTCAGCTAATCCAAGACTGAAATTAGGCTAAGTTTAAAAAAAAAAAAAAAAAAAAGTTTAAAACTTGGTTAATTTAGTAAGATTTTGTTGCAACTTTTAATCACATTTTTTTTACCAAAACGATGTTATTTTGATTTATTAAAAACATTGGGGTTGACCCGGGTGACCCAATGACCCGATCAAAATCTGGTAACGGACAAAATCTGTGACCCGAATATTAAATCGAGTCAATCACCAGATCAAGTTTTAAAACTCTACAGATAAGCTGCATTAACTTATTTTTTTCATTCAATTAATTTTATATGATAAACTAGAAATGTTTTCAATCTTTATTTTAAATATTTTATTGCATTGAAAAAACAATAATGTTCATATATTTTTTAAATATAATTATTGAATTTTGATCTGATTTGTAAGAAACGAAGCTCGGGCCTAGTCCACTCTACATGACGGTGGGATGTAAAAGGGCTTAGAAGTTGAGAGATATTGATGCGAGTTGGGCTTGGAAGTGGGCTTCAACTACATATCCTGACTAACATATAAATGATCATATGCTATTTTATATCTTGATGTGTGAATTATTGGTGAAGTACAATGGAGTCTTGGTTAGTAACATACAACAAAAGAGAAAAGTGATGTAGACATGTGATCACCGATTTGCAGTACAAGTTTCAATAGAATAATGTTTTTCTCTTTTAAAAAAAGGTTTCAATAGGATAATAATAATAATAATAATAAAGAGAGTAGTGGATAGTTGTAATCTTGGACCACTTCCACCTTCCAAAGTACAGTTAACGAACTATTGGTGGGCAATGTAATTATTGTTATTTTTTAAAGTATATTTTATATTAAAATATATGTTTTAAAATAATATTTTTTTATTTTTAAAAAAATTATTTTTAAAATCAGCATATTAAAATGATCCAAAACATTAAAAAAAAATTACCAAAAAAACAAGTTTTTTAAAAACCCAAGTACAATCACATTTCCAAACGCTCTAAACCTTGGTGTTTGGAAAAAAATTTATTTATTTATTGCCAACCCCTCTTCATGCAAACCAAAGGCCAAAACTATTTACATATATTATTTTTTTAATATATTTTACACTTATCAAACAAAGTTAATTATGATAGTATTAGAAAAAAAAATACACAATTATTCCAGATATATATTAAAATTTATAAATGCAGCAAATTATTTAGATATGTATAAATTCACGAATAGATTTTATTGGATTGGATGATACCACCACCACCTCCATAAATCAGATATTTTTTGTTTGCCACCATCTCTGTTTTTTGCGAAGGAAAAAAAAAAAATCCTTACATGCCTGCATTCATTTTGATAATTAGAGGCAGAGCTCCATTTAAGGGGAATACAATTATCATTCCTACTTTTTATGTGTGGTGGTAAGCACGTATTGCTGATGATTTTAAGAAATTGACAGAAGAATAAGTGTGTGGGATCCGAATAGTTATTACAGTGATATGTGTTTTTTATTTAAAAATATATTAAATTTTTTTTACTTTTAATATTAGTATATTAAAATTACCAAAAAGCACTTGAAAAAATATCCATTAAATTCTTTTAAAAATATATATTTTTTTAAAAAAAATGCATCTAAATACAATTGAAAATGCAATACCATAAATATTCATTAAATGTGATTCATAGCTAACCTAACAAGTGGAGTTGATGGACTTAGCACTTGTTTGTTATTGTAGTAGCGGTTATTTTTTAAAGTGTTTTTTGTTTGGAAATGTATCAAAATAATATTTTTTTTATTTAATTTTTAAAATTTATTTTTGATATCAGTACATCAAAATAATTTTAAAAACAAAAAAATTAATTTAAAAAAATAAAAAATTTTAAAAAATTTTCAAAAATACTTTTAAAATAAAAAAACAAACATGCTTTTATTCTTAAAATCTAGATGAGTATATGATATCCCACTCCTTATAATATATGAAAAAAGATCTCATTCTAGTTGATAGTAAGAAGGTAAACGAATTTGAATTTAAATCTAAAATATCAAAGCAAAATCATGTACCTTTTGAACCAACACATAAAATATTCAATATTAAAATCTCACATGCATTATAAAAACTTGGGAGAAAGCTGAATTCTTGTCGTGGAGGAGATTCTCAAGAACACACACATATAAATATAAATATAAATATAAACATAAATATAAATACAAACCATCAATCATCGAGAGAAAATAAACTAGCTTTGACATTATTTATTGTGACAGGTGGCAAAGGAATACAAAATTCTTATATATAGCATGTAGAACGTGGGGTTTTGCTTGGCGCTCCATGATCCTCGCAATATCAGCGAAAAATACAAGCCCTAGGCGGCCATTCTTGAAATGCGACCGTAGATCTTTTTTTAAAAAAAATCAAAAGTAGGTACAATTTTTCTCAGCCTCTATTGTTTTTAATGGACAGTAGCGTTTGGCTTGCTTTTTTATCGTGGCATCCACATGCACTCTTGTCTGAATATAAATGTGAATTTAAATTTCTTTATTTTTTTAAAAAAATTATAATTAAAGTTAGTGCCCACGCTACAGAATCTTGTGCCATTTTCAACTTGATTGATTAAGACTGGAAGATTAAAAAATAAAAATAGAAGATGGAGATATAAAATCAGGACCACATGACCAGAAAAAAAAAAACTATATAATTTAAAGAAAAAACACAAAGCGCCACAATTAATTACAAGGAAAGGGAGTTGAATGAGAGAGGGGGTGCTCCTGGTGAAAGGGAATTCTAAATGAGTGGTGGCGGAGTCGAGTGCGCAAATGAGTTGTCACTTTACATGCCCGATGATTTTTGAAGATGAAAATGAAAACGATGTGCCGAAATAAGAGTGGAGAGTCGTATTTAATTGATTTAATACAAAAAAATAAAAAATAAAAATCAATGATGGTTACTTCTATTGACAGTATGGAAACACGGGTTTTTAAAAAATTTAATTTTTTTTTTGGTTAAAAATTAATTTTTTTTATATGTTTTGGATTGTTTTTATATACGCTGATCTTAAAAATAATTTTTTTAAAAAAAAAAAATATATCATTTTAATACATTTCAAAATAAAATACACTTTAAAAAACAATTGTATTCACATTCTCAACCATGGTATTAAAATAAACACAATTCATAACCTTCACCTCTTTTCTTTTACTGGAGCGTATTCATCAAGAAAGATCATTATCATATATGCATATAAGAATAAAAATTAATAAATTTATAAAATAATATATTTAAAAAAAAATACATGGGTCCACTTGATATATCAATTATTGTAAGTCAAAGTTCTATTTATAAATTACTCAAATTAAATACGACTTTAATGTTATTTGTTTGTGTTTTTTAAAGTGATGACTTCTTGAGCTTCATCTCTAACTTTTTATAGTGAATTAGCAAGCTATGGTTTAGTATTTTCATATTATAAGAGAAAATTATGTGACTGATTGACGGTTTGAAAGTATATTTGTGCGAGACAAGATCCGACACAAAACTATTATTTTTAACTTTTTTTTCTTTGTTATTTTCAATGACATTCTTAATAATTTAATGTCATTTAACAACTCCAAAATTGCCTTGTTCAAAAAATACTCAATAATTATTGTATCATGATTTTTAAAAATGAAAATGAAAACGATGTGCCAAAATAAGAGTCGAGAGTCATATTTAATTGATTTAATACAAAAAATAAAAATCAATGATGGTTACTTCTCTAAGTTAGAGAGTGTTTGGAAACACGGGTCTCTAAAAAAATTAATTTTTTTTGTTAAAAATTATTATTTTTTTGTATGTTTTGCATTGTTTTAATGTACTGATATCAAAAATAATTTTTTAAAAATAAAAAAATATATCATTTTAATACATTTCAGAATGAAAAGCACTTTAAAAAAGTAATTGTAACTATATTCTCAAACATACCCTTAGAATAAACACAATTCTTAACCCCCACCTCTTTTCTTTTCTCAGAGAGTATTCATTAAGAAAGATCATTATAATATATATGTATAAGAATAAAAGTAGTAAATTAATAATTTGTTAAATTTATAAAATAATATATTTTAAAAAATACATGGGGTCCACTTGATATATCAATTAATAATCTCATTGGAAGTCAAAGTTCTATTTATAAATTGCTCAAATTTCTTAAAAAAATGCGACTCTAATGTTATTTGTTTTCTTTTAAAATTGATATTTTTTTGGATCGGATCATCTCTAACTTTTTATAATAAATTAAAAAGCTATGGTGCAATGTTTTTATATTGTAAGAGAAAATTATGTAACGTGATTGTTGGTTTGAAGCATCTTTGTGCAAGACAAGTTCCGACACAAAACTATCATGTTCACCTTCTCTTTCCTTGTTACTTCCAATGAAATTATCAATAATTTTCTTGTTATTTAACAATTCTGGAAGTTGCCTTTTTTTTTTTCACGGGTAGTTTAAAAGGTACTCAACAATCATTGAATCGTAATACTTCAACTCTTTAATTAAAAAAAGCAATTTTCAAACGCACACATCACCTGAGTATTGATATAAATTCTCTAAAGCCATGTTATCTATAAATCTAATTTTGTAATTTCAAACACAATTTATAATTATACTTGCTTGAACATTTATTGTCTAAGCCAATATTGCAAGATTTGTTGCATCTAAAACATTTTGTTTTTTGGATCCGAGATCCTAATTTCATAACTCTCTAAACAATTTTAATAAAATTAAAAATGACAATGAATCTTGAAAGCTCGTATGATCCATTAATCACAAGGAAGAATCTTTCATGTTATATATTTGATGGGGGAAAAAAAACCAATTCAATATTTTTCAAATCTTTAATGGCTTTTGGATGAGCGGGACAATTATCAACAAACAAGAAAACTTTTTTATCGTATATTTTTCTATCAAGTTTTTAGATATATTATTCGAATAAAATCCCAATTATTCATGCTCATTTATTGATATAATACTCATAGTTTATAGTGATTAAGTTAACTTTCTCGAAATACTGTTTTTTTAGCATCCTTGCAATAAATCATAAATGGATTTTCTAAAAATTATAAATTTTTTATATATAAATGATAGAAAATTGGAACTAATGGAAAAAAAAAAAACAATTTTCTTAGGCTATGGATATATGATAAAAGATTATAAATTTTTATAACTTATTCCCAATGAATCAAAGTTTGTTAGTAAAAGCATTACCTTTAATGAGATTAAATGCTGAATTTGAAGAATTTAGTTGGTGTGGATTCTGTTTTAAAAGAAAATTAACTTAGTGTGTGTGTGTGTGTGTGTGTGTGTGTATAGTTGACCGACAGGGCCAGAGGAAGGTGGGCGTGACATCAATAAATCTACAGTATTCTTGACTGCATATTTTCCATTTGCACTATTCTTCCTTTAATTTTCAATTAATTTTTGTTAAACTTGGCTTTGAATTAGAATTTCATACAGAGCTAGCAAGCCGCATGTTTTCATACCTAAAATAGACAGGGTAGATATGATTAATGACTATAAATAGAATCTAGAGGTAAGCATGTGTATGAGGAAGAGAAGACAAAAATGAATTGGTCCATTGATATTCATAAATGAACCTGTAAATAATGTCAGGAAATTATTTTTCTCGAAGTTCAAACGTCTTCTGTCCTGACCGAAAGATCCAGAAAAGTTGTCCTTTTTATGGAATATTTTATTTGGCTACATCTCTGAAATGATGTTTACAAATATTTTAATCAATCAATTCTTTCAAAAAAAACATTTTTCTTAAACAAGTTGGAAAGTCAATTCCATCGTTTCAAAATATTTATCCAAGTATAATACCTCTAATTATAATTTATTCATGTGATTCTTATCCAAATAGACGTAGTATGCTGTATATATTATTAAAAAAATATATATTAAATTAACAAAAAAATATCAAGATTATAAAAATTACTTAATAGTTTTATTAAATCTGATCCAAGAAGTTAATTTTCAAAGTTTTTTATTATGATTTTTATTTAATCTATATTTAAAATTAAATAATATAGAAATTATCTTGATGTGATTAAGTTTTCTTAAACAAGTTGGAAAGTCAATTTGATAGTTTCAAACTATATATACAAGTATACCTCTAATTATACTTTATTCATGTGATTTTTATCCAAGTAGACATATGCTGTATATATTATTTAAAAAAATATTAAACTAACAAAAAAATTATCTAAGTTATAAGAAATTACTTGATATTTTAATTAAATCTGATCCAATGAGTTAATTTTAAAGATTTTTTATTCTAATTTATATTTAAAATTAAACTATATAAAAGTTAGCTAGATGTGATTAAATAGACTTGAATAGTCCAAAAGACATTTGATCGACCAATAAAAAAATTCATAAAGATGAAAATAAATTAAAAAAAAATTGATATAAAAACTCACTATCCAACTTCTTGCCTAACTTGAAGTTAAAATAAAACTATGTGAGAGTTGTCTTGATATAATTCAATCAACTTAAACGATTCCAAGATATTTTGACCGATGAATAAAAAAATCTAATGATGTAATTGAGAAAAATAATAATGAAATTGACATAAAAAATCTATTGACTAAACTTCTTTTCTTATCTCGGGTTTAAAACTAAATGTTTTTTTTTTTTTTGCTATAGTTGCCTCTTATTTAGTAAGTTGGGATTTTAACCCAAATTATTGGATTTTTTTATAAAAAAAACCATGCTAATAACACTTAAATATTTTACTAGAAAAATAGTACCACATCTAATAATGTAGTGAGGACACCATCCCAGTAAATTACTAAACGGAACATTTGAGGTTGAGAGGAAAGAGATTAATAAGTGTTTAAATTAAAATACGCTAACAAAAGTCAAAGAAATATATGTTTTTAAACTCGAAAGATTAAGTTACAATTGTATGTATTCTAAACTTAAGGACTGAAGAGTAATTTGTTCTTATTAATTTCAGGATAAAGAGCATGATGGCTTCAATTTTTTCTTAAGTCAATGATAAACTTTTCTTTTAATTAAGATTGTTATTGCATTTAATTATTAGTTATAATTAAGCTCTTCGTTTTTTCTCCATAATGTTTCCTGATAAAATTCCATGACTGGGGTAGGTGGGAAATCAACATACGACTAACTTTATTTATTTGTTGGAAGTATTTTAAATATTAGTTTTGATATAATTGAGATCAAGTTTCCTACAAATACATGCAGCATAAATTTATTTATTTTTAATTGAACATATAATCCAATCATTCTTCTCCCAGGAAGCTAAAACAAGCTGGGGATAATAATTGATTTTTTTTTTTATTTTCTCTTTCTGTTCCGTGCATATAAATTTAAAATATTTTAATTACATATTAAATGATGCGAAAGTGGAGACATCAATTATAAACTCTAGATCTTCTCTGGTCAATTAAAATTTGTTTTGATGGGTCTTTTTAAGTATTTATTTATTATTATTTTTTTATTTATATATATCCCACTGAACATCCTGCAAACCCAGTAAGCATGTGGGTGACAGGGGTACACAGTGAGGTTTGAACCCTGGTGCAGAGAAAGAGAACAAATCCCTTTCACCGATAAGCCAAGACCTAAAGTGCATTTATTATTATTATTATTATTATTATTATTATTAGCATGGGTGTTTGTGCTAACTTGCATGTAATACACCTCGACTAATTCCATGAGCCTTAAAGTTAACGACTATGTAAGTCTTCTGTGATTTTGAGATTTGTGAGACTCAAACTGGTAACCTCTAGAAAATAAATCTGGAGTCTGATTGATTGAGCTACACCTCTTAAGGTTTTTTTTTAGTATTTTTAATTATTGATTGAATGATTGTTTTAAGTTTGTTTCATATTTATTATTATTCTTGACGGATTATGCATCATGATCATGTCTCTACTGCCATCCTTTTATTCTCCTTGTGCAGAACATATTTTATAATCCCATAATGCAGGTATTATGATGAACAAATCTGCTTTATTTTTCTAGAGAGGTTATGGAAGGATTATTATTATTATAGGGCTTTTGGAAGATTCACGTGGTTCTGGTTTTTTGCTTAATAAATGGGGATGCAAGATTAAAAAAAAAAAAAAAAAGACAGGAGAAAAAGGCCATTGTGATGCATGGACTAACTGTTTAAAATCTAATTAAAGAAAAATTTAGAAAAAACCTAACCGGGGATTAATATATTTACCGCAGAAAAGGAAGAAAAATAGAAAAAAACAAATGATGAGCATGGATGAGACAGAAAATCAACAAAACATCTGCACATTAACAAAAGCAAATTCGTCTTGAAAAATTATTATTGCTCTTAACTCATTAACAATATTTACTAGAATAATATAATGAAATTTTTATATTTTAATTCAAAAAAACTTTACATTGGCTTTCAAGTGTATTAAAATCTTTTTTCTATGATCTATTTATCATTTCTAAATTAACTAGAGATAAATAAGTATTTTTTTATCTTAATTGATAGTGAAATAACTAGAATACCTTTGAAAGTAAGAAAATTAAACTTGATGTTAAGGGGTATTTTTGTGTTTTCACAATGTTTTTTCACTGACAAATTAAGTTGAGGGACAATTTGATATTTGATCAAATATAAAAAAAAGTAATAAACAATTAAAATGCATAGTAGAATAATAAAAATACCTCTAAAAAAAAAATCTAAGCTTGAGTCCAAGCAGTGTTTTTATTTTTTCACAATAATTTTTTTTTTTTGTAATAAGAAAGTCAGCTTATAAAAACTTTTGTATTTAGCTAAAAAAAAGTACATGCTCTTGTTGCATATTGGGGATGCATGAGAGGCGCGTGAAGCCATTTGGGTTGTGTGCGACGTTTCTCCTAGAGTCCAAAAATATCCTTTCATTATATTCTCTTCTTGTTGGTGTAACGCTTGTCTCTGATTTGTCACTGGTGGAACCTTTCTTTTTTTTTACCTTCTTTCTCACTTCCTTCCTGAAAATTACAGCATGACTCTCTTGGTTGTTGGTAATTCAACTTCAGGCCATATTCTTTTGATTTCTCATTTCTCGTCTTAATCCTTTTATAGAAGTTTTATTTGTTTTTAATTTTATAATTGAATCCCAATTTACCAAATATTATATTCTCTAATTTAGTCCTTATTATTTGGATTTCTAATTTTTTTTACCTTGACCCTTTTATAAAGTTTTATTGATTTTTAATTTTATTATTCAATTCAAATTGTTGGTATTATGTTCACTAATTTGGTCATCGTTATTTTGATTTCTATTTTTTTTTTTTTTTTGTAAAAGTTACTATTTTTTTCAATTTCATCCTCTAATTATAACATTGTTTTTAATTTTTTATGTAATTGTGAGCCTCGTTCTTTTTATTTTTTGTCCTTTTACTAAATTGATTTTTATTTCAATTTCACGCTTCAATTAAATATAAAATTTAATTTTAATTTTAATTTTCATTCTTTTAATTGTTATTTTTTAAAACCGTTTTGTATAATTGAATTTTTTTTTTCAATTTCATCATTTAATACATGATTGATTAATAATTGGATTTCATGGTTTTTCTAGATGAGATGCTTTTGGTCTATTGACTCAAGTCATGGGTTTGAAAATGTTAATATAATTTTTTTTATAGCAAAAAATGTGCTTCATAATTTTCTTTAGTTTTTTTTTATTATATATGCTATTCCAATCATATGATCTAGGTCACGGGTTTGATGAGATATTTCGGGTTGGTTCAACCCTAATTAGTGTGATTATAGGGTTTTTCATAACCGATTTTTTTAAACCCCCTCAGAACATCATTTTTTACATAAAAAATAATTCTGACCATTCGTGTGGCGAAGCATGAACATCGAGGCTAGTCTTCTGCTATACTATATTAAGATTTATCTCTTTCATTCCCCATCCCTTCCTTTCTCCCCATTTAAACCTTCATTAGGCTCGAGTGAGATAAAGTTTGAGACCAAAATAAAGAGCTATACAAGAATAAAAGACCAAATAAAAAAAAAAAAATTAATAGAGACTAAATGAAAAAACAAAAATACGATGAGGGATCAAAATTTTAAAAAAGGCTAGCAAGTGAGGAAACCACCGTGTTTAGGTGGAGCATGTGGCTTCTTTTGGGACCCAATACCGTCTATCTTTGATGTCTCTAAAATAGTCTCAATAACCTCTCCATTCAAAGACAACATGTGTGTTGGTTAAGACAAGACACATCTTTGACGGTCCTTTTTTCTTTTATCTCTTATTTTCCTTCTATTCTCTCTATTTCACTTCCTTCAATTTTCGTATAAGATTTAAAAAACTACTAGTGATCGTCCATAATAGTTTGAGAGGGAGGCTACAATATATCTTCTAATTTTTTTTTTTTAAGGCATGTAAGACTTCCTCTAAACTTGATATCACCTATCTTAGTTATTTTTAGAATTGTTTCACCAACATCTCCATTCAAGATGACATATGTCATTCATTAAGACACGATGCGACTTTGACAACTTTCTTTTCTTTTTTCTTTTTTCTTTCTCTCGCACTCTTGATTTTTGTGTAAGACTTGATAAAAAAAAAAAAAATATTGTGACCCATCACAATAGTTTATGAGGGAGGCCACAATTTATTTCTATAAGAGTTATTATTTTTTTATATAATTTGTAATTATAATTAAAAAGTGATAGCTAGATACCTTTCCCAAGATGTCTCAAACACAGCATGCTTTGATGTTTATAATGGTAGATAATGAAGTGTTACCTTGTTGTATTATTTTGATCCACACAACCTACACTTTATCAAGGAAATCCGTTAGTGCAACTATGGTATAGAAGATCAAAACAATTAACGAACGTAGTTAGGTAATACTCTAATAAATAAATAAAATTTATTAAATCTAGTTAACCCGCCTGCCCGGTTTAAAACCCAATAAATTGACATGGCAATGCATAATTTCTCCTATATTTACCATATATATATATAAACAATTTACGAATTTATCTGATTTCTTTTTTAGCATATATATATTTTTTTGTTTGGAAATCTTGTTCCAAAAAGGCTAATTAGAATTAAAAAAAAGCGATTACTGCTAACTAAATTAGTTAAATTAATATCCCCACAATTCAATTCTTAATTTCTTGAAATTAATCCAATATTTTTTAACCATATAGCCCAAACTGCTTCCCCGTACACCGACTTGAAGCCCGTGCATAATTTAACCATATAGCCACGTGGTGTAATATTATTGCGCCTTGAGAAGATCCCCGTGTCACCTGTTAAGGATAATATATCCTAGTACTTCAAAAAAAAAAAAAAAAAGGAAACAAAAGATTCTTCTTGAAATTATATTTTCTAAAAAAATGTTTCTCGTGAATTGATATTTGAAAGTCACAAACAACTAATTACAAGAGCTAAAATAAATCAGGAGCCAGCCACGTGTTACTGAAAGCAGCCAATATGATTTTGGTTAGGCAGGTGGTGTCTCACCGGCAACACCAGGTGGTCCCAATCGAACTTAATTTCTTTACTGTAGAAAGGAATCTTTGATCAACGGCCTAGATCTTGTGTGAAGCATAAAGTTACAAGAAAGCATAAATACTATTTTTCAATGCCCAACATCCGAACTCCAAGTCTTGCTAGTTAGTCCTTCAACTAAAAGGTGAAATTATAATTTATTTAAGAAGTTGTGTTGAATAAATTGATTTTTTTTAAAAAATTAATTAAAACGATTATCATATATATATATAAAAAAATATCTGAGCATAGTCTGTAATATTCACTTAATTTTGATGTTGAAATCATATTTAAAAAATTAAAAAGTTGTGTTAACTAAATTGATTGTTTTAAAATAATTAAAATGATTATCATATATATTAAAATTTAATTTTCATACAACAATGTAATATATGAATTATTCAATCCATATATGTTATGGGCAAGTCTTGCAAAATAAGAATGAAAATGGAGTCTTTCTTACAAATATTAATGGATTATGTCCCATAGATAGATTATATTAATCTTAATCTACCCTAATTATATCCATTTTTTTAATTAAAGAGCCAATAGAAATAAAAAAGGGATAATATCTATATACTCAAATCCTCAACCAATATTAATAACCCAACAAACCCTATGAATTTATGGAGCTTATTTATGAATTCTAAGTTATGCTTAAATGAAAATTAACTAATTTTTTTTATCTTTGACTTCTCATAATATAATTCTTAAAAGGATATTTACAAACATCTCAATTATCAAGCTATTTAATATCTTGTGAAATTTTTTTGAAAGATTTTAATTTAACATTATAGTAATTATTATTTATTAAAGTATTTTTTATTAAAAATATATTAAAATAATATTTTTTTTTTTTTAAAATTTATTTTTAATATTAACACAGAAAAATAATTCATAAAAATAAAAATAAAAACTTTTTAAATTTTTTTGAAAAGCACCGTCACCCTAAAACAAACCGGCTCTATAAGTTACAGGACTGACTTAGCAAGTCCTTCAGAAATTGGTGACAGCTTTGAAAGTTGATCCAAAGCAAGAAACTGATTTGATAGTTAAAAAAAAAAAAAAAAAAACCCTTCTATTTCTGACACTCAAAGTTGCCATAAAAAACCAGTCTGTGTCCCCATCTGTTACTCTTTTGTCTTTCTCTCCCTCCTTCGCTTTCTCTGCTTAAAGAAGCAAGCAAACATCATTTTTCTTTCGTGTGTTCTTCTTTGTAGTGAAGATAATTAATTATTTGGTTTGAATTAACAAAAAGTTGTGTAAGCTCCTGATTGGCTCAGTGATGGAGAGAGATTTCCTAGGTCTGGGTACGATAAATAATCCTCTTACAATCAAAGAAGCGACCACTGATACTCCCAACAAGGATTCTGGTATGCTACCATAGTTTCATGTCTCTTTTTGTTGAATTCTTTCTTTTCTTTTTTATTCCAAATTATATCCAACCTCGTGTCGTGCACTGATATTTTTATCTAAATAACCCTAAGCAATATCCTTATATTCTTCTTTTTTTTGTTGGATATGTTGTGATTCTTGAGTTTGCTCTCCTGGTTGCTGATAAATAGAGAAAATGAAAGAGAGAAGGAGTGTTTTTCTCTTCTTTCCGACCTAATTCTTATCTTTCCTATCTTGGTGTGCGTTTATTTGGTTTCTTGAGTTCCATGTCGAGCTGGGTTTTGCGTTTCGTCTCTTTCCTTGGAGAACTAATTATATGTGGAGGAGAAACTACAATTAACCCTTTTCTTTTCGTTTTTTTTATTTTTAATTTTGTTTTCTTTTATTTTAGATTTCTGAGGAGTCAAACGAGGGCTAAGCACATGCTTTTTCTTCCTTCAAGAAGAAACCTCGTGGTGAAAACTAATAAAAAATAAAAATTTAAAGTTTAGGGCACATGGTACAAATGTTAGAAGCGAATGGTACAATCACTTTAAAGGGAGGGTGGTGTTTTTTTCTTTCTTTTTTAATATAGGAATATTAAAGTCACAAGTACTTAGGCGTTTAATTTACTACTGGTCGTTTCTTTCCCCCAAAGGTGGCCTTAGAATCAGATTTTTCTCCATTTACTTGTGGTGAGTGCTAACTTGCGTTTGGGCGGTATATTTCCCTTGTGGGTCAGGTCAGGGGGTCAAATTGATTGGCGTTCTTGTATTGCTTGGAGTTGGAGACTTGGTTGTTGAAACATGGCTTTTCTATTATTATTATTATTATAGTAATTATCATATTCAGTCTACTTTCTTGACTTTTCAAGTTTGGTTGTGTTGGGGTAAGAAAATAAGAATAAGATAATGTTTTTGGTAACATGCACATGAGCTGTTAAATGTAATAATATAAAGGTTCATCTTCAGTTTTGCCTTAAAGAAATATAAAAAAATTGTGTTTTTTAATGGTAGTGGCAGACAGATACAATGTGATTGAAATATGTCCGTATCACGTGGGATTAAAATGTTTTATTTTTTGTTTTTTATAACTTTAAAATGTGCTTATTCTGATAAGCAGTAGTGCTCGCCCAGGTGCAACTTGTTTATTAAAATAATCGCAAATGTAACATGGGGCAGGAGGCTTAAATGTTGCAGCCCATGGTTTTGAATTCTTTAGAGGCTTCATTGTATTTTTTTTACTTTGAATGCAAGCTCGTGAGATCATCAGTTCTTCTCTTTCAGTCTTTATTGAAAGGTATCATTAAACAATTCCCTTTAGATGCTTAATTATTGGAGTTAAATTATAGTTTATTCATATGTGTGTACTCTGTGTCGTGTGCCTGTCTATAGTTGTTTCTGTGGATAAAGTTTCAATAATATTTTTCAACCTCGCCCGCGTACGATTTCTCTTTGATTATATCAAGATTCTTTATAGCCATATATTGTTAATGTAATCTACTGTTCTCCTTCATTGAATAGTGGCTGGCAATTTTCTATTCGGTTCTTGGTTTTGTGTGTTTAAAATAGATTTTATTTATTTTATCAGATTAGATCTTAAGTTTGATTGGAGATTACAATCATTAACACAGCTAATAGGACATCTTTGCCAAATTTCTTGGTGTTGCAGTAGCCATGAGAGGTTCAGGGAGGCAGTGGTCTTTTTCAAACAAGGTTTCTGCCATTCCTCAATTCTTGTCATTCAAGTCTTCTCTGGAAGATAAACCAAGAAAGGCTGTTCATGATCCTGTAGCATCTTCCTCTGGCCTTATGTCTATTTCAACTGCTGATGCTTTTGATTCTAACCAGAAAACATACTCTGGCTTGGTTCAGGTTTGTTGCTAATTCCCTTCTTCAGGGTATAAAGACCACTTGTATTCCCTTCTTCCGAGTAAATGGATATGAAGTGGTGAAAGTCTTAACCTTCTTCAGGATCAATATATGTTTTTATTTTGTTTTGCTGATTGTTTGATCATTGCCTTCCTTCTAAAAATTGTAGAAAAACATGGCTATTGATAAACAAGCTGGAAACCATTATCCTGTGACAACCTATGGTACACAGCAGTTCGATGCCTACTCTGTTAATCGGCCAAAGGATACGAGGATGTTCTCAATCTCCGGCCAACAAAATCAAACAATCACCGTTTCTATGAGCTCCCCCATCCTGCAGTCCCATTTTCCTCCCACAGGACATAATATGCTTACTAATTCAGGAGTCCCAAAACCTCCGGGAGGAGTTCCAGTCATAACCCCTCCATCTGCTCTTCCCACTCCGAGTTCGATCATTGGCACCACTGATCTTAGGTATCTCAAAGTCTGTTTCTTTTTTCTAGGTGCTGTTTTATTTTCAATAATCCCTTATACATGGCCGGAACTGGAGAGTTGAACTTGAATCTGTTTTGTAGGGATGGTTCTAAATCCTCTGGAGCACCTGCTCAGTTGACCATATTCTATGCTGGTTCAGTGTGCGTGTATGATGATGTTTCTCCTGAGAAGGTATCTATCCAGTACTGATCAGAGCCTTTTGAATCTTAAAAGTTTTTTTTTTTTCAGCGGAGGTGGATTATTATTATTATTATTATTATTATTGATTGACTTATTTCATTAATAATTTACTGTCTATCCAGGCTCAGGCCATTATGTTTTTGGCCGGAAACGGTGGGTCTTCTGGAACGCCGAACAAGCCAATCTCTACGCCTCAAGCACAGGCACCAATTCGTAGACCACCTGTCGGCGATATTTTTGCTGGGAACAAAAGCAACACTACAGCTCCAATCTCATGCATTCCCAGCCCTATTTCTGTGACCTCTAGTAACACCAACGATTTAGCAACAGTTAAGCCAGTAGTATCTTTAGCTTCTTCTGTTAAACAAACAGAACCCCCCAAACCACTTAATTCACCAGGGCCTGCTTCTGCCACGCTTGTTCCAGCAGGTATGACATTGTTGGCTTTGTCCATGCTCTACTTTTAAAATCTATGTTTCATACAGTTATTGAGTATGTTTATGATAAATTGATAGTATTATGATGGAAAATCGCTTCTCTCTCTGCAGTGGCTGTACCTCAGGCTCGTAAAGCATCGTTGGCTCGGTTTCTGGAGAAGCGCAAGGAAAGGTTTGTAGCTGTGACTTCAATCTATGGCAATAACTTGACTCAGTTTTCCATCAGATGTTAAAGGCTCGTCTTGATCAGAGAACTATTAAAAAAATAAAATGCTTTCGATGGCCGTCAAACCCCAAGGGGCAATGTTGGCAGAAAAGATAATTTGAAACGATGTGAAAGAAAAGACATGGTCATTGAGGATATCACGGGGGGGGAAATGAGAAATCATGCTTTTAGGATCTGATTCTAACTAATAATAGAGTTTTTTTTCTTCTATCTTCTTTTTTTCTGTCACTTTGGTGCTGGTACTTGAGTTTTTTCATGCTAAAATGATATTCTGTGGGTGCATGCAGGGTGACGCAAACTTCGCCATATAATGTAAGCAAGAAGTCTCCCGAGAGTGGTTCCCATGGATGTGATGGCGCAAGTTTATCTATGAATTTCTCTAGCTCTTTCCCTCTCCCAGCCAGCAACTAGCAGTGAAAAGGGCCGGGGACTCTGACTGAAGGGATTGAAACCGAAGTATAAGAAAGAGTGATCTTCAACAACGTCTATTTTCTGTTCCAAGTTGTAAGGTCAATTCTTTCAAGGAGATAGAATCTTTACTTTAGATATATGGTTCTTATTATTAGTAGAAATTTGGTAAATTTTGTTTATGATAAGTGTTTTAATCCGACAACACCCTAGACCACTTGTAACTTGTCTTAGCTTCCATCATGCTGTAAAAGTAGCATTTCTCATAGTGGAAGATATTTCTATATTTCCGTCTCTTCATTTCTAGCTCTACGCATGTCAATGGAGCAGTGCATTTCTCCGGTGGAGGTCCGAAGAGCAACTGGAGAGGTTCATCATTAAATCAGCAACTGCAAGCTGCAATCTTCATTAGGTTTTTCTGTTATTTTCCAACGGGGAAGAGGTTCAAGGCCAATTATGTTCTCCTAAGAGCCTAAGAGGAAGAGTTTTTTCCTTTTTCTTAGCTTTTTCATATTTTAGCCGACCATTGCCGCCCTTTCTCAACATGCATCGATAGCAGTTACAATCAGCTTAATTTCAACTGCTAACCTACGGGATATTTTGATCATTTCGAATTTCAGCCATTAAATTTATGGCCAAGGAGAGGGACCCTTTTGGGACGGCGAGGCCACTTGCTGCCTGTCAATTTCGGATGGGACTACACTAGAGCGATTTGACGCCATTGTTGGCAAATGAAGAACGCAGAAGATGGCGAACAAGAAACCATCTTCATCGCAGTTTTGTTTGTCCTATTGATCCAGCAGGAGCCGCAATCTTCCCAAGAATCAAGGAAGATGGTGATGTATGTACCTGCTGCATGGCTTCGTCAGGATTCACTTGTTTTGGTGGCCAAGGTGTGGCACGGGAGGTTCATCACCAACTAGGTTAAAGGCCATGGGAGGTCATGTACCATGCAGCATGTATACATGGAGGGTACTGCATGTGCTGAGCTGATCGGCTTGCTCTCATAATTTTAAAATCTGGTCAGGATCTGGCCGATCCGAGGTTAAAATCGGAATCAAGTTGGTTTTAAAAAAAATAAAAATAAAAAAATCTGGTGTGACTTGGTGACCCAACAAGACCCGGTTAAAAACCTTGAATCGGGCCGGGTCTGAAAACTATGACTAAAAAGGTGTTTGAGAGTATTATAACTATTCATTTTTTAATTTAGAAGTATATTAAAATAATATTTTTTATTTTTTTAAAAAATTATTTTTGATACTAATATATTAAAATAATTTTAAAACAATAAAAAGTATTTATTTAAAACAAATAAAATAAAATAAAATAAAAATTATTTTTAAAATATAAAAACAAACAAATCATAAATGAATATTGTTGCTGTGTCACCTTTGGCTTTGCTCCTTTTCATTGCCGAAAATTGAAAAAGGATTTGAGGCTATAGTCAATCAAGATGGCTCACCTATGATATCTAAATTACCACGAACTCATTGGGGCCTAACTTATCATAAGTCATCCTCTTGTGGGCTGCAATGGAGGGTGTCAAAAAGACATTTTTATCATGCAATATTAGTGAATACACACTTAATTATGTTATAATTAATAGAATGATTTTTTTTTTCATTGTATATAATGTCGTGATGATAAAAAATATATATTTTTATTATTATTAATGTTGATATCTATTAATTTGTGTATATCTCAATTAACCCATAAATTCTAAAATTAGTAATCATATAAATTTTTAATAATCATTATATCAGCAACTACAAATTAGCAACTACAAATCTCTAACTTCAGCTTAGATAAAATATAATTTGATATGTACCAACAATGCTTCTTTTAAGTGATGTAACTTTACCTCACGTTAGTTTTGATTATATGAGAAAATCCAGTCACTAAAAGTTATGTGTTCCCCATATAAACTATATTCTCTCACTATTTTTGAAAATTCAATTATGACAAAACTTTGTTACTCCATTACTAAGATTTGGCTATTAGTTGTAATTATCATTTATCATCTCACGATGACGTAAAAGGAATAAAGTCATGCTAAGATTTGGCTATCAAGTTAATAAAATTTACCGTGAGTTGGATAAAAAAATTTAAAATGTAAAAAGAATTAAAAATACATGGATCCGCTGTTAATGTCTTTTTCGATATACAAGCTTTTTTTTTTTGAGCTAAAAAAATAATGTATACAAAGCAATTTTTTTTAAAAAAAATATCAAAACAATAAAATATTTAATTGGCTCATGTAAATCCAAGTTAATTTGTTAAATCTTTACTCAAATCATGAACCTGATTTGCTTAATAACATTGTTTTTTTTTAAATAATTTTATTTAATCATACGATAATAAAAAATATATTATAAGAAAAAAATTAGATAAAATAAAAAAATAATGATAGGTTGTAAAGAAAAGCTTGTTAGTATTAAAAACTATTGCAATAATCTTATTAGAAAGAAAAATAAAAATTAAATTGTTTTAGACTTTGGTCCTCTTTTTGTTGATGTTTTTCTTTTTTAATAAATTTTAAGAAATTAATTATTGATTTGATAATAGAAAGTGCAATTAAAAAATTTAAAAGAAAAATTATAAATAAAAAACTTGTTATTAATATAAATCGCTATAATGATTTACCTTCCGTCTTAATATATTTTGTTATGTACATGTAACATTACCTAGCTTAAAAAAAACACAGGCTAAATAATGTTTTCAATAAATTACAATAACATCATATTTATTGAAATTATTTGCAGCCATTTAAAATTATATATATATATATATATATAAACACATAAACCTTGTGCAAATCACCTTTAATAATTACCTTTGAAAATAAGGATATACTGAGTGTAAGAGTAAAATCTTCTAGCAAGTTTGTAAATATGTATGGGGTTTTTGTTAAAATTTCAATTTTTTTCCTTAGATGTTTGTAACTTTATAATATCAAAATTTCAATTTATATATATTAGGCATGTATAAATTATTAAAGATTCCACGAGCAATACTTAATTCAATATAATTAAAAAACTAAAATAACATGAAAGTTTTGAATATAATTAAATTGATTTATGATAACACGTAGGATAAATGGTAGATAAAGTATTATATAAACCTTTAACTTTATAAAATCCCAAGTATATTAATAAGGAGAAATAACCTTTTACCCTCTTAAGTTTTTTAGACTTTTTATTTCCTAGATTCGACTACATGAACCTTAATATATAATTACTTTTCTATTAAATAGGCTATTTGTTTCCTATATCCTTTTACATATTAACTATTATATTTTTATAATTATGTTGTATCATGATTAGCTTCTTGAATTTCTTTTTATAAACTCAACGGAAAAAAAAAACTTAAAAATTATTGCTATGATTTGGCTATTGGTGTTTCTTGAGGTTCATAGGATAAATGTGTTTAAGACATCATCTAGTTTACTAATATTTTGTTTATTTTTGTATTTCAAAAGTGTTTTTTTTTAAAAATTTAATTTTTTTTTTACTTTAAATTAATATTTTTTTGGTGTTTTTAGATCATTTTAATGTGCTAATATCAATTTTTTTTTTTAAAAATAATATTATTTTTAATATATTTCTGAGTAAAAAAATATTTTTTAAAAAAAATTACAGCCACACTTTAAGATCAACTCTAAAAAACATGCAAAATAACATTTTTGATAAATTACAATAACGAGTGATACATGATGAAATTATATGGACACACCGCATTTAAAAGTTCAAAACATTGAGTGAGAAAAAGAGAAGAAATAAAACTTTTACTACATTATAAAAATATATCACATCAACCCTAGTTGATGCCAAATTACCTTTGAGAATAAGGATATTTTGAGTGCCAAAGTTAATTAAATTTTCTAGCATGCATGCTTATAAACATGTAAGGAGTTTTCTTTTTTTAAAAGTTTCAATTTTTTTCTTAGATGCTTGTAATTTTATGTTATCGCATTAGATTATCACGATTTATATTGAGGATGGATAAATTATTATAGATTTAAGAGCAATACCTATCATAAAATGGAATTAATTATAGATTTTATAATGGAGGTGGCAAATATAAACCAAATCTAAATCTATTTAAAAAATTAGAGCAAATAAGAACCCTGATATATAAATATTTCTTCTTTTCTGCTCTGTTAAAGCAATAATTATAATAGTCTCCAACGAAGTATATGCATTTATGGAAAATTACATTGAGTCCTTTTGTTCTGTGTTTGAGAATATTTCTTCTTTTCTGCTATGTTAAAGCAATAATTATAATAGTCTCCAACAAAGTATATGCATTTATGGAAAATTACATTGAGTCCTTTTGTTTTATTTTTATTTTTTTTTTTTTATTTTGAAAAATTACATTTTATATAAGATGTATAACATTTTACATCTGCTAAAAAAATCAAAAAAAAGTTAGTATTATTTACAAAATTATTATTTTATTTCAATTAATGATTAAAAAATCTATGCCATTTTAAAACAACAAAATCATCACTCCATAAATCCCTAACTAGATTTTTCCATGAGAATTTTTACTAGATCGAACTCTTCGATGCAAGGAGTGACCGAGAATTTTTCTTTTGGTAAACGTTTATAGGTAATACAATAATTAACAAATATCAAGTGGTAGAATTTTGAGAAAAGCAAACTATATATATATAGGTGTTTGCATCAATTTACGTTGTACTTCAAACTAATATCCACAAGTCCTGAAATTAAAAACTATATAAACTTTTAATGATATTGATTTAAGATAATTCAAATTTTTTTATAAAACTATTTAAAAAAAAAATTTAAAATTTCAACCAATTGAACATACACTTAGCCAACTGTTTGTTCTGAAACCTAATGGTTTAGAATGCTAACCAAAAATGTACCCGCAGCCATTACCAAACGGGGCCTAAGTGTTGTGATGATCTAATCTGAATTCAAATATAATATGAATCTAAATTAATTTAAACCCAAGGCAATCCAATTCTAATCCATTAATTTATAACAATGTAATTTAGAAGGTGAGGTGTATATTAAAATAATATTTTTTAATTTTTAAAAAATTTTTTTTTTTTTATATTAGTATATTAAAATAATCTAAAAAATAAAAAAATATTAATTAAAAATAAAAAATAAAAAAAAATTTAATTTTTTTTTTTAAAATGTAAAAATAAACCGGTTTAATTTCAATTGAGAACCAAATTGAGAATCAAGAAATAGTTAGAGCTTCTGTTTGTTGTTTCCCACTAACATGAAATATGTCGAAAACAAAAGCAGTAGAAGGTTCTAATGTGCTCACTCGCTTTCTAGATTCTCCGTAGATAAAGAAAAAAAAGAAGAGAAGCATATAATATTATTCCAAATGGATTATGGATGCCGCTAAAATAATAGAACGCGAACACTTTATTGATCAGTGCAAGATTTGCCCTTCAATTCTCCACTCCCCATCTCTTGTTTTCTTCAAAGGTATGAATTTCCTACCTCTGTCTCTCTAATCATCTTAGTATTTTTTGTTTCTTGTCTTGAGGATTTATTAGTGTTTTGTTTTATTTTGATGTGTTTGCAGCCTAGGTGCTCGAGTTCCTCCAGAGACAAAACCGGTGAGGCATGGTTCCTTCACTTCTAGTTTATAAATTTTTGTACATTGTTGAAGTATTTTAAAGGATGGTTTTCTATACTAATTTACTGGGAAGATGAGGGGTCTTTTCCATTTTCTTATGATCATTTCTTGAAATGGAAACAAATGAGGAAAACAAGAGAAAAGTTACAATTTTTGAACAGAATATATACAAACTAATCAATGTACTGCAGAAATTTCTCCTAGCTGATGAAATACTGAGCTGTAAATGATAATATATGGAGTTATTAAAATAGAGGAAAAAGTGAAGGATTCTGTAGTTGAAACATTTCATTAATCTCTTCCTTTCCTTGCGATTTTTACTCTGGAATATCACGCTGTCTTTTATTTCATAAAGAATGTCTTCTTCTTTAGTATTTTTTCTATACTGTTTGATTCTCTGGCAGAAATAGTGTTCTGGGTTTTGGACTCTAGCCTTGTGGATTATGAGTTCACCTGTCCATAACTTACTTGGCACAAGAGAGAGATCAGTAGCACTCATTCTTTTTTATTATGAATATCGAGCTTTTTTTTTTTAGATTTTTTTTTTTTATAGCTTGAAGGGTAATTTGCCTTCTACTTGTTCATATGGAAATAGTTATGTGCTGATAGAAGCATGCTCTTATGCAGGAGAAAGGTGATATTAACATGTCTGACTCTGGGGAATGCTATGATTCCAAAAGACCAATTGAAGATGATGATGATGATGATGATATTGTTGAGTCTGATATTGACTTGGATAATACTGATGTTGTGGAACCTGATAATGATCCTCCACAAAAGGTGATGGAAAGTGTCTGTTGAGTTCAGCCACTCACATTTAGTTGGTACAGAGGCCTTTGTAATGTCTTATACATCGGCTAAGCATACATGTTTTGTGATTACAGATGGGAGATCCTGCAGTTGAAGTTACAGAAGAAAAGCGGGATGCTGCTCAAACTGAAAAGGCAAAAGCTATGGATGCAATTTCTGAAGGTACACCGTAGGCCTTTGCAATTAGATTTTCTGTTTTTGAGATTTATCCCATAGTATTCCTTGCCAAGTTTTGTCTTACTTTCCAGGTAACCTGGATGAAGCCATAGATCATTTAACAGAAGCCATCGTGTTGAATCCAATTTCAGCTATATTATATGCCACGCGAGGTAGGTTTTCTTTTTTACAAAATTATGTGTTATCTAATTTGAAATCCAATTTTCAGTTCTCATTTGATGCCTGGCCTTACCCTGTTACTTCATTGTTTTCTCAATGTCCTAAGATGCTTTTTATTTTTCCAGCTAGTGTCTTTGTTAAACTGAAGAAACCTCATGCTGCAATTTGTGACGCTGATGCTGCTCTGGCAGTAAGTCTGTGGCTGAGTCCTTTCCACAACCTATTTTGTACAGGCAGCTGAAAAAGTTTAAAGATTTTAGATTAATCAGTTGTCATATGTCTGTATTTATCCGATTGGAAAAAATGACTTACAGAGGTGAATTTTATTCATTAGATCAATCCAAACTCTGCAAAAGGATATAAAGTACGAGGTATGGCCAGAGCCATGTTAGGCCAATGGGAACAAGCAGCAAGTGATCTGCAAATGGCATCAAAGTTGGATTATGATGATGAGATTGGTTCAGTGCTGAAAAAGGTAATCTGCCGCTCTGTATCATGAGTTGGTACAGTAAATGTTTTCTGATAGTACAATTAAATCCACAGGTTGAACCTAATGCACGCAAAATTGAAGAGCATCGCATAAAATATGAACGCCTGCAGAAAGAAAGGGAGCTAAGGAAAGCTGAACGTGAAAGAAAACAAGAAGCTGAACCCCAAGTAAGTTTATTTTTTTCCTTAAAAAAAACTAATAGTTGTACTTTTCTTGCTCACTGGGATGAAAAATAAATCTCTTTTTGTTGACCTACACTTGTTTCTCATCAGAGCCTACACTTGTTTCTTATCAGAAATTTTGTGTTTATGATGCATAATGCTTCATTCAAGCTAATATATGACAGTTCACAAGTTTAGTGAAAAGATCACGGCTGCTCTTGAGTGATTCATGAGCATTTTGGGTCAAGTTATAGCTGATGTTAATTCGAAGAACTGGCAACCCAAAGTCACAAATGAAACAATAAGGCAAAACTTGAAATTAGTCTATAATATTCTCGCATCATTTAATATGGCTGGCTATCCCCTATTCATATGAATTATTGATTCTTATCTAAGTTTTTCTATTTATGATTTCATGAATTTTTTCTAGATGCTCGTTTATAGGACAAGCAAATGCTAGTCAGATTGGCAAGATTAATCAACAAAGTTGATTTGACTTATCACTTTGATTTATTATCATGCAGGGAAATAGAGTTAAAGGTATATTATAGGTTTGTAATATGGGCATTTGAATAGAAATAACATAAGTTCAAATTAGTAGATTTATCTCATGCATGCTCACGAGTGCTTAGACTTCTTTGACAGTTATTACAGAAACTGATGCTATTCAACCAACACTGCTTTCTCTTATTCCGCATGGTTTTCTAAATTGTGGTTTGTTTGTATTTGATTGCTGTGTACTGAAATACCCTTGATTCAATGCAGGAAAGAGAAGCCTTATCTGCTCTGAATGAAGGTATGAGTTTCTATTCTCTTCTGTCTCGTCTGCATTGTGCGTGTGCACAGAGAAGCAATCCAGCAGTGCATCAGACAAAATTTTCATTTTGGATCAAGTGATGCTAAATCTAACATGATTTCACTGTATGGCGTTTACACTTTTAGACATTGGAATATCTATTCCCTGAATCATTCCTCTGCGGATGGTAGTTTGGTATTATTACTCAGTACCGAGTACTTATATAGCCAGTGTTTAGATTAAGCACTTCTGGGTCAGTCCTACCTTTTTTGATACATCTCACGTCCCTGCTCAGTTTAGGGCATTTATTTCTTCTTCTTCGTTGTTGGGTGAGGGGGTAGTTTGTATTGGTGCAACCAGGAAGAAGAAATTCATGGATAATCAGGGCCTTTTTCTTTAAGTGATTAAACATTTAGTGTATTGCTGTAATTGTGTGTGCTTTAGTATATTTTTCATTAGTTTTTGATGTCCAGCATTCAATAACTTATGTATATTTGTCATGCTTATGTTCAAGTACAGTGAAGGGTGAGAGAATAATCATAGCAACATTGTTAGGGCAGAACCAGGAGAAGTGAAATGTGTGAACATAGAAAAGCCGTTGCTTGTTCTTAAGTATGTTTATCTAAAAGAGTTAATGATAGTCATTTGTTATGTTTTTGACCACTATAGTTATTGAAGAGTCAAAAGAGACTAGGATATCTCTTGTAACCTTCTGAGTGGAGGAGATCACCTGATAAATTTTTAGACTTAATTGCCATTTTTATGGTGTTTCAAGGAGAATGGTGTCTATAGGTCACCTTATCATGGTTTTTTATTTTTTTATATGAACAGGGCAAGTTATAGGCATTCATTCTGCTAGGGAACTAGATCCCAAACTGAATGCTGCATCAAAAACTTCTCGCCTTGCAATCTTGTACTTCACGGCAACATGGTGTGGGCCATGTCGTATGATTTCTCCCATTTTCACAAGCTTAGCTGCAAAGTACCCGAAAGTTGTTTTCTTGAAAGTTGACATAGACGAGGCAAGGGAAGTTGCTTCAAGCTGGAATATCAGCAGTGTTCCTACCTTCTACTTTACAAAGAATGGCAAGGAGATTGACAAGGTTGTGGGGGCTGATAAAAATGGACTGGAAAGGAAAATTGAACAACATGCTGGCTAGTCTCGAGCTAATCTACTGCGAGAGCCTTGGATGTGTTTTCTGTAATCAAACTTAACAACGATATTAAGACGTGAGAAATGTATTGAGATTATTATATTTTTAAGAGAAATGACATGCTCAAGCTATGCTTTTGGGATTTATTCTTGTTTGTACGGACAAAGCATGATAATTATGTTTTTTCTATCGAAGTCCCTAGTTGATTGGGAACTTGGTATGGAAGCTATCCTGATTTAAGTATGGTAATGATATAGCAGAGAGAATGCATTTTGTTCATGTTGAAAAATGTTTATTTATGTTTATAAGAATAACTACATTTGTCATTGCCTTAATTTTCATTTCCAAGAGCAAAAAAAACAAAGAGCTTCGTTGTTTGAAAATCCCACCAAGCTTTGCATGCTTCCAAGATTTCCAATTATGTTCTAAATAAGCAAACAAGAAATCCCTAAACATTCAACTACATAATTGTCATAGTATATGGATTATATATTGTATTAGTCATGGCCTAGAGTTTAAGACAGAGCGTTGATTTGGAACAAAAACAAATGCAAACGGCAAAACAACAGGAAAAAAGGCAGCTTCATTTCCTCTGATTGTTGGAGTAGAATCTAAGAACCAGGTAGAAGAAGAATCGGTAAAGAACTCCCCAAGCTAACAAGATAGCAATGTCATACCAAATACTGTCCATCTTAATATCCATGGAGAATAGAATATCTTTAACCAATCAACATGCAGTTTGACTCTAATTTTGAGTCATTATGCAGTTGGCTGAGTCTGATCTCTCCGAGAGGGCCTGGTGAAAGTTCTGAAGGGTTCCCTGAATAGCATCTTGAGCCTTTAAACTCATTTGATAGCATTCCCTCACAGGGATATTTAATTGCAGATATGTAATGGAGCCACCTCCAGTAGACAGGTATCTGCAAGCGCTTCAAAAAGAACCCACAGGTCAGGAAGAATAGAGCAGTTGTCGCAATCACGATGGCTTAACCTGTGATGTAACTCGGGACAAGCGCGCTCACAAGCATCACATAGGCATTAGTAGTTATGAGGGATGCATAAAGAATCAACCAAAAGTTGAAGAGATTGCTTTTTAGATGAAGCAAGAATCTGGTGATGGCAGCAAATGTCAAGCCTTGTACAGCGAAAAAAGGGAGATACTCTATGAGTGAGGAGATGACATAGGAAGAAGCGCGGTATGAATTGTGGGCGGTTTCTCTGATGAAGATGAACCTTTCTTGGATGAAAGTTGGGACAGCATCATTGGATGAGAAGAAAACAAGACAAACTGCGAAGATGTAGAAATTGAGAAGCCTGTTAATGTCTTGGAAAGATGGATGACCCAGGTTCTTGAAAAGTGATGATAGAATGAGTGCCATAACAGCTAATACGATCTCTCTCGAGAGGAAAAGCTCAGGAGTGCGAACCACGTTGAGTACTGTGCGCCATGAAAGAACTGCTACCTCCCGGAGCCATGGGTTTGCAAATTTAGGACCATGATCTGACTCATCGAGCTCTTCCTCACGACTGAATTCTTCTTAAGAAGGGGAATGTGGGTCCAGCGAGGGGTTAGAAAATTCTGGGGGTTTTGGATGAGAAACAACATACTGTGGTGTTGAGAATCGGCTTCAAGATTGGCTTCTTGCCCCAGTCATTGGTGTTTTCCCGGGTGTCCTTCCTGGAGTTCTCGCAGGAGTCCATGACGGTGCTCGGCGAGGAGTTCCTTTGACACCATGGTAGACCCAGACTGGAAACTCTTCGTAGAATTGAGAAGCCAAACGAGGATTATGAACACCAATTTGCATTGGTGTTCGTGCAGGTTTCCGTTCCAGGGAGTTGTCTGTTAAGGTTACTTAACAAGAAAGGAGAATTGAAGGAGAAAAGAAGACGAAATGAGGAAGAATAGAAGTGAAGAACAGAAAGCTGTTCTGAGAATGCGAGAGAGAAGAATATGAACGAATGTTCTGTATATTTTTCTATCCATCAACTGGTAATCCTTACATGTATTTATAGTAACAGAATGAACTACTAACGGATTAGTCTAACTGAATTAACAACCTGCTAACTAATTCTCCAACTAACTAACTGACTTAACAACCAAAGGTTGCGTGCTGCAGACGTTAACCATTCTGCAATGCTTGACTTCATCTTCTGTAGGCTGCTTTCTTCCTTAGAGCTTAGGTACGTAACAGTACCCCCCCATGAGAGATTCTTGTCCCAAGAATCAAGAGCAGGATCAGTTTACATAGCAATATTAAAGTCCGGAAATTGCAACTGTAATTCTGTCAACTCCTCCCAAGTAGCATCTTCAGGAAATGAATTCGACCACTGAATTAAGCCTGCTACAACCGCTATATTACCCTTCTTCATAAGCTTCCTCTCCAGTATTGTAACAGGATATACCTTTACCCTACCCTCCTCATCCACGATTGGCAGAGCTTGAGAAACAATGGCCACTTCTCCCAATTTTTTCCTCAATAGCGATACATGGAACACTGGGTGCATTGCACTTCCTGGGGGTAACTGGAGTTTATATGCAACTGGACTGATGCGTTCAAGGACTAGGTAGGGACCGTAGTACCTGGGGTTTAACTTGTAATGCTTCCTGTACATAACACTGCCCTGCCTGTAAGGTTGCAGCTTCAAAAAAACCCAATCTCCTACTAAAAATGCCCTCTCAGATCGCCTCCTGTTGGCCACTTGCCCCATCCGATTTCTTGCCCCCTCCAGCAAGCCTTTGATTAATTGATCCATATTAATCCTCTTCTGTTTCCATTCCCCTACTGCAGCTACTTGAGTATCCTCTGTGAGCACCATTTCTCTGGCTGGAGGTTCGTAGCCATATAGAGCCTGGAAAGGGGACATGCCAATAGTGGAGTGGAAACTACTATTATACCACCATTGTGCTGTGGAGATCCACTGGTGCCATTTCCTTGGACAGTGCATAGTCATGCATCTTAAGTAGGTCTCGAGGCATTGATTCACCCTTTCAGTCTGCCCATCCGTTTGTGGATGGTATGCTGTGCTTAATAACAGCTTGACCCCTAAGTGTTTGAACAACTCCTGCCAGAATAAGCTCGTAAATATCTTATCCCTGTCAGTCAAGATTGTAGCAGGCAAGCCATGGAACTTGTAGACTTGATCTAGGAAAGACTTGGCAACATCTTGAGCTGTGAAGGGATGTGCTAGGGTGACAAAATGTCCATACTTGGTGAAACGATCAACAATGACCATGATGGTGTCTCTGCCCTCTGATTTGGGAAGGCCTTCTATGAAGTCCATGGTAATATCCTGCCAAGGACCATGTGGAATGGGCAGAGCTTGTAACAACCCCGGATAAGACACCCTCTCAGCCTTGGCCTGTTTACAGATATCACATTGCTGCACTAGTTGGTAGACCATCTTCTTCATGGCAAGCCAGTAGAAATGACCCTTCAATCGCCTATATGTATTCTGGATGCCTGCATGTCCTCCAATATAGGAATCATGGGTAGTTTTAACGAGTTCTTCTCTCAATGTCCCTGCAGCTCCTATCACCATTCTTCCCTTATACCTTATCACCCCGTGGTTATAGGTAAAATTCGAAGCTTGTGTAGTATTTATCAGTGTACCCTGTAGGATGTCCTGTAGCTTGGCATCACCCTGATAAGAGCTGTAAACTTGATCATACCAAGTTGGCACTACCTGTGTTATGGCTGCGAGCCCTCCTCCTGCAGTATCTGCTCCTTGGGTATCTTTACTCTGCAGATTCATTCTGGATAGAGCATCAGCAACTTTGTTCTCCTTGCCCTTTTTATACTTAATTTGGTAGCTTAGTCCCAACAACTTGGTCAGTCCCTTCTTCTGAATAGGGGTGTGGATTTTCTGGTCCAGTAAGTATGTTAAGCTCTCATGATCAGTTTGTATGATGAACTGACCTTGTTCCAAGTAGTGTCGCCATTTGTCCACTGCCATCAAAATAGCCAGATATTCCTTCTCATAGATAGACAGTCCCAAGTGTTTAACCCCCAAGGCTTTACTCATGAATGCCAATGGCCTCCCCTCCTGGCTCAGCACTGCTCCAATTCCAGTGTCACAAGCGTCTGTTTCCAAGACAAAGGGGAGGGTAAAATCAGGCAAGGCTAGGGCTGAAGCTTCACATAAAGCCTTCTTCAGATTTTGGAAGGCTTCTAATGCCCCCTCGTGCCACACAAAATTATTCTTTTTGAGCAATTCTGTCAAGGGTTTACTAATGACCCCAAACTTCCTGATGAATTTTCGATAGTAGCCAGCTAGACCAAGAAACCCCCTTAACTCCTTGATAGTCTTTGGGACTGGCCACTCCTGTACAGCTTGTATTTTCTCAGGGTCTGTGGCTACTCCTTCAGCAGAGACTATATGCCCCAAGTATTCCACCCTTGGTTTAGCAAAACTGCATTTCGATCTCCTTGCATACAACTGGTTGGTCTTCAGGATCTCCAAAATTTGCTTCAAATGGCTGAGGTGTGCTTCTAAAGAGGAACTGTAAATGAGAATGTCGTCAAAGAAGACCAAGGCAAATTTCCTCAGGAATGGCTCCAGAATATCATTCATCAAAGCTTGGAAGGTTGCAGGCGCATTCGTGAGGCCAAAAGGCATGACCCTAAACTCATAATGCCCTTGGTGAGTGCGAAAAGCTGTTTTCTCTACATCTTCCTCATGCATTCGCACCTGGTGATAGCCTGCCCTGAGGTCGAGTTTTGAGAAGAAACTGGATCCTTGCAGCTCATCCAGTAGGTCATCGATCAAGGGAATAGGGAATTTATTTTTTACAATGACTTCATTCAGCCGCCTGAAGTCTACACAGAAACGCCAGGAGTTATCCTTCTTCTTGACCAAGAGTACTGGCGAAGTAAAGGGGCTCATACTTGGTTGTATGATGTTATTACTTAACATGTCTTTCACCATCTTCTCTATCTCCCCTTTTTGAAAGAAGGAAGTTTTATACGACCTGCAATTTACAGGTGGAGCTCCTGTGTGCATAAGGATTCTGTGATCATGCCTCCTCTTTGGTGGTAATGCAGTAGGCTCTTGAAAAACCTCTGCATAGTCTGCTAGTAGTTGCTCTACTGCTGGGTTAGGCAAGTCTGACCTGGTTGTTGTAATGGCTTCTACCAGAAAAAATTGTCCAACAAAACCCATGATGGAAGTTTTCAAATTCTTCTGGACCTTCTCTAGTGTCATTGCTTGGAGGCTGGCAGTTTCGATGATGCTTCTGAGCTCTATCATCCTTCCTTCCTTCTTAAATGTCAGTTTCATTTTGATGAAATCAAATAGGATTGGTGAAAATTTTCTTAACCAATCCACTCCTAACACCATGTCGCACCTCCCTAGCTTCAGAATTCTTAAATCTGCTATGAATTTGTAATTCTGCATAAACCATGTGAAGCCGGCTGTATAGGAGTCACATAGTATGATACTGCCATTAGCAACAGTTACTTCTAACACTGGAGAGTTCTCAACAGGAAGTTGTAGTTCCCCCGCTATGCTGGAATCAAGGAAGCTGTGGGTGCTGCCACTGTCAATGAGAATGATCAGATCTCTGCTTTGATAGCTGCCTCTAATTCGTATGGTATTGTGAGCGTAATTATCTGCTAATGCATTCAAGGATAAGCCATATTCTTCAATCTTGCTATCAGGTGCTACATCTGTACTGTTGTTCCCTGACGTGGCATCCACAAATTCCTCCTCTTCCTGGCCTTCCATCATGTGCAGTCCTTTGGCAATGCACTTGTGTCCTGGCATGAATTTGTCTCCACACTTAAAACATTGCCCAACCTGCGCCTCTGCTCATACATGGTTTCCGATACCTTCGGTGTCTGCAAATTGTTGTTCACATAGTTGGCTTGAGGAGTACTAAATGATCTTCCCATCCCTGGCTTGGTAGAGAATCTGTTCTTCCTTGCCAATATGTTGTTTGATTCCTCCTGCCACTTTGCTTGATCAAAGGCTGCCATCAACGTGCCTGGCTTCAGTATCTTTAACATGGGTTTAATGTCCTCTTTTAATCCGCTAATAAAGCTGGAAATGTAGTAGGACTCGGGCAGTATGGGATTGAGTGAATGCATTAGTGATTTGAGATCTTCAAACCTCTCCACATACTCCTCCATACCATTCTCTTGTTTTAGTTTGTTGAATTCTTCCACTATATCCTCTCTACTACCAAACCGGCTGCATATAGCCTTTGAGAACTCCTCCCATTCTAGATTAACATCCAGTCCACATATGTACCCTTCGAACCATATTTCTGCTTTTCCTTCCAAATACAGGGAAGCTATTTCCACCCACTGCTGCCATGGAGTTGCATTGAGTTTGAAGAACTTGTTGCATCGTCTCAGCCATCCTCTAGGATCGTCTCCTCGAAAAATGGTTAGATCCATCTTAGGCAATCCTGTATTGAACATAGCTCTATGTTGTTCCTGCCCGTAACCAGCATCTCCTCTCATAGGACCCTTTCCTTTAGAAGATAGTCCTTCACTGTTGCCCTTGGCTGGAGTTGGTAGTATGCCTTTAGAAGTGCTCCCCATATCCTTTTCCATCACATGGTGAGCAAGAAACGCCTAGAACTGATTGGATAGTGTTTCCAGTTGAGCACTAATCTGCTCATTCTTCTTACCTTGTCCCTCCAGTTGAGCACTAATCTGCTCATTCTTCTTACCTTGTTCCTCCCGCTGCTCTTGGATTTCTTGTTGCATGATCTGCATTCGTTCATCCAATTTCTTGCAATGTTCTTCCACATTTTTAACCATGGTGTTAGATCTTAAGGCTCTGATACCAATTGTTAAGGTTACTTAACAAGAAAGGAGAATTGAAGGAGAAAAGAAGACGAAATGAGGAAGAATAGAAGTGAAGAACAGAAAGCTGTTCTGAGAATACGAGAGAGAAGAATAGGAACGAATGTTCTGTATATTTTTCTATTCATCAACTGGTAATCCTTACATGTATTTATAGTAACAGAATGAACTACTAACGGATTAGTCTAACTGAATTAACAACCTGCTAACTAATTCTCCAACTAACTAACTGACTTAACAACCAAAGGTTGCGTGCTGCAGACGTTAACCATTCTGCAATGCTTGACTTCATCTTCTGTAGGCTGCTTTCTTCCTTAGAGCTTAGGTACGTAACATTGTCAAAATTCCTCATCATCATCTTCGTCGTAGTAATCAAATTGACCAGAGTCTGCTTGAGATGTCATATCTCCTGTACCCGAGAATCCTTGGCTTCGGAGGCTGATGGCATACTTTGACAGAGGGGTCTTCATGTAAGGAGTACGTGGTGTCCTGGCAGTTCTTGGTGTTTTGCGGACCGGTGTCTGTGCCGCTTGATCCGGTTTGATACCATCGCGTTGGTAAAACACGAGGGGATCAAGTCCCACGGTTGATTCATCATACTCCTTTATCACGTCCAGGAAATACTCAATGCTGTTTTCACCATCAGGAAGAGGCCTTCCAAATCTAGAAAGATAGTTAGGAATAGCAGCTGGGCTTCCCATATATATCAGTCTTCCCCTGTTTGCATAATTTGATGTCTTAGCAAGCAAGATGTAATAATACTAGCGGAGAATCTGATGGATACAATTCCAGGGTTTTACAAGAATTGAGTTTTTCAAGTATTTTACCTTGCAAGAATCGTGATACGGTCCAAGAGCATTTGAATCCTGAAAGATGGCTGGTGGATGGTCATCAAGATTATGCTACCACCCCGAGCTATGTCCTTCACCTTTTCAACCACACTGTAAGCACTTGTAGAATCAAGACCAGAAGTAGGTTCATCAAGGAACAGCAGGGATGGCTTATGGATAATATCAGTTCCTACAGACACTCTTCGCCTTTCCCCTCCTGACACTCCTCTGTTTCCCTCGTTCCCAATATACGTATCTGTTGCACTCTGCAGAACCAAATATGCTACTAACTTCAAGTTTATGCTCACATAATGTAGTACATGTCTCGGTGACTGTGTGTGTGATCAGGAAGAAGAAGTCATACCGTTAAACCCAGT
The DNA here is from genome assembly GCF_005239225.2 of Populus alba. Taxonomy (NCBI): domain Eukaryota; kingdom Viridiplantae; phylum Streptophyta; class Magnoliopsida; order Malpighiales; family Salicaceae; genus Populus; species Populus alba. The sequence goes on from NC_133295.1 coordinate 4,436,905, forward strand.
TGGTGAAGGAGCTCATGGACTCTATTCTTCTTCTCAGCCCTGGAAACTGAAGGAGGAAGTCTGACTTCAGCCGCGAACATGAAGGTCTCGAAAACTGTCAACATGGGGAAGAGCTGGTCATCTTGCATTACGTACGATGAAATCATCTTCATGTAGCTTGTAGTTACCTGCACAGAAGATGCCTTATATATAACCATGTTGTTGAACAAAATCTGATATTTTCAAGATTGAATGAGAGGTATAGTAGATAACACCAACCGGTTTTCCATCTATCCGAACAGATCCCTGGAGACTCCCTCCCGCAATCCGACCAGCAATGGCGTCAAGAAAAGTGGACTTCCCAGCACCACTAGGCCCCATAATAGCCATAACCTCACCCCTTATAGCCTGTCCAGAGATATCATTGAGAAGATATGCTTCTTTGGTGATCCACACACCGTCTTTCTTGCTTTTTCATGACACTATATGACAGGTTCTTGAACTCCAGGCCATGTCCCGCAATCATCTTCCGGGGTTCCACTGGCACTCCATTTTTCTTACCTAATGCCGTTTTGTCCATGTCTAAGAGAGTCTCAAGATTGTTATTTGCATCTGACCGCCCTAGGCTTCATCGTCGATGGAGATCAGTGAGCACCTTTTGATCTTGTTTTTGGCTTAGCCAAAGATGGGTTTCAAGAATTCTTTGAGAACTGAAGTTAGAATTCTGGTATGCTATAAAAAGGTGAGGGATGAACCATGTGGATTGCAGACAAAATCGAGACGGCACAGCCTTTCTTCTGAATTTAGAAGCCAGAGCCAGCAAAACTGTGACATAACTGGTTGGTGGGGGTCATGGACAAACCAATAACATTCAGACAGAATAAATTTAATTCACCTTTCTAATTGTGTTTATTGTTTTTTTATTTATTTATTTAAAAAGAAACGAACTTCTAATTATGTCCTACAAATGCACCCCAAGCAGCAGTTGGAAGTCGTTTTGCTAAGTTTCAAAGAGATGGGTAAATTTTATGGCTAATGTATTCATATAATTAAATAAATCTTGAAATATATGTGTAATTAAAAGAAAAAAAAATAGTTGTTAATGTTAATTATATAGATAAATATAGATAAAGATATCTACTATTGTAAAATAAACCATTGATCTAATTGTATTTAATAACTTTGATTTTTTACTAATTAAATATTAATAAAAATAAATACACACATAAAAATAAAAATATTACGTAAGGTTGCAAATAAAAAAAAAAACTTACTGATATTAGAAAAAAAAGCCACAACCTTATTTGAAAGTTTTTGAAAAAAAGCATACGTGGGGAGTTTTTTGTAGAATTAAAATTCATAAAACATTTTTTTCCCAAATAATTAAAAGTAGTGAATTTCTAAACTTAATTTTCTCGTATATTGATTATTAAAATTTATGTAAACTAGAAGTGTAAAAAATGTTGCGTTACTTTTATAAACAATTATACAAGATTTTGGTTTTACCTATACTTATTAATTAATCTTGAATTATTATACATATTTTGTTAGAAGCAAAAATGTTTTAAAATTAGAAGTTGAAAATTAACTTAAAAAAAGATATAGGTAATAAAAAGTGATAATGATAGAGAGTGAAAAATACCTTTTAAAAATAATGCATGTCATGTTAATAAATTTGGAAGCACTTTAGAACTTATGAGTGTAGAATCTTGACTACAACTTCTATAGTTAAAAAAGTACCCTATAAAAATTAGAGAAGACATCATATGAATTGTGGAAAGGTAAAACATCTTTTATATAAATATCTCAAAAGTGTGAGGGAGTTTTGCAAAAGTGACAATACCTGATCCTCAAAGATACAACTAAAATTATGTATTGTATTTTTATTGAATATACTTACAATAATAGTGCATATTGATTTCATATACACAAGTCAAATATTGATGACGTTCATCTTAATAAAATAATAGAACTACCAAATATTACATTCCTTAAAGATGTGTTTACATTCAAATAAGCATAAGAAATTTATTCACTTAAGAGGATGATTGAAACAAGCTAAAGTACTCATCATCAAATAGAACATGAATTATCATTGGCTAGCCATGGTGATTGCATTGATTATTGTTTCATGCCATGGTTGTTATGCCATGTGCACTACTAATGGAAATATTAGTGATAAATAGTGTCATTGCCGCAAAAAATGATACTTGTTCTATATAGAAAAAATTCTATGCCAAAAAAGATTCATTTGCTTAGAAAGTTTACGTGGAAACCCAAAAAATTTATGCATATAGGGGCATTCTAAGTGATGAGTGCTGAGTGCTGTTATGAGGCCGAAATTCCAGGAATTTATAGTCATTTAAGCAAGGCTCAACACAACTAGAAAGAATGTTTTTTCTTGGTACCATCAGAACCTAATTATTTATATTTGATATTAATAACATATTTTTAAATAATTTTATAAGAAAAAAAACATGAAATAGTTTCCTATAATCCTTCATTAAAGAGAACAATCATAAATGACAACACTTTGATTGGAAGGCACAATGGAGGGTCATGTATGAAATAATTCTTATTTAGTTTTTCTTTTTTTGCTAAAAACCAATTCTCATCCTAATTTTATTTGTAAAAAAAAAAAAAAAAACTAAAACACTGCATATTTGTCATATATTTTGTAAAATCAAGTTAACATAACTAAACCACTAAAAGAAAATGACAAAAAAAAGAAGAGAGTAATCCATTCAACCTAATTTGTCAAATACAAAAACACATGTAAAGTGATAAATAAAAAAGTACAATGAAATAAGAATCAATGGATTGAAACATAAATAAACACTAATATGACACAAATGTACTTATAATAATCCATCAGATAACATCTTGTCCATCAATCAAGTACAACGAGGAGAAAAAGATTATGAAAACAAATTGTAAGGAAGGAGGACAAAATCATCAAATCTAATTGATGAACTCTGTAAACTATGCAAAAGTTATGAAAAGCCTAAATAGAAGCTCAACAAATTATAAGTAATTCATAATAGTTAAATAAAATAAGATAATAGAGAATGGTATATGAAATCTTTATTCCAAAAAAAAAAAAATACCATCAATAACTTTCATGGGATGAATTGAAACGATGAAATAAATTCATAGAAGCTTCAAACAACGATTGAATATACAAAAAAGAAGAAGAAAGGAACACTCAATAATATATATATATAAAGTAATGCATCTAAAAAGGGAAAACACAAACTAAATAAAAATATAAATACACCAATTGCTTAATTATACAAAAATGAAAAAATTGATGAGAAAGGAACATAAACATAATAAGTGAATGAAAAAAATATCAAAATGAGCCAACAATAAATCTTCTCTCTTATTTTTCATGAGACAAGCACCAATCTCTTTACAAATAGTATTCTCCACTCACCACAAGGCTTTTTATCATTGCTCCAAAGTGAAATTTTTCATCATAAATTTCATATAAAATATTTTTCATCGGTCTTTTCATTGCTTGTATTTTATTGTTATTTTCTAGAAATAATCAATCTAACTTGTAGTTGAATAAACTCGTATATTTGATGGAAAAGATTTTGAAAAAAATGAGAGTAGCTCTTTATCGAACATAGAAGAAACTTGCTAAGATTCAGTTGACAAGGATATAATATTACCTCTCTTTAAAATTAATGAGGATATATGCATACACCACTCCTACCTAATGCTTTTTTTTTTCTTTTCTTTTATCTTAACGAGAAATGCCAGTGTTGGCTGTTTGAATGTTTGAGTCCAGCCAACTAATTTCTAAAGAACAAGGCCGGCATATAAAGCTATAGACCATCGGCTTATGTTCTTGGAAAAGTCTCCATGTGCTTCCTCTTAAATTAGCCATCAATCTCTCTCTTGAATATTACAATTTGTTACTAAAAATTATGCAAAAACCCTATAAATAATGGTTGATTTCAGAATTAGAATCACTTGCAAACTAACACAAGATATTGGCACAGTTCATCCTCAAAGCTATAGACCATCTAATATTGCGTGCCGCTGCTGCTTCTTGTTTTTTTTTTTTTTTTTTTTTTTTTTTGTGCTTCTCTCCTTCCTGCAGCTGTAGATGCAGTAAGTGGTTATGATCGATCATCATAGTCAATAGATGATGATATACAAAGGGTGGTGGTGTTTGTGTATATTTGCTTAATTTGCTGCTGCAAATTGGTATGTTTGAGAGTGTGATTGATGTTGTTTTTTAAAATATTTTTCGTGTCAAAATATATCAAAATAATATTTTTTTAATTTTTTTAAAATTATTTTTAAAATCAGTACATTAAAACAATCCAAAACATATAAAATAATATTAATCTTTAACAAAATTTGTTGAAAACATGAATATAACTGTATTTTCAAATAATCTCTTAACTGCATGAGATTGGAAGGTAACAAATTCTTAATTTGATATAGAAGGATTATTTGCTTACAACGTTGGGATATGGTATTTATGGGAATCAAAGCTTAATTAGACAGGTTACTTCACATGACTCAAACACATGCTCATCACTAATTTTTTTTTTTGGGAAATTTCATTTTTGTTTTTGCTAAAATTGAGTGTGGTTTGTATTTTTTGGATCGTTTTGATGTGTTGATATCAAAAATAATTTTTAAAAAATAAAAAAACATTATTGGCATGCTTTTCAGTACGAAAAGCTATTTGAAAAGCAACCGCTACCACATTCCCAAACACCCTCTAAGCCGATCCCATAAAAAAACTATGTTCTTTCTCTTAAAAGAATGTTATATTCTCTCTCGCTTTCTTCATAAAATTTAGTTTGATCATTTGGAAGGGGATTTTTCTTGCTTTTCACCGTAAAATGATATTGTTTCATACAAAGTTTGGTCATTTTTTTCTCAGGAAGTTTTTATTTGGTTTATGGAAAGGAAAACGTTTCCCCCGTCAATCTCTTGAAATTATTTTTATTTTGGAGATTACTTAGATTAGATGTGTTATATGGAAAGAAACGATGGATTATTTAATAAGTAATAATTATATTTTGTTAATTTTATTATTAAACTGAAAATTTTAGGAAAATTAATTTTTTATAGAATTGATAAAAAAAAACATAATATTAATTTAAATTGAATAAATTTGAATTAAATAATTATTTGATTATTTATTTATTAGATTTATTTAGTGATACATCATTATATTTTTGTTCCAATTGGTTCTTAGATTATAAATTTATTTTTAATTATCAGAACTTATTCTTTATAATTTTCTAAATAATAAATGATTGTTCTTAAATATATCGTATACTAATTCAAATTACAGTGATGAAAGGATTTACGCTTAATCAAAAAAACCTCAAATCAACCCCAGAAAAGAACCCATCGGAGGAAAAAAAGAAGGAAAAGAGCATGTACGAGCATCTGAATGCAAAAGACCGTATGATGAAGACGGCAACTGCAAGCATGATAACTCGCTCTAAGAAAATAAATATGGGCAACTAAAAGGACCGATTGCGCTATCTAAATTAGCACATCAGTGACGCGTTGCCTTTTTCTTTAAACAAAACAAAAGGATCCGGTAAATATAATACCACCTGCATAATCACACTGCCAAGCACGGAGAGAGACCATCGCCGGCCATGTTCTGCAGCGGAGCAGACAGTTTAAGAGCCACTGTGAGGTAGAAGGAGAAGGGCTTTGCTTATATAGGAGATGAGGGGTGTAGGGTAAAACCCTAGTTTTTTTTTTTTGAATTTATTGGGCTTTAATATAAGGCCCACTGGGCCTTTTAGGCCTCAGAGGTAGTCCACTTCCATCTCTCCTTCCGGTCAAAACCCCGTAAGCCCTCACTGCTGGAGACACGGATTTGTCGAAAGCAAGAATCAATCAAATGCAAGACTCCTCGATATGGCTTCCATGTCCAGAGCTCTAACAAGGAATTTCCGTAACAGTCATCAGCTTAGAAGTGGCGGGCCCCTCGACTCCCTTCCGAAATATTGGATCCCGTCTTCATCTTTATCATCTCCCTTTTGTAGCTCCGCTGCTGCTGCCACCATCTCTGAACAGCCTCCAGGTATGCGCATTGTAGATATATTTTGTGGTTTTCTACTTTCTACCTCTCTTTCTGGGTTGATCAAGAGATTCAAAAATTAGATATGGGAGTTCCAAATGGTTCCTTTTATTTTCAGAAAAAGAGAGTGGTTCAAGATTGTCAAAATGGTTACTCTTTTTACCTGGAGCTATCACTTTTGGCCTTGGAACTTGGCAGGTTCTTAGAAGGCAGGACAAGGTTCTGTTTTTGTCTTTCATTTCTTATATCTTGCCTTTTTAATTCGGGTTCTTTAATCAATTCTCAAAATCTGCCTGTTTGTTTGGTTATTGCCTTAATGTTTTCCTTAACTTGTTTTTGGTAGGCTCTTGATTCTATTGAAATTCGTTTTTGAATATTATACTGCTTGTCAAGTGTTGGTTTTAAGTTTAAGTGGGTGTAGGTAGCAACAAATTGTATTAGTAATGCTTGCTTTCGATTATCAACACCATGACAGTGGTTTGGTGAATTTATTGTTACTTATATTTCATTGTTTTAGCATCAAGATGGTTCAATATGTTTATTGTGAAATACTTGCGGAAGAAATTATCTTAAGGGTATCCATTGTTAGTCTTCCAAGGATCAATTTGGTTTCTCCAGGAAGGTTGAGTTCACAAGCTGTTTTATTGCTTACTAGCAAAACTAAGACCCGCCCATGGCTATGCGATCTCTTTCTTGGATTAGAATAAATACTGAAGTGGAAACGAAGTATGAGAACAATGGCAACCTTCCTTGCATAAAGGCTTAGGATATTGGCTGTGATAAAGCATAATGGTTGCAGGTTCACAAACTAGGATGGAAGCTAAGGGATTGTGAAATTGATGGCAAAGAGATAGATTAGTGAATATTTTGTGAGCTTGAGTACAACATTGAGCGTTGCATGTTTTGTTCATATCATGATATTAGCTTGAGAGTTCTTATATTTAATATTAATTCTATTCTTTCTCTGATATAAGGTAGCTGAAAGCTATTGTAGGAAGAAAATGCATTTAATACCTTGCTTGTTTGACGGAAAGTGAATTCAATGGAAAATGATTTCCAAGAAAATGGATCACTTTTCAATTTTTGGATGTATCATGAAATGAGTCGGAAACATGTTTTGGTGTTTGCTTGTGTCATAGAAAATAAATTAGAAAATAAGAATTTTGAGCTATTACCCTTTTTTAGATGGTACTAACAAACATTTTTGCTGTTCGATGCACATTGATAATGACTTTCTTTTCTATGGTATCTTATTATGATGTATTCTCTCTCCCTCTCTCTCAGAATATTTTAAAATATGATATTTATTATTTTCCAATAATATGATATATTTTAAAATATTTTTATGAATATGTTAATGTTTTTTTATACAAGGATAATGAAGTAGTGTACCACATCAGTTCTTTGGTCCTTCATGGGAGGTGTTCCGTTGAAAACACTTTCCTCCCTCTAAAGCTTAGGTTTTTTTAACTGGAAAGTTAATTGCATTAAACAGTTTTCAAAAATGCAGCCAAAAATTAGGAATTTGGGAAAGTATTTTCCATGGGGACACTTTCTGACAAACAAACTGGATGTAAATGATATATGTAACTTTAAGCCTTTGCTTGTAACACAGCAAACCGTAGAGTACAAGTTTTATCCCTTTCCACATATAGATAATGGCACTTTGCTAAATTTAATCATAAAGGCTGTTTACAGTCTTGCTTGCTTGACTAATATGTTTGTCAATTTTTGTCCCTATAGATCAAAATGCTGGAATATAGACAGGGGAGGTTGGCAATGGAACCGATGAAATTCAATGATATATCTCCATCTAGTGAACAGCTGGATGATTTAGAGTTCAGAAGAGTGGCATGCAAAGGAATTTTTAATGATAAAATGTCAATCTATGTGGGGCCACGTTCTAGAAATATTTCTGGAATCACTGAAAATGGCTACTTTATCATTACACCACTTATGCCAGTCTCCAAAAACCCTGAGTGGTAAGCATAATTTTTTGGCTGTACCTTTAGTATTGACAAAAATACAGGCAGCTTGCAATGTCTCTCTGTGAGGCCAACTAGATTGCCAAATTTGCACCTGCTCTTTATCTGTATGTCATATTCCTGTTTTTTCCATGGTAATTCACCAAGCTGTAACTTGAAAGGTATACCACAACTCATTCAAATGTCCTAATTTATTCTCTGAGTTTTTCTTGAAATATCAACCATAGACATTACAAGTATTGACGTCCAGGTTCTCGAGTTTCTGGGATCGCCAAGGTTGTTATGGGTATTAACCAATATGGATGCTTTCCAAAGTTAAGTAGAATATGAAATGATGGTGAAAGATCTGTGCATTTGAAATCCTTGCTTTCATTTATCAAGCCAATATTTTCTCTCTTTCTTCTTGTAATATTACATTTGCTTGATTGCCTGACCCTCTACCTTATTACCTTCTCTTGGAAGTTAATGTTGTTCTCTCTTTTTGACTCAATGGAGTGAAATTATTTTCTCTTAATCTCCTGCATTGTTAGTTTTATTGTTAGCACCAGAAATGCAATCAACTATTTACCTGATATCCTGATTGGCTTTTTTCTTTTAAGTAACACCTTGAACAGAGTCATGTTTTAATTTCATTTAGGTTATTAAAGCAACTGATTGAGGTAATTTATAGTAGAAAGTAATTACTATATTATCTTATCCTTGAAGGCTCTGAAATCTAAACTCTGAAGGAAAGTTGTGTATCATTCTAGTGCTAATGTCTTTATTGTGTTGTTTCACAAGGCAATCTGAACTCTGAACATTGATCATAACAAAACTTTGATTCATATGGTTTGACCATGTTAACAGTATAAAATAACAATAATATCATACACAACATAGTAGATCAATTCGGTACCTCATCTATGGAAAAGAAAAAAAAATGATTGGTACAGTAGTGATTATTCTGTTAAGCACAGCAGAAGGTAAAACTAGAAATTTCTTAAGCAATTGATTCCTTTTGAAATGAATAATATTTGGGCACAAATTACTAAAAGTTCTGAGGGCTAGTGTCACTGATTTACCCTGGCATTAAAAATTGTTGAATGATGGTAAATAGTTTAATCTACTGTCGTTTATTTATATGTGACACTCTCTTTGCCTTTGGCGGTTTACAGCCATATTCAAATTTTTTGATCTCCGTTTGCATTTCAAAGAATGTATTACTATCTCTAATCAAGAAACCTTTTTCAAGGGATATACTGACAGTTTGATGTCTTCCCAAATTTAAGATAGTGCCAAATTGACCTTGAAGTTATGTTTGGTTAGATTGTACACTATTCCTGTGGTTATTTGACATCAAGCATTCCTTGACAACATGAATATTGGAGTAGGCTTCTGAAAACATGTATATGTAGAGAGAGCACATTTCAAGAATGTATTCTTTCCCGTGCAGTATTCATGGATAAGACTTTTGCATAATCGCACTATGCATTTCCTCAATGTTATTTGTGTTTCTATATTTATGAACTCATAAGTGGATGTTATTTGTGTTTCTACATTTATGAACTCATAAGTGGATGTCTGTTTCTCTTTAAGCTAACTGATGTAATTTTCCTACAGTGTGCAGTCACCGATTCTTGTCAATAGAGGATGGGTACCCCGTAGCTGGAAAGACAATTCTTTGGAAGTTTCACAAGATGATGAACAACCTTCAGATATAGCAATGGCATCTGCCCAAGGGAGTGAGAAAAGCTCTTGGTGGAGATTTTGGTCCAAAAACCCAAAAACTATTGAGGTGTCTCCTGTACTTCTGTTTGTCTTTGGGTATTGAGACCCACCAAAGATACAGTCTTAACTTATTGCATATACAGGAAAAAATCCCTTCCATCACTCCTGTAGAAGTTGTTGGAGTCATTCGTGGTAGTGAAAAACCCAGCATTTTTGTTCCTGCAAATGATCCAAGCTCCTTCCAGTGGTTCTATGTTGATGTTCCTGCTATTGCCCGTGCTTGTGGGCTTCCTGAGAATACCATATATGTGGAAGACATAAATGAAAACTTTAATTCAGGCTGTCCTTACCCTGTACCCAAGGATGTTAATGCCTTGATTCGAAGTTCAGTCATGCCACAGGACCATCTCAATTATACACTGACCTGGTATGCTCTCTGAAGCTATTTCTGTGTACTTGAAGCCTGTCTGCCAGCATGTGCTTTGATATTTTATGTTATTATCGGGAATAAATTTGTTCCCTTATATGAAGTTTTCATTCTGCTCAGAAGGCCCCAAGAATTAGATGGGGCAGCCGATGAGGCATGGCAGTGCTAGGTCCTGATCCTCCACCTCCCAGCATCTTAAATAGAGAAAAAAGTTGGATTAAAACACAGAAATTTCCTAATATTTCCCTAATTAGATTCTTTCAAAAAAAGTTGATGTTGTTCTGTGACAGTGTATTGTGCTTTAAAAATTTTTGAAGTCTAATATATGCACTTAAGTTGCTTCATAGGAAACATGCTAAAACGATGACATGCTATTGTCATAAAAGAAATTTAGCTTGTCAGAGTATCTAGGTGAGCATACCAAATAATGGTATTAAACCTAATTTTCTTTAAGGTGGAAGAGACTGCGGGAGGGGAGATTATAAGTGACCATGCCTATTAGTGTAGCATGAACTTTTTAGTCTCTCATGGAGCAATTTTCAGTGCATCAACAGATTTTGGAAGTAACTCACTCTCTCTCTCTCTCTCCTTTTTTCCTCCTTTTTTGTGTGTGCAGGTATTCTCTATCTGCTGCTGTAACATTCATGGCCTTTAAGAGACTAAGGCCAAAAAAGAGCCGAAGATAGCTAGTCTTTACTGCGAGAGATTTTACTTGGATTAATCATATTTTCTCATTGCTTCTTTACAAGAATACAATCAAGGGATTGTGGATTTTGGAACTGCTGATCGGAGAAGAAAATGTCTGAAAATTTTGGTGCAAACTGCATTCTGATTGTTTTTCCCTTTTACTTTAACTAAATGTGCATGAATATCCATTCTGGTGTAACGGCTGATATGGTGCAACATTGAGTGGTGAAGGAATCCCAGCTATTGGCATAAGAAATCTTATTAGATCAGTCATTTCCTGTATCTTATTTCTATATTGGAAAACTTTGGTGATTCCATCTCAAAAGTGATTTGAATACATAATAAAGGGAAAGCAGAAATTGCATGGTTAGTATTGGATAGCCTTTGCAAATGAAGATTCCTTGAATGTTATTGATTATGCATGCAATTTGAAGTTAATGATTCATCAGAAAAATTGAGTTGATGTCCATGGCATTCTATTGAAGGATTTTTAAAATTGATCCTCCTTGTGGGCTCCACCTGAACCTGAGCCCATTTCCACGTAGGCTTTTCCCACATTTTCTTTCATTAAAATAAAAGCCACATCCTTTTCTCCAGCTTTGTCTTTATTTGAACGCATTAAATTCTATAGGTAAAAAATTCATCACCCTCAATTTTTCACTAGCACAGTAATCAAAATCTGGAGAGAAGCAAGCAATATATCATCTATTTATTTAAAAAAATAAATAAATTAAAAGCATATAATAAATCATCTGTCATTTAAAAAACTAAAAAAAATTTAAGTAAATCTAGACACATGGACCTAGACATTTTAAGCCCATACATACTTATCTAGGCCTAGCCTACATGTTTAGAATTTTTTTTTGTGTGCATCGGTTTATTTTGTCCCTTTTTTTTCCCCTCTAGTTTCTTATATATATATATATATATATATATTTTTTTTTTTTGCCTTTTTGCCCTTCAATTTTAACACATTTTTATGTTTAATGTAATACAGTTTAATTTTCGCTTAGTTCACTAATAATAAGATTTCGATATTTTGTCATTCTTTCTTTATAGTTCTACTTATATTTTTTCTTTTCAATTTTATTCAATCACTTTCTTAAATGGTTTTTTTATATATTATTATCATTTATTCAATAAAACATTAATTCTTAAAATAAAATTATTAAACATAACTAGATACATTGCAAGTGTTATAAAATTAAAATTCTTGATCTATATCTATCTCTTAATTCTTCCATTTTAATCTTTATTTATAGTAGACATGCACTCTCATAAATGAAAAATCGAAGGGCATCCCGTATTTATCTATCTATTCAGAGAGAGAGAGAGAGAGTGGTGTTTGCATTTTGAGTAGAATCTCTGTTATTTCAGGAAAAGAATCGATCTTCAAAAGAACCCCAGGCTTTTTGTTCACGATTACCTTCAATCATACAAGAGTACAATGTCTAATGCATCGATCTAACAGCTGCACATTCTTGAATGGTGGCACAATAGACACCTACAGGATGATATGAAAACAAAAATACAAGAAAGGCAATCCATGGACAATCAAAACTGAACTAATGACAATTTACCTCGATGTTCTATGCTGTACACTCTGTACAGGAGAAAAAGGATCAACCATAAAGAATACAAATGAAAGAATAAGAACGATATCGACTCGCCACGTCCAGGATACAACCAAACTAAATGCATATACCAGACAAGGAGAATGAAAACCCTAAATCAAAAAGAATGAAATGAATATGACAAACAAAAACATGAATATGTGGGCGGGGCTCATGAAGTATGCGTCACCAGCAAAGGTGCTGTGGCTGCCCCTGCTGCATGAATTGCCTTTAACAGAGCCACAAAATTTAATAGGCTCTCTTTTGAGAACCACTTAAGCTTCCATGTCAAAGAAACTGAAGCTGCGTTATCATTGCTAGTTGTTTTGACATCCTTTTGAGATATGGATGAGAGGCGGAAACTTTTTGTGGCATTTTGAAGGGCTACGGTCACAAACCAACTCTCCTTGGCTTCGATGACCTGAAAATGGAATTATGATCTTAACAGATATACCCTTTCGCACATTCAATAGAACCGGTCTAGCACAAAACAATGGAGGCAGATATAGTGCCCAAAAGACCTTTAGTTTTGAGGAAAGCAGTTTTTTAGACGCGCTACAAGAAGAGAAAAGGAAGAGGGAAAAGAAAACCAGACTGTGTGACTAATTTAGCTAGTCATAAATATCTCATCAACACAGTAAAGGGTGGATGCAAGCAAATTATCAAGCAAAAAATGACTATTGAATGTTTTGGATGAATAATCAATAGGCCGCCCTTACAAGCAAGCAATTTTATGAACTAAAGAGCTAATAAAAGCTTAAGCAAACAGAAACATACCAGCTCCGACACATCACTGATGGAGCAACATGAATCAAGCAAGAAATATGGAGGTGAAGATGCATCCATGGAAGGACTGTTGAACTGCTTAAAATCTTCAACACACAAAAGCACATGCCCACCACTTACAAAAAGTGATCTGGGAAGCCATGAATCCTCTGTCCATAAATCATCATGTATAAATAGCCAATGGTTGGGTTAAGTAAGAAGGAAAATGAGAATTTCAAAAATAAAGGCACATATAAATCCACACGTTATTTTCACATCATAGAGTATCTGCTTGAACGCATGCCACAACAATTAAGAATAGTTTGATCCACTGTTTGAAAAGTATAACATTATTCAATCAAATTAGGAAAGCTTTATGATATGAATTTGTATTTCAATCAAGAGAGATTCCAAGCATTTTGATTACAGTGTTAATCACAAAGCTACATTTGCAATTAAATTTTATCATGCATGGGATCAACTATGTGTCTAAGAACATAGCTATGTACACCTCATAACAACATTTTGGCTTCTCAGTGGTCATAACAAATCTGATCATCCTACAGATTCACATTTAATTGTTCAGATAAAACCAATACTAATAATACCTAAATCAACAAACTAAACAAGAAGCCCTCAGGAATATTTTGTATGAAACAAGCATAGCTGAGGTCTTTGTGCCAGAAAAACCAGAATAAAAGCAGTGGGCTTGATAAATCATGCTTTTGATGAAGTGGCATGCTATAAGAATAAACTTCCAAAGCCAGTTACCTATTATGCCTCATTTTATCCAACTGTACATCACAACAATCTGAGGGACCATTTACCCGTTTTATGCAATAAGACTTCATCAACTTAAGACAATGAGATGCATACCTTCATCCTGCCTGTGCCAAACATGCACCATAGAATATTGGAATATGCTCAGTTTTGAACCTCTACATATTTGTTGCTCAAACAACTTGACCTGAACCTGCTCCAAACTGCCATATAAATTCCCAACACCCGAGTCTTACAACAAAGAAGACAAGTACATACATACAGATAGAGAGCACTTATTAAATTTTTTATTTAAAAAAAAAAAACATTTTAGATGGGTGTAAGCCAAAACACTGGCATTAAATTTCCCATCCATGTATGAAAGGGGCATAAGATAGATCACCTTTTTAACAAACATTTATTATTTGTTGAACATGCCCCGGAAACTTGCAAGATATGGAGTAACTGCCTTGACTTCTCAATGCTCCGTGTTAGAAACAGGTAGGTTGCTCCCCTCTCAATGTATACCCTAACCAACAGGAGTGAAATACACTTTTCAAGATTTATAAGAGATCAGTCTTCTAATTACTAATAGTACAAAAGAAAACACTAACCTCACAACCTGAAGTCCTATACCAACTAAAACTTCCCTAACATCTTCAACCCTATACCAACCCAGCAGACTTAAAATGCTTCCTGCGATATGTCATTTAAGTGAACTTCCAAAATTCAGCAATTAAGATAATAAAATTTCCATGTAATCAACATTCAGAAGCATAGGTGTCTCCTACAGACTTGACAACTAACCTGATCCATCAAATGCTACATCAATGAGCAGTACATACAGCTTGTCTTCACTGCTCAGCAACAAGACTACTTCTCTGAAAGCAAAAAAGAGAACAAATAGAATTTTTACAATAACATATTTAGATATTCATGATAAGATATAAAAAGAAGACATGACAGATATGCCAAGGTCAGCATGAGGTTGCATCTCATGTTATAAGTCCAGAAACCTGGGAGTGCTTGGTTACGCAAAAAGTGAAAATCTAGTATCAAGTATCAAGTATCAGCCTTTGAAGATGCAAAGCTATATATGCTAGAGGCTACCAGGGAATATCCTCAGATTTAACCTATTATTGTAATTTTCATTGAAAGGAGTGTTTACAAGTTCACAAAAAAAATTGCCTTCACAATCTAAAATCTAATATACTTTGATTCTTTATATTTAGTAATCTAAGCAAAATTGAGGCAGGATCATCCTCCTCTGTCTGTATACAACTGTGGATAAAAAAAAGTGAACTATTATTTCACATTAATTACTAATCTAAATTTCTTTCATTCTGTTGATAAGACATGGAAGAACGAAAGTTGAAAAGGAATACAACTCACTGATATCTTGTTTAATCTAGAGCTTCTAGAAAACATAATATACAGTTTATGGAAAGAGCTAAATTAGCAACAGCAGATCTGTAAGATGCTAAACAATGGACAAACGGGTACTGCATCACTGATGATAATGAACAAAAATCAATACCAATTTTAGGCAAGAAAAACTTATGCAAAAGCATAGTGACAATTAGCAACATGCTGACCCAAATTTTATAGCCATTCCAGAATTCAATAGCAATGGTTATGGTGCTTAGGAAATAAACAAAAAAGTAAGCTCTTCCATAGGCCACATTTTCTAACGATTACAAGATGTTTACCTTTCTCTGCATAAGGATTCTGGCTCAAGTACACAATCACAACAAATATAACTCCTAATGCTCTCATTAATTCTGGAATCGGCAACATTCTCATTAAAATATTTCTCAATAAAATCATCAGAGAATCCAGTGACATTTTCAGCATCCAAGGTTGCAATAGAGTTTGTGCACAGCTGTTTTTTATCGATAATTTCATGAAAACCACTCCCATGAACAATTATTTCCCTTTGCTCTTCCACCAAATCAGCTCCACAAGTATCCTCATTTCCATCTGATTTTTCTGGTCTCCCTATCCTGCCAACCACATTCTCTAACAGAGAAATGACTCTTCTTCTTGATTTCCTTTTGTTTTTCTTCTTCTCCAGTAAATAAGCCTCTTGGTTGGAAAAATTAGCAATTTCAATATCATGGGAACCAGAGGAAAAATCATTGCAGTTTGAATTTAAGAGTTTTGGTGAATTAGAGGTTTGTGAATCAAATAGATAATTGTCCTCTTTCCTCACATGATGAATTCCATGTCCTTGATCCTTCAAAAGATTGGAAAATAAGTGCCCTCCAGCCCCAGGATTCAAGTACTCTCCATTCTCTGATTTATCAACTTCATATGACGAAGGCCCAAGTTCATATAAATCATCATCACTAGAGCTTGTATTACCATCAGATGATGCCACTGAATAGGACTCTGCAGGTAGCTGCAGAATTTCTTCCACCAAGTTGTGGCGTCGATGCAAAATGTCCTCCTCGTAATGAGGAGGAGACCTAGGATAAGCAGAAGATGAATGAGCGGTTAACAGTGATATGCTTCCATTTTCAAGTATTGTATGGACTCCTTGGACAGTAGAGCTATCTGTGTGAGAACTTTTACCTTGCATAGACATACTATCACACCCTTCATTTGAATAAGACTTTTGATGCTTCTGTCCTAGATTCATGTTCCCCATACCTGGTAAAGCAACCCCACCATATGAACCAGTGTCAACAAATGAACTATCAGACTCAAAGAGATTTGTGCTGGTCTCATCTCCTGAAGCTTGAAGAGCATCCAAGGAATATCTAGAACTATCACAGTGGTCCTTCTGTGTTGACTTGTTTATTGGATGATTTTCCTTGGCATGATGCAATGTAAGCCCACAATATGTACTGCAATCCACAATATTCTCTGATTCATGATCCATCCACTCCTTAAATTCTCGCAACCAAAGAATAGAACGCTCCTTTTTCATGAGCTCAACTCTGTTAATTAGATCAACTATTTCAGCTTCGTCATCAGACATGGCATTCTCCTCTTTGCTTTGAATCTCATAATCACAAGATGGAGACTCGTGGTCAGAAGAAAAATACATGCTCTCTTCTTTATTTGCAATTGAAGCAAGACGAGATACTTTTCCCTGAAAAATGTAATATAAGGAGATGTCATTCCTCTCCAAGTCAATATCAATAATCTAATTGACTCGTAGAGAGAAATACAGTGTTATATTTGAAAGACTTGCGAGTTATTAAACAAAAGGCAGATATTTACTGAAATAAAAAACATAATACACACTTGATGCTGGGAGGAATTCAGTTCACCATGATGCTGTAGCGGAAAGAAATACAAGAAGAACAACAGGGCTAAATAAATCATTCCACAAATATTATGCTGTCAATATGTAAAGGGCTGACTAATATGAGGGCTGGCTCAATGCACATCAATATTACTCACCCTTTTCCTGTTCATAATCCCCACTCCGTGAGCATCTCCCTTTGCAGGAGAATAAAATCCAAAGCTGGCAGGTTGTTTCTGCCTGCTGGCAATTATGATTTGCCTCTTCCAAAACTCCCTTGTGCTAATTTCCCGGTCATCTAACTTCACCTAAGCAACCATGCATCAGGAAACAATTAAAAAGTTGTTAGTTTACTAGGACTACACAATTCATAATGGAGTTATGAAAAGTATCCTTTAAATACCACATTACATCTTACTCATCCACGGGCTATACTCTTGTATTTCTTGCATTATCTTAAATTAAGAAACACAATCCCCTGGATCATCACTTACAGCATCTGGATGAACAAAATAGCTGAATACTTGAGCTCGATACCATCGGGCACCACACAAAGGATTTCCTTCCAACCACAAGTTTTGTAGACATGGGAAGCTAGCAAGGAACTCCAGCTCTAAGAAATTGGAAATTATATTGCAGGACACATCAAGTGCTTCAAGTGACTTCAAATTCTCAAGCCCATGTAATGTAGTTAGAGCATTGTTCCTCAAAACAAGTTTAACAATGTGACAGGACACCTGCACAGAAAAACATCAGTGTATGGGTCTAAAGCTAATTCTGAAGAAAAAAAATTAGAGTGGCAGGAAATAAATCTTTAAGAACAAAATTTAATCGAATCATTCTGCTATTGAGGTTTAACAGTATATATTCCACAACCAATGAAATTTGAAAATACTGGTTGCAACTCTAGTTAGAGCTATTCTAGCAAAAACAAATTTCCCTAATTAACATTTTGTGTATCATCTGCCTAATTGTCTATCAAAAGATGGAAAGATGAGAGACATCTGTCAGGGATTCTCAAATTGTTTCTTCCTCAGCAATTTTACATTACTGAATAACATATTCTTTGGATCAGAGCTATGTTGATAGCTAATTGAATTTTGAAAAAAGTAGAAATGTTTCAAAGGCAGACAACTCCCTGGGTTTTGCATGTAAGGTAGACTGAGTGATCCTGAAATCCTAAAGAATTCTTGGAAAGAAGATGATACATTTGGCATCTGTTGGAACCACACTTGCCCAAAATAACCACTGAATTGCATATTTCCACAATTATCAACTACACAAGTAATAACTACATGTTTACATTGCCATATTAACAGACACCCTAATCTTAGTTCTTTTATACCAAATTTGGGTATCGACCTATGCACATTCACACCTTGGAGCCACATTCTTCTGTTGTTCATCTCACATGCAATCATTTCCACAACCACAACCTCTCCCAATAAATCCACAAAAAATTCCTACAACTAGGAGATCCTCCAAGAAACCAAATAGTTTTGTAACCCTCATTAGTCATCACCCTTTTAATTGTTATCTCACCACTTGCCACATTATCATGTTCCATATTGCACCTCTTGCCCTAGCCAAGTTATTAGCTCCAATATCTATTAGCCTGCCAACAGAAGCTCTAATACCCATCCTCATTTACCCAGGATCATTCTGGAGATGGTTAATGCATGATTAGAATCCTGCCCCAGAAACATTAACAATTGGATTATGGAACTTCCACATTATATAATCCGCTCCTTCCATGTATCCTACACTTATGAAACTCTAAACTCATACATATACTTGATGCCAAGTGTTCAGCTTCAGTACCTCTAAATATAAACTTCCACGTTATCTAATCCACTACTTCCACATTATCTAATTCACTCCTTCCATGTATCCTACACATGTGAAACTCTAGAATCCTACATACATACATATACTTGATGTCGCGTGTTCAATTTCAGCACCTCTAAATATAATTTCATTACTGTGCACAATTACAGTTTACTTGCATAGCAGTCAAGATATTGATTTGAGCAGCAAAATCGAAATTTGAGCTTGGCTTATATAGTTGCCAAGAAAGCTTGAATGAGAGTGCTTAGGTCAATTAAAGTCAGTATGTTTGAATAAGATATGTTCCTTTGTAGCAGTGATCTTTAATAATTTACTTTAGCTTAAGTGTTACTATCAGAATAGCAATTATGATGCCTGCCATCAAAAAAACAGTATCAGCTGGAAAATATAAAATAAGCAAAGCAATGGATACAGCATCAACTACAGAGAGAGAGAGAGAGAGAGAGAGAGAGAGAGAGAAGAAAAATCCACCAATCAACAAACTAGAAGTATACTTTAAAATTAAAATATAGTGCATTCTGAAATTTGAAAGCAACCAAATCCTAAGCGTGGGATTTGAAGCTTAATGGCTTTTATCCCTACCTCACAAAAGGGTGCAATTGATCTCAGATGATTGAACCCAAGATCCAAGTGCTTCAATTTGGTACACTTCCGCAAATTATCCACCTTCGCAAACTTATTTCGACTCAAATCAAGAGTTTCCACTGCAGGAAGAAGTTGCAAAGACTCATCCATCAAAACCAATCGATTACACGCACAAGATACAAATGACAACCGACTCCATTGTGGCGAGTCCTTTATCTCCGCAATCCTACTTGCAAATACATGCCGTAAAGCATCCTAAATAACCCAACAAACAAAAAAGAAAATAAAAAAAAAATCACTCCAATATCCAATACAGAAGGCAACTACAAATAACCAAATCATAAAATAAAATTTAGACAGCACAAAGAAATTAATGCACATTAAGTAAGTTGTTTCTTTGCTTAATTATATTATATTTCTAATTAAATTGCAATACCAATCCCTTCCTTCAATCCTTCAATTCAAGGACTATCTCCTTTAATCAATGCCACTATTAGTATAAAAATCGTGATTAATTTGTTTCTTTTTTATATTTTTCAGATTGAATGTCACAACACCTATTCAATAAATAAAAAATTACTCACAGTAGAATTGTGACAAACAATCTTCTCTAAAGTATGTCTCAATTCAAGCAACCCTTTCGCAGCCGAGGTAGACAAATCACAACCTCTAAGTTCCAAAACCCTCAACCTCCCAAACGGAACCAAACAAACCGGCGTAGGATCACGCGTCGGAAGAGGCAAGACCGAAACAACCTTCAACTCCGTCAACAAACGTAGAATACGCCGCAACTGCTCGAGAGCACGGTGGTCACCAAGGTCAGAAACGTAAGCGCGAAGATAATCGACCGGAGCTCCGGATAACAAATTCTCCAGTTCGTGTAGTGATTCGAGTCGCGAATTCACGTAGTGGAGACCAGCTGGGTTGAGCTTCAAGACTAGGGTTCCGTCAATTAACGGACCGGCTTGTTCTTCGACGAATTTGACTAGTTTTTCCAAGTAACGATCTCCTGTTACGATCGCCATTATAGAGAGAGGGAGAAAGAGTGAATTTAGAGAGAGAAAGGAGGTTTTGGAAGGATTGAATAGAAGGGAGAAATGGGTATCATGGTTTTTCTGTGAAGGAAGAGGGAGAGGGAGATTGTTCGTTTGTCTGTTTGCGTTTGAAGAGAAGGGGTGAGGCATTCATTGAGGTCTAATGATTGAGAGTTGAAGACTCTGGCTTTTTCTTATTCATTGATAATTATTCCTCACTACTCAGCTTTCCTTTTAGTCCCTGGTGTTCACAAAGTTTTAATTTTAGTACCAACGAATTTTAATTTTTTTAATATATCCTTGAATTTAAGGCTTTGTTTCGTATAAAATATGCATTTGGCCTCCTGAACAATTATTTATTATTTTATGACCATTATTTGCTTATATATTTTATAGTAGGTCCTCGTCTCTAAAGTTCTAATTTCACTGTTTTTTATATCTATTAAAAAAGAAGAAGCTAAAAGACTTAGGAGTTTCATTGTAGCTTACACATAATTTATTATGAATTATTACAATGAAATTATTGTTTTATCCTTTAGTGAAAACAACATAAGTCTAGAAGATTAGCTTATAAGTCATTAAAATATTATTTGAGATGTACGAGACTTTTCTATTTTTTTATACAATAAAAATATTTTTTTACACTGAAAAAATTTATAAGGGTTGACCAAGAGTTTTTTTGATTTCTTACAAGTTTCTAAACAGTAAAAATATTTTTCCCGAAGATAAAAAATTTATTGTATGAACAAGGGTGTTTATGGTTTTTTCATCATCGATGTCCAATGAAAGAACGTTTATAACCTTAGAAAAAATTTTTTTGCCTTAGGGGGATATTTTGATATTTTCACACATGTATTTTAACAAGTTCGTGGGGGTGTTGTGGTATTTTTTATGTTTTTTTTTTTAATTTTTTTTATTTAGAAATTGTTGGCATGTATAACGCTACTCGGTAGCCAAATCTAACCATTTGTCGTCTTATTGGATGCGGAACCGTCTCCTCTTTCACATGATATGGCACGTGTAGGCTTGTGGTGATCAGATTGTTGGCGGTGTTTGTTTTAGTTTTTTTGCTTTCTTTTTTTCTCTCCTAATAGCTAAAGTACATCATTGTTCTTTTATTGTTTGATTTTTAATTTAATTTTTATTCTTCTAATTTTTTATTTTGTTCTTATTCCTTTTATAGGAGTTTTTTATTTCAATTTAGTCCTTTAATTACAATTTCTCATATGTTTTGTTTTTCATTTTAGTTCTCATTCTTTTAATTTCTTATTTCTTCCTATTCCTTTTATAGTTTCAGTCCTTATTCTTTTAATTTTTTTTTCATTCTTATTTGCTTTTATAGATTTTTTTTTTCAGTTTTAGTTTTTCAATTCTAATTTATGCATATGATGTTTTTCAATCCAGTCCTTCTACTTATGATTTTTTTTTCTTCCTTGGCTCTTTTATCAAAGTTTTTGTAGTTTTTAATTTTATCCTTTAAATCAAATTTATGAATTTTTTCAATAGTAATAATATATATTTCAATTTGATCCCTTTTCTTTTGATTTTTTTATTTGTTTCCTTTTCCTTTTTATCAAAGTTTTTATAGTTTTTAAATTTATCCTTCAAAACAAGTTTATGATTTTTGTTATAATAGTAATAATAATAATACTAATA
This sequence comes from Populus alba, assembly GCF_005239225.2. Classification (NCBI taxonomy): domain Eukaryota; kingdom Viridiplantae; phylum Streptophyta; class Magnoliopsida; order Malpighiales; family Salicaceae; genus Populus; species Populus alba. The sequence continues at coordinate 4,459,276 of NC_133295.1, forward strand.
ATGGTAATTATAGTGGTTGTAATAATAATATTATTAATAATAATAGTAGTAGTAATAGTAGTAGTAGTAGAGCAACAACAACAACAACAATAGTGGTGGTGGTGGTAATTGTGGTTATAACAACAACAACAATAATAATAACGATAGTAGTAATATTTATTGTGATGGTGGTGACAATTATTATAACAATAGTATTAACAATAATAATAATAATAATAATAATAATGATAACAATGATAGTGATAGTGATCAAGATAATAATACTAATGATGATGATGATGATGATGATATTATTTATTGATAATAATAGTGATAGTGATAGTGATAGTTGTAATAATAATGACAATAGTAATGACGGTAATAATAACAATAACAATAATAGTGATAATTCATCATTTGATGTTAGATTTGTTGGAAATTAAGTTTCATTACTTTTCTATGTGTGGTATTTTCGATCTAATATCCCAAGTTACTGGTTTAAAAAGTTTATGAGGCTTGACGTCTTCTTTTATTTTTTGCCTTATTATTTTTTCCTGATTTTATGATTCAAAAATAGTTTTTCAAAATAAAAAACGGTCTTCCAGGTTTCTCTTATATATTTTATTGGAAACTTGCGCTAAACAAAGATCCAAGAACATAAATTTAAAGATTTGTCTTCTTGCCCTGGTTTATAATATTTATATTCTTTTTTATATTTTTAAAAACATAGTCTGGCCCGCAGCGGAGTGCGAGCAAATGAACTAGTAATTAATATATAACATTGTATCAAATCCATCAATAATAAATAAGAGTCCAACTTATAATTTAAATAAGAGAATAGTTATATTAATGGTTGAATGTGAGGAAGAGAAAAAAAAAAATAGTTAAACAAAAATATTGAAGAACCATTGTATAAGAGCAAAGAAGGAAACTACAACACAAACACAATATACGTACAATCAATGCAAATGTAAAATGTAATTTCACCTAGTGCAATTATTTGAAACTTTATCTGAATTGAAATTTTATACTATAAAGTGTATAGTGTAATCTTGTAGTTTGTAACCCGTAGCTTGTAATCTCTTAAGTTGTAGTTTGAGATTATGATAATAAATACTTAGTTGGGCCTTGGCCGAACCAAACCCAACATTTGGTTGGAACAAGGCCCAACAAAGGTTCAACCCATGGTTAGGCCCTGACCCAACCACCGTTCAACACCCTAGTTGGGTTGCAGCCTAACAAAGTTCTCCCCCCTCCCCTTTCTTCTTCTCTTTTTAATCACAAACTACAAGTCTTTCTCTTTTTTTAATCACAAACTACAAGTGTAAGACAACTCTACTAAAAAATTTAACAGTGGAATAGAGTTGTCACCTTAGGATGAAAGATTTTTTCTAGATATTTATCTAGATTTTTTTTTCATGTTTTCCTAGATATAAAATGTCAAGTTTTAGCAAGAGAAAAGGGATTCTCCCTCTAAACAAGAGATATAAAAAATATTAGTATCTCTTTATTCACCTTTATTTTCCATTATTATTGCTTAAAAACTCTAAATTGATTTTAGCATCGAAGGGTTTTTTACGAGTAATAACCATCATCTATGCAACAATCATCCTCAAAGGAAGCTCAAATTCAATGTGGTGTAATTAGTTTCAAGCTTCATCGGTAGCGTTGTTTATGGGAAACCAAACAAAAATCATGTTCATTTCTTGTTATATTTTTCTTATCATCCTGTATACTTGATCCTAAAATCTTCATGACATACAATACTGAAATACCAAAAGGAAGAGTAACTAACCTCCGACCATCTTCATCAGCTCTTATTGACCTCCAAGAACTCACACAACAGATGAGAGCACTTGCTGAGGTTATACTAACTATTCAGCAATAGCTTTGATCTATCCCTATCTATCCACAAAACATCTAGGTTGTTGTACAATTATCTACTCCTTATATTGTTATTGTACCAATTGCATCTCTTGTGTAACAACAACTCTAATTTCAAGAAGAAACAACTTGAAACAAGGTAGAGAAAAAGTAAATGCCATACTTTTACCCTTACTATAAGTAGATCACGACAACATAAAGAACCTTCTCATATAGGTTCATATAGGCATGACCTTAACATATCTAGAAGCAAGGCCTATATCCATATCTTTTATTATCGATCCTACTCTCTTTTAGACTCTCATTCAAGCATTTTAAAACCTAAAAAGATACATACCAACAAAGATAAAAAAAGACTCAATTTAGATTAGAGATTCACTATTATAGTTACCAAGATGAGCTTGGATAACTATGATAACTTATTCAATCCCTAAAGAGCTTGTCCAAAATGTCAAAAGCAACAAATGTGTTCATTGAAAAATAGAGAATCAAAGTAAACTTTTCAAATAATTTTTAAAATACCACCCGTTTTTTTTTTGTTTTCTACACTCATTTGTTTTGAATTTTATCGTTTCATAAAAAAATAATTGACCATCAATTATGTTTTTGAAAGATAAAATCAAAAAAATAAAAAGTTTGATAATTAAAAAAAAATCTCACTACTTTGACCCAAACGAATTGCGTAATGTTTCCAACTACACTAAAAAGAACACCCCACATAGATTTTTTTTTTCCAGTTTTAATTGTAATTCAACAACTTTGAATTTCATATTTCCTCAAGAATTGACAAGGCACTTATCATTAACAAAAACGGACAAAAAAATTTATTTCATATCAAACAAAATGGGGTCCCCCAGATGAAACCTCCTTAACCCTTGTAAGTTACAAAAGCAAATCTCCTAGATTGTACAAGATTGTCAGCTTCCATTGACACCAAGGAGAGGTCTTTTCACAGAAGATTTTTCTTGAAGCACCATTACCAAGCCGCATTATTATTCCAGAACATATCTTAGGGTTGTTGAAAAAGCTTGTCTTATAAGGCATCACGATTCAAGAACAGTTTGATAAAACAAATTGAAAGAAAAAACCTAGCAAATGATTGAAAGAGAATCACCAAAGAAGTGAAATTGCAATTTAGACCAACCAAATGTGCTTAAATAGTTACTTAAGACTTTCAGCTCACTTTGTTCCTCATCTTTGATCATACGAGATCAAAGATGAGGAGCAGCAAGTGGGCTGAAAGTCTTCATTGCTGATATATGTCTGTATCTCTGTCAAGAGATAGCGTTGCTGGGAGATGGTGATCTGTCAGGTTTAGTGATTTCTATGCACCAACTCCCACTCCAAATTTGGTCCTTCATCCATGGAATCTCCAACCTGAAGCACAGCATTCTACAAGGATCAATTGGTTTAACAGTGTTTTTAGGCTTCAAAAAATCAATATGAATATGATGGCGATAACTCACGGCCTAAAGTCATTTCTCCAAGGCATTAACGAGTCAAAAAAACTACAGCATTCACAGACTCAGTATGACTCACCTAGTCAGGGGCGACCACTCGGAAAATTTGAACTCTAAGTGTGCCCTCACCACTTTCATCATTTCGAAGACACAAACATCACCATCTTTCAGATGATCTGCTAGAGTAGATGCAGTCCAGCCATCTGGAACACAAGGGATAATGTTCCTTTTACTCCTTGGAAAGTGTTTCAGCTAAAACCATCGGGGCAAGTTCTGCGCATGGAGTAAAACAGATATGAATTAACAAGGAAAAGTTGAAGAGAAATTGTGCATATCTGGCCAGGTTTCTTCTGAAACATTACCACCAACCTGTTATTTAATTCAATCAAACCGTCTAGTTAACAAAATGCCTTTTAAATTATATCATATATAGTATATTTTAGGATAATTTTTCCTACTTCATTTTTTCTACATCTAGAATTATAATATCATAAATTAATTACATTATAACTCTTTATTTTTAAAATTTATTTATAATCAAGTGATTAACCATTTTATTTTAATTTATAACCAATAATTCTTATATATGTGACCAATTGGATTTTCTAATAAGTTATAAATTATAATTCTAAATAAAATAGGATTAAATAAATTAAACAATTTAATTTTTTTTATTATCAATCTAACAATTGATTAATTTATATTTAAAAGATGATTCTTTAAATATTAGAAAAGTTATAATTGGTTTGACTTAAATTTTCAGTAATTAATTTCTCAGTATAATTATTATCTTCTCTTCATCAAGAATATTTTAATTTAGAAATATATATACTTTATTAAAAAATTATTTTCTGATCTCAACACTATAATTCCTTATAATTCCTTGGATTTTTTTTATTTACATACGAGAGTGTATTTTCATAACTGGGTGTGGCAATGGTAACCAAACATAGAATGCGTAAAAATCCATTACTTAACATGCTTGAAATGTTGGACTTTGAATGGCATATGGAATAGGTTTTAATGAAGTATGCAAATCATGTGATATGGCTATGGAAAGGAAAGAAAGTCGGCAAAGATATATTAATACACCTTCGTTAAGAACGAAACTTTCATCATCATGGTTTAACGAGTGAGGAAAAATAAAAGGCTCGTTTTGCTCGGAATTTTTGTACTTGATAAGGATTTTGTTTTCCTTTTTCGATTTTGACAAGTTGTATATAGTTGGATGGAATCGAAAAAAAGATGCTCAATTGGTCAAAGTGATAAAGGAGGAGGAGGAGGAGGTGGACATGCAGGGAACGAGAGAACACAAGGGTGGCCTTCTGTTTTCGACTGCTCTATTAGTGGACACGCAGAGAAAAGATAAGAAAAAGAAGACAGCTGCAGCTAAATATCCACTACAGTATAGATCACAAGGTAGGAAAATCGTCTCGCGTGCATGCTGCTCTCTGATTGTATAAAAGCTTAGTGATAATCCAAAAGCACAAAAGAGCAAGATACCAAAAAAAAAAAAACAAAGTTCTCATTAGCCAAGTGGGGCGACAAGACATTTCAGTGATATCCGAGTATCATCACATCCAAGAGCTCAGTCACACCAGATTAGTTTCTCTGATCCTTAAATGGGGTTTTCAAAACTGTGTACAATCACAGATCAACATGAGTTGTGTGAAGGTTCCATGCTCTGTATTCCAGGTTCACCGATTGCAATGAACGATGTTCCTGCAATAGACAAAGCTCTGTTATGCATATTACCAGCTTCAGAGGAATGGCGACGCTAGACAGCATTATAACACGACTAGAACCACAACATGACACCAAATTAACGAGTCAAAAGCAATTCATGCCAATGTGAAAAAAATTAAATGCAGATACCCCGTCCCAAATCCATAGTCCCTAACTAATTAGCAGGTCATCTTCAGCTAAAAAAAAATATATTTTACTGCATGGTAAAGCTAAAGATTTCATACCTAGAAACCAACTAGATGTAATTTAGGAAAAGATTTTAAAATAAGCATGTCATAGCTGTGATACTTGGGCCAGCTACCAATCACTATTCCAATACCCAAAACAAAACAATTGATCATACTTTTTCTGTGACAAAGTCGGGTTCCATTGATAAAGTTGATCGTACATTTTCTCCTAAAGGATTGCAAGGAGTTCAGGGCCAAGAATGTGGGCAGTCTGTTCTATGACATTTTTTTATGGTTACACTAGATGATATTTCTTAAAGCTAAGCAAGGCCATGAAACCAACAACTCCAGCAAAAGAAAGGCACACCATATAATAGCAAACCCAGATTACTTTGAATCAAGACCTCACTTTTCACCATGTGAAAAGACTTGCATACAAATTCACTTTGTGGAAAGACTTGGGTAAAAAGGGTGTGCATGAACAGACAATTGTTGTGACACAAGATTCTGGAATTTTAGCTCTTCAATTGATCAGAAAAGGACCCCCTTCTCATCCAAATTTTTTCATGATAAGAATGAAAAAAGTCAAATTTATACCAGCTAGTTGCAAACCAAACCTTATCCTTTTTCTCATGAAGAAGGCTATCTTTTCTTTCTCCCACCCTTCCCAGACTTGGATGTTGAAACATTTGCCGTGGATGCAGGCTCCAGCTTTTTGGTCCTCCCAGGATGTCTAGGTACCAGTTCTGCAACATGGAACATAAGCTGTTTTCCTGCAATAAGGTTGAAGTTTCAAATCCATTACATATGAAATGTAGGACAGACGCTCATATATAAGTGGCATCAGCCCATCCAACTTTGAGCTGATTTTTAATTGTTTTTTCACCTTACACTTTACTTTCTTGATAGATGTGACAAAAATACACCCCTGTTTTTCCTTTGTTCTATTTCTCTCCCTATTCCTCCAGGTCAATGAAGTACAGTGCCATGGCATATCAGGTGCATGAGAGGCAGCTCTCAATTTCTCAACTAAACTAAAAGGGAACAATCATCAAACAGTCCAGATCACCAAGTGGAGCACTGGTATTTCAGGTAAAGGCTGCTAACCACTCATTAACATGCAAGAGGTGTCCACAAAATCATCAATTAAAACAACACCAATATAAAGGTCAGTTCAGCTCTTAAGTGATGGATCCCTAGCAGAAACTAGTCTTATGCAATACTAGATGTCAATGACACCATAACATACTAAATATACATTCTTAGATTGGTTAAATTTATGTGTCAATATCCCTTCTTGAAAAGTCTCTGTGCAGAGTAACAGAAACCAATTCGCATATCAATATTTACTGTCCCTTGGAAATTAGGACCACTTAAATGATACCATTGAGTCACCAACATGTTATCCGCATTAGAATTAATTGCAAATATTTCACTTTAAGGATTATTAGAGAACAAAATAAAGAGGTGTCTACAAGACAGGTGGAGGTGCCAATGAGCATGTGGCAAATATAAAAATAAACTGTCATATGGGAAGTATAAAGAAAAATCTTATATAAGTTTTGTTGAATTCACCAATACATATGGATTCATGGAAAAGGAAGGAGAGTACCAGAATTAACAGAAAGGAAGTTTGATTTCTTTTGGATCTTAAAATGAGAAAAAGAAAAGGGGAGTGAATGGGAAAAGGAGGGGGTTAGATTTCCTAGTTCATCTCACTTGTGAGAGGAAATCATCTAAAAGATTTTAAAATATGTATTATCATTTAAAAAATGTCAGATTCTTCTATATATTTGCAAGATTCTAGCCACTGGCAGCTTGATACATGTTCCTCGTCAGAGTCTCTAACCATAAAGCTGCTTCACTTAATGGATATGAGCCTATCCTGTGAATCAATTACAGCAAAACAAAACACAATGATGGCACAGTTCTATACCATGTCAAAGCATTAACCCAAAATCTCAAGCCACTATTTGAAGAGGCTATAAACTATTGAAAGCCATAACAATCCTTGTACATAACAAATATGGAATTACTTCAACACTAGCAACTCATGAAAATTGTTCTCTTTGTTAAAATAAAGAAAAGATGAGGAAGAGGAAAGAAGAATGGTGAGGCATAATTCAATGTAATAGGCATAAAAGATTGACAAAATCACACTTGATCAATACCAATACACTTAAATTTAAGTGTTGAAAAAACTATATGTCCAAATCCATCAATTTACGCAGATCTCAGAAAGAAAAAGAAAAGGATAATTAATGAAAAAGAAGCCAAAAGAAAGATCAGAATCATATGATAAAAAGTATGCTTACGGGAAGGAATTGCAGGATTACATAAAGTCCCATCTTCTCTTTTCAGCAATACTCTCACTCTCCCTACTTGCATGAAATCTCGTGGATACGCCTTATCAATCTAGAACATCCAAGAAGCATCATAAATCACAAACAAAGAGCAATCACAAGCTCTAATAATAAAAAAAAGAAAAAAACTGGGGATTGCAAAACAAACCTCAATTGCAAATGGAAGTTTGAGGTGGCCACAACAATCACCAATCTCAACACAAGTAGGGTTCTCACACGCCTTTTCTGCACTAATCCGCCTCCCTTCAGCTATTGTTTTCTTTGAGTTAATGTAGACAGGATATAACACCACCCATTTCTTTATATTTGGCACTCCACCATCCATCATCACCTATCTCTCCCTGTTACAAAAACAATTTTCCATAAAAATTAAAATCATACAGTTCAACCAAGTAACCAATGCTGATCTCAATTTCTTTTAAAAAAAAATGCTCTTGATTTTTACATACCCAGAATTGAAAATCAAGACTTTAACAAACCAAACAAGCACATATTGAAAATTATGAAATGAGGGTTTTAATTTTAAGACTCTGATTCATTATTTTCACCCTAAGCCTACAATCGACACAAAAACATTGACCAGGAGTGGAATCACAATTATTTACAGCTAAAAAATAAAACTATGGCGTAAAACCTAAACGAGAAATCGGAGATAGAAGAAAAGGAGAATGGGCGTCGTTATTAGAAGTGAAAGAGAGAGAAAAAAAAGAAAAGGACTCACGAATTGAGACCTTGGCTTCGCGTTTTGTCGTGTGAGATCTAGTAGCGCTCCCTGGTGTGATGGAGTACGATGATATGAGAAACTCTGTAGTCTTCAGCTTTTTCGTTTCTTTTTTTCCTATAATTGCATTTTAGTCCCTCAAGTTTGAGGCCAATGTAAGAAATAGAAATAGCTAATTTACATTATCACCCAAAATTTCACCAACCCAATTTTTTTTCTCTTGCAGTAAGGCTTTTCAAAAAACAAAAAAAACTTGAACAGCTAATACAGAAAGCCCGTGTCTGAAATACAAGGCAATGAAAGCCCAAGAAACACGGATTACCCAAGCCTACAAAATCAAATAGAAGCCTAAATCTCTCCAAAGGGATAAAGTTATTTTTTCTGTAATTATTATTATTAATTTGATAGGTGATTTAATAAACAAATTGAATTTTAACCCATCTCTATTGGTCAGTTCGCACTCCCAGGGAAAAAAAAAAGAAAAATTAAAGCATAAGTAATGTTTCCAAGACAATATTAAAAAATAATATAAATCATATTTAAAAGCTTTATTTAATAATTTAATTTATTAAGTGAAAATAATTTTATTATATGATATCAAAGTTTTGATAATCAAGTGATCATAAATTTAAAGTTTATCACTCTTATTTATTTAATAAAAATTAAGCATAAAATAATATGAATCTGTGCAAGTTTTCGAGTTCAAAATTTTTTTATTTTAGAAATATATTAAAAAATAATATAAATTACATCTAAAAAAAAAAAAATTTTCTTTCATATTACTCAAATTAGCGTCCTTGATACAAGTTAGGATTCAAGTCAAATTGATAAAATAGAAGACATATGTGATCTTCGCTAGAGTTAAAAGAGAATATTAAAGAAACTTCAGATATTTTACATATAGTTTTAGAAAAAAAAAATAGTCGTAACTTTTATTTATATTGTTGGCTCTATGGACCAGAAAATTAAGAAAATATCAAATAGTGAGATGGTCTTTTTGGAAAGCAAAGATTTTTGAAAGAGCTCATATACATGGATACTACCAAATTTAATTATACAAATAAACTATTGTGTGATGAAGTTGCTTATGCCGTTTTAATCAAAATATTTTTTTTTTCTTTGGCATAGTCAAGATAAATTAATTTCTAATGGTCAAGTTTTTTTCAAGCTGCTGGAGAGATTGATATAAAGAGTTTGCATATATCATAAATTAGATTTTAAAATTAATAATTGAATACATGTTAGTATGTTACTTTGTGAATAAACTAACTAAAATACTATATTCTAATTATATATTATTTTGAAATAAAAAAGTTGAGTTTTTTTTTCATAAACTAAATGTTTTTCTTAATTCATAATCATTATCAATAATTCACTGTAAATTATCTTTCAGAATTAAATTTGTGTCAACTTCTTGTCTAATATTATGATAATAATTATTTTTTAAAGTATTTCTAACTTGGAAATATATTAAAATAATATTTTTTTTAAAAAAAATTTATTTTTAATATCAGCACATTAAAATAATAAAAAAATATTAAAAAATTAATTTAAAATAAAAAAAATATTTTTAAAATATTTTTATACTGCAAAAACAAAGGTGCAACATGTATGAGAAAGGGCGGACTCAAATAGAAGAAAAGGGAGATGTTTTCAAAATATTCAAAACAGCCATTAATAGTTCTATGAGTTCAAATTTGCCCCTCCTTGTTTTAGACGTTGGCCCCATTACATTATTATACGTTATATATAGACATACATAAAGCTAAAATATTGGTGTTTTTAATGATGATGATGCTCAAAAATAATAATAGTGCTAATAATAATAATTTATTATGATTGCAATAATATTAATAATAATTTTAATTGTGATAATTATAACAACAACAATGATAATAATTAGAATATCAATAGTAATAATATTAACAACCTAGCTAGCTAACTTGCTCATAAAGTCATAATAAATTATTTTTGTTTTATATTTTATTTTATTTTTTATATTATTATATCAAAATCATTGAAAACACTATAAAATGTATATTTGATATTTTTTCAAATATAGTTTCATATACAAAAATAAATTGCGCTTTAATATAAAACCTATATATCTTGATTTTATTCTTCACTTTTTTTTCTTATAATATATATTATGAGATATTAGATATTTTGGACATGAATAAGTGGATATTTAATTAGACATTTTAAATATACGAAAAGATGGAAGCAAGTTTGAGAAAATGGAGGAATCCGATGTTGGTATGCTTATCCAACGCGAAATAATGTCAGACTAGTTTTGGTACCCGCGTGATGCTGCGGGGTGTTTAAAGTGAAATTTAATTTTAATTATTATTATAATTATTTATAAATTAATTAGAAATGTTATATAGCAAAACATATGACATTCATACATATCAAAAGACATGACATTCATAAAGCAAGTTGCAAAAGTTAAGTAAAAATAGTTAAATCCAAGTATAACAAAAGTATCTACAGTTACATATTTTACGCTTTATGCATATAGATAAAGAAGTGGACGTCAATGAACGGGAGGTTGTATTAACAAAGCAGATGATAAAGACGTCGAATTAGCTTGCGATGTTTGATAAGAAAGCATTGATTAACTGAATGCTATTTTTTTTCCTACAGCAAAAGATAAGTGCAACCGTAAGTTATAATTTTTTTATAAAGCAATAAATATCAAATATTCTTGACGATAAATTGGAAATGAGAAATAAAGATTTAATTGTTGCTGAGTATATGAGTTCATAAAGAAGGGAAGGCAATTCAAAAATAGATATAAACCTTTTCAGTTGATGAAATGGAGAGGCGTTGCTTTTTTGAAAGTCCTTGTCTAGGAGCATCATCATCTTCACAAAATTGTTCCTTTGATGAGTTTGCATAATCTTTCAAGGGTCTTGGTTGGAGAAGTTGGGAGCTGAATCATATATTAAAAGGAAGTACTTAAGTAATAGCAAGTGTAAACAATAGGAATGAAAGACAAAACTATTTATTTATTAGTAGAACGCTCAAGTAGTAAGCCCAACTTCTTGAAATCAGAAAATGACAATTAAAACAATAATATAGTTCAAAAGGGATTCCACATGATGATATTTGGATGCTGAATAAGACATTAAGAATGAAAGGGAAGACTATTTATAAATTCATAGAACAGTCAAGTAATAATTGTTAAAGGGATGTATTAGGAAATGACAAATAAAACTTTATCATGGTTGAAGTAGCATTGCGCAGGATCATAAATTTATGGTAGAATACATGGATTATTTTTTATGTGTGAGCAAGCGAACCAAACCTATCGTGCGGCCCAGCATCATCGAAGATTAATGCTCTTTTTGACTGGCGATGGCAACTGTCATGGAATGTGTCTTTTTGCGGAGAGGTGTGCTGCTGTGAAGCTGGAGTCTGAAGTTGAGACTGATCTATACTCAAGGGATCTGCAAGGTTTAGTGTTGGAGGGGTGAAAGGTATGGAACTTCCAGCATCAATGGTTACCGGGCCTGTTGCGTCAGCAGCTTTAATGGGGCTAGCCGGGTTAATACATGCTTCAGTTGTAATGTCATCGAAGATGTTGCAAACATATATTTCACATCTGCTAAGAACATATTTGTAGGCTCCAAATCGAAGCTGAAATATTTTTGTTTTGTTTAATTTCTCAATCATTTGAGGTGGAACAATAAATGGGTCAGTGAATTTTTTGTCGAACACCAAATGATGAGCTGAAGCGTTGAAAAAATACTCAGTTGTCTTTCCGGAGAGAATAAAGTTCGTGACATCTTGACCATCGCTGACAATGCAATTGATTCTGAACCTAAAAGACATTAAAAAGTGTTTTAGTTAATAATGAAAGAAAAGCATAGGGAAAAAATCCCTTAAAACTTTTGAAAATGCAAGGTTGTTTGGTATGCATGGTAGTTGAACCATGGGACTGGTGTAGAGGTTGGATAGTCATGTTCCATGCATCGTAAATTATTAGGGAGTCCAGAGAGTGGCTTGTTGCAATTTGGACAGCTCTCGCACCACCATCCCTTGAAGAGATCATAATCCACTATGAAAGCTTTACATGTAAATCTTTCATTCTGCAGGTGCCAAGTAAAACAAAAAGTCATACAATTTTTTTTTTTAAATAAGGATGATGCAGTGTTGGTAATTATTAATAGTAATATAATCATAATTATAGTATTTAGTTGGACTATCAGCAAATCGAATGAATAGAAATTAAAACTTATCTATGTGTATTGATGGGAAACGAACAAATATATCTCATGATAATATGATGCATGTATAAAGAGCAGGAGATAAAAGAAAATAAACTATAGTTAATTATAATTTATGCATTATATCTGGGAAAACATAAATTGACATTTGCCAAATAAAAACCCAAATTTCCTAAAACAAATTCAAACATGTAGGAAGCAAGAGCCCAAACCCATATCTGAAGCTTTATTATAAACCATAAAGAATGATGGGTAGTCAATCCAATGAAGCCTCATGCTTACTATTGCATTTTTAAACAGGTCATTTTTATCCTAGAAATAATTTAACAGCTTTGTTTTGCTTGTAATAAGAAATATTTAAAAATAAATATAATAGATACCTTGTGCTTGAATGGGTCCATACAGAGGATCTCTCTTATTGTTCTCCTATTTTCATTTATTTGAGTTTCCAATGATAGAATAGCTTGTGATGATGGAGGTAGTTGGTGCAAGTCAACAGGCATTTGACCATAGCTACGTAAAGATAAAGAAAAAACTGTTGAGAATTCATTTAAATATTAATAAATAAATTGGATTTGAACAAATGTAAAAGGTTTGAAGAATATAGAAATTTACTAATGTTTGTATGCTAATAACTCTGGTATGTCCGGGTTAAAATACCAAAGTGAAGCTGCGGTGCCAATCAAATTTGCAGATCCTACAAAGAATATAACAAATACATATTTAGTGGTGTATATTTAATGTCAAGAGGTTATTAAATTTGAACTAAAAAGTTAAGAAAATGGAATCATGATACCCCTAAATTCATAGACTCGAAAACCAGCAAAAGCAACGATGACTAGAGAATCTTGTTCTATCAAAGAAGCCTCGTCAAAGCTTCGAGCAATGTCACCCCATAAAGTAATACGAAGCTCCTCGCCTCTAAACAAAATAAAAGTATATCAGACTAATGCCAGGAGGAATTGATTATAATAAATAATTTTAATTTATCATCAACCGTATATTTTCAAGAATGAACTCCCTTTTGTCTTCAAGTGTTTGGCCCCGAACTAAAATCTTCTCAATCGGTTGTATTGCTTTTAGTCTACCAAGAACATCTATATAAATTATTGAATAATCATGTCAGCGTAATAAAAAAAATTATGCATGATACAGTTTGCTACATAAGGGTAAGAATGAAGAACACCTGTGAGAAGTCTTGATTCTTTTCCTTTGTTAAGGACATGTGTGAAATCAGTGAAATTGAAGTAATATCGTGGAATGGAAAGTGGGAGAGAATTGAGGCGAGTAACTTTGGTGTCAGACTTAAGATCAATAACAGCTTCATGGCTAACAACAGTATTCATGTACCGATTTTCAAAGGTGTAGAAGTTTTTGACTTCATAATAGTCACCCTCAGTAATGATTGAAGAAAAATGGGCAGTATCTCTAAATTTGGCTAATCCTTGTATTGCACCACCCTTTTTCATTAAAAAAAAGGCAATAATTGGTGTCAATGCATAATGGCAAGGTTAAAATATGTAGAATGATGGATGAGTAGAAAAAGTAATCTTGAGCATAGTAAAATCATAGCCTCTGGTTTTTTGGCCACATTGATAAAATCATCTTTCATGTATGCATATGTTATTGTTAAGAATTTGTTTTATTAATGTAGACAACAACTGCTAGTTGTTTTTTGCTATAATGTTAGAAAAAAAGTTAAGAGGTTTTTCAAATTGCAGCATTCTCTATTTGGAAATTTTTTGGGTAAAATTGATCATACCATTTTAATTTGATTTCAACTGCTAAAATCATTTTTAAATTGTTTTTATATTTTTAATTTTTCTTATTTTAAATTAATTTTTTATATATATTTTAAAATTGTTATCATATATTAATATATAAAAAATTAAAAAAATATAAAATTTTATTTCAATATATTTCTAAATTAAAAAAATTCAAATAATAATAATTATTATTATATTTCTAAAAACTCCAAAATTAAGTTATTTGCTACACCATATATTTTTGTAGCAAAGATGGTGCCAAAAAACTACTTCATTGCATCTCATTTGTTTCCTTCCATTTCTTTTTCGCATCATTTGTACATAGTTATGTTTAGTTTATTAAGTTTGAACAGACTATAGAAATAGCAAAAACATTTGGGCGGCAAACTAAATAATGGACCAAATTTGACACTAAATTATGTTAGTATTCCATTGCCTCTAAAAAAATACAGCTTAAAAAATAGAATGTAAGCAGAGGCAAGAATTTGAATAAAACAATAATAAAGGTCATATTAGTAGATATGCTGCATACCTGACGATCAACAAATAGACAATTGAAGTTTGTTGCTTGTCCATTTTGTTTTGAAATCCAAACACGACATACTCGAGCTTGGATTAAAGGGTAGAAAACATATTTTTTAATGTTCTGCAAATGAATAGCCATTTCTCTGCATAAAAAAAGCAAGCAAAAGCTGAACAGATAAAGACAAAAATTTAAAGACAAAAAAAAACATGAGATTAAAATATAAAGACAAAAAAGCAGGCAGCAAAGTTGTTGATCCATAAAATTTGCACTGCATGGATTAAGTTTTGTGAAGCAAAAAAAAAAACTTACATGAAATAACAAAAGTAGGCAGCAAAGCCGTTGATCCAAAGCAGAAAAATAAACAGCAGACAAAGCGAAAGACTACCCTGAAAAAACATGGAAAGACTTTATGAAAAATAGGGAAGCATGAGAGATTATTGTTGGCATGCATCGAAAAAACAGAAGAAAAAATTTAAATATATGATAGTTAAAATGGAATTAAATTTGATTTTTTTTTATGTTGCAAGAAGACTCATAGATGTTTAAGCTTGTGATTAGAAAATCTTAACATACAAAAGATACAACAACAAATAAAAAGATCACCTTTTGGCAATAATTGAATGATATCTTTGTAAACAATGTTTTTGGCATAACATGATGGATTTCCTTCATGATCGAAGGAAATGATTTTAAGCCCATTCTTTGATGTAACTCTTGATAAGGCAACGTATAATTGACCATGACTGAAAACTTGTTCTTTCAAGAAGACACCAACAATCTTAAGTGATTGTCCTTGGCTTTTATTAATAGTCATAGCATAGCAAGGCCTAACAGGAAACTGTCTTCGTTTGATTGTGAAAGGGCATTTCTTATCATTAACTGGAAAGACAATTCGTGGAATAAAAACTCGATCTCCAATGTTAGAACCGGTAATAATTTGGGCTTCAATAATTCGCTCAGCAAGCTGTGTAACAATAAGCCTTGTTCCATTACATAAACCAGCAGAGGGACTAAGGTTCTGAAGTAACATAATTGGTGTGCCAATTTTCAAAGAAATATTATGCTGTGGCACACCATTAAAGTCAAGCTGGTTGATAAATTCAATTGGATACAATAAATCTATTTTGTCCATGTCGCTAGAAGTTGTTTGAATAGAATCACAACTAAGAAAGTTGTATTTATGACCAGGTATAATATCAAGGATAAAAGTATTAATCTCAGAAACAGTCAGGTTCTTTGGTGTAATAATTGCCCTGTCTTTAAAATAGAATGAGTCAAGATGAGCCCTTTCAATGTCAGGATATATAGCAGAGACAATAGCTGCAATCGGACAATCCATTATTTGAACTTGAAGTTCACATGGGATTTTGATAAATGTTGCATCATGATCATCTGGAACAGCCAAATCACATAATTGCCCATCACCAATTAAAAGGATCCATTCTACAAACTGTCTAAGTTCTTCTTTTTGATCTGGGCTTAAACCATCAGCTGATAGTCGCATATTTTGATTCAAAGTAAGGCATGTGAATGCAGACCAAAGCAATGAGCTAGTAAAAGAAGCATTAATTATTTCTTCCTTTGTTCCTCCAGGTATAACAGGAAGAATTTGTCGGAAATCCCCACCTAATAAGACGGACTTACCACCGAATGGATTGTTGAGTCGTCTCTCATCTGGTGTTTTAAGAACATCTCGTAGAGACCTGTCCAAAGCTTCAAAACAGAATTTATTATTCATCGGAGCCTCATCCCAAACAATGAGTGATGTCATCTCCAGTAGTCGTGAAAGGTGAGTGTTGTGTTTAATCTCACACGTTGAATTCTCATTCACTTCTAATGGAATTTTAAATCTAGAATGGGTTGTTCGTCCTCCAGGTAATAAAGAGAAGCTATTCCAGATGAGGCAACAGCAAGCACAATTAAACCTTCAGATCTAACTCGATTAATAATTGTATGCCATAAAAAAGTCTTTCCTGTCCCACCATGACCATGAACAAATATGAGCGCTTGTTTGTTTTGTAGTATAGATGTAATAACAGAGTCATAGATGTTTCTTTGACATGGGTTAAGAAGTGGCATAGCTAATGAATGGTTATTTCTGAGCTCAGCAAGATCATAGTCAAGCTCTTCCCTTAAAAGTTTGTTTCTGACCTCATCC
Source organism: Populus alba (assembly GCF_005239225.2). NCBI lineage: Eukaryota > Viridiplantae > Streptophyta > Magnoliopsida > Malpighiales > Salicaceae > Populus > Populus alba. The sequence continues at coordinate 4,476,278 of NC_133295.1, forward strand.
ATCAATCGACCATTTGGCATTGGAAGTTTATGATCTTTCAATGATGTTGCGGAACCATTTAAAAGTTGTTCAAGTTCATATAGCACATAGTTCTTAAGTTCTTCATCAGACAAACGAACGTTCGATATTGAAAAAGAAGATCTTAGGTGGTATTCAATGTCATCATGCATAGAATGCCAAAACTGATTGAAAAGACTATTTGGATCGGCAACCTCGCAAAACATAATAATATTAACAAAAAGTTGCCTTAGTTGCGAAGAGGAAGCAATTGGAATAGCTTCAGCAAATGCGTCTGACCATTCTTTATCATCTCCTAAAAGCCCCAAAGCCTTGCATGCAAGTTGAAAAGTTGGAAACATTGTACCAGAGATTTGTCGCAAGTCTTCAAAGCTTTTTGCTCCCTTAACATGGTTAAGTAACATTCTGAGAAAATACAACTCCCCAGCAGCAGGATGGATATACACAATGCGACCAAGGCAAAATCCACGTGATCTAATAATCCATTCTTTTTGCCTCGCATCCCAAACGTACTTGCTTGGAAACTGTGAGTAATATAGATCTCGTGCATTGACATCAACTTTGTTGCGCTCAAACCACTCTGTAAGCATTGTCTTGTTAATCCCAGGCCTTCTAAGAACTGATGGTAAGGATTCATTACCTGAAAAAAAACACATGGTGCTGCAATGGTAGATGGACTTGGAGTCTTTCAACAGCTGGGCTCCTTGAATGAATCGGGAATTGGAATAGCCGCCATACTGCCTCATATGGACAAATGAATCTACAGTTTAGATAAGCTTGTATTTCATCAGTAGTCTATTTTTTCATAACCATTCTACATCGATCAGCTCCTTTTCTAACATACTTAAAAAGATACTTAATAAGCATGGATTGACAACAAATTTCAACATTAATGTGTGCATTGTATCGGAGCAAAAGTTCTTTGTTGTATGGCACAACATGACAATTTGAGAGAGAAATGCCAGTTTTGACAACGTGACCCATAGGCTGCATGCGTCGTTTATAATAAACAAAGCCATTCTCATCAAAGACAGTTGCATCCTTGTTTTTTTTTTGGAAATCGTTTGGAACATTTATTCTTTTGCATGCATTGAGCCTTTGGATTTGCAGCGCCACATGGACCATGCATCATAAATTTTGAAACTATTTCATAGCAAATAGGATCTTGATTCTTGTCAGGTATCTCAGCTGAAATAATAGAGTCAACATCCTCAGGTGAATGGAATTTGAATTCTGGAGCTAGCCAGACTAATAAATGAGTATTCGGCAAGCCTCTTTTTTGGAACTCCACAGCGCAAACATCTAAAAAGAGAAAATGCAAGAAAAGAAGTAAAAATGGTTGTCTGCAAAAGGAAAAAAAATCATGAAATTTAAGAAATAAAATAGAAATACCAGCAATTGTTCGCCCAAAAGGTTTTCCGGATTTGATGAATGACATCATATCAATTAGCTTTGAATGAAATACCCTTGCAATGATGTCAGGCTTGTCCTCAGGCTGATAGTTTCTTGTCTTTTTAATTTCTCTATGAATTTCAGGCCACTTAACATTGCAGGTGAATGTTATAAAAAGATCAGGATTTCCATAACACCTACATATTGCCATAGCATCTTGGTAATTATTAATCATATACCGAGGGCTTCCAGTTAAAGAGGATGGAAGTATAATTTTCCCTGTAGTTGATCCATCAACATCACCTCTAGCAATAACATCATGTATTCCTTTGTAATGTTCACTTCTAAGGTTTTCTTGGTTTGCACGTATAAAATCCAAACGATCCTCTTCAACATTAACGAATGCATCAACCAAAAATTGTTGGTACAATTGTCCGCCTTTTATGAGAGTGCTTTCTTGTTTTTCTCTTTCATGAATGAGATAAGCATAATAGGCTCTCATCGCAACCTTTTGCCTTTTTTTTCGGTGGTTGCTGCTCTTGATGAGCTAACAAAATATCAGTGTGAAAGCCATCCTCACCATATGGAAAAAGAAGTGGATAATGAAGGGACATAAATTTTGGATGAAGCTTTGAGATTCTTTGAAGTCTTCCAGATAAACTTTCAATAATTATATCTCGATCAGATCGAGAATTACCAATGTCCCCAACAACCAAACCACCAATGTCATTTAAAGAAGGATCATCGTATTGCCTTGAGTTATTATCTCTTTTGCCAATTAACCGAAGCTTGAATTCTGGAACCTCGGCATCACCAAACCGTTGTTTAGTATGACGGAATAAACGAACCAATTCATTAGATGAATCAAGCATATTGATCAAACCAGCAACAATCTCACTATCCAAGACTGAAGGAAAATTTTCATTGCGGAACGGTTGTAGTCGATTAGCAACCTCATTATCTGTATCAAAAATATAGAGTTGTGCAAACTTGGGACCCCTATCATCCATAGGAAAAAGAGAACCCGTAAGATGGTGACAATATCCATTAATCTTAAAGACATAAGATCCAGGTTGAGCATTAACAGAATGATCAATTGCAACCCCCATGGACGTGAAAGCGAACATTGAGTTATAAGCACGAATTTCACGTTGAAAGTTTTTGGATGATGAACCATTGGTTGGGTTGAGGAGGTTGTCAAGGTAGTTGGGTGTTTCTTGTGGAGTAGGAAGCACCACTTTCCCGTTATTACAACAAAGTGTAAAGCATGGGTTTGTTTTGGTTGAACGTGCCAAGCGTTCTTGAAACCAAAAAAGAGCACCACAATGCCTACACTTGTATGTTTTATCCCCAAAATCAATGTATTCAGTTAAATAACCTGTAAAAAATAAAGTTAAGATACTGGAAGGAATGATATAAAAAAGACAATGAAAAAAAAGTGGTTGCAAAAAGTACATGATTAGATTACATACGCTTTCTTTTTTTCTGATAGGACGCTTGACCTATAATAGATTGATGATTGAGGGCTTGTTCAAAGAGTCCTTGAGATTCATGATTTGAAATCACATCATTACAGTGAAATGAAATAAAGGCGCTAGACTGTGGAGGATCGAATAGCTTTGTTGCATTAATTTCATTAGTTTGAGTTTGCACAGTGTTGTTTGATAAAGAGAAGGTGGTTTGTATATCTATGTTTTGGTGAGAACAGACCAAAGTCCCAACTCCTTGAGTATGTTGTGGAGCAGATGTTGTATTTGAAGAGCTTGGGTTATCGGATAGCAAGATTCTATCAACGGGAGTTTCATAGTCATTGAAAGCAAGTTGTGAGTATTAAGAAGATGACACATACTCATCCAGCTGAACATGTCTGCGAGGACTTGTCATCTCGTTGTTCTAAATAAACCATGTAAACAAACATCAAGGCAAATGAAAAAAAAAAACACTAAAAAAACTATGATTAGGACATGATCATAGTTAAGTGAAAGAAAACACAGGGATAGAGAAAATGTTAATGACATGCACTTTCTAAAGAAATCCTTAACATGTCATGAGACATGATGATTGGTAGGCTTAGCTAAAAAACTACTCCTTGGTTTAATTAATTAAGGAATAAAAAACATAAATCCACAATATTAACATGTTGAAGAAATGATGAAGATAGAAGAATAAAAGATGAAGCAGCTAAAAACAGAACATTACATGTTGCTAAACATTGAAATACCCTTTTTTTTTCAGACTCTGACTATTAACTTACATGATGTGAAGAGAGAGATTAAATAATATGTGATGAATTTTTTTGGCACCATCTTTAGAACAAAAAAAAATCTTATTATAAAGAGTTCATTATATTATTTTTAACTACAACATCAACAATGTAATGCTGTCGAACATCATTTAACAAAATTTGGCAATCTTGACAACTAATATAACAAAATTTGGCAATTCTGTCGAACATTTTTTACTCTAATTAATTTCTCCATCACTCACCACCCACACTCACTTTTTTAATCAGTATTATTGAACTCATAATATTTAGATTTGACTTGATTTTTTAAAATATGTTTTAAAATAAATTTATTAACCGGGTTATGAGCCGGAATCGATAATAACTTTGATCTTGGCAATCCTGACAACTAATATAATAAAAAGATGTTCCGTAAACCTGATTAACTCGTGAATTGATAAACTAAATCTAGAATTAGTTTGGTTCCAAAACAAAAATGAGTTGAACGAATCCACAATTATATGAATTTTTGATTTAGAGCCGATTTGAATCAACCTGTGTTTTTTAAAGAATTAATTTTATTTTTTATTAAAAAAAAATTATTTTATATTTTAAATTATTTTAATGCGCTAATCTTTAAAATAATTTTTTAAAAAATAAAAAATATATTCTTTTAATGTATTTCAATACAAAAAGTATTTTTAAAAATAATAACCATAATACCAAACATGTCTAAAAAATTAAAATGATTGAATTGGTTTGAGATCAACCCCTCATGTGTTAATTACTTGATAAAAAATTATGAAAAAATAATACTCTTTTAAGATATTAAACAAAAATAATACTTTTTTATGAGATGATTTTATTTAATAAAATTTTATATTTTCTATATTTGCTATCTTTATTGTATTATTTCGATCTCTATTATTTATTACGATTATGGTATTGTTGCAATGTCTAAGATTATAAAAGATATTTTTTTCATGTTTTTTTTACTCGCCTTTCTTTTGAAACTAAAACTAAACCACCCTTATTTTTATATTTTAAAAATGCTTTTTAAAATTTTATTTTTGATTTTTATTTATTTATATTTTCAAATCTTTGTAATGTATATGTAAATATTAAAAATAATTTTTAAAAAACTAAAATATTGTAAAAATTAATATTATCAAACTCCCAAAAACCTACCAGTCCCGTTTCCAATTAAAAAGAAGAAAAACAATAAAAAATAACAAAAAACAGAGAAATAAATAAAAAGCAAATTGGAGAATTAGATCTTTGCTTCTGGTTTGCTTCATATTCGATTCATGACTTCTACTTGACTACGCTCTCCTGCATTCTCTCCCCCTCTCTCTCAGCGCCCAAAGCAAAACAGAACCACCCCCCCCTCCCACAAAAAAAAGAAAATTATCTATCAACGTTGACGTTTCTCCTCCAAGCAATGTTGAGAAGAGAACCATTTCTTTGCAAACTCATTTTTTTTCCTCTTCTGTTTCGCTTCCCTCTCACTCGCTGACGAACTCACCGACTCAGATCGGCTCGAGTTCACCGCCAACGCTCCAATCTCTAACACTTCTCTACCTAAACCTAAAGAAGGCGGTAGTTTTGCTGATATGATCGATAAAGCTCTCGAGAAAGAGTTCACTGAGAATGACCAAAACGAAGGTTCGTTTTCTTAATTTTAGGGTTTACTTCTTGATATTGCGTTCATGAAGTATTTCATCATGCTTAATTTAGTTAATTATATATATATATATATATATATATATATATATATATATATATATATATATTGTTATTAACGCTTGCCATTTGTTGAGTGTCATTTCGGTGAATTTTACTCTATTGACGGGGAATGTACCATTGATATATAGAGGATTAGATCTTGTCTTTTTAGATTCGTTCTCAGAACTGACGAACTCGATCTCAGGATCGAAAACTTGATGGGTTTATCAGTCTTATTGAGGATTTTTGGTCTTTAAATCTCATTCAATTTTAATTGTTAGGCTTGATTTGTGCATTTTAGATTGTGAAGGTAGATGACAGTACAATAGAGTCCAGAAATTCAATTTGCGCTGAGACTCTACTATGTTGTTATTGTTTGTGCAAGATGTGAATCACCGGATCATTGCATGCATATTTTCATCACCTAGCTAATCATGGTTCCTTCCTTACTTATATTGTCTTATCGGCAGCAACTGATGCCGGAAGCTTCAACAACAGCGTAGCTGAACAGCAGGTTGGTTGTTTTTTTTTTTCTCTTCTCAAATTTGACTCCGTTGGAGCGTTTAGTTTTGGATGCAAGATGAATTTATTTACCATTATAATCAGTGATTGAGGCACAATGCACTCAAGAAGGCAGATGATGCCATTGACTTTGATTCACTGTTATGGTTTATTAGAATTTTTTTACTAATTCATGCTTTTATAATTCTCTCCATATATACTGAGATTCTAATCAAGTAGTGTTTTAATCGAAATTTATATTGTGATGAGACAAACTGGCAATGGCGGTGTTTTTAACTTGTACTCTACTTGTGGTTATGATCTTTTTTTCTTGATTTAAATTATACAATAATTGATCAAGTCAATCTAATAAAACAACTCATAATCTGATTTATATGATTGAAAACTATGTTGTATATAATAATTGATCAAGTCAATGTAACAAAACATTCTGAAATCTTATTAATATGATAAAAAATTAGTTCGTTAATAAAATAATTGATGGGAAATGTATAGCATGGTTGAGATTTTGTATAAAATATATTTTGATGGAAAATATATTAAAAATAATATTTTTAATATTAATATATTAAAATAATTTAAGACGCGATGAAAAAAAAGACACCCTTACAAAATATGTGAAGAATCCAATAAAACCAGGAAGAAGAAGAAAAAATACTAACTTTAAAAACATCGAATGAAAAGAAAATCAAAGAGCAATGAAATAAGCAGGCAATTTGGATCAACAAATAACTGAATGAACAACCCATGCACATAAAAAAATAAACACACAACATTAAAAAGAGCAGTTGAAAAAAAAAAAGAGACAAAGAGCAATGAAATAACCTGCAAATTCTGACAGGAGTCAAACAAAAAGCTGCTGAAACCAAGTGTTCTCTTGAATGAAATGGAAGAAGCAAACCCTTCAAAGCAACTGGAAAGAGACCATCATCCTGTGAGCTACAATAAAATAAGATTAAGAAGCCATAAAAACCATAATAATTAAAAGAGAAATAATGAACACACACTAATTATAGAAATTGCAGGAAAACAAAACCAGAACTGAAAGCAACGAAGAGCGCAAGAAAAAGGAAAGACTGCATAAAATTGTCAAAGGATTTAAGGCACCATCATGGTCTCACCTCTGCAAGTAAAATTCATCCCCACGAAGAGAAGACTGAATTGCAAAAAACATAAAGAAAAACACAGTATAAATTTTCAAAGCATTTAATACAGAAACATGATGATGTCGAAACATGATGATGTCGCTTTTGTAAGTTAAATATTCTTCAATCTGCTTTGAATAATATAATTAACAGAACTCTAAAACGCATGGGGAAAGTACTGTGCTTTCCCCACAAAACAATTTTCTTTCCAAGTGCTGTGTGGCAAGATGAGAATTTTCTTTCGAAGTGCTGTGTGACAAGATGAGACCATGATGATTTGAATAGGAAAAACTTTAGCTTTCCAAGTGCTGTGTGACAAGATGAGAATTTTCTTTCGAAGTGTTGTGTGACAAGATGAGACCATGATGATTTGAATAGGAAAAGCTTTAGCTTGCTGCTCATTTAAATGCTTTGCAAATGTCCACTTTTTGGTTTTTGTTCTCTTTCCGTTCAGTCTTCTTTTCTTATCTGTAGTACATGAAATATTATTTTAAATGCTTTAACAATTTACCACAGCCTTTTCTGGTAAATTGTTAAAGCATTTAAAATATTTAAAATAATATTTCATGTACTACAGATAAGAAAAGAAGACTGAACGGAAAGAGAATAAAAACCAAAAAGTGGACATTTGCAAAGCATTTAAATGAGCAGCAAGCTAAAGCTTTTCCTATTCAAATCATTATGGTCTTATCTTGTCACACAGCACTTCGAAAGAAAATTCTCATCTTGTCACACAGCACTTGGAAAGCTAAAGCTTTTCCTATTCAAATCATCATGGTCTCATTTTGTCACACAGCACTTCGAAAGAAAATTCTCATCTTGCCACACAGCACTTGGAAAGAAAATTGTTTTGTGGGGAAAGCACAGTACTTTCCCCACGCGTTTTAGAGTTCTGTTAATAACTAATTTAGACGTCCATCCATGGTCTAACCTATGAACTTGACCTAGATTGATGACCTAACATGGCCAAAAAAATGGAGTGCCTCTATATTTTTCTTATGAACAATTGTGTGCTATATTAATTGTAAACGCTGGCAAGAACTAACTACCAGGAGTTTCTCAGCTTTCTGGTCATGTAGTTGCATACCAGAAAAGGATAAAAATCCTTGTCAGCAAATTATTAATAGATTATGGAATATTTTGCTAGCTAACATATAGCAACTATATACCATATATTAAGCTAAGATTTTGAGATTGCAATTATTTCTGGTGTTTTTTCATATCTTCACGTATAGATATAAACTTACTCTTTTTATGGAAGAAAATATATAAATTAAAATTATGAGGGGTATAGCTCAACTAATTAGATTATAGATTTATTTTATAGATGTTACTAATTGTAATCCTATAAATTTCAAGACCATTGAAAATTTACATGGTTATTAATTTCGGGGTCCATTAAATTAATCAAGATACACCCAGACTAGCCTGAACAACCACTTTAATAAAAAAAAATACAAAATAAATAAATACATAGCCTATGCATTTTCAAGAGAGAAAGGGGGGGTGGATAAGCTAGAAAAACTACAAATAAAGAAGAACATCTGCATGTTTTTGAAGGAGGAAGGAATTGGATCAAAGAATTAGCTTGTTACAATGTCCAATCATAAGTTTGGTGGTGTCTTCAGTGAGCTCTGCTCTATTTCTCCCAGCTCTTTATGTGCTGTACTCCTTCATAAACAAAAATGGATACATTTATTTAAACCCTAACAAAAGCAAATGGAAGGGCTTCCCTTAGGGTGACTTGACTGTGCTTAACAGGTTTGTTCATATTCCTATTTTTCCATTTCCTTGCAAGAACGTGTACCCTTTTCACACCTCAAATCCTCATGTAACACAAATAATTCATGCAACTTCCTGCTTCCCTACGTGGGGAGTGTGTGATCTTCCATCGATCAATATTACGACAACTTAACCAAATGGACATGGACGCTTCCTCTCCTATTTCAACTACCATCATGCACGACAAACTGGCTAATTTTGAGAGACGCCATCAGCCTCGAATGATCAACTTCTCCATCTGTTTATCACCTTTGATTACATATTTGATCACTTCATGTTAAAGAAATAGGCTCCCATATCTCTCTCTCTTCCTCTCTGTTTTTTGTTTCTAATGGGGAATGCAACATCCTGTGCTCCGTCGATCATCTCATCAAATGGAGTAGTGAAAGTCTTGTTCTCTGATAATGGCAACTTGCAAATCTACACGAAGCCAGTTAAAGAAGCAGAGCTCGTGCGAGAGAACCCTGGACAATTTGTTTGTGATTCTACAAGTCTAAAAGCTTGGTTATAGAATTCATGGTCTTTCAGCTGATGATGAGCTAGAGAGGCGCCAACTCTACTTTGTTTTGCCCACGGAGCTTCTCTACTCAGTGCTAACACATGAGGAACTGAGCTCTCTCACTTACAAGGCTACCAAGGCATTGAAGTTTAACAATTTTGGCAAGATTTTTCCAGTCCTCAGTGAGTTTTGCATTTTCCCTTCAGAAGGGAAAACAACGGATAGTATGGTCACAGAGCCACAGCCTATGGAGAGGTATTCCAAGCAAAGATCATGGAAGCCTGCCTTGGAAACCATTGTTGAAACTCCTTGTAGGCGGCCTTGATCACCGTGTATGGTTTTTCTTTTTCTTCTTTCGATTTCCTTCTTTTGTTTTTTCGGGATTTTTTTTGCTGACGTTATGAGTAGATTATTAGCAACATGTGCGCCTGTCAAGTTCATTATTGTAGTGCAAGTTCTCCAGCTGTTTATGCTCCAAAACAAAGAGAATTGCGCTAGAATTACACAACCCTGATGTATTTTGAATGTGGCTGCTCTATATATAGTTAATGTAAACCTCGGGTTCGTAGAAAATTAAATATTCTCAAATGTAAACCATCAATCCACCACTCAATTTAAAAAATATATCTGGAATTATAGTTGTGATTATTTTTTAAGATATTTTTTATAAATTAAAATAATATTTTTTAAAATTATTTTTGAAATTAGTGTATCAAAATGATTTAAAACATATAAAAATATTAATTTTAGTAAAAATAATTAATTTTTTAAAAAAAAACATGAATACAACCGTATTTTCAAACGTTTATTTAATGTATAATTATTTATTATTTTACCACTTCATTTAATTTTATTTTTTAATTAAAATTTATTGAACTCCATCATACGTAACTTTTATATGTTAATCAAATATCCTCAATAATATTTTACCTTTCAATCACTTCTTACACCCTTAATTTAACCTTTAATTTTTAACTCTAGACCAAAAACAACCTAAGTTTCACATGAATAAACTCATGGTTTCCTCCTCCTCCTCCTCCTCCTCCTCCTTTCTTCTTCTTCTGTGTCTAAAATTTAGATTTTTATTCCCTTTCTTCTGCTTACTTACTCATGGGTTTCCTTTCTTTTACTTTGTTTCAATTACTTCTTGCTTTAGATTTTTATTCCCTTTCTTTTATCACATCTACATGACAGTCATTCCAGTCAAGTCAGGTTAGGTTTTGAATTCGACTTAAACCTGAACTATTTATAAAATTAATTATTTATTCAAGTTCGGTAAGAGCAATATCTATATAATAAAAATAAAATTTAAATTACTCTCCGGACGTTTCTATTCACAAGGTGATCATGTGAAGTGATTCTATTATAATACATGTAAATCTCGAGCACATCACCAAGACTTGAGGTTATAACCAAATTTAAATTACTTCAGGTGATTTTTATATATAAGTTAATTATAGAAATTAACTAAAACACATATAACACAGACTTTATATAAAATCACCACTTTCCTGTTGCTGTTGTTGTATGAAAGAAGAATCCCATCAATGAGATGGAATCAGTATTGACAATCAATCACAACTGTAGAAAGCAAATCAAAGGTGCAAAGTTAATATAGTACTAGTTATGCATCAACACTAGAGATTAATTTGTTGCAGGTTTCTGCCATGAAAGTTAGCTTGTTGATGTGGGATTGATATGAGTAATATTTTGATATGGAATATATTTTATATATTATTAATGTGAGTGTTTGGCCAGTTTGCATGCAGCTCGACTAATTTTACAGCTTCTAAAATCAATAACCATGTAAATCTCTGGTGGCGCTCCTAAGATTTATAGGACTCGAACTAATAACTTCTAGTAAACAAACTCATGATCTAACTAATTGAGTTACATCCCTTCAAGATAATGTGGAATATTTTACTAATGTATATAAAGACAAAATTTAAGAAAAAACTTTTTTGTTTAGGCCAAATATGATTGGCTTGTGGCAACCCGCTGATATACCGGAAAGTTAAATTCAACCCAAAAGATATGGATTTTGTTGCTTTAATGGGTTTCCTAATTAATTTTGAATTTAATTATTTTTCTACTTAGTTTTGCATTATTTTGCTAAGTTGGTTTTTGTTTTCATATAAACAGTTGATATTTTTTTTTTATTAGATTTATGAATCAAAGAATTTTCATGATATATGGAGATCTCTACAATTTTCCTCTCCATAGATTAGGTATGTAAATCCTGGTTTCTTTCTCAACAATTTAGAGTCATAATTTCTAGAGCTTGAAAAAACCCAACGCTATATGTTGCATCATATTTGGCTGCTGCCTTCTTCTAGGTTTGTTTGATTAGGTTGGATATTGTGAAATTATACAGATTATTCATAATTTAGATTTGACAAAAACTACCTTAATATTTATAAAAATATTGAGAAAATCTTTATATTACCAAATAAAATATCATTGACATTTTTATAATCCTTCTTTTTATAATAATAATAATAATGCAAATTTTAAAACATCAAGTATCTTTTGCTTTTGAGTTTATATAATGTCTTTAAATTTTCTGGATCATCGTTTATAATTTTATAAAAATATGGTAGTTATTAACTTATTATGATGTGTGTGTGTGTGTAGATATTCTAGCGGATTCATTGTATAATTACGAATTCAATCATATTCCCTTTTCCTTTCCTAGCTGCTAGGAAAGCAATGATGGAAATCGGTCACTTGTAAAGCATGTCGATGCTTCCTTTGAAATGCTAAAGGATATTATATCTCCTTGTACAAAAGTGTTATTTCCAAATTAAATTAAGTACTCGAGCATATTTGTTTTTATATTTTAAAAATATTTTAAAAAAAGTTGATATTTTTAATTTTTTTATTTTAAATTAATTTTTTTAATATTTTTACATCATTTTAATGTGTAGATATCAAAATTAATTTTTTAAAAAAATATATTATTTTAATATATTGCTAAACAAAAAATATTTTAATAAATAATTATTATTATATTCTCAAACATCATGTTTATATTATTCTTGGGCATGAGTTGTGATGAATGTTAGGGATATGTTAAGGCTTTTAAATTAATAATTAATTATGAGGATTTTAATAAATATGCATGATCCTTTTTACTTCATATTTTTTCAATATTAAAGATTAAGATGATTGTATTTTTTAATCAAATTAATATCAAATAAATGTGTATTTTATGTTACTATTAAGGTATGTATATATCATATTGTATTAAAAAAATCTAAATACTATACAAATATATTTATATAATATAAATATGTATTTCAGGTTAGGTAAGTTTCAGATTAGGTTTGAGCGAGCTTTAAGTCTGGTTTGATAATATTCCATACTATATTCACTATCCATTAAGTTCAAAAAATACTTATTCATTCAAGTTGGGTCAGGTCAGCATCTATCGAGTTTGGATTAAATTGTTATCCCAATTCAATTGCAATTTCTCAGTTTTATGTTTTATTGGCATTGTTGTTCAAGTTTTTTTAGTTTTTAATTTAATTCTTCAATCATATTTTTTGTTGTTTTCTTTCTTCCAGTTTGACCATTGTTATTTTGATTTGTTTTTTCTTTTATTATAACTATTTTTCAATTCAATTTAAACCTCTAATTAAAAATTTAAAAACCCTCTAATTAATGTTTTTTTTCACCCTAATTTTTTTAGATCCTTTTGTGTAATTGATTGTTTTTTTCTAGTTTCATATTTCGACATTTGATTTTTTTGGGATTCAACTTCCTATGATTTTATCGTTCTGAATTAGATTTTTTTTAGCATTGGTTTGTGATTGTCTTCAAAAAACATTTCTATGAGTTTATCTCAATCTCATGATCTAAGTCACATGTTTTTTCATGCCTTTTCCCATCTATTTATTTTTGTTTTGTACAAATTAAATTTATTTTTTAAAAACAAAAATATTCTTTTTAAAATAATATTATTGATATGTTCGGCCTTGCAAAATATATTTTTATGGAAAGAGTTTATTTTATCAGTTTTATTTATATTTATCTTTTAAGTCATTGGTTTTTTATGGTGTAGATTTATTTTTTATTGATTTAAATAAAAAAAAGTTCAATAAATGCAATCTGGTGAGTGTTTCATTTTATATGATTTAATTTCTTGATCAAGATTTATCTTTTAATTTTTTTTATTAAATATTTTATTTTTTTATTTAAAAAATAATTATTAATTTATTTAATTAGATATTTTCATAAAATTTATTAAAAACAAATTATAACATAGCTAGTGACAATCAATTCCATGACACGTACATATTTTGTGCCTCCTTGAAGAGTCCAACCCATATAAAGACAACACCGATCTAGCCCCATTCCTGATCTGTTTTTATCAAACCGCCGTTCCGTCGGCGGCTCCGGTGAGGGGCTTTCAAGCCATGGGCCTAGGAATTGAGAGGAACCTTTTGTTGAAGACATTATGGGACCTCGATGAGAGAATATAATCATATCATTGTTTGACGAGCTGTCAGTGTTCGTGGGTCATTCGTGATGCTTGAAGGCACACCAAGACAGGCAAGTTCTTTCCACAGTGATAATGTTGCCAATCTTCTTTATGTATTTCTACTTGAAATTGCAGTAATAATTATTTTTTAAAATAATATTTATGTAATAATATACAAAAATAATATTTTTTTTAAAAAAAATTATTTTTGATAATAATAAATTAAAATAATTTTAAAATAATATAATATAAAAATTAAATTAAATTTATTTTGAAAAAATTTTGAAACATGAAAGTAAACTGTAACTTCTTTTCTTCTAGGAGATTATGTTGTTAACCTTTGATTAGTAATCGGTGACCTAATTTATGGTCCCGTGTAATTGATGATTAGAACAGTGCAAACTTTCTGTCTTTCAAGATGATTTATCAAGGCCCTTTTAAAATATGATGTAAACCGCCATTCATTAAAATTTAATTTTTTTATTAAAAATTAATTTTTTATATATTTTGGATTTTTTTGATGCGTTGATTTCAAAAATAATTTTTAAAAAATAAATATATAATATATATATATATATATTATTTTGATGTATTTTAGTATGAAAAACATTTTAAAAAATAACCACAACCATACTCTCAAATAAACTTGAGCATTCATGAACAAAAACTTGAACTAAAATATGTTTTAGCATTTATTCCATGTTCATGGCTGAATAAAAAGCAACTTGTAAAGGCACTTGAGGTCTTGACCCAGCGGTTGAAGGGACTTGTTCCCTTCCTCTGCATCCTGGGTTCAAACCTTATCGTGCACGCCTGTCACCCCCACGATGCCTTACATGCTCATTGGGTTTGCAGGATGTTCAGTGAGCCGTGGGATTAGTCGTGGTGCACGCAAGCTGGCCCGGACACCTACGTAAATCAAAAAAAAAAAAAGCAACTTGTAAGGGATACATGTACCTTACCTAAGCTAACTTATATCATTTTTAGAAGTTTAGAATTGGATGTAGTAATGATTGTGTTTTTTTTTTAAAAAAATTTAAATGTATTAAAATAATATTTTTTTATTTTTAAAAAAAATATTTTTGACATTAACATATCAAAGTAATCTGAAAAATATAAAAAATTTTAATTTGAAAATAAAAAAATATCAAAAAAATATTTTAAAAAAATAAAAATAAACAATATCTCATCATTGCCATTTGCAGCTATGATTCATCTAAAGTAAGGAAAAAAAAATCATTTTTTTTAAATATTTTTAAAAAAACAAAAATAAACAATACCTCGTTATTGCTATTAGCAGCTTGTAGCCATGTGATTCATGTGAAAGTGTGCGGCACTGTAATAGCTTTTGCTAAAGATATTTTTTAAATTATTTTATAAAATATGTTTCAAAATTTTTTATAATTTTTATATGTTAACATTAAAAAATTTTAAAAATGTATTATTTTAATATATTTTTTAATTAAAAAAAACATTTAAAAACTTGTACATGTCACAATTCTTATACTCATTTTCCAAAAGTTATTCCATTTTATTTTTTTTAATTTCTATGCAAATTAAATGTTAGCCATAGTGCAACAATAAATCCCAAGACCATCCATTTTAATGAATTGTAATTCAATTAGTGAAATTGAATTAAACACTTCGAATTTTTTTTTCAAATTAGTTTTAATATTCGAGAAGAAAAATATCCCAACTGAATTTTTCAAAAAGGAATAGAGACAAATGTAACCCCCAAAGGGCCAAAATTACTATTTTTTTTCTTCTTTTTTTTGGGACAAATCGAATTAGACAAGTAGTCAAGTAAAATAAAACTAAATAACAGGAGCCAAAGGAAAAGGGCAAAACAATAAATAATTTTAAAATGCTAGTATTATCCAGTGCCACCACTGCAGATCCCAGTAAGTGAAACCGGAAATCGCCAAAGAGCGCCAGCCGTTGACGATGATGACCCACCATCATCAACAACATCTGCAGGTGGCAAAACCCTGCCATCAGCAAATAATAACCGTCCATTCACTCCTCCGTTCCTCGGCTGCTCTGCCACCATCACACCTTCAAGCTCCGCGGCGGCATCACCGAACCTCCTTTCCACCTCCAGAAATTCACCCAGAGAAGCCGGCTTAGCCCCACCTCCATCCCGGCACAGGCTCCACCACCTCCGCCTCCTCCGCTCCGCCACCGAAGAAGCCGCCAGATTCCTTCTCTTCTTGGTGTTCCTCCTGGGGTTTCCACCGTTCGCGGAGGCGGTTACCGTGGAGGAGGCTGCGGCGGGGTGACGGTGCTGGGATGGTGCTCTGAAAGTGATGGCAGTGAATGTGACACCCATTAGAGTACCTAATGTAGTGCTTCTATCATGGAAAAAGGACCCTGTAGACTGCATAACAACAGGTCAACAGCATAACAAGAGCAGAATCAAGAAATGGTGTAACTTAAAAGGAGAACAAGAATACGAAGAGCAAGAAACGCTAAACCAAAAAAAAAGAAGAAGCAAAAAACAAGAAAATCAAGAAATGAGTACATGCAAAAAAAAAAAAAAAAAAAAACAAAGAAATTAAAGAAATGGGACAATTAAAGAAAAGAAAAACAAGAGCAAGAAAGGCAAAGAAATGGTAAAAATCAAAGAAAGGTTAAATCTTGAAGACTGAATATTGAGAGAAAGTGATTGCATACCTCGGTGTCAAGATCGGAGGAGGAGATGGAGGAGTTGGTGGGGGAAGATGGAGGTGGAAGGATATCGTTTGTTGGATCCAACATTTTTATCCAAGTCCCTACTTTACTCTCTCTCTCTCTCTTGTTTGGGCAAGTTATACTGTGGCAGTCATATATTTCTGTCTTGTAGGAGCCGAGTTTAGTGTTTTGAAGTACGACGAGAGGACAGGCTGCAACTCTGCAAGATTAGAGAGATGGTGATAGATGGGATTTCAGAGCTGTGTTTCTGAAATGAAATTTAACAAAGAATTTGATCTTTGTTTTTGGCTTTTCTAATATTTTATGTGTATGTCAGAACAAGAATTCACAACTTTTTATAAACTAATTAACACATCCTTTCCTTTATCTACATCAATCTAACCAATTTTTAAGACATTGATTAATGATTATTGCCGGAGGTTGCTACTGTTTCTTTCACTTCAAATGTCTTATTAACCAATTTCTAAGTCAATGATTATTTCAGATTCAATGTCATCATTATCTTTAAATACTCTTGGTGATAATGTTCGTTTTCGTAGGTATTTGTAGCGTATTTGGCTACATTTGTCCATTTGAAAATAAACCATGTTTTTTTTTTTTTTTTGGAGAAATAGACCTACGAATAATCCAAGTAAACTAATTGATAAACTATGGAAGATCCTCCACTTTACCACGCATTTGTTTTCTGTTGACTAGTGGTGCCGACACCATTCATTGACTAGGATGTTTCATGAAAAACAGTACACGGATGCCCCATGAAAATTATGAAGATTCTTAGGTCACAAGTTAAAAACCTTTCAAGAACTATGATAATCTCTCTTGGGAGACACCAGTGGAGGAAATTTGGCCAGGACACTTGGGGATGTTTGGACAATTGGAATACATGTAAAGCAAACTTTCTAAAAAGGTTTTATAAAGCTATGTATACATGTGTTTTGTAGAGAACATTCAAGTTTGAGCAAAACTAAAGAATTCATCCTTTTCCTCTCCTCTAAGAAAGAAAGAAAGATGACTTGCCTTAAGGCTAAGATTGTTTATATATTCTTGAACCCAAGTGGATGTGTTTTTTGCATCTAATAGAAATCGATGATTCGAAAAGAAGAAAATAGTTCTAACTTGATTTCTACATAATATACTTGTATCGCTCCGGCAGTTCTTTCCGATTGGCATCTTGAATTAAGGGGCCAAAATATGGCTGCTCATCCGGCTGTAGGCAGAGCTCAGGGTGCCGGCCAATGGATTTCTAGAACCTAGATCAATAAAATATAAAGAGGGGAAGGGGATGCTGCTTTTTTTATCAGAAGACACCAGTCGACAAAACACCCTCTTAGCTTCAAATAAAAGCATAGCAGGCAGATTGGACAGTGTACTTGATTTTGGCAGTGCACTCCCAACTGGAAAGCAAACTTTCGTTTTCCTTTTCAAAAACTTTTGTACGTGCCTCCCCTGTCATTCTACTAGGCAAGAGGGATGGTGTTGTCCAGATAGCAAGCAATGTTTCAGATACAGCACCCACACAGCAACAAAAACAGTAAAACACCATTTAAGACTTGGTTGCAGTAGAGCAACCAAACTAGAAGGCTTTCAACTAGGGCTGATTTTACCCACTTTTTGTTGGCGCCCCTTCGAGAGATCATAATCGACTAGAAAGCCAACTTAGGGTTGGAAAGCTCATCAGCAGATCTAATGTGAAGGGGGCATGAAGAACCATGCATTGCAATAATTGTAAAAAAACTACTGTATGCAACAAGGACATGTAACGATTTTGATCAACCTATATACTTCTTTGTTATAAACAAAGAGCTAATGTACGACATCAGGATCAAGACCAAGTTTTAAGAAATTTATATGCCAGTGATCTTGAAAAGAATCCAATCCTAGCCTGAAACTATCAAATCATAATGAATCCATCTACATGGTTGATAAATCACTTATGTAGTCATCCCAAATCTCACCTGAAATTGAGTCACGCAACTGGGAACTAAATTCTAGCTGTTCTGTATCAAAAGCAACGTCCAAAGCTGGGTTCTCAACTTGCATAAGTGGATGTTCCACCTCTAATGGGGGCAAGGACTCCTCCATTTGCAGTACAGTATCATGTTCATACATTTTAAAAATCAAATCACCTGGTTTCTCCCTACGTATGTAATTGTGTAGCGCACATGCTGCTACAACCAACTTAACCTGTGTTTGTAAGGGGTATGGAGGAGCCGACATCAGTATAGGGAAACGTGACTTTAGAGCCCCAAAACTACGATCAGTGGTGTTTCTTAGTACTGCGTGCCTTTGATTGAATAGTTCTCTTGAATCTCGAGGAGGATAACCACCAGAATACTCATTTAAATGACAAGAGATCCCATTGTATGGAGCTATGAATCCTGGCATATTACTATATTTGTTGTCCACAAGGTAGTACTTCCCTACATTGTCAATTTTTCAACCAGCAATAGGGGCAAAAGAGTACTAAATTAGTTGAAGAAATAAAAATGATTACATAAATTGGCATCAGAAATCCTCAAAGGCACTTTAAAAGGAAAAAGGTAAAAGTCATATATATATATTAAAAAAGGGACCCTCAAAAGCTGCATAATTATGGCATTTCGCTAGGGTGGACAAATAAACTTCTAGTGAGCTAAGATGTGAGAGAAACAAAATACCTTCAGGGACCTGCAACTTGTTCCGCCTCGTGAGTGCTGAGTTCAGAACTCGCAGATCTGATGCTGAGCCTTCCCATCCAGCTAGAACATAATGAAACCTCAGATCAAAAGAGCATGCAGCCAGAACATTTTGTGAAAGTAGTCCATTCTTATTACGGAAAGGTCCTTGCTCATCTATACCAACCATCACTGGAATGTGTATCCTATCTACTGCTCCAACACAATCCTAGCAGCAAATAATTTATATTTAGATCGTCCAAAAAAAAGATATTGATTGAACTCAAATTACTTTAGGATTACCTTAAAATATGGATAAAATCTAGGATCTTCCAAGATTTCTGGTGGAATATCGGATCCTGGAGGCTGAAAGAAATCTAATGAAATTGCCATGATAGCATTCAAAACATTGTTAAAATGGCGACTGATGGTTTCTCCTGAATATCGGAACAATTCTTGAACAGCTCGAGTGCGTAGATTATGGCCAATAATGAACAAGAATATGGCTAATTGTTCCTCAATCTTGATTCTGTTCGTATGGCGTAGTAGGCCCTTGCTGTGCAGAATATCACATAACTTGTAGAATGCCTGCTTATCCATACGAAAATTTTCAAGACAGTGGTCACTTTGACCGCTTAGAACCTCATCTACAAATTTGGTACCATTAGGTAAACTTAGTTCTTTGGGCATATAGTTACTGAAAACTCCATCCTTTTCATCATCAGAGTTCTCCATGGAAAAATCAACCTCTGCACTTAATATATGTTGATCAGACTCATCATGTGAAAAGCACGAAACCATACACTTAATTACTGTACAAACCAGGACAAAGCATAGAGGGAACTGTTGGAGAATAATATAAATTATATCTTGGAGTCTCATCTAATAATTTAAGCTTTTGGGTTGAGATGGCTTTTAACAAGGTATCAAAGTCTTAATGAACAAAGAATCATAAGTTCGAATCTCACCACCACATTCTAATTAATAAAATTAAGCACAAGGTAATGATGGAATTGTGCAAGTTCCAAGTCCAAACCTAATAGCTTAAGCTTTTGGGTTTAAATAGTTCTTTGATAGAAACAAGACAACACAAAACAATAGTGGAAATAAGAAACAACAAAGCCACAATTTAGAATAGAGCACACTCAATTGAGAAGAGAATAATAAAATAACAAAGAGAACATGATGCAGGTGAGTCAATCATCTTGAATTAATGTTGGAAAATAGGCGAACCTGGATGAAGGATAGATTCAACAACAAGCCTGTTTTACTAGAAAGTAAATGGAATGAAATCAAAAAATCTACTACTGAATACACAAATGCCATGCTCAAATTGTACCATGCAACAGCATCTTGCTTGTAAAACATCTTGTGATCTATGAAAAATGTATCATAAGAAAAGGCATTAAACAAAAGGAATGATTGAAAAAAAAAAATAAAGAGAATATGATATGTGTGTTCCCCCAGGAGGCATAAACCTTTCATGTCCCTGGGATCTATGAAAAAGCTTCATGAGTATTACTTTAGAAGGTTGCAGAAAATGGGTAGTGGCAAGAGACACTGAGGCAATCACAGAAACAAGATATTTGCCATTTCCAACTTTTCCATGTCCTTTTTTCTTTCTGGCTTAAGTCTGGAAAAACTGATCTAAAGAGAACTTTATTAAACAGATGCTATAGATTTAAATCACATCCCAGGAGCCACCTCGTTCAGCAATCTTGCAAATAGTGTCATATAATAGTTATATTGGCATGTTTGTCTTCTATTAATTAAAATTCTATTTATTTAAAATAGGCTGAAGAAGTTCCATGCCTCACATCCAAAGGCACACATCTCAAACCTCACGAAAAAAGAGTGTTTTTGAGCATGTCTTCAGTTTTATCACAAAGTTTGAGGTGGGTTTTATGCAAAGCCAAAAGGGAAAAGAAATTCATTTACTGATAGAGAAAAAAGAAAATCCGACTTTAAAGAGTTAAAGAGTCTTTTGAGTGAGAAACAAAAACCTTTTATTACAGAAAAAAGATATTGAACCCACAATTTTTACAAACGAGAAATAAATGCTTCATGGCTATGTTCATTGGAAGTGGTATACAAAGTGCTTGAAGAGGCAATGCTGAAGCACAAGCTCTAGAGGCCAGGTCTAAACACTGACGTAGATATGACGTCCAGTACAAAATATTTACAGCAATATCTTAATACGGAATTGTTATCCCATACTCTTTCCAGCAGCTCAAAGCCAAATTCCTGTGCAACTCACTACAGCACAGGAATGTTCATATCAACAATAGTTGACATAATAATCACCATTAAATGGCTTGGGCAGGCAATAGAGGTTGAAGAAAAAATAAAAGGAAACGCATGCAATGCATATCTCAATAACATTATTATAGCAATCAATATCCAACTCACCAACCTCTTTCATCCCTTTAATTAGTTCATTCACATTGGTCGTGAAAATCTCTGTTTAGCCTAAAATTGCAAGAATATGTGAGGCTATAGTAGCCTTCCATTACAGTTGATTGTAAATTCAATTTTCTCATCGTCATTAACACCTTGAAAACTTTAACAATGCTTTCTAATGAAACCAACAAGAAAAAAAAAACAAAAAAAAAAAAGGTAAACAAACCAAATTAAAATGGTCCTCGTAAAACCATCTAAACAGACCAAAATAAAATGATCCTAAAAAAATTAACTGATATAATTGATATGGGTTTTAAGCATTGACAAGTAAAACCCACAAACAATCAAATTTCTCTCATTATAAAATAATTAATAAATGAATAAAAATCGTCAAGGCTAATCACCTGCATTACAGTTAATTACATCAAATTCTTATTCAAATAATATAAAACTACGAGCCCGATTTTGAAATTCAATTTCACATCTTCTCATTTGATAATGAGTTAAAACAGCCCAGAAACAGTTTATTTACTCTTCAAAATTCAAAAAATAAAAAACTTATGACAGACACCATACCTGGAATCGTAGAGTTCAAGCTGCAAAACGACGTGTCGTGCAGCTCCCGTTTGAGAATTGGTGAGGAGTGTATCTTTCAGTGACTAAGGAGGGGATTGAAAATGACTAGCAACGTCTTCGCTTCTCTTTGTGCTGAGTGCGAGAAAGGGATTTTTCAAGAGTTTGAAGGTTTTTTTTAGCTACTGCCTTTTGCCACTTGACAGAGTTTTGGGCAGAGGGACTGTTGGAGAAGGTTTTAATGTAAGTTTTCACCCATAAACTATTGAGCTTGTGAATATTGATACTTATACTATCAATTTGATCAATTATGTCATCAAACTCTGGACACATGTTGTCCCTCCATTGGCCTCTTTTTTTTTTTTTTTTTATTCTAAGGCATCTCATGCCAATTTGCATGTCAACCATGATTAATAAATGGTAAAATTTATTTTTAAAGTATTTTTTTATTTGAATATATATTAAAATAATTTTATAAATTATTTAGAATTTATTTTTAATATTAATACGTAAAAAATCACTAAAAAATATAAAAAAATTAATTTAAAAAAAGTTAATTTAATTTTTCAAAAATATTTTGAAAATAAAAAAACAAATATGCTCTAATTTCCCTCCTTGAAATATCTTGGGAGCGCGTCCTCACGTTGCCTTGTATTTAGAAAAAAAAAAAATCAATATTTTTCACTATATATTGGCCTCAATCCTCATAGTTTAATTTGACTATTATATTAATGGGTTAAACTTCGACTGTGGATCGAATTCTACACTAGAAATTCATTTTTTTGGTAATTTGAAATAATTATTTTTATAGATAATAATGAAAATTAAATCCACTTTCAAAAATAATTTCAGTTTTTTATAGTAGAAAGTATTCTTTAAATTTTTAGACAAAGAAAATTCAATAAATTGTTAAAATTAGAAAATAAAATGGAATGTTCTAGAAAATTGTGGAGATCCCTAAAGAGATTCACAAGGTTTTGCATGTATAATTCCAGTGTAGTTCTCAAATTTTTATACATATGGTTCCTAAAATTAGGTTATATATCATACATTCAATCATACAAATATTTGAAAAGCTATACTGAAACAATATAATATTTATATGATATTTTTTAGGGCCTACAACAGAATAAGCATTCAAAATTTTCTTTTTTAATTTTGTGTTTAATAAATTAAACTTATTTATTATCATGCAAGATTAAATAAAAATTAACAAAAAAAAAAAATAATTAAGGGATGTAGCTTAATTGATCAGATTCTATATTTACTTTTTAGAGGTCACCAGTTCAAGTCCCATAAATCTTAAGTCAATTGAAGTTTAATATGTCGTTAATTTTAGAGTCCGTGGAATTAGTCGATGCACGTAAGCTGGTCTAAATATTACATTAATCAAAACATTATTTTATATATATATATATATATATATATATTCTAACAAGAACTTAGCCAAAACTATTGGAATGGAGAGAAAAACAAGAAAGAAGCAGTGAAGTCAAATAATAGTAGATAGATCGGGCTGAAGCAGAAAGAACAAAAGAATGAGCATCTCAGATCCATAAAGAAAAATAACGGAATCAATGCAAGGAAAAACAAAAACAAATCAAATATCATACATAAAATGAAAGTAGATTAGCTATCTAACCCGTACTTCGATATATTTTTTCACTTTAAAAAAATTCAAAATATAAATTTAAAAGTTTATACAAGCATTTAATTAAAAAAATTGACAACTGCCTATGTAAATAAATAAATAAATAAAATAATTAACAATAACCAAAAAAAAATTGAAAAAATTGAGAGGTGAGATGGATTAAGATATTCGATCACATAAAAAAAACATTTATCCGATTGTGTTTATTGAACTTACTTATTTAAATCAATAAAAAATAATAAAAATAGAAACATAAATAAAACTGATTGAATAAATTCACACCCTAAATAAATATTACACAACGCCAAACATATCATAAATATTATTTAAAAATAAATACCTTTTATTTTGAAAAATGAAGTTCATTTGTATAAAACAAAAGTAAAGATTATAGATGAATTAGAATAATATCTTGAAAAAAAAAACATAAAAAACAATTTAAAAACGCTTATATTTAAAAAATACATGCAAAACTCATAAATTAAGCCATAAGACTTGAATAAATCCATATAAAAGAAATTGAAGATAATCACAAAACTAATATTTTAAAATAAATAATGTAAAATGATAAGATCTTATAAAGCCAAATCCCCAACAAATCAAATGTCAAAAAATAAAACTAAAAAAAAAATTACACAAAAGGATTTAAAAAATAATTAAAAGAATGAGGGTGGAACTTAAAAGAAGAATAGAGGGAAAACAAAAAATTTCAATTGGACGGTTAAATTGAATTGAAAAATAACTTTAACAAAAAAAAAATCAAAATAATGAGGGTCAAATAAAAAAAAATAAAACAACAAAAAATTTGATCGAATGATGAAATTTAAAGCCAAAAAACAATTAACAAAAGGGCTAAGAAAAAAAAAAAGGACCGAAATAAAGAAAAAATATGAGAAATTATAATTGAAAAACTAAATTGAAAACAAACAAAACTTTTATAAAAATAATATGAACAAAATAAAAAATCAAAAGAATGAGGACTTAAATTGAAAGATCAAAGGGAAATAAAACAATTGTGTTCTTTATTTGACAGGAAAGAGAAAAAAAAGAACAAAAAATAAACATCAACGATAATTTGACCACCATACACCATCACGTGTCATGTCTTGTGAAATAGAACATAGTGGCACATTCAAATATATGGTGGAAGGTTGGGTTTGGTTGCTGGGTGGTGTTGAATGTATCGTCTAAATGGTGTTGATGTCACCCACTCGTTAACGAGTGATTAACTCGTGCTAGCAGCTTTCTTGATTGTGGGCTTTTTTTAACTTTTCGTATTATGTAAATCTTATTAAATAGTAAAAATCCTTTCTTACCCCCTAGAATCAAACAAATGTTAGGCCGTTGGACAATGTTTTTTTTTTTTTTTTATGTATAATTAAAATACGTATTTGACCTTAGAAAAGAAAAAAAAAATAAGATTTACTTACAGGGTGTTTTTTGTATTTCCACATGCATTTTTGGGTTATAATTAGGTTTATCAGAGGCATTTTGATATTTTTCACATTGACTTTTAAATTTTTTAATCAAGAAAGCTACTAGCACAAGCTAATCACACGTTAGCGTGTGGGTGACATCAGCACCATTTAGATGATGCATTCAACACCACCCAACGACCAAACCCGACCTTCCACCATATCTTTGAATGTGCCATTATTTTCTTCAATTCAGCTATAATGATGAATCTTCTTTTAATCACTCAAGTACAATTATATAGTTCATGTTATACTTAATACATGCCATTTCGTTAACTCAATTAAGATAACATGATCAAAACATAACATTATCTATATAAGATAACTTTGTAATTTTAAGTCTACGGTCACTTACATAACAGTAACATGTAGACATAGGTAATTTGTCCATATGAAATTCTCATACACGCTAATTTAGTATACATGTCTTATGATAAGAATTTACATATTAATTTTAAGTATCCCTTGTACCTTAGCTTACAAGAACAATTGTTTCCTTTCATAAAGGAAAGAACACAATATGTATCAGTTCTATAGCTCTAATAAATGTCCAATATTTAAAAGAGCATCGACTGGGAACATTTTAGAAACAATGCATTGATGCAATATAAATCCTATAATTATAATAACTTTATAATTTTCTTTACAAAGTATTTTTTCTCATAAATTTTATTTTTACTCTAGATTTCATAAATCAAATACTAGATTCATTAATATAATATTATATAAATATTAAAGATAAATTGAGCCTTGATTAATAATAAACATATATTTACATGAATATAATAATAATGTCACGTATAGACAATTGATTGACTATAAAATATATTAAACTAACATTTATAATAGAAAATGTTAATTAGAAAAATTAACACATTGCATCCACCAAGTCTAAGTTAACTGTATTAGAAAGGATGATAATCAGAGACTGCAAATAGAATCAAATGCTAAAATTCTAAATCATGAGATGTTCTTCCTCATTCTAAGAACCATAAAAATATGATATCAACTAATGGCTGAAAAACAAACTTACCATGAGAATCCTTATCCTTTCATAACTTTGATGGATACCTTAATTCCTTCCCACATCCTGGTTTTTGGCATCCATGTTGTTTCTCACTTCCAGCACTACCACCGGTAAAAAGTTTTTCTTCATGGTGAAGAGGGTGATGAGGCATCCACGAAGTATATATTATATTGTTTAGTATGTTGGGTAATATTAATTGGATTGGACTAGACATGACTGAATTGAACTAAATAAATAAATAGTATGTCTTGTGTTTGATATGCATTGAACAAGATAAAATTATATATTAAAATAATATCATTATCTTATCTAATGTTTAAAGTGTAGATTATAATATATATTTTAATCTAAAAATTTAATCTATTTTTTTAATATAATATAATGAATATATATATATATTTTTTAGGAAATCATCTATTAAATATATTTTATTCTGAAAAAAATCCACAATTTTTCTTATGCTAATTAATACGTTATTTTAGTATTTAACTAACTTGCAAACAATTGTAATTGTTTCAAATTAACTTATGTTTGAATTTTCATATTGGCGCCCGACCATGTGATAATTTTTAAATCTATTTTTTATTAAATTATATAGTAACTAGAATAATTTTTTTAAAAATTCAAAAAATTTAAATTATATAAAAAATAATTTTTAAATTTAAATTTTATTTCCTTTTAAATGCATTTTTTTTTATAAACACACACACATATATATATGTATATGTATGTATGTATGTATTACAAGTAACATGATTTTTTGAATAAAAATCTAAAACAATTAAAATAAATATTCACAAAAAATAAAATGATTGAGATAAATGAGAAAAAATATTTTCTTTACCAAAACCCTCCTTCTTTATTTTTTTTTTTTTTTAATTTCTAGCAAACAAAATGTTTTTTTAGTAGAAGATTTTTTTTAAAATTAATCTCATATAAAAAGAAAATCTTAATAAGAAAATAAAAAAAATAATACAAGGAAAATTTTGACCTAGCAACATAAAATAATTAATTTGATAAAATTATATAAAAAACTAACTTAAAAAATATTCTTTGTTAATATTCATGAGCAATTTTTTCAAAAAAATTCTGCATATTAGATTTATATAAATTATTTTAGAAATTAATTAACAGCATAACCATAACAAAACCCAAACATTATTTTAAAAAAAGAAATAATTGGATGAATTTTAATTGTAATAATCTTAATTAAAAAAATATATTATAAAACAAATAAAAAAAGATTAAGGCTAGTCACCTGTCCCAACAAACCATGTCAAGGTGCCCCCTTTTTTTTTTTTTTTTAAAAAAAAAAAAGTTGGTGAACAAAATGTTTTTTAATGGGAAAAAAAGCAGGAGAGGATACATGCTCAATGGGGGTAGACCACCTGTCATCATTTAGCTCAAGCTTTGGCTACCGGAAGTTTCAGAAAAAATTGAATTTCAGCAAACGAAATTAAAATAATATTTATTTTAATTATTTTAGATTTTCCTAAAAACTCATTTCTCACATGAAAATACCTAAAAATCAAACTAAAAAATTCAATAACCTCAAAAACGAACCACTCCAAAATGCATAAAAATTCAAAATCAAATTAAAAAACTTTTAGAGATTTTTTTTTTCTAATATAGGTAAAAGTAAATATTACCTTCATTAATTTTTTTTAATTTTAAACAGTAATTATAGTAGTCAAATCAAAGTTATTAATGGATTATCTAAGAGTTTTATCTCTTCAACTTTTCTAGAAATTATTTTATTTTTTAATTTTTTAAAAACTAAAATGTAATAAAAATAAAATGAAAACTAAAAAGTAATAATCTAAAAGAACAAGGATGGAAAATAAATAAAAAAACTTGAGAGATTCAAATAAAACTTTTGCATGTCATTTTGTGAATAAAAGCCTTGTTTCTTTTTTGAATTAATTTTTTTATTTTTAATTTTTATTTTTGTTCTTAAAAAGAAGCTAAAACTATATTTTATAAAATTGACTATCAATTTAACATCAAGACATTTAATGACACATCAAGAAAGCAAAAAATAAAAAAAAATATTCGAGCAAGTAAAACCATGAAAACATAATTTTAAGGTATATAATTAAAAAGAAATAAAGTAATGTGATGAATTAGAAAAATTACAAACTTTAAATACTAAAATGGTAAAAAAAACACAACAGTTTTTCGTAAGTTTCAAGTCTGTTTAAAAATATAGTTGATGTTATATTTTAAAAATAATTTTTATTTATATAATATATTAAATATTTTTCATATTAGTATATAAAAAAAATTAATTTAAAATAAAAAAAAATTAAAATTTAGTGAAACTTGGATGAAAAAGCAGCACAAGGACACGAAGTTGGTTTTTAAATAAATATTGATTATAAGAGAGAGAGAGAGAGAGAGAGTAATTTCTAGAAGAGAAATATCTCTCGTCTCGATCGATCGAGAATCACTTGCTTTTCGATCAATCAAACCCCAATCTCTACTCTTAAACCCTACCGCCGCCGACAACACCACCACCATGAAACGCTCAATCGACGATATAAGCGTCTCCAAAAGCAAAAGCAAACCCGTCTTCTTAACCAAAGCTGAACGTGAAAAATTAGCCCTTCAGCGCCGCCAAGAAGAAATCGAACAACAGAAAAAACGCCAACAACTCATCCTCTCCCAATCCCGCCCCTCCAGTTCTGACACCGAAAAACCTCCCTCCGATTCTGACCGCCGGGACAGAGACAGAGACAGAGACAGGGACAGGGACAGGGACAGGGACAGAGACAGAGACAGAGAGCGCGACCGGGAGAGAGACAGAGAAAGAGAAAGAGAACGCGAGCGCGAACGCTCCTCGCGGCGCAACAGAGAGCGCGAACGTGAAGAGGATGTAAAGGCGCGTGAACAAGCCAGATTGGAGAAATTAGCAGAGAGAGAGCGAGAGAAGGAGCTGGATGCCATTAAAGAGCAATATTTAGGGTCCAAAAAGCCTAAAAAGAGAGTAATTAAACCTAGTGAAAAGTTTCGCTTCTCTTTCGATTGGGAAAACACGGAAGATACTTCTAGAGATATGAATGTTTTGTATCAAAACCCTCATGAGGCACAGCTTTTGTTCGGTCGAGGGTTTCGGGCTGGTATGGATAGGAGAGAGCAGAAAAAACTTGCTGCAAAGAATGAGAAGGATATGAGAAATGAATTTCGGAAAAAAAGAAGGCCTAGATGAAAAGCCAGAAGAGGCGGCTGCTCAAAAATTGAAGGAAGAAGCTGCTGATATGTATGATACTTTTGATATGCGTGTTGATAGACATTGGTCGGAGAAGAAGCTTGAAGAAATGACTGAGAGAGATTGGAGGATATTTAGGGAAGATTATAATATTTCTTACAAGGGCTCAAAGATTCCGCGGCCGATGAGGAGTTGGGAAGAGAGTAAGTTGAGTAGTGAGTTGCTGAAGTCAGTGGAGAGAGCTGGGTATAAGAAGCCGTCACCTATTCAAATGGCAGCGATTCCTTTGGGATTGCAACAGCGGGATGTTATTGGGATTGCTGAGACTGGTTCTGGTAAGACTTGTGCTTTTGTTTTGCCTATGCTGACTTATATTTCTAGGTTGCCTCCAATGAGTGAGGAGAATGAGGCTGAAGGGCCTTATGCAGTTGTTATGGCACCTACGCGTGAGTTGGCACAGCAGATTGAGGATGAGACTGTTAAGTTTGCACATTATTTGGGTATTAAAGTTGTTTCTATCGTTGGTGGGCAGTCTATTGAAGAGCAGGGGTTTAGGATTAGGCAAGGTTGTGAGGTGGTTATTGCTACACCAGGTCGTTTGATTGATTGCTTGGAGAGGCGTTATGCAGTGTTGAATCAGTGTAATTATGTTGTGCTTGACGAGGCTGATAGGATGATTGATATGGGTTTTGAACCACAGGTTATGGGTGTGTTGGATGCAATGCCATCGAGTAATTTGAAGCCAGAAAATGAGGATGAAGAGCTTGATGAGAAAAAGATTTATCGCACCACCTATATGTTTAGTGCTACTATGCCACCTGCTGTGGAGCGACTTGCTAGGAAGTACTTGAGGAATCCTGTTGTGGTCACTATTGGTACTGCTGGCAAGGCCACCGACTTGATAACTCAACATGTGATTATGATGAAGGAATCAGAGAAGTCCTACAGGTTGAATAGATTGCTTGAGGAAGCTGGAGATAAGACCGCAATTGTCTTTGTTAACACTAAAAAGAATGCAGATATGGTGGCCAAGAATTTGGACAAGCTTGGTTTTCGTGTCACAACCTTGCATGGTGGGAAGTCCCAGGAGCAGAGGGAAATTAGCCTTGAAGGTTTTAGAACCAAAAGATACAACGTCCTTGTCGCAACAGATGTTGCAGGTCGTGGTATTGATATACCTGATGTGGCCCATGTCATTAATTATGATATGCCTGGAAATATTGAAATGTATACTCATCGTATTGGACGAACAGGCCGTGCTGGAAAGACAGGTGTGGCTACAACATTCTTGACTCATGGGGACACGGATGTCTTTTATGATCTCAAACAAATGCTTATTCAGAATAACAGTCCCGTGCCTCCTGAATTGGCAAAGCACGAGGCTTCAAAATTCAAGCCAGGAGGAATTCCTGATAGACCTCCTAGACGAAATGACACTGTTTTTGCTCACTGAGACACTTGGCAGTTTCAGAAGACCATGTAACAAAATCTATGTGCAATATAGTGGTATCAGAAACTTCCGTGGTTACTGCTCTACCAATGGGCTGAGTTTAAGTCGGGGATTTGACAATCTCAATTTATTCAACAAGCTTCCGTTTGCATATATTTTCTTGATACGGAGTTTCTGCCTTTATCTGGTAATAAAAGATTTCACGTTGATATTAGTTGAGTTTCATATTTGAACTCTCATTTCTTTTTCCTGAATAATTGTGTACCCAGCTTGAAGCCTTGACACTCTTAAAATATTACACTTTCTGATGTTTACTTCTTTAGCTGCTGCATTTTTTGATTATTTGCTTTTGTTTTCTGTAATTGAATGCACCGACTTTGATAATTTGGTTTTATTTGGAGATTGAGGTTGATAAAAGACTGGGTTGAAGTAGATTAACAACTTCAATGTACAATTTTGTAGCGCCGAGTTTGAATTCTACCAGTGGAGCTTAATTGTTTATCTTTGTTAAGAAAAAGAGGTTTTTGCTGAGACTGGGCCTCTGAATACTAGTGCAAACTCACGTTTGAATTGAGTAAGGTTCCAGATGTTCTAGGGAGAGAAAATGCCCTTCCTTTTCCCTCTTCTCCCTTCTCCTGACAAGGGACAGCCAGAATTTTCAATTCTTTGTAAAATTTCTTTAAAGTAGTTTCTTATCTGTTAGTTTTCCCATCTATTTGGTATTGCCCATTATGTCTTTATGACTGCTGTGCTTACTTTATATAATAACATCATAAACTTGTATTTGTTTTGGCGAGCTGTGGCAATTTGGGGTAATTGTTCCATGGATGCAGGGTCTTTGAGACTTGTGTTCCCCAGTTTCTGAGAGGTGATACCAAAACTCATTCCCATCATCCCATGGTACTTTGGTCCAAAATTTGGTAAGTTATACTAAGATGATATGTATTTTATGCGATTCAAATCTGGTTCCTTTAGTATCCTTTCATAGTATTCAGATATGATGTTCTTTCTAGCCATTGGCAATTCTTTCATTCAACCTATCTATTTTTTCTTATGGCAAATATGACTGTTGCACTAGCTTCCAAATTAATTAAGCTCATATTGATGCTCAAGTGATCTGAATTAATCTATGGGGTCTTAAGCATTTGCTTACATCTATTATGCAATACTTAATTCAATCTTCAAATTTTTGGAAATAGCCAAATCACTGGAGTTCCTCTTCGACTTTTGGATGCAGCTCGTCAACAGCTTTGTTTTTGGTAAAACTACTACAGTGGTGTGAATTGTTCAAGTATTTAATCAATTAGTTTCTTGCTCAAAGAATATTTCCCCTTTCACATCAATTTACAGCACTCAAATCTCTTAGGATTACAAATCGCATCAAATTTGATTGTTTGGAACTCAGAGAATAGGTTATAGATGAAGATTTTGGTATGTTTTAAGGGCAGGGTGATTAAACTAGGTAAAATAAATGAAGGATATTATGGGGTTTATAGATTGAAGTGGAATGAATATAAAAGCACTACCAGCATCACACTAGTAGGATTTATAGGAAGAAGACCTAGAAGATTGAAAACCGCATCACACCTAAGGTTCTTTGGCGTCACACCTAATATAGGTTGCTCCACACCTAAGATAGGTTGCACCACACTGTCTCAAAACATATAGCTGAAATTCTTATTCATTGATAAGTTCATTTAAAAGTGTGGGGTTACTAGCGTATAAGAGACTAATTTGGGGGTACCCTGATAGAGGTGCACTAAGGAGGTGCTCCAAAGGTGGAGCCAGCTGGGCTTTCAAGTACTCAATAGTGTAGTAGTTAACGGGTCAGTATTACAAATTACCCCTGTTTAAGACAATCACAGAACTGCCCGTGACAGTTTAGGCCCCAAGACCCATCAATTAGGAAGTCCCAAAGTCTAGCCAAATAGGCATGCTGGCTTTAGAGTTAGGTTTGTCCATCTTCAAAAATCACATGAAGATATATGGATTTGAATTGTTTTAGTTTCTGCACCTTAATGATGTCACTGCTCAAGGTTTACCTCCCAGTATTTGTTGTGAATTTTCTCACAGGTCGTTGTGGCTTGGTTTTTAAAGCTGACAATTAGCGTGGTAGATGTTTGGCTGTCATCATTGTAAAATTGATATCCAGGTTTGGGAAAATGTACTCTGCCAATGCAGAATCCTACAGCCTGGAGCAACTGGCCTTTCCAATTTTACAGCCAAATCCGCTTCTGTGAAGCAAATTGGTTTTCGAGGTCTTGCAGCAATGGGATTTGGCATGGCAGCTCACGTGCTGAAATGTAATTTTTTGCTGTTGTTTGGCATGGAAGTCCTCACTTTTGCTGGCATTACAATGAAAAACTCAATTAAGCAGGAAAAATGGATTGATTTAGCTGTTTTCCCCTGAATTTCGTAGTTTCTCAGCTCTCTCTCGTTTCACGTTGGTATGGATGTTGAACAACAAAGCATCATGACAACAGAAATGGGCCTATTGCAATTAGTGTTACCTCGGCCTATTGCAGTTGTGTGTGTGTGATACTAATTAAGCTAACTTAGGTGAATAATGTTATAGGAAATCAGCAGCTTAATATTCAGAAAGTTGACTCTAAATCTCCACAACACTACACGTTCGATTGTTTAAAAACTCTTAAAATTGCTGCTGTGAGAGTGATGGTCAACTGATTTTTAGTTCTTGTTTCAGACAACTTAACTTTTTTATACACCTTCTCTTTAACAGGATCTGTCGTTTCAGCTCCGAGGCCGATAAATCAAAGCTCGAGTTTGACAGTGCTTTTGCCTTGTTTTGGGAACATTACTCAACAAAATATGAAGTTTTTATTTTTTATTTTCTTTGAATATTTACACACTATTAAAATCTCTCTTGACAATGCAAGAAATAAGCTGAGAAATAGAAGAAAACGAGAGAGAGAAGATTTTGTTTGTAAAATACAGAAATGTGTACAATTATTTCTCCTTTTCATCCCTGCTGAAGCTTCCTTTCTTCTCACGTTAACCAACTATTCATAACAATTCCTCTCTACTTCACAAATTCTTGACCTCAGGAACTAATTTCAAAGTGGAAATTTCAACTAAAGTTCCCGGTAGAATCTTCATCAAACAAGTTTGACCATGGAATTAGCCCTACTGTATTACCTATGTCCCCTTTCTTCATGATTTTTCAATCCACAATTGCTATAGGATATACCTTAAATGGTCACCAATCTTTCTCTTAAGTGAAGAGACATGAAACACGAAGTGAAATTGGACTCATTCTGGCAACAACTTATATGCTATTTTCCTTATTTCTTCCTGTTTCTAGCCATATCTAGTTGCCTCTATAAACTATGATCCAATCAAACTTTTTGATTGATTTATTAATATTTTAATAATACAAATTATTAAACCGGCCTTAAGGGCATATGAATATTTAAAAAAAAAAAAAAAAACATGTTACAAAGAGGAAAATGCCCTCCTAAGCCACTTTTAGATTTTTTAAGTAAAATATTAAATATATCATTTTACTATACAAAAAATATGTAAACATAACAAAACCTTTCTTTGCAAGGTCAATATTTTTGAGCTTTTAAGGGTACCAATATTATTTTATTGTGCAAATAAATGAAAAAAAAACACAAAAACGCCTAGAAGAAAGGCTAATTTTTTAGCTTTTAAGGGCAACATAGTATTTTTATTGCACATAAAAATTAATGAACGACTAAATTGTCCCCGATCAATTAACAAATAACATTTGGATCCCTTGAAAAAGATGATTTTACCCTTGTTGCCAAAGCAATTGTTAAGTGTAGTGAAGGACAAAATGGTCCATACATGTCTGATTCCACAATGTTTCTCCTCACATGCCACATGATGTGCCTAACTATCAGCCAATGCATTAAGAGACAACCTATACTCTTCTACCTGCTCCTTTTCTATCATTATCACATTATTATCTTCTTCTTTTATTTCTAAAAACTCTTCTCCTTCTTCTTTCTCCCTATTTATCATATTTAAGTTCTTTTTATTATTTTGATGACCTAGTGTAAACTTCTCTCCACACTTGAGACATTAACCTAACCTTCTTTTTCATTCGTATAATATCTTAGGAATACATTTTTTTCCTAAGTAATAAACCGTTTTTCATATGTAAAGTTTTAAAAGAAAGGTTACCTAGTGATTTACAACTACTAAAAAAAAACAAATGCCTTGGAAATAACTTTATTCATCCTTGCCATTGCCAAATTCGACTTTTCTTACCACATTGCTTGATCAAACACTTGTATAAATGTTATAGGTTTTAATATTTTCAATGTTGGCTTGATGTCATCTCTAATCCCACTAATAAAAATTAAACATAATATGATTATGACAATTAGAGATTGTCATTCATTATTTTTGTAACTTTTATTTTTGTGAGTTTATTCCAATCACATGTCATCATGGACTTGATGGGTTCACCAAGGTTGATTTAAACTATTTTTTTGTTATTTTTAATTTCTCCCTTTAATATTAGGCTGGTTGAGAATTGAGTTTTATAATTTTATTTAATTTGCTTTCCACGAGGTTATTCTGATCTCACGACTATGTTATAAATTTGGTGTACTGGTTTGGATAGACTCATATCAATTTCTTTTTTGTTTTTTTTTTAATTTCTGCATTTGATGTTTTATTTGTTGGCAATTAAGATTCATATTTTTCTTTTTTCCTTTTCTTTTATACAATTATCCTATTCTCATTTAATTTTTTTTTAAAAAAACATTTATATTATTTTTCTAACCTTTTTTTATTTTGCAAAAAAACCTTCATGACCCACCCCTTTATTACAAAAAAACACTAAAAGGCCTTAGTGTTTTCATGTCGCATGTGAGGAGAAACATTGTGGATCTAGACAATGTAGGGACCATTTTGTCCTTCACTACGCTTAATAATTGCTTTGGCAACAAGAGTAAAATCATCTTTTTCAAGGGATCCAAATGCCATTTGTTAAATGATCGGGGACAATTTAGTCGTTCACTGTTTTTTATATGTGCAATAAAAATACTCTGTTGCCCTTAAAAGCTAAAAAAATTAGCCTTTCTTCTAGGCGCTTTTGTGTCTTTTTTCAGTTATTTGCATAGTAAAATAATATTGGTACCCTTAAAAGCTCAAAAATATTGACCTTGCAAAGAAAGGTTTTGTTGTGTTTACATATTTTTTTGTATATTAAAATGATATATTTAATATTTGACTTAAAAAAATCTAAGAGTGGCTTAGGAGGCATTTTCTTCTTTGTAACATGTTTTTTTTTTTTTTTTTTGTAATATTCATATACCCTTAGGGCCGGTTTAATAATTTGTATTATTAAAATATTAATAAATCAATTAAAAGGTTTGATACATGCAAACATCATTGTCCCGTGTCATTCTAGAAGCACATGAGGAGTATTCTAGTGTCTAGAAATTACCAACTGCCATCTCATCTGACACGTAAGGTGGCAGTATAGCTGCTGGAGTTACGCATTTGATCAGGTTGATAATGATTTAGCAATGATGAATTTTTTTTCCTCCTTTTCTTGTCTCTCTCCTTGGCCTTGGTATTCATGCCAAGCCTTTAAAAATTCAGTTGTGTCCTTCATTTTGTAATTGTTTTGTATTTGGTTCATTTTCTTTTGATTTTTATTTCTTTTGATTTTAATGTTTTTTTTTTTATTTTATCCCTCAACATTTAATTTTATTTAATCTTTGTATCCAATCTAGTATTCATTCTTTTGATTGCTATTTTTTTATCCTTAGCATTTCTTTATTTTTTTTTTAGATTTTTATTTTATTTTATTTTTAATTTTGATCCTTTTTTTATTGCTCATTTTCTAGTGTTGGCTTGGTTTTTTTTTTTTTTTTTTCATTTTTTATTTAATTTCATTTTTTTTTCTAGATCCTTTTTCAACAAATTTAACTTTTAAATCCTGATATCATTTTATATTTGATGAGTTTGTAAAGTTAATTAAACTTGACTTGATTTTTTTTTATTTAACGTATTTTTTTAAATTAATTTTTTTTATTTTATCATTTGATATTTAATTATTAAATTTTAAATTTAATAATTTATTTTTTATTTTTTTATAAAATTATTCTGATCTTATATTTTAATTCATGTGTCAATCCAATTAATCTAAATTGATTTTATTATTGTTTAGATATTTTTATTTATTTTATAGAAAGTTTAACCTTATGCACACCAGCTGTAGTTGTGCACTACAATAAAAGGACAAACAGGCAAAAACAAAGCAAAGCCAACCACAGCAAAAGAAGCGAAAGAAAAAACTGTTTTCTCAAAGTCTCAGTTTCGTGTCAAGTGAGTGAGTGATGGCAGATCAGAAACCACAAATCTTTGAACTCAACAATGGGACCATGCAGGTCAAAATCACCAATCTGGGTTGCACCATTACCTCCTTGTCTTTACCTGACAAAAATGGTAACCAATTCTTGTGAATGATTGATCGATCAATCTGTTTTGCTTTTTGTTGTTTCTTAAAGTGTTGTTGATTGTTGGGTGCTCTTGAATTTTGTAGGAAATTTGGCTGATGTGGTTCTTGGATTTGACTCTGTGGAGCCATATTTGGTAATTCTAGTCCCTTGATTTTCTGTCATCTGTTGTGATCTAATGCAAAGTTTGGTTCTTTCTTGTATTCATTTATGATTTGACTGGATGTTTTCTGCATTCCATGTATGTTTTTTTGATAGTTCATCATCTAAATCTTGTATTCTGGAATTATTATTGATCCTGTCAACTTTGCTTGCAATTCATCACCAAAAAACATTTTTTGTTTGCAAACTTATCTGTTTTTTTTCCCGCCATTTATGTCATTGGTGCGTCAGTTTGTTGCTCGTGTTGTCATTTTGGGGGAATGATAGTATTAATAACCTTTACTAATTTTCGGATTAGTTTTCTTCTTTTCCTGTGTTTATATTTGGTGCCTGAATCCTTTTCTGGGTAAATTTATGCTTGATCAGAATCGTGTTGCACCTTATTTTGGTGCCATTGTGGGTCGAGTGGCGAACAGGATCAAAGATGGGAAGTTCACTCTTAATGGGGTAGATTACACCTTACCCGTCAACAGGCCTCCAAACAGTCTTCATGGTATTCTTGTAATTCCAAATTATTGTGAACTTTGATGCTATTCTGATCAGCCATGTCTGCCAATCAGTCATTTGATTTGTAATTTTATTAGATTAGATTATGTAGTCCTCTATACCATTTTCTTATTTGATTTGGAAAATTTTATTAACATGACAAAATCATTTTTGTTCATGGAAGTTTTATTTGTAACATCCATCAGTAAATGTTACACTAGAAACACTGACTGGATCTGTATGTGAATGGAATTTTAGTAGACATAAGTTTTTATGGAAAAATATGATATCGGCACCACAGTTCTTATATCTGTACAGTATTTGGTGGAAAGAAAACATATTTGGCTGTATGAGACGAATGGTGCAATGGGATAACTAATAACCACTGTTAGACACGATGCATAAGATTTGTGAGTTCGGCTAGTCTTCCCCTTGTTTTTCTTCTCTCTCTAATCTACAGATGAAACCGTTCTAGGTCAATTGCACTAGTTGATGTTTTCTAGTCGCTACAACCAACGACATAAATGAATACTTCTAACATTAAGTGTAGAAAAGAATTCCGTGTTTTCTTTGTTTCATCAACTAAGTGGTCTCAGCATTTCTCTCTCTTTCTTTCTGGATGGAACATTTGATTTTAAGTTTGTTCTCTATGTCTCCTTCTGACTGCATTGCTTTTCTTAAGAGTCAGGAAATCTGCATATAGAAAAAATTACATCAGCAATACAACTTCCTCTTCATATAGA
Source organism: Populus alba (assembly GCF_005239225.2). Lineage (NCBI taxonomy): Eukaryota > Viridiplantae > Streptophyta > Magnoliopsida > Malpighiales > Salicaceae > Populus > Populus alba. Next base: position 4,515,049 of record NC_133295.1, read on the forward strand.
TTTTAATGTCTAATAGCTATGGTGGGATCGTTTCTTAAGCTTTGTGTTAATTACTGTTTGATTGTCTGGTATCTATAAAATGCCTATTTAAATTGTCGTCTTGCGTAAAACATTTCTCCTACTTTCTCTGCTTTAGGTGGGAATAAAGGTTTTGATATAGTTGTATGGGAGGTAGCAGAGTATAAGAAAGGTGAAAAACCATCCATTACTTTTAAATACCACAGCCGTGATGGAGAGGAAGGTATCCCCTCTCTCTCTCTCTCTCTCTGGTAATATATTTTTGTTTGTTGTGTGTGTGATATTGATATTTTCTTTTTCTCCTGTAACAGGTTACCCTGGGGATCTTTCTGTAACTGCAACTTACACACTAACTTCAAGCATGACAATGAGACTTGACATGGAAGCAGTGGCTGAGAATAAGGCCACTCCAGTGAGCTTAGCTCAGCATACTTACTGGAACCTAGGTGGCCACAACTCGGGGAACATACTTGACCAATCAGTTCAGATATGGGGATCTCATGTTACTCCTGTAGACCAGAACATAGTCCCAACAGGTGAAATCATGCCAGTTAAGGGCACTCCTTTTGACTTCACCACCGAAAAGAAGGTTGGTGCTTCAATTCACGAGGTTGGTTTAGGGTATGATCATAACTATGTGCTCGACTGCGGGGAAGAAAAGGAAGGTTTGAAGCATGCTGCAAAAGTCAAGGATCCATCTAGTTCAAGGGTCCTTGATTTGTGGACTAACACTCCCGGGATGCAGTTTTACACAGCAAACTATGTGAATGGAATTGTTGGCAAAGGAGGTGCTGTTTATGGAAAGCACTCAGGACTATGCTTGGAGACACAGGGATTTCCTAACGCCGTCAACCAACCAAACTTCCCGTCGGTGGTGATTCAACCCGGCGAGAAGTATGAGCACACCATGTTGTTCAAGTTTTCAATCGAGTGAGAAACAATAGCCCGTTGAACGGTAGAAGTCAGAATAAGTAATTAATTACGTTTTACAGACTACAAACGAGTGTGAAACCTGGTGTTTTTCCCATCTAATATATCACCCCAGATAATAAAATGATGAGATTCAAGTCTTCATTTATTTTTTAAACAGGCCTATCAATCATCAATCGCACTTGCGCACAGGCCTTTTATTTTGGCCTCATCAACGGGAAAATAGATTTACAGGGAAAATCCCGAACGAGCTTGGCTCACTGCGTCAGGTCTGTGAACCTGTTCTTGCCAAAAGCTATTTGATAGGTTCAATTCCGCCTTTATTCGGGAACCTCTACTGTCTTAGACTTCTAAGTCTATATAGAAACAACTTCGAAAAAATCATCCCTAATGAACGACAACTTCGACATCTCTCCAAACAAATGATTCTACAGTTGTCTGTCAACAATCTGTCCGGTATGGTTCCTCGACAACACTATAAAATCTCATCGAATATTTTTTTTTGTACTCAGTGAATTGATTGGTATCCTCTCACTTGATTTGGGCTTCACCCCTCCCAAAAAGCAATACTATATCCTCAGCAAATGCCTTCGGACTTGTTCAACTTGATATAGGAGCCCATGTTTTGAGAGGACCTGTGCAAAAGAATTCTAAGAGAACTACAAAATCTTCAAGATATTGGAAATTCAAGAAGCTTGAAAGCCTTGCTTAGCACAGAAACTTTCGCACGGGGAGTATACGTGATTCTTTTTGAGAAATTTCCAATTTAAGAGTTCTTCTATACGGAAATGAAGAAAGTCTGTAGGAGGTTTTCGCACAGAAACTTTTGGAAGCACGAGTCAGTTACAAGATCTCACCTTTGCTGCAGATTTTCTTGGGGGAACCATTCCTATTTCATTGGCTAATTGCACTAAGCTAGAAGTGTTGAAGCTTTCAAATAATCACATTGGTGGTGTTATAACCGAAAAGATTGTCGGTTTTCCTTTTCTAACTATGTTTTCTTTAGCTCCAAACTATGTCATTGGATTATCCAATGTGGTGATCAGATTAACTTTCTTTGAAACGAAAAAATATATTTAAGTGTTGATAATATATTTTTTAATAGAAAATATCATGTAGAGGTTAACTTTGTGTGATATAAGTTTAAAAATAATCTAGATGATTATTAAAAATATAATTTAATTAAAATAAATTTAAAATGATTTTTTTATATATAATTTGTGAGGAGAGAAACAATGAATTCTACTCATTAATTGATTTATATTAATAATTTAATAGGATCATTGCAGGCCCAATGTGATAATTCCTAATAAATCCTGGTCATCAATTACAAAAAAACAACCACTACTTAGTCTTCATTAATATTTGCATTAATACAGCTTCGTTTACCAATAACAAAGTTTCTTATTCTTCTATTTCAGGACCATTAACCTCGACAACAATAATATTATGTTTAATTAATTTCTGTTTGTTTTTTTATTTCAAAAATATTTTTTAAAAATTTAATTTTTTTTTTATTTTTTTCTTTACTTCAAATTAATAATTTTTTTTTATGTTTTTAGATTATTTTGATATACTAATGTCAAAAACGATTTTTAAAAAATAAAAAAAATATATTATTTTGATATATTTTCGAGTAAAAAATATTTTGAAAAAATAATTACAATTACACTCCTAAATATGCCCTAAAAAAAACTCCTGTTTCACATAAGCAATAAAAAACTTTAATAGCTCTGGATATTTCATGTAATGTTTTGCATAAATTTCTAACTATTTTGTTCAAAATTGGTGGTTGTAGATATGTTTATATGCTAATTACGAGATTTTTCTAATCTAACAATTTGCTTCCTTTTTCTTGGAATGTAAAAAGGTCTTAAGAAGAAATGTTGAAAGTTTTGAGAAGTTAGGGTAGTTGCAAAGTATACAAAAGAACTATGTAAGAACACCATGCAAAAATGTTATGCAGATTCGAATTGATTCCTATTTTTTGTTGATAATTATGAGTAATTATCTCCAAGTTGGTTCTCTAATATTCAAGCTCTTATTTTATCTCTACCACTAGCTGTAGAGATATACTAGAAGTACTAGAATTCCTGTAAACATGTGATTGTATCTTAATAGCTATAGATTTTCATATAGTTAGTCAATCAGTCCTAAACTATAGGATCTAAAAAGGGCTTTGTAAAATGGCTATTTATGTCGTGCTAGTAACAAAGAAAAACAACAAATTCTTCTTTTCATAAACTTTGCATTTTTCACCTTTTTGAAGTGAGAAAGCAGGGTTGGCAACCAATTCAATGATCGAATCCTTTCCCATGGATCCAAATAAAATACACAACCCCCCTCCAAAAAAGCCCAAAAAACCCCACGAGCTTGGGCACGCTCCTTAAACCCAACACTCACCAAATTTTTTTTTTGGATCTTATATGAGTTCCTTGGTATTTTATATTGATTTAATATATATTATTTTAAGTAAAATATAACCCAAAATATCACAAAAATAAAATTATATTTTAGCTCCTCATTTCCACAAAAGAATAAGATTTATGGGCAATAAATACACCATGAATCCTTTAAGTCAAAGGTTCATAATTTCTTCATTCTTAACATTTTCAGCATGCATATTTTAGAGTATATCTCTCTAAATTAACATAGAGGCGGATTTGATGACTTGAGGGAGGAGAAAATCAAGCCCAAAATCGACCAAAACCAGCCTCTTTGCCCTATTTCTGCAGTTTTTTCTCTTCATCTCTCTCCTCACCGTTCCAGTCACCAATCGGAGCCATCACCAACTTCTGTACCACTAGCTCCACCACAGGAAGCCACCATAATCGCCAATCGACCAGCAAGAGCCACCGTTGGTTTCTCTCTCCTCTCTGCAGCCCCTCCCATTTTCTTCTTCTTCTTTTGCTTCCACTGCCACCGGCCACCATCTCTGCCACAGGCTCAACCACCATCCTCACGTCAGCCCCTCACCGTCTCCATTACCAGTGGTCACCTTAACTCTTCACCAGCGGTAAAAAATACATTGTCGGTCCCTTTCTCGCCCTCTCCTGTAAATTTTCTTCTTCTTCTTTCTTCCTGCTCTGCCACCTGCAACTAGTTCCAACCGCCGGTCTCACCACTGCACGACGTCCTCCGTGGTTAGACCACCACCGCGCCCGGTAGCCTTCTCCTCCGCCCATCTCCAACTTCTGCAACCATTTGGTTGCATACAGAATGTGAACAATAACATAAAACATTCTGCAACATAACTCTTTGTAATGTATTAATATAATAATATATTATATGTTATTATTATTTTTAAAAAAAAATAAAAAACAAAAAAAATTCAAAAATCCTTTGAAAAAATTTGTGATTTTCTCAAATATTTTTCTACCCATTTTGCATAATATCGGGTTGTATAATTACATTGTAAAATACAAATCCGGTATTAAAATACCTGATTTTCCCCAAAATATTTCAAAAAAAAAATTCAAAACATTTTAAAAAAAAAAATTCTCAAAAACTTTTCAATCAGTTTCCCTTTTCAAAAAAAAAAAAATATTTTTATACATTCAGCCAAATCCTAAAAATTTTCCAAGCATATTTTCATTAAAAGATTGCATCTTTCTCATGTTTTGAAAAAAAAAAAAAAAATGGATACCATAACTAGTTTATGATCATCCATTAGGGTTTGCCCAAAATATCAAAAACCTTTTTCCAACTTTTTTTTTCTAGGGTCCAAATATAGACTTTAATATATGTGGGGTGTAAAATTATACAATAAAGTTTACCCTCAGGTATTAAAGATGCAAGGTGTAAAAATACAATGCTAAACTTCATACTTTAGAACAGTTAGGATTTAACCCAATAAAATAGAAACTCTCTCATGAAGAGAAATCTGCCTTGAATCTTAGAAAAGACCAACGAATAGAAACCTGACTTATAAAAAAGAACAATCAAATAACAATGTAGCTTACCTTTGGTAGGGTACACTGGGGGTGATGCGTTTTCTCTTTGCACAACCAATCCCTTACTCAGACTCTTGTAGATCATAGGTTCCTAATGACCATAATACTAGGTGGCAACTCCTAAACATTAATTATAATTTTATGATTAGATACAAAACCCTTTCCAACACATAACACCTCATATAGGAGGCACGACAATGAGCCTCCATCGTCGCCAGACGTCGTTGCGTTGCGCTTGCGCACCCCACGACATATACAACCTCAATCTATGTAGAAAATAATCTCTTTCCAATAAAAAAATGTGAAGCTTTTGTTATTGGTAAGCATATCTCTCATTTAATAGATATAAGTAATATAAAGGATTCAAAATGAACCATCCATCACAAGCTTTAAGCCTTTTGAATAGAAGTGAAACTCAATTTAGTTTTAATTCAATCAAATATAGCCGTATGGCTTAATTCTTTCCATTTCTCTATTGAATTTTACATATATTCATAGAGAAAATAACTATGCAAAATACTATTTGGCCAAGCATATAGTTCATAGAGAAACTAGTTGGTTGCATGGTTATTATCATCCTTCATATAATTATATTTTGCTTGATTTGTGTGATTTTAGAAAGTTAATAAAAAGATTAGTTAAATTTGCAAGGTTCATGTTTAGATAGTTAGTTTTCTGGCTTTATCTTTGTTACTTTACTTCTCATATTTAGAGGGTGTTTGAGAGTGTGGCAGCAGTTGTTTTTTAAAGTGTTTTTTTACTTGGAAAAGCATCAAAATATTTTTTTTTTATTTTTTAAAATTTATTTTTAACATCGGTACATCAAAAATATTTAAAAACACTAGAAAAGTTAATTTGAAGCAAAAAAAATTTAAATTTTGACAAAAAAAAAAAAAGTTGAAACTCACTTTCAAACACCCTCTTAACCATTGTCTTAATGGCTCTAAATCAATTGTTTAATAAAAATCTCGTCTTTCATATATACAAAAGAAAAGGAAGAAGAAGAGATACATGTATATAAATGGTAAAAGAGAAGATTATTTCTTCATAATTTCAAATTAAGTAACTGAAAAAGAGACTTAGCTAATATGAAAAAAAGACTTAGCTAATATGAATAAGAAACGCACCTAAATTTAATTGAGGAAGTAATGGATGTCTTTGAGTGTTATGATTAATAAAAAGATGTTCATTTCAACTTAAGCATATTTCATGATAATATAAGAGCATCAAAATCTCAAAAATATTAAACCTTATTCAATCAGCGACCAATATTGCATATACCGTAAGTAAAATCAAATCATATCTTCATCACTTTCAACAATAGCTTCCATGGTTGCATGTAGTGACTTATGAAGGTATCCTTTTGCTATATTGATGCATTATACTTTTTATCTAATATGCAACCACCCTTATATTAATATTCATAACTTTCAACTCTACTATTGGATCAAACTATTTTTTTTATATAGAATATTTAAGTAATCTTTTTCATATAGGGTATAAATTTCATAACAATCTTACATTGGTAAGGACTTGTACAACACTAAAATTAGCAATATAAAGAATTCAGAATGGACCATTCATCACGAGCTTTAAGCCTTTTAAATAGAACTCAAACCCAACTAGTTATAGTTCAATCAAATATGGTCGTATGGTTTAATTCTATCCAATTCTCTATTACCTAGATAGCCATCTAGTGAAACTTTAATTATTATTTTTGAATGAAACTAAACTTGACTATTAAATTCATTTTTTTTAGTTATAATTCAATCAAGAATGGTTTTATGGCTTAATTCGCTCCATCTCTATTTACTAGATATCTTGGTAGGGCTTGATGAGAACCTGCTTGGTATTTTTCATTTAGTAAACACTTGCATCCCAAATAAAATAAATAAATTACAAAGAAATTTAAACTTTTTTGCTAAACGGGTCATCTGACTCTTTGGATGATTATGATTTTTCAGGTTGCTAGATTTTCTTGGATGATTTAAGGTCTTTTATAAATACATGCTATGCAACCTTTTTTTTTTGACATAATGAAAAATAAAAGCTCTTATCTCCTATGGATGTAGATATATTGCCGAACCACATTAAATCTTGTGTTCTTTCTAATTTTTTTTTATTGCAATATTCATCAATAATTGCTGAAGGTTTTTCACAATGTTTTTCTTAAGAAAATAAGCACAATTTATGGTTTATTATATAACCTTAAGATAACGTTGAATATTGTCCTAGGACAGAAGAAATAAAGACAATAAAAAAATATTTGGTTGAATAGACAAATACAAAAATATAAAAATAAATTTATTATTGAGATTCGAGCTTTGCCCTAGATTAACTCATAAGTTGAGTTTTAAAATTATAATAATTGTTATTTTTATCTTTATATGTCTTTTCTGAATAATTTTGAAATTGAGAGTTTTTTAAAATAATTTTTTAAAAATAAAAAATAAAAAATATTATTTCTAAAAACATTCTTCCTCTACCTCTTGGTTTGAAAGAATAGAAATTCACTCTGTAATTTTTCGCTCTTTCCTCCTCCTTTCTCTCCACTATGCCTTTAGCCACCGCCATTCCTACCACCATCGTTTCATCATCGTCTCCACTACCAGCGGTCACCTGAACTCCTCACCAGCCGGCCACCAAGCTCCATCAGCCGAATCCAGTGTTTTGGGTGTTTGGCATATTGAGATTTGTTAATTTAATTGGGTTTTAATTCGTTGGAGATTTGATTAAGAAGAGAGTAGGATTTGATGTTGTTTTCTACGGAACTCATGGGAGTCCCACTTGATAAATCTTGCTATGTTTGAAGTGTTGATTTTGCTGAAGTAATTTTCAATTTTGATGAAACTTGCAAGTTTTCGAATGTCAGTGTTCTTTTATCGGCTGGGAATGCTGAATTGATTTTGTTCGTTGGTATGCATTTTGAATGTGTTTCTCTTACTGTTTTATTAGGTTTCTGGTGTTATTAGGGTGGAATATCCTTGCTGTTTCTCAGATTTATTAGCTTAGGTAATTAATGGAAGTTAAGTGTCTCTAGTTTTCTTCTAAATACCAACTATTGCCCAAGCTAGGTCCAGTGGATGGACCTGTTTAATTGCTTTGATGCATTACATTAGTTAGTCCAATAGCTGTCCTTAGGTTGATTTGCAATCTATGGTTCAGTTGTCATTCAACTTTACATGTTCAAAGGAGGTTCTGTGTTCTTTTGTATAATGTTTACATGTCTTATTTTCAGCTTGATTATCTTTTCTAGAATCGTAGTCTTCTTTTCATTTGATTTTTGAACAAAATTTATTGTCCGAGGGTATATTTTCTGCTTCTGACCATAGCTTGTGGTCTAGTTTCTAAATGCAATCTGCCTTATCATGGAGTCTTGAAGACAGTTCAAGTCTTCCATAGCTTGTATTTTCATGACCATGAATTTAATTTTCTAATTGTAATTTGGCGATTGCTTATGGTGCTTGGTTTTTTACCTGTTAATAAACGTGTTGCCAATCTCCAAATTCAGTGGGTTATTTCATCTAATTATGTACTCTTAGATGGCATAAGCCATCTGACCTTGCTATTATAATCTCTTGTTTTTCCCTTGTACTGATAAAATGGTGTCTTCTAATCAGTTTATAGTAAAAAGGGCGAAACTACGAGTTGCCTATTATACATTATTATTATTTATTATTATTATTATATACATCTAAATGATACGGAGAAATCATTATTTTTTCACGTTCAAATGCACTGTGAATTACAATAGTAATTCACGATACATTTTTTTTCTTTTTTTTTTTTTCGCATTTTTTCATTTGTTTTTTCCAACTTTCCCTTTTTTTCTTTTTTCTTTTTTTGTTTTTTTATCCAAAATTACTTCTTTTTTAACTTTTCTTTGTTTTTTTTTTTTGCATTTATTTTTTTTTCAAAATTATTTTTGTATTTTACTTATTAAATATTGAGCTGGTTAAAAATTTTACTTTGTAATTTTTTTCTTTAAAATATTGTGGATTGCTACGGTGTTTTCCTACATAGTTTTTCTATTTTATTTTTTATTTTTTAAAATTATATTTGACAATTTTATTTCTTTTTAATATTGAACTGATTGAGAATTTAGTTTTGCAAATTTTTTCTTTAAAACATTGCTAATTGCTACAGTGTTTCTCCGCATGACTTTTTTTTATGATTTTCTTCAAAATTATCTTTTTTATTTTATTTTTTATATTAAGCTGATTAAAAATTACAATTACAACAATATGTGAGGAAAGCACTGTAACTTTCCTACAAATTACTATGGATTGCTACAATGTTTTTTTCCACATGATTTTTTTTTCTTTTTTGTTATGTTTTTTCTTAAAATTATCTTTGTTAATTTTATTTTTTTAATAATAAGTTGGTTAAGAATTACAATTACAAGTAAATACAAGTTTTTCCTCTCAAAACACTATGGATTGATACAATTTTTTCTCACATGATTTTTTTCCAGTTTTTTTTTTTTTTTGTAATATATTTTTTTAAAAATTATCTTCGTTGATTTTATTTTTTTTAATATTAAATTGATTAGAATTTAACTTTGTAATAAAGCTTAATAATACGGGGAAAATACTATAGTGTTGAAGAAAAAGAAGGGGAAGACTAGCCACGGAGACAACCATGACGAAAATCCGAACTCACAAATCTTGTGCATCGTGTCTAACAGTGGTTATTAGTTATCCCATTACACCATTCGTCTCATACAGCCAAATATGTTTTCTTTCCACCAAATATTGTACAGATATAAGAACTGTGGTGCCGGTATCATATTTTTCCATAAAAACTTATGTCTACTAAAATTCCATTCACATACAAATCCATCAGTGTTTCTAGCGTAACCTTTACTGATGGATGTTACAAATAAAACTTCCATGAACAAAAATGATTTTGTCATGTTAATAAAATTTTCCAAATCAAATAAGAAAATGGTATACAGGGCTAGATAATCTAATCTAATAAAATTACAAATCAAATGACTGATTGGCAGACATGGCTGATCAGAACAGCATCAAAAAGTTCACAATAATTTGGAATTACAAGCATACCATGAAGACTGTTTGGAGGCCTGTTGACGGGTAAGGTGTAATCTACCCCATTAAGAGTGAACTTCCCATCTTTGATCCTGTTCGCTACTCGACCCACAATGGCACCAAAATAAGGTGCAACACGATTCTGATCAAGAATAAATTTACCCAGAAAAGGATTCAGGCACCAAATATAAACACAGGAAAAGAAGAAAACTAGTCCGAAAATTAGTAAAGGTTATTAATGCTATCATTCCCCCAAAATGACAACACGAGCAACAAACTGACACACCAATGACATATATGGCAAATAAATAAAAAAATCAGATAAGTTTGCAAACAAAAAAAAGCTTTTTGGTGATGAATTGCAAGCAAAGGTGACAGGATCAATAATAATTCCAGAATACAAGATTTAGATGATGAACTATCAAAAAAACATACATGGAATGCAGAAAACATCCAGTCAAATCATAAATGAATACAAGAAAGAACCAAACTTTGCATTAGATCACAACAGATGACAGAAAATCAAGGCACTAGAATTACCAAATATGGCTCAACAGAGTCAAATCCAAGAATTGATGTGAAAGGGGAGATATTCTTCATCTATAACCTATTCTCTGAGTTCCAAACAATCAAATTTGATGCGATTGTAATCCTAAGAGATTTGGGTGCTGTAAATTGATGTGAAAGGGGAGATATTCTTTGAGCAAGAAACTAATTGATTAAATACTTGAACAACTCACACATCACTGTACTAGTTTTACCAGAAACAAGCTGTTGACGAGCTGCATCCAAAAGTCGAAGAGGAACTCCAGTGATTTGGCTATTTCCAAAAATTTGAAGATTGAATGAAGTATTGCATAATAGATGTAAGCAAATGCTTAAGACCCCATAGATTAATTCAGATCACTTGAGCATCAATATGAGCTTCATTAATTTGGAAGCTAGTGCAACAGCCATCAGCCAAATTTCAAGGGACTAGAATTACCAAGTATGGCTCAACAGAGTCAAATCCAAGAACCACATCAGCCAAATTTCCTACAAAATTCAAGAGCACCCAACAATCAACAACACCTTAAGAAACAACAAAAAGCAAAACAGATTGATCGATCAAGCATTCATAAGAATTGGTTACCATTTTTGTCAGGTAAAGACAAGGAGGTAATGGTGCAACCCAGATTGGTGATTTTGACCTGCATGGTCCCATTGTTGAGTTCAAAGATTTGTGGTTTCTGATCTGCCATCACTCACTCACTTAACACGAAACTGAGACTTTGAGAAACAGTTTTTCTTTCGCTTCTTTTGTTGTGGTTGGCTTTGCTTTGTTTTACAGTACTTGCTAGTTTTTGCCTGTTTGTCCTTTTATTGTAGTGCACAACTACAGCTGGTGTGCAAGGTTAAACTTTCCATAAAATAAATAAAAATATCTAAACAATAATAAAATCAATTTAGATTAATTTGATTGACACGTGAATTAAAATATAAGATCATAATAATTTTATAAAAAAATTTAAAAATAAATTATTAAATTTAAAATTTAATAACTAAATATCAAATGATAAAATAAAAAAATTAATTTAAAAAAATACGTTAAATAAAAAAAATCAAGTCAAGTTTAATTAACTTTACAAACCCATCAAATATAAAATGATATCAGGATTTAAAAGTTAAATTTGTTGAAAAAGGATATAGAAAAAAACTAAAATTAAATAATAAATGAAAAAAAAAAAAAACACCAAGCCAACACTAGAAAATGAACAATAAAAAAAGGATCAAAATTGAAAACAAAATAAAATAAAATAAAAATCTAAAAAACAAAATAAAGAAATGCAAAAGATAAAATAATAGCAATCAAAAAAATAAATACTAGATTGGATAAAAAGATTAAATAAAATTAAATGTTGAGGGATAAAATTAAAAAAAAAACATTAAAATCAAAAGAAATAGAAATCAAAAGAAAATGAACCAAATACAAAACAATTACAAAATGAAGGACACAACTGAATTTTTAAAGGCTTGGCATGAATACCAAGGCCAATGAGAGAGACAAGAAAGGGAGGGAAAAAAATTCATCGTTGCTAAATCATTGCTAACCTAACCAAACGCGTAACTCCAGCAGCTATAATGCCACCTTACGTGTCAGATGAGATGGGAGTTGCTAGTTTCTAGACACTAGAATACTCCTCATGTGCTTCTAGAATGACATAGGGGACAATGACATGTGCATGCATCAAACTTTTTAATTGATTTATTAATATTTTAATATTACAAATTATTAAACCGGCCCTAAGGACATATGAATATTACAAAAAAAAAAACATGTTACAAAGAAGAAAATGCCCTCCTAAGCCACTCTTAGATTTTTTAAGTCAAATATTAAATATTTCATTTTAATATACAAAAAATATGTAAACACAACAAAACCTTTCTTTGCAAGGTCAATATTTTTGAGCTTTTACTATGCAAATATTATTTTACTATGCAAATAAAAGAAAAAAGACACAAAAACGCCTAAAAGAAAGGCTAATTTTTTTAGCTTTTAAGGGCAACAAAGTATTTTTATTGCACATATAAAAAATAGTGAACGACTAAATTGTCCCCGATCAATTAATAAATGGCATTTGGATCCCTTGAAAAAGATGATTTTACCCTTGTTGCCAAAACAATTATTAAGTGTAGTGAAGGACAAAATGGTCCATACATTGTCTGGATCCACAATGTTTCTCCTCACATACCACATGAAAACACTAAGGCCTTTTAGTTTTTTTTTGTAATAAAGGGGTGGCTCATGAAGGTTTTTTGCAGAATAAAAAAAGGTCAGAAAAATAATATAAATGTTTTTTAAAAAAATTAAATGAGAATAGGATAATTGTATAAAAGAAAAAGAAAAAAAAAGGAAAAATATGAATCTTAATTGCCAACAAATAAAATATCAAATGAAGAAATTAAAAAAAAAACAAAAAAGAAATTGATATGAGTCTATCCAAACCAGCACACCAAATTTATAATCTAGTCGTGAAACTAGAATAACCTTGTGGAAAGCAAATTGAATAAAATTATAAAACTTAATTCTCAACTAACCTAATAATGAATGGACAAAAAAATAATTTAAATCAACCTTGGTGAACCCATCAAGTCCATGATGACATGTGATTGGAATAAACTCACAAAAATAAAAGTTGCAAAAATAATGAATGACAATCTCTAATTGTCATAATCATATTATGTTTCATTTCTAATAGTGGGATTAGAGAATGATATCAGGCCAACATTGAAAATATTAAAATCTATAACATTTATACAAGTGTTTGATCAAGCAAGGATTAGGAGGGCATTTTCCTCTTTGTAACATGTTTTTTTTTTTTTTTTGATAATATTCATATGCCCTTAAGGCCGGTTTAATAATTTGTATTATTAAAAATATTAATAAATCAATCAAAAAGTTTGATTGGGTCATAGTCTATAGAGGCAACTAGATATGGCTAGAAACAGGAAGAAATAAGGACAATAGCATATAAGTTGTTGCCAGAATGAGTCCAATTTCACTACCTTTTTTCATGTCTCTTCACTGAAGAGAAAGATTGGTGACCATTTAAGGTATATCCTATAGCAATTGTGGATTGACAAATCATGAAGAAAGGGGACATAGGCAATACAGTAGGGCTTATTCCATGGTCAAACTTGTTTGATGAAGATTCTACCGGGAACTTTAGTTGAAATTTTCACTTTGAAATTAGCTCTTGAGGTCAAGAATTTGTGAAGTAGAGAGGAATTGTTATGAATAGTTGGATAACGTGTGAAGAAAGGAAGCTTCAGCAGGGATGAAAAGGAGAAATAATTGTACACATTTCTGTATTTTACAAACAAAATCTTTTCTCTCTTGTTTTCTTCTATTTCTCAGCTTATTTCTTGCATTGTCAAGAGAGATTTTAATAGTGTGTATAAATAAAAAATAAAAACTTTATATTTTGTTGAGTAATGTTCCCAAAACAAGGCAAAAGCACTGTCAAACTCGAGCTTTGATTTATCGGCCTCGGAGCTGGAACGACAGATCCTGTTAAAGAGAAGGTGTATAAAAAAGTTAAGTTGTCTGAAACAAGAACTAAAAATCAGTTGACCATCATTCTCACAGCAGCAATTTTAAGAGTTTTTACAATCGAACGTGTAGTGTTGTGGAGATTTAGAGTCAACTTTCTGAATATAAAGCTGCTGATTTCCTATAACATTATTCACCTAAGTTAGCTTAATTAGTATCACACACACACACACACACACACACACAATTGCAATAGGCCTGTTGTCATGATGCTTTGTTGTTCAACATCCATACCAACGTGAAACGAGAGAGAGCTGAGAAACTACGAAATTCAGGGGAAAACAGCTAAATCAATCCATTTTTCCTGCTTAATTGAGTTTTTCATTGTAATGCCAGCAAAAGTGAGGACTTCCATGACAAACAACAGCAAAAAATTACATTTCAGCACGTGAGCTGCCATGCCAAATCCCATTGCTGCAAGACCTCGAAAACCAATTTGCTTCACAGAAGCGGATTTGGCTGTAAAATTGGCAAGGCCAGTTGCTCCAGGCTGTAGGATTCTGCACTGGCAGAGTACATTTTCCCAAACCTGGATATCAATTTTACAATGATGACAGCCAAACATCTACCACGCTAATTGTCAGCTTTAAAAACCAAGCCACAACGACCTGTGAGAAAATTCACAACAAATACTGGGAGGTAAACCTTGAGCAGTGACATCATTAAGGTGCAGAAACTAAAACAATTCAAATCCATATATCTTCATGTGATTTTTGAAGATGGACAAACCTAACTCTAAAGCCAGCATGCCTATTTGGCTAGACTTTGGGACTTCCTAATTGATGGGTCTTGGGGCCTAAACTGTCACGGGCAGTTCTGTGATTGTCTTAAACAGGGGTAATTTGTAATACTGACCAGTTAACTACTACACTATTGAGTACTTGAATGCCCAGCTGGCTCCACCTTTGGAGCACCTCCTTAGTGCACCTCTATCAGGGTACCCCCAAATTAGTCTCTTATACGCTAGTAACCCCACACTTTTAAATGAACTTATCAATGAATAAGAATTTCAGCTATATGTTTTGAGACAGTGTGATGCAACCTATCTTAGGTGTGAAGCAACTATACTAGGTGTGACGCCAAAGAACCTTAGGTGTGATGAGGTTTTCTATCTTCTAGGTATTCTTCCTATAAATCCTACTAGTGTGATGCTGGTAGTGCTTTTATATTCACTCCACTTCAGCCTATAAACCCCATAATATCCTTCATTTATTTTACCTAGTTTAATCACCCTGCCCTTAAAACATACCAAAACCTTCATCTATAACCTATTCTCTGAGTTCCAAACAATCAAATTTGATGCGATTGTAATCCTAAGAGATTTGGGTGCTGTAAATTGATGTGAAAGGGGAGATATTCTTTGAGCAAGAAACTAATTGATTAAATACTTGAACAACTCACACATCACTGTACTAGTTTTACCAGAAACAAGCTGTTGACGAGCTGCATCCAAAAGTCGAAGAGGAACCCCAGTGATTTGGCTATTTCCAAAAATTTGAAGATTGAATGAAGTATTGCATAATAGATGTAAGCAAATGCTTAAGACCCCATAGATTAATTCAGATCACTTGAGCATCAATATGAGCTTCATTAATTTGGAAGCTAGTGCAACAGCCATCAGCCAAATTTCAAGGGACTAGAATTACCAAGTATGGCTCAACAGAGTCAAATCCAAGAACCACATCAGCCAAATTTCCTACAAAATTCAAGAGCACCCAACAATCAACAACACCTTAAGAAACAACAAAAAGCAAAACAGATTGATCGATCAAGCATTCATAAGAATTGGTTACCATTTTTGTCAGGTAAAGACAAGGAGGTAATGGTGCAACCCAGATTGGTGATTTTGACCTGCATGGTCCCATTGTTGAGTTCAAAGATTTGTGGTTTCTGATCTGCCATCACTCACTCACTTAACACGAAACTGAGACTTTGAGAAACAGTTTTTCTTTCGCTTCTTTTGTTGTGGTTGGCTTTGCTTTGTTCTACAGTACTTGCTAGTTTTTGCCTGTTTGTCCTTTTATTGTAGTGCACAACTACAGCTGGTGTGCATAAGGTTAAACTTTCTATAAAATAAATAAAAATATCTAAACAATAATAAAATCAATTTAGATTAATTTGATTGACACGTGAATCCAGCTCATCTGGATCCTTGACTTTTGCAGCATGCTTCAAACCTTCCTTTTCTTCCCCGCAGTCGAGCACATAGTTATGATCATAAACCAACCTCGTGAATTGAAGCACCAACCTTCTTTTCGGTGGTGAAGTCAAAAGGAGTGCCCTAAACTGGCATGATTTCACCAGTTGGGACTATGTTCTGGTCTACAGGAGTAACATGAGATCCCCATATCTGAACTGATTGGTCAAGTATGTTCCCCGAGTTGTGGCCACCTAGGTTCCAGTAAGTATGCTGAGCTAAGCTCACTGGAGTGGCCTTATTCTCAGCCACTGCTTCCATGTCAAGTCTCATTGTCATGCTTGAAGTTAGTGTGTAAGTTGCAGTTACAGAAAGATCCCCAGGGTAACCTGTTACAGGAGAAAAAGAAAATATCAATATCACACACACAACAAACAAAAATATATTACCAGAGAGAGAGCGAGAGAGAGAGGATACCTTCCTCTCCATCATGGCTGTGGTATTTAAAAGTAATTGATGGTTTTTCGCCTTTCTTATACTCTGCTACCTCCCATACAACTATATCAAAACCCTTATGCCCACCTAAAGCAGAGAAAGTAGGAGAAATTTTTTATGCAAGACGACAATTTAAATAGGCATTTTATAGATACCAGACAATCAAACAGTAAATAACACAAAGCTTAAGAAACGATCCAACCATAGCTATTAGACATTAAAAACCATAAGAAGAGAAAGTTGTATTGCTGATGTAATTTTTTCTATATGCAGATTTCCTGACTCTTAAGAAAAGCAATGCAATCAGAAGGAGACATAGAGAACAAACTTAAAATCAAATGTTCCATCGAGAAAGAAAGAGAGAGAAATGCTGAGACCACTTAGTTGATGAAACAAAGAAAACACGGAATTCTTTTCTACACTTAATGTTAGAAGTATTCATTTATGTCGTTGGTTGTAGCAACTAGAAAACATCAACTAGTGCAATTGACCTAGAATGGTTTCATTCATAGATTAGAGCAGGAGATATCCTGCCATACCTACTATCAGAGCCTATTGGATCCAAAATGCAGAGTATACTACAAATATCTTAAAACCTATCTATATAAATCTTAAACAAGCATCTTCCCCAACTTCACCAACCTTTTCAGCTGTTATTGAAAATATACAAAATGAGCTGAATATATTAACCTTAGAAAAACACTTTGTTTTTAATAAAACTCTCTTCAAAAAAGATTTATATTCTGCCTATAACTCTACAAAACGAATTTGGTTTTTCCAAAAAAATTTCCAACATAGAAGTGAGATACAAAACCAATTTTATAATTTCATTAACTTACATAAAATACAGATTCTATTCTTTGATTGGTTTGAATTATATTATGCATCTGAACATCACATTACATATCATTTTGCATCTATTAAACATGCATGTCCAATCACATCAAGATTAAAAACCCCTGTATAGAACCTCACCAGTGGATTCATAGTTGAGTCTGAACATCCACCTTTATAAAATATCCAAATAACCCACAACAACCAAACTGTAGAGGCAGCACCTTATAAATTCTCCATTGATGACACCATTTCCAATACAAAACACATCATTAACCAAAACAACTTTACAAATACTAACCTTAACACCTTGGGAAAACAACTTACAAGACTAGAAAAATAAATACAAAGAACCACTACAAGTTCGGTAGACATTAAAACCTCAACTGACCTTAAACTAAAAAACTCAGTCTTCAAACTTTACCAAATTACAAAAACAAGCCAAACACAACTCCAAGATAACCAGATAGACTTTCTCAAAGCTATCAAAACACATTTAAAACACCTTGACAGTTCATCTTTAACTGTCCCAGATACACCACAAACAACCAACCCTTCCACCTCCACAAACCAAGTCAGTACTCTACAAAAAAGCCTTGTGGAGTCTTCTGATGAAAGTACTTCTCCAAACCAACCTCTTATCCTCAATAAACTTACATGGCAAACTCCCAAAACATCCACTGCTCCAAACATTTCCATAACTACTGTCAAATTTTAAGTTATCTAATTTGTCTTCCTACCCGGACCCCAATAGGCTCTGATACCAATTGATAGGGTATGCAAGGTATACTAGATAACAAACAGATAACTGGAATAAAAAATATAATAAATAAATACTCAGTACGTGACGTTGTTATACCTGAGAATAATCTAAAAGATCGGGTCACAGGTTTCCAGCCTATATACTGATTTTTTAAAAAGATCAAAGAAATAATATAAACAGATTTCTGATGCGAATGAACAAGGCAAGACCAACAATGTCATGATCCTTGATCAAACACAGAACATACTTAATGTACATAAAGTTTAACAAGAATGTAAATAATGAAAATAAAATCTTACTTAAATTTGTAAATTAACACAGGAGATATTGGGTACAAAGGAGAATTGATATAGGTTACAGGTTATGAGTTACAATGTAGAATAAGGTTTTTTCTCTGGGAAAAATGATAGTCTGTCTTCTGAAGAATTTGGAGTCCTCTTTTATAGACGAGTTGGCATGGAAGAGGCCAAAATGCCTGGTTGGAAGAGCTTGGAGATCCCATGTGAACCCATGTGGTGTTGTCTGCCATGATTAGGTGGTGACAGAAAAGGAAGATGCCCATATTTTTTATGGGACTTTCATATGTTGTCTTGTTGCTACCGACACTGGTTTTGTCTGTTTGTAGTAGCAGCAACAAGTAATATTTGTAAAAAGAAAGCCTTAAACAAACAGGCTTAAAATAAAAAGAGACTCAAAACAGGTGAGTCTAAAATAGGGCTCTTAAACAGATGAGCCTGAGAAAGTTTGAAAAATACTCTTTTAAAAAAAAATATATTTAGATTTACTTAATGTCGCTTGATAGGTGGTAAAATACCAAAACAATCATCTTCATTATCAGGTTTGGTGATAAGGGATATTGATAACAGAAGGGATTTTGGAAATTCTTCCTAAATCTATTGTACTGGAAGAAGAAGAGGCTTCTGAGAACCTGGAACTTGTAGAGTGACAATGGAAAGATAGTTTGACTTTGTCATCTGTGTATTGGGTAATGTTTTTTATTTCAACATTGGGTTGAGGTGGTTGAGGCTTTTCTGATGGTGCTGCACCTTCAAGGATCCAATCTTCTAGAAAGGATATGTCTTGCCATTGGATGGCTTTTGGAACAACAGTGTTTGAGCGGGATAAATCTGTTTGTAGGAGGAGTGTTTCTCCTTTTTATGATTGGAATTTGTGTTTGCTAGCAAAGGCTGAGAATATGGCTTTGTAGTGAATTTTAAATATGAAAGCAACAGGGATAGATCCTTCTAGCATGTCATAATTATAGGTCTTTATTTGTAGTAGCATACTCTGCAGAATATTTTTGTCTTTGAGAGATATGGTTATGTTTGGATAACAATCACAAGATACAGGGCTACTGCAATGGCTAGGCTCAATAGAACTAAGGAGAGAGTCTTGGAAGTTTTGAAATCGAGCATCCCTTAGGATAGCTAGGATGAAGGTGTTTAGACCTTCTTTTGTAAGGGGTTTTATTTCGACTTGGACAAGGCCAACATGAATATATTTGTAGTTTCTGGCTAGATGTTTTTGTAAGGACTTTTAAGAAAGGAGTTGGATGGTTTCAAAAGGTTTTGTAAGCTAAATATCTCATTCCTCAGTTTTAATAGTAAAATCTGTTTTGAAAATATCATATTTAGATTTTTGAAAAATCTGGGTTTGAGAAATTTTTGGGATTTTTCAATCATCAATGTTTTTTGTAAAATTTTCAATAGTTATTTCTTCACTTTGAACAATTCTTCTGCTTTCAGAAGATTCAAAACCCCTCCTTTCTTTACAACAACCCAGTTTTCCAAAAACCAAATCCAAATATATTTTCAAAACTATTTTTCAAAATATTCTAACTATGGAAGAAGGATTTTATCATGAAAACCCTTCCATTGCTGCTTCCAAAATTTTCCCTCCAAATTGGTACTACAAACCCTGAAATCTAGCCAAACCACAGTCCTATTATGCCGCAATCCTTGAGATCACTAATTCTGTCAAGTTCAAACACTTCAAACTTCATTCCGATCACACTGAACCGGCATATTCTACATGTATCATTCACAAAATCATTCACCTTAAAGACTGGGGACAACCCCTACATCAACCTTTTTCCTTCCCCATACACTTCCGTACAAACCCTCAGGACTTCAATACCACCTATACGTATTGGGATTACCAACAGACATGGTTCAATGCCTTCCTCTTACAAAATTCAAACCATAGTCATTCTTGGCTTTTCTACTTCCATAATGACATGAATACTACAAACCTCCCCCTTTGGTTCCTCTAATGGTGGGACTACTATGGTTGTCATGTTGATTACCTCAAAGACCATCCTTTGGTTGAAAACGACTACCTCCATTTCAAAAACAACTTTTAATCAGCCCCTTCTCAAAGAAAGTTCTCTTCCTTGCTCATTTTCTGTACAAAATTTTTTGTGCCATAGGTATGTTCATGGTTCTATGATTATAATCTATAAAACGGACATCCAGTTCTGGTTCGCAAGTTCAAAATCAAATGGTGGGATTCTTTTGCAACTGAATCCAAAAGTTCCAAATTAGCAGTTATGGAATGGTTACAAAAACATCAAACAGCTCCCATCATTGATCATTATCCTCAATCAAAGTTTCTAGCCAGAAAGGCTCAAACGACAGCTCTTCTTGCCTCTACTAGAACTGAGGAAGAATACCTACAAATAGTCCAAAGCATTATACAAAGCCAAGACCCGAAAACGGTATTGTCCCAATCCAGCTCATCTGGATCGATATCTCCTGCCATTTCCCCTGGTAGTTGTAATTTTTTTTTGCTTTTTATTAATAAAAAAGCTAAATCATATGGCGAAAACATTGTATCTTTCCTCACAAAACACTATAGATTGCTACAAATCATTTTGTTCAGTCTCTAAGTTTTTCCCGTCATGAAATATTTGCTTTATCATAACTTTAGTTTATATTATTTATCTAGTATTGATTCACAATTATAACACTATTAAATATATTTGTTTTATAAATCCGCAGCAGCACACAAGCATGTGACATCGTGGCTTTATAAAGGATAGCTTCTGGTGGGACACGTTAATAAAGTGTTCAAAAAGAGTGCCAAAAGCCATTGTCTCTAGCCAATCGATTCCTTTATTCTCAGTGAGTTAAAAAGGCAAACTTGACCTATAAGATCTTCAATCAAAATTCGGTCACATCTCCATAGGTGCTTAAGAAAAATTGTTCAGGACAGATCAAAGCATTTTGGGGAAAGAATTATCCATGGCATCATGGGTGGGTGTCTTTCTCTTACTGGGACGAGATGTAGGATTCTCTTTACTCATTGAAAAGACTTCGAGTTTTTGGAGCATGAAAATTGACCATGAAAGCTTTTAAAAATCTAAGAAGCCCAAAATAACTTGAATATTAAACATGATATATGGGAGTTAATTTGAGAAACTCACAACTTTGTGTGATGGTAAATATATATATATATATATATATATATATATATATATATATAATTAAAAAATAATATAAATTATATTTTAACATCTCATCTAACAGTTTAAATTTTTAAGTAAGATAGTTCTTTAATAAGATATAAGAGCTTTATTAATCAAACAGTTATGATTTCAAATCTTACCAGCCATATTTTTTTTGGGTATGTATAAATTTTAAACTTAAAAAATTTTCTCTTGAAATTTGCAGCATAAATCATTAAAAGCTTAAATCATTGGAAGGCCAAGTTATGATCATGGCCACGAGTAATCATCTCTTTTTCTAATTTATTAATTTTCCTTGTACTTTTAATGGTTTCTATTAATCTAAGACTCCATTAGTATAACATCTATTTTAAAAGTAATTAAAAATTAAATATCATAAAAATGTAAATTCCTAAATAATTTAAAGATATGAATAGAGAACACACCTTAAATTAATAAAAACAAAAAGAAAAAGAAAAATTTTAACCTTAAATCAACCTCTTTGATCTCCCTCTCTCAATGTTAATGTAGGTTTTGATTGTTTTGACAAAAATAAAGTGCAAGTTACTTTTATTTTCTCTTATTCTCTAAATTATAATGTAATTAATAATATATCCACTAGTACTTAATAAAAAGAATATAATAGAAAATCAGATTAATTATTTTATTTTATTTATTATTTTTAAAAAATGTAAAGTATCCAATTTTTCTTAAAAAAATCTGGTTATAACAATTTTAATTTTTTAAAAAAAATAATTTAAATTTAAATTAACTCAAATTAACCTACTAATTTATATCCGAGTCTTATATTTGTTTATAAAATTATATAAGACAGGTTAACCTACTAAAAAATAACTCAGGTTATAAATTAAATGGGGTGTCATAAATTGCGCTATAATATTATTTTTGTGTACTAAAGTGCTTGTATCATCATTACATATCAAAGCATGCATTGAAACCCAGAACACAATATTCCTTGATAACGAAAATCACCAGAGACCAGCAGCTCCTAGTATCTATCGCTAACGGCAAAGGCAAACGGTTTTTTCAAGTTTCGTTTTCTTTAAATGAGAGTAGGAGTAGTAGTAGGAAGTCACAATCAAAGAGAGAAGGAGGAGTAGGAAGTCACAATCAAAGAGTAGGTTTTGATTGTTTTGACAAAAATAAAGTGCAAGTTACTTTTATTTTCTTTAGGAGTAGCAGGGTTCATTTAAATTATATTTTAAATGAACCCTGTGACATCCTACTATAATTTAAATGAACCCTGTGACTTCATACTACTTCTTCGATTGTCACACTCTACTTCATCTACAAACCATTATCATCTACAACTTATCATTTTTTGAAGTAAATAACATAATAATTATCTCTTTGATTGTCACTTTCCACTACTATATAAAGGTTTGTAGATGAGTTGCACTCCACTAAAAAATGAAATAACGTATACAATCCATGAGTTAATATAATAACATCATAATTTAGATTTTTTTATATTAATCTCCAAACAAGCTAATGGAGAAAGTAGTCACACATATATCTAATCAGTTCCAGTTATTTATAACTTCATTCACATCTCATATCATATCAAGATCCACTTTTATATTTTAAAAAACTTGTCTGTTAATCTATTAAAAATAGCATTCTGAGGTAAGTACGTGTTCGTCTCATAAACTAACACATCCTAAATTAGCTCCCTATCAGCCTCAACAGCAGTAAGATTAACCACAACCAATCCATAATTAATATTTCATTTGGGTTGCATGTATCAGCTTTAAATTCATTTCTCCTATTTTATTAAAAACAACTTTGGAGAAATTAAGACTCATGTAGCCTAATAAAAAAAGCTTGATGACGTCGTGAAAAATAAAAAAAAAAATGGCTGGATTCGGTGTATCTAATTGGATCATTGTACCATCTCTTTTTCTAATTCCTTAATTTGACTTTTGCTTCAATTTAATATTCAAAAAACATATGAAGTTCAATAGTTTCCTATCAATCCAAGACTCATTAGTACAGCATTTATTTTTTAAAAGTGATTAAAAACTAAATATCATAAAAATCTTAATTAATTCCTAAATCTTTTTCAATAATGTATATAAAAACTCAATTTAAAGATAAGGATAGAGAACAAACCTTAAATTAATAAAACAAGAAAATACAAAAATTTTGACCTTAAATCAAAAGGTGCAAATTACTTTTATTTTATCTTTACTCTTTAAATTATTATGTAATTAATAATATATCCACTAGTACTTATAACGCCATTAATTAATAAAAAGAATTTAATAGAAAATCTGATTAATTATATTATTTTATTTATTTTTATTTTTATTATTTTAAAAAATCATATATATATATATATCAAAAAATGTGAAATATCTGGTTATAACAATTTATGCAAGTCCTCGAACTTTCGAGACGCGAAGGGCGTCTCAATGTGAACATGAGGACAGAGATATGTTTCAAGTGACTAGCAAAGAAGTCAACTCTTGCTTTCCTTTTGCAGCCATGTGAGTACAACACAAGTTTCCGTCCCACAAATCAGATGTCCTCATCTTTGACTATTTATTTAATTCTTCACTGCACAATTAGGTATATCAGTAAATGCCTCTCTGTGCTGTTTTCCTTGACAAAATCCATATATAGCGACCCTTGCTCTCTCTCTCTCTCAATGTATTTCATAGCCTTCTCTGAAAGTTAGAGTCAAAACCATGATGAGTATCTTCATGAGACCTCTTTTTCGTAAACTTTTGTTTCTGATCCTTGCTGCCGGTGTTACTCTTGTGGTTGCTACCAAGCAACCAAATTTCCGAGCAAGCAGCATGTATTCTCCACAAACTAACCGTCCCGTTCAACCATCAGGACCTAATCCTTGCAGTTACCTGCCTGGACCAGGCCAATGCAAACCTCCTAAGTGATGCATGTTTCATGTATATTGCCCACGGTACGTTTTTTAAGAGGAAAAGAACATTTTTTTTCTTACTTTTTGATAATTCATTTCTTTCAAATCTTGTGATTTGTCGTTAAATCATGTTAAATGGCTATGTTTTTACCACATATATAGAAATATTCTCCCTTCCTTCTTGTACCTCTTATTAATATAGACTATATTTGAGTTTTGCTTTATAATTATTTTTCTTCTTTTAATTTCTGATGATGATCTTGTGATCTCTCTGGATTTAGACTGACCATGTTCTTTCTCTTTAGTTTACATGCAAATTTCAGGGATGATCATGTTGATGATGGAAGTGGAAATAAAGAGTGTGGCAAGGAGAGTTGATATAATGAATCCTTTAATTTGTACGCAAATTAATGATCATTAATAAATATTTCCTTCCCTAATTGGTGTTGGTTTGTTGATTTTGGATGTTAACGATGCAAGTATCGTGATGTTTAAAATTAATGAAGCTAAAATAGATTTTAACACCAGCTTAATGACAGCACCATGAATAATCTTATTGAAACTAATTGTCCTCCTAATTTTTTTGTGGGGGTATTAATTTCAACTTCATCATATCTTTAAAAATAAATCTTCATCATTTTATGCCTTTAAGATTGATACAAACGACTTGACCTCTAACAATTCAAATATTTTATCACGATGATGTATAAAAATCAATAACATATTATAAATTATTTCAAAATAACAATTCAATATGTTCGGGGTTCGAAAACAACTTTCAGGAGTTGTTGAAGTTGACCGAAGGTTGTCGCAACGTCACCTCTCTTTTATACACAAGGCACTCTTCTACTCAAGCGAGGGAAGAAAATTAATAATAGTTAGGGTAAATTACAATTAGCTTGCCAAAGCTACGTTATTTTTAATGGGGAAAAAAAGTTCTTCAACGAGTTACATAAGAACAAAATCTGGTTTGAATGGGCCCACCCACCAATTCAATGGACCATAGGCCATGTCATTCTTCATGTTTTAACTCGGAAGCTTTTTGTATATAAAATTAATATCATAATATATAATGAGAGAGACATTAAAGAGAAAACACAGCTCGTACGAACTTAAAGAACACGCTGAAAAAGTTGAGGGGTAACACGAGGGTGCATGCGAGACAAAACTAGCATATAGTTTAAATAAAACACGATAAGTGGATCAAACAGGCAAGAAAGGGCTTGATAAATATGAAAACTAGGATTCAAAACTGATGGCAAAAAAAAGTTTAAAAAATATAGAGGGCCAATGTCCAGAAAAGAAAAGGAGCAAATTTAAAATTAATAGAGCTAAAATAGATTTTATAAAGAAAACTTAAGAGGAAAATTGGCCCCAAAACCAATAAAATTATATAGTTTCAGTCTATTAGAAAGATTAGAGTTTCTGATTGCAGTGACTGGCAAAAAAAAAAAAAACCTCTTTTCAAAAGATTTAAGTTATGGGCTGCCAAAAGAAGCAGGAGTGAATTAGTATACCCTGACTGCTGTACATAATTTTTAAATAATTTTTATGATGAATTATATATTTATATAAAGGTCTCTGTCTTTTCTGTCATGCTGAAATTTTTGAAATTTTTATTTTTTTTATTTCTTTAAATTAAAGAAATGGCATTTTATAAAAAAAATATTTTAATATATTTTTAAGTATAAAACATTTTAAAAATTAACATAATCATAGCACCATAATTCTATTGGACAATGATGGGCTAAGGCCCTGAAGCCAGGAAAATTAATCCAATATTGTAAATGTTAATTAAGGTCAATAAAAGGGGGATCATAAACAAGTATTAGTCTGAATTGAATAAATGATAGCTATCCATATATGTTGTTGATCCAACTATTAGGGAGTAATGGATTCAATTGGTGCTTTAAGAATGATATATGTGTATGGATTCAATGTTATCTATGAATTTATTTTAATGTTTCTTCGTTTTTATAATCTTTAAACTCTATAGAGAAGGATTATAGATGTTAATTGTGCTCATCAAGATATGTGTTGTCAAAACACGTTAATTTATGCAAGTCGCTACAAGTTAGGCGAGGCAAGGCTGTAAAACCTTGAACTATTTAGAAAAACGTTGCAAATTATATTTGTTAAAAATATTAATTTTTTTTATTAAAATTTAATACAGTTTGTATGATTTGAATTGTTTTGATTTATTGATATTAAAAATATTTTTTTAAAAAAAAAAAAAATATCATTAACATATATTTTAACATAAAAAATTATTTAAAAAATAATTATTATTACACTGCCCAACACACTCTAATTAGCCTCAAGTGATGAATTTCAATGAAGTGATAGCAAGGTTTTATGATAAGTTTTTGGGAGATCGGTGCAAAGAAAAAGAATTACAGGGCATTTCTTTTTGCAGCCATGCGAGTACGAGGTTCGGTCCCTCAAAATCAGATGTCTGGATGTCTGACTATTTATGCAATTCTAATATCATTGCACAGTGGGGCTATATCAGTAAATGCCTCTCTTACAGAACACAAAATTCCTTGGCCGAACCCCATATAAACCCTTGCTATCAATATATTTCACATCCTTCTCTGAAACTTAAATCATAACCATGATGAGTATCTTCAAGAGACCTCCTTTTCTTGTGTCAAAATCCACCATACTTTTGTTTCTTATCCTTGCTGCCGGTGTTACTCTTGTGATTGCAACCAAGCAACCGAATTTCCGAGCAAGCAGCATGTATTCTCCACAAACTAACCGTCCCGTTCAGCCATCAGGACCTAATCCTTATGTTCGGATCACGGGTTAGATTAGTAGCAATATACAAATAAAATTAATTATTGTTATAATTTTAAAATCCAATTTAGAAGTTGAACCGGGATAAGTACAGAGTCATAAATGGAGCTGACCGTTAACTTAGGTAGACACAAGAATAAAAATCTTTATTATCATAGTTTTCAAACCCGACTCAAAGATCGACTCGGGTAAAGCTAGGGTCACATATGAGAAGGGTAAATCTGGATCAATCTGAGTCAATATAAAATAAAATTAATTATTATTATAATTTTAAGACTTGATTTAAGAGTCAATTCGAGCAAGACCCGGGTCACAAATTAAAAGGGCCAACCAGTGTTAATCTATGTCAATGTAAAGATAAAAATTGTTATTATCACCACCTCACCCCCACCCCACGACTACTAATATTATTATTACAACAACTGTTAAATAAACAAAAACCATAAACTTGATATGAAGAATAAAATTAAAAACTTGATAAAAAAGATAAAGAAAACAATAAAAAACTAAAAGAAAAATGACCAAATTGAAATTATTATTTTTATTATCATTATTGAAAAAACAAAAACCATAAACTTGAATTGAATAGTAAAAATTGAAATGCATAAACTTTGACAAAAGAGTAAAGAAAAAAAAATAGAACCAAATCAAGAAAAATTATATATACAAATTAAAATTGAAAATAAAAAAAAAAGATAAAAAAAATCAAAAACTAAAAGGATAATCTATAACATCAATAACAATGCGGATCATAGTTCCTTTTTCTAAGTAAGTGAGAGAAATGAAGAGAAAAAATAAACCACCGATGAACATAAAATGACATGTTCAAAAAGAACGAGGAGACATCGAAGAGTAAAATGAAATAAGTATAACATCTTTTTAACCACTGTTGTCTAAAGAGTTGGCATCAAACATGTTGTCTAAAAAGTGTGACATCTCTCTCGTACTGGTGCGAGCACAGCACACATCAACGTCTTTTTCAATTAAAATATAAATTAAATAGTAATTTACACTATTACCCCTAAGGAAATAAACAATTAGCTAAAAACCCGAGACAAAAAGACTAATACTTGTGATTCCCTGAATTGTTTTTTTTTTTTTTTTAGCTCTGGGAGCTTTTATGTGATTTAACCATGTACAACAACACAAAAGGATTAAAACACCTTATTTTATTTTTTATTTTAAAGTATTTTTGTTATTTCACTACTTATAAAATTATGAAATAAATAAAAATATTCTTAAACAAACCTATAATGAATAATGCATCATTTGGAAAGATAAAAAATACTTTTGATTCAAAAGCAAACATTTTTTTTTTTTTTTTGAGAAAGCCATTGATGTCATTTCACTATTATAATGAATAGTAAAATAAATCTACGATCACAATGATTTTGCCTTCGCGTATAATCTTTCTTTTTAATCGTTTTAAAAATAGACCTATTTTATCAAAACAACAAAGCGCAGCAACATGATTCCTTAAGTTTTCACATTCAAAGTTCAAACAATTGGCACATATGCTCTACCCTTAGGCCTTTCATGTGAGCAAAACCCTTCATTTCAATTATATATCCAAAATATAAAATAAATAGCAAAACATCCACAAGGATGGTACACTGTCATTAATTATCAAATATCATATCATATAAGCATAACATTAGAAGAACATTTGCACTCATCACAACCCTTCTTAATTGACGTAGTAAAAATTAGCATAACAAAGATAACAAATACAAGTAAAATAGAATTTTATTGAAAAAATTCATCACATAAAAATTCTAATTTAAAATTTTATTAAATAATATTTTTCTCTTCAAATGGTCTACTAAAATATAAACTAAACAACTATAGTTATACCACTTCTAGGTCATCCTTGAAAAGAAGAAAGTCCTAATAAATAATTATATAGTTATTATAGAGATTTCTAAACTAAATAGAAAAAAAATTATAAAACATAATATATAATTTTATAAACTAAATAAAAATAACCAAGAAAAAATAATTTTCCTTCAAACCTCCTACATCAGCGTCATCAAGTTGAAAAAGCTCGCTCTCCAGTTTAAATTACTGTTGTCTAGATCTGTTGGATGCCTAATAAAAAAATACAATTCTATTTATTTTGTTGAGCTCCTTTACTGTTCTCTTTGCGCTCAACCTTTAACTTATCAATAAGAATATTATTAATGACATCATCAATCCCATTACTCTTATTGTTTATTATGCTATCATAATCACCATTAAAATAAACATCATAAATTATTAGAGAACATCAATCCACATCTATCTCATTATAAATGGGATCACCAAAATCTTCATTATTGGTCCAACTCAAAATATGAAAATAGAGACCAAAAGCAACAACCAGAGATCAAAATCCATTATAAGAAATCCCATGATTTGAACCTATCAGTTTAGTATACCTCTGCTCTCGCCTCTCAAATAGTTTTCAAAGCTGAACATGGATCCGTGATTACTCTCCACACGATCCCTCAGGTTCATCACTTCCACCAATTGATGGGTTATTTTACAATCTATATCTGCATATCTTTTATCACCAGTTCTTGAATGCCTTTCCCTAGGGGAAACCTCCTCATCCCGACAACACAAGCACTTCTTGTTTTGCGTCATCTTCCAGCCATGATTATTTCAACACACAACACAAACCACTACAAATCATTGGGTTTTAAAACCAACATGGACAAAAACGACACAAGAAAAACAGCAAACACAAGCAACATAGAACCCTACCAAATAAGATCACCACGCAAAAACCCTAATTCAAAATTTTAATACTGTATATTTTCTCTTTGAGTTATCTGCTGAATACAAGCTAAACAACTATATTTATACTAGTTCTAGGTCTACCTTAAAGAGGAAAAAAGATCCTAATAAATAATTATGAAGTTATTATACAAAATTCAGCCATGATTATTTCAACACACAACGTAAACTGCACCGCCAAGAATCGTTGGACTTTAATACCAACCAATGACAGAAATGAAAAAAAAAGAAAAAAGGCAAACACAATCAACACAAAATTCTACCAAATAAGATCACCACACAAAAAATCCTAATTTAAAATTTTAACACTAAATATTTTCTCTTTGAGTAGTTTGCTGAGATACAAATTAAACAACCATATTTATACCAAACATTGGTCTAACTTAAAGACAAAAAAAAAAAAAAAAACTAATAAATAATTATAAAGTTATTATAATTATAAAGATTCCTATACTTAAATTAAATAAAATAAAATTATTAAACATAATATTTAATTTCCTAAACTAAATAGAAAAAAAAATTATTAAAGAAAAATAATTTTCCTTATAACCTCCTAGGATCACTATGAATATGCTCTTATGCTCCTGCAGTTGTAGGCATTGCACAACAAGAAACTACAAATTTTCAACCACAAGATTCCCTGAAATAGGCACATCAGTCATTCATTACTTATAATTCTCATAATAACAGCATCAACGTACCATCAATCTAAGTCATCACCATCCTCATCAGTTTCACTCCATTTATCTTCAAAATCAAAATCAAACTCTTTGTCCTCAAAACCATTTGGAGGAGATTCTAGATTAAGTTGTTCTATCAACTTGTCATCCGGGATCCCTGCCAGCTTCCTATTTATAATTGCTTCGAAAATCAATGGCAGTGACTCATCTTCACCTTCGTAGTACTTCTCCACCAGCTTTTTTATCTCTGCAACCCATATAATCTCACACTTCAGTTTTTGACAACATGACTTTCAATCCACAAACCCAAAACAAATGGCCATGCATTCCATTCTCAAAAGGTCACAAATTTGCAGCATTTAACACACAAAAGAGTCATTCTTTTTTTCCAAATCATCGATGAAAATTGAACTGAAAATGCAAAAACACAAGATTACAAAGCTAACAAAATTGAGCCTAAGAGTCTAATCTTTATATTTTTGAAACTAAAACAAGGAGATATTTTCAAGCACGTACAATTACAGTCCAATTTTTTTTCCCTTCTCCAGCATTTTTCCACAAAAAGCAAAACCCATTTTCAATTTTACCTACCTTGAGTGCTGAGCTCATCAGCATCTTCAGTGGAGCCATTCGACTTCTGGGTCTGGGTAAATCTTGCTTCACAGGATGAGTCAGACTCGGAAGAGTAGAACCTGCTGAGTCTAGAACGAGTGGGGACAGTGAGTTGAGCAAGTGATAGGCTAGGGTTAGGGTTTAATCTGGTAGGAGATAGAAGGAGCTTTCGAGTGCAGACAGAGAGATTTGTCAGCAGAGCTCTCTTCATGGTGGGTATTTTGGAGCCAAAATAAATTAGGGCTTTCAGGCTAATTTAGGGGGTTTTGAAAATATGACTCTAGTATTGTGGGTCTTAAAACTTTGGGTCTTATACTTCACAAAGCTACGTGAGAACTAGACATGAAAGCCCAATAGTTATAATAGCCCGGCCTCACACAAATAACATTATATCTTCTTCTCTCTATGTTTTTTTTTTTTTGTATTATTATTATTATTATAGCATTTTTCAACCGAGTAGGGGCATGAATCAAAACTTCATTTAATCTTTCTTTTTTACTAATGGTGAAAGTATTATCTGGTCTTAAATAAATGATCAATGCTTTGAAAATTGCGTTTATAAAGAATATTTTGATATAAAATTAAAAAGAGAAATATAGGGCAAATAAAGTGTTGCAGTTCATCAATCAAGAAGGGGTAATGCAGAATAGGATGGCTAATATTGGAAGAAGCTTCTTAGAGTTAGCTGGAGTTGGGAAGCTTGCTTAACAGGTGAATAAGTACATGTTTGTTCTTGTGCCTCAAATGGCCTGTTTTTAAAAGTTTTTGAGTTTTTTTTTTAATTAATTTTTTTATATTTTTAAATTGTTTTAATATATTCTGTTGCTAAAAA
The DNA here is from genome assembly GCF_005239225.2 of Populus alba. Lineage (NCBI taxonomy): Eukaryota > Viridiplantae > Streptophyta > Magnoliopsida > Malpighiales > Salicaceae > Populus > Populus alba. Next base: position 4,547,371 of record NC_133295.1, read on the forward strand.
TAAATATTAAGTTTATAAGCATAAGTTAAAGCCAATCAACGAGTTCGTTGAAATTGTTAATTGGTGGGTGATTGCTTGTATATAAATAACATAATGTGCATCGAGTAAGATTAACGGAACTTTTAATCTTTATTTCTTCTTCTCTTTTCTTTGCTTCTCTCAAAATTAAATACCAACAAAATTATTGTTGATTCTTTTGATAATATAAATTTATTTTTATTAGAAAATTATATAAATATTATAATATAGACAGGCGGATTCACCAACAAAACTTGTGTGTCAATGATTTTATCAATTAATCTATTGGTGATATATAATTTATTATCGGTAGTTAGTCCATCATTGATTTATTAGTGATCCATTAGTAATATATGCCAATGTAATGGCCAACAGAAAAATGATCAACAACTATTTTTTATGTAAATATTTTATTGGTGTTTTTTATCAACATTTAAATTATTAATTAAATTATTGATGGACATGAAATCCCTGATAAGACACTCACAAATGACATGCTTATATGTGTGTGGAAACATAGCTTAAATATTTCATTGGTGATAATAAATTTTCTTATTGTGCAAATGGAATTTCTTGTACTATCTACTTGCTTTTGAAATAGTAAATATTTTCCTTGATTGAGGCATAAGGTATGGATTAGATTAGATTAGATTAGATTATTTATCTATGTTATGCTACAGATCAAATCTAATATTTTGAAACTTTTTTAAAAAAATTATATGCATTACTAACATGTTTTCATGAAGAAAAAAGTAAATTGTATATGAACTGACTCAATATAATCAATCGACTTGACAAGTTTAAAGACAACTTAGACAACCGGAGAAAAACATAGCTTGACTAAAAATAATTTTAAGATGATTTTTAAAAAAATAATATTGAAACGATAACATATTAAATCAACCTAGAAACAATTAATCTAATTTTAAAGAATTAAATTGAAAAAAAAAATAAAAAAAATATTAACTAAAAAAAAACATGAGTCAATTCAGATTAACCTAGTAAACTTGGATAATGAAACCGGGATAACGCAATAGAAAACAAATTAAAATAACTTATAAAGCCTATTTCCTGACCAACCCAATAATAAAATTGAAAAAAAATATTAAAAAAAATAACAAAAAAACCCTTAGTCAACCAAGGTTAACATATCAAACCTTTAACTTAAATCATGAAGCTGATGAAGCTGAGATAACCTCATAGTAAACAAATTAAAATAAATTATAAAGTTTAATTCTCAATTAATAAACCGTAACAGGGAGCTTCCCCGCTTCCGCCCCACTTTTTAGTCTTAAAAATACTAATTTTAAGAATGAGTGATTACCCTTAATCCAATCCTTACTAATCAATCTATGAGTGAATAATTAATACGTTTACTTATTGAATAGGGTTTTATGGTCGATCCGCGATCCCTAAATGCCAAAAGCATCCATAGGGCGATCTTGTAGGGTTGTTTAGGAGTTAATAACCTATGGCCTAGTTTTAAACTCTCATCATAAATATAGAAAAAACAAATGAATATTATATAAAATTTTTTTATTAATTATTATTGGATTATATTAATTAATGACAAGGAATAATAATAAAATAAAAATGAAAGTTATAATGAAGAAAAATATATAGTTGGTGAGGTTTTATTAATTATTAGATCTAAAAAGTAATTATTTTTCTCTTCTATATATGCTAGAATCTTTATTAATTTATTGCTGACTAGAATTTATCGTGGACCCACTCAAGATGATTATTTATTCAATTATTTACACGCACAACATTAAGTATAGGATGTCACGTAAGAATTCTATTTTGAATAATATTTATTAAAATAGGAAGGTCAGAAATGAGCGTCCCACTAGAGGGAAAAAAATGAATGAAATAATCTACGTAGACAACTTTTTCCACAATAATTAACTCAATAGGAAAAAAATTGAAGCCAAAAAGAGAAATAAATAAATAAATAAATGAAATAATCTATGTAGACAAATTTTACACAAATACAAACTCAATAGAAAAAAACTTGAAGCCTAACGAGAAAAAAAAATATTCTGAAATCAAAATCCTGTTTAGCAATGCGGTTATAATTATATTTTAAAGTATTTTTTATTTAAAAATATATTAAAATAATATTTTTTTTATTTTTAAAAAAATTAATTTTGATATTAGTATATCATAATAATCTAAAACTATTAAAAAATATTAATTTAAAATATAAAAACAAACAAAAAAAAACCTAGCGTATAAATATAATCACAAAGTGAGAAATGTTTCCCCACAAATAAACTCATCATCCTTGCTTCTGTTGCATCCTCTCCAAATTAACTTAAATTATTCTTGAACAATGAATTACGTAAGTCGCTTTGATGAATTGCTGGATTTGAACGCCTTGCATAATTGGCCCATCAAGAAACAACTAGCAGCTGAGGATGTCAACAGCGGACGACTCATCTTGTCTGTTCATGATGTTGAGAACTACATCATGCCAAGACTGCCGGCCGATAAGAGTGAAAGACTAAGCAGGCACTGTGGACGGACTGCCATTGATGTGTTTGATGTTGAGAAGGAACATAGGTATAACATGGAGCTTGTAAGAAAGAAAAACGGGCGATACAGACTGGAGGACTGGGATCAGGTTGCTTTGCCGAGAGATATTCAAGCCGGTGAGGGGATCGGAATGTCTTGGGTGAACGGAATGTTGTGCTTCAGACTACTTTCCGATCAGTAAGGGAAGCTAACTAACTCCTGATGAAATAACGTCGATCTTATGGGATTGTGTCATGTGAATTTTTTTATTTGTTGTTTCCAATTTCCAACATTATGATTTCCTGTAGAAAGCAAAGCAGCTTTCTGATGATAAGCAATAACAGCATCATATAATTTCTTTGATTATACTTCTTGATGTATGAAATATAAAACTAGAAGAAGCATATTTAAATATTTAATTACATTAGAAGGCAGCCATTGTTAATTCCCTTTGGTCGATCTCTAATTAATATTTTTCAAACGTCTTCATGCTGTTATTCTCTTTTCGTTTCTGAAGTAGAGTTGTGTTTCTTCAGTTTTATGATAGATTTTTACAAAGTTAAATTGTTTCACCCTTTTCTCTTGCCCTTACGCGCGCGCAGGGGTATAGGATGAAGATTCTAATTTCACCCCTATTATCAGAGTATAAATTCTTAATTTGAAAACCAAATTGTTTTTAAACAAATCCTTTTAACTAAATGAATATGGATTGAACATCATTTTTATGATGATTCGGAAATAGCCAGTAGTACTTTGTGAAATGATCCATAAATAAAGCATAGTATTGAAAACCATTAATAGAATTTGATGTTGCTGGCCCATATATATGTATAGATATACTCTAGAGGATGAGTGCTTATAAGAGATGTTTTTGAAAAAGACAATTGATGACTTTTATTGCATTGACAAGCTTAACAAATAGGCGATAAAGATTATCTGGAACGTAACACAGGAAGAGAGAAATGATTAATTATAAAGCGACAAATTTTGTTAGAGGGGTGACCAAGACGTGTGTGCCAAAGGTCAGTAGAGGTTATTTCACCGATAAGTGCAAGTGTTGGAGGTTTCTTGATTTGTGATAGCTGTGGTAGTGGATATACACCATCCTGGCAGTCACCACGAAGAATTGTTGTCCCCATGTTTCGATCCCTCACAAGAAAATAAAAGGGATGAAATTCAATGTAAACATTGTTGGAACGAGTAAAGTGATAAACAAAAACTAAATTCTTATAAATATTGGGACCACAAAGAGTGTTATGCAAAAGAAAGGATTTTGACAGTGAATTCAATGACATAGATCCGACATGCGTTACTTGCAAACCTGAGCCATCACCAATGACTACTTCATTTGTTCCATTATACTGAGAGTAGATTGAAAGGTTTGTAAGATTAGAAGTGATGTGATGAGAGGCTGCAGAATCCGTAAGCCACTTTTTGTCCTGTGTTCCATTCGTAGCTGCACAATTTGCATATTTTGGTTTGGGTACCTTACGACATGTCTTAGCTGAGTGCCCTTTGATGTCGCATAGCTAACAAATCAATGGAGGATGATTGGATTTGTTTTAAGGAACATATCGTCGTTGGTTGAATTTATAATGACCGACATGTGAGTTTAGAGATCTCGCTGGTTTGAAGTAGCGACTGCGTTGAACAGCATTGACTGTGGCAATCATACTGGAGTTTGAAGCATCAATGCGTTTTAGGTAGTTTTCATGACTGATTAATACATTATGAAGTTCGTCAAATATAAGGGATGTCTCTCTAGTTCTTATTATGGTTGTTATATCATGAAATTCAACTCATATCTCATTGAGTATGTATAGAGTGATGTAATCTATACAGATGGGAGTATCAATGACAATGAGTTCATCAACTAGTCTTTTGATATTGTTGAGATGGTCCGAAACTGGCTGGATTCCTCGTTGTATAAGTGTCAATTCTTCCTCGAGTTGCATGACATGGGTTTGTGATTGATTTGTAAACAATCGTTGTATTTTTAACCATGCATCGCGAGTAGTAGAGGAAGTAGCAATTAGTGGCAGAATTGGTTTAAAAACCGATGCAAGGATTGCATGAAGGAGCAAGTTATCTTGCCGGAACCAACGCCAGAATCCAGGATTTGTAATACCTGTAGAGGACGATTCAATAGTTTGATCATGTAATGTTTATGATGGACAAACAATGGTTCCATCAATGTATCCTTGGAGGTTATAGCCTATGAGCAAGGACATTAATTGAGCACATAAGGAAGGAAAATTTGAGGGTGTTAGTTTCAAGGGGAGTTGAGAACTAGCATTGAAGGCAATGAGATGAGTATCACCATGGCCATGAACTCAGGATTTATGGTGAAATTATATGTAATTAAGGCCATATCAAGAAGTCTTGTTGGAGAAAGAGTTCCATATAGAATTTTATTGAACATAATATCTTTATTATCGTGAACTCTTTTATAAGTAAAGTACAGGTTGCATTTAACACAAATACAAAGACTGGAAGATTTGTTTCAACTGCAAGTATGTCAACTGAGACTCCACAAAGAATGAGATATGCAATGAGCTGGTTTATTTGCAAAGGATGTTTATCCTTTGGGCTCTAGATAATCCTCAACATCCTATTACTAGGTCGATATCTATGGCATTTAGAAAGACAAAGGGTTGCCCTTCAGCACTAGTGGCAATTTGTCTAACAAGCCTTCCATTTGAATCAACAACTAGGAGTCCATAATATGCATTAACTATGGAGAGCAATCTTGTGATACTATTGTATTCTAGACCGAAAAGCCTTCCGCAGATAGGTCTTTTATTGGGATCGGTCGTGCCATCACAAAACGCTATAAACTTGCAGAATTAAATAGAATTTAATAAGCAATTGTTCCAAGATTTTTTTTTTAAATAAAATCAATATTAGTGCTATAATATTCAAGAAAGATTGATCAATAAAATTTCAGACTTGTGACCAATTAATTAGGTGTATTTGATGTGGGAGTGTACTGGTTTGGAGAGGTAATGGAAAAAATTGTCCACCCAGTAAGAGGTTGATATTTTAAAATGTGACTATCACTAACACCGGTATAGAATGCTCTGCCAGGAGATTCAAAGACAATGGACTCAAGACTAAAGGTAGGTGGGGGCAAGAAAATTTGTCTGAAGGTTTCTGAGAGAATAATAGCAGGAAAAGAGAAGACAAAAATGGATAGTATTGATACCATGTGTTGTTATCTATTTTTAGGTCCCCACATAAAAAATACAAAATTACAAAAAAAAAGTCAAAAATATATTCGGAAGAAAACCAAAAAAATAATAGCAGTGAAAAAACGATTCCAGAGTGCTCGAAAAATGACTCGAAATTGGTTGAGGAGGTTTGAAAATATAAAGATTGAAATTTGACAGTATATTTTTTTACTGATGAGGGCCTTGTTGACAAAGCAAAATCAATTTGAGGAAGAACAGTTCAAAACCAAATGTTTATGGACTCAATTAAATTTTATTGAAGATTTAATTGAGTTTATGGAGGGTTTGTTTGCAAGAAAAAAAATATTTTTCAATCAATTTGGGTTTTGGAAGAAATTAAAGTTCTGGGGTCAAGTTATAATTTTTTAGAGTTGATTTAGTCAAATCAGGGGCTTAATTGCATAAATATTGAAGTTTGATGGCCAAATAGGGACTTGATTGACAAAATTCAAAACCAAGGACCAAAATGGAAAAAACACGTAAATTAAAGGGCTGATTTGAAAAAAATACCAACAAACCCAAGTTATGAAATTATAAAAAATCAAGATTATGGATTAAATGATGAAATCGAAAACAAATTAAAATTTGATAAAAGTGCCAAGAATAAAAATTTAAAACCAAAATATTGAGGGTCAAAACTTAAAATACCATCAAATATTGAATTGAATGGCCAAGTTAAAAATTTCTAAGACCACAAATTGACAAAAAAAATCCAAAACAAAAATAAAAATCAAGTGAGTGAGAACCAAATTTAAAAAAAAAATTAAAATTAAAATTAAAATACACCATTTGATACTCAAAATGTTCGACCTGACAGGTTCACTTGTGATCCACGGGGGCCAGGGCTTAGGCTATCATGGGTCTTAAAAGCAATTGCAATAAGGCACAAAAAACTTTTGATGTTTATATTTAATTCAAAAGCAATAATCCCCATAAAAAAAAAACTAAATTGAAGAAAGCTTGAAAAAAAAAGAGGCTCTAGGTAACTTGTATTTTTTTCAAAAAAAAAAATGAAAAATCCTATAGGAATTGAAAAAAAAAGTATGAAAAAAAAATCCGATGATAAAACTAAAAAAATAAGCAATAAAAAAGGGAAAAAACCAAGCAAATATTGATGAATATTCTAAGCCCAAGTTAATCTCTTAAAGTTGCTAACCGTTAATTTTCAAACTCAGGCTCAACTAACAAGCTCAATATAAAACAAATTCAATATTAAAGGGTGAGATAAATTAATTTAATAAAAAAATTATTGTTAAATGATTAAGATATAACAAAAAGCACCAAAAAAACAAAGGAAATACTAGATCAATTTAATGTTGAAAGATGAAATAAATTAATTTAATCTAATTTTAAAAAATAATTGTAAAAAAAGATAGATCCAAAATAGAAAAAAAACTTGAGGCAACCCGTGTTATTACTAAAAAAATCCAGGGGGCATCCTAATATTACAAAAAAAAATGTGGTAAAGATAAAAACGCCCTTTCTTGCCAGCCTTATATTTTTAAAAGTTAAAGGTTATACAAGTCATTTACTGTAGAAAAAATACATAAAGAAAAAAAAACTTCGCTGCAAGTCTTAAATTTTTTAGCTTTGAAGAGTATCATCGTCATTTAACTGTGCAAAATAAAATTGAAAATACACAAATGTCTCTGGATAAAAGGCCTATTTTCTCAACTTTTAAGGGTGATAAAGTAATTTCAATATATATATATATATATATATATATATATATATAAAACATAAATTTATTAAATTATTCTAATTAATTGACAAATAATATTTTAATTTTCTAAAAAGACAATTACACCATTGCAGTCAAGGCAATTATTTAGAGCATTGAAAGACAAAATAGTCAACACAACACATTACCTAAATATATAGTATTTCTCCTCAAGAGAGCACATTCAAGTCAATTTATGCTAAAAAAAAACCTAAGTTCTTTTAGTTTTTTTTTTAATTTGAGTTGAGTCTTTTATATTAAACTGACCATGTTTGTTTCCTGAAAAATGATTTCTGGAAAACTACTTTTCAAACTTTTCTGTGTTTGTTTATTATTAGAAAAATTGATCAACAAAAAACATTTTCCAGTCAAAAGAAAATTTGGCTTGGTTTCTAGGAAAGTGTTTTTCTGAAAAATTTAGGCAAAAAACACTTTCTAGAAGTTATGAAAAATTTAGAAATGTCATATTATTTACTGATTATATCAAATTTGATCCTCAAACTTTTGATTGTTATATATATTTTGTTTTGAATATTTATTTTTCAATTTCATCTCTTACAATTTAATTTTTATATTAACTCTGGTCCTCATTTTTATAATTGTTATTTGTTTTTTTTCTTATCATTTTTTTATTGAAATTTTTTATCTATCAAATTTGATCCTCATTCTTTTAATTGTTACTTATTTTGAAATAATTTATGAAATTTTAATTATTATTATTTTAATTTCTTCATCTTTTATTTTTTTTTAGATTGATCTCTATTATTTTGATCATTATTTATTTTATTTCAGATAATTTATGAAATTATATTTTTTTTTCAATTTCATTCTCATTCAACTTTTTAATTTGTAAGATTTGTTCCTCATTATTTTAATAAACTTGAGAAAAATAAAACATTAATAAGTTATTTTTCAGCTTATTTTCCATGACATAACCAACCACTAGAAAGTATTTTCCAATTTATTTTTCATTACACTACCAAACATCAAAAAATAATTCAATTTCTCATAATTTATTTTTCAAAAAAAAAACTATTTTCCAGCAAATAAACGGAGCCTTAATGTAAATTGACGCACTCCATTAAATTGTTGGCTTTAATTTATCCTACTTTGTATTAATTATTTTTTTAAAAAATCTAGTTTAATTTTAAAAAAATTAAAATAAAATCATTATAACTTTAAAAAATATTTTAAAATAATATTATTTTTATCAACTTGCTGAATAGGGGCTGTGGCTTGTGATACACGCATTGTCTTATAACTAAGTAATTCATATATTAGCAAGAGCATACTGCTAACGTGGCATGTAGTCATTGGCTATCCAACAAGAGTTGACGTGGCAACTGCCAAGCAAAACTATACATAGCGAGAAACACCTTCTTATCTCCCTCTGTGTCTCTCTGTGAATCAAAAATCGAAATAGAAAATAAAATAAAAATGCAGAGACACAAACTAACACTCTCTCTTCTAATTTTCTCTCTCCTCCCACTCTCTCTCCTCGCCCGCCCGTACTTTCTCATCCTCTCTCAAGAAGACCTCAAAGACATCCCTTCCTCGCCAACCACTACCTCCTCCGATGTGGACCCCAATGAGTCTCCACCCGAGTGGGACGAGTTCGGCGACTCTGACTCCAAACCCGAACACGAACTCGACCCTGGCTCCTGGCGCCCGATTTTCGAACCCGACGCCACCAGATCCTCCACCTCTGCATCGGAACTCGATCCGGAGATGGAGCAGTACTACTCCGCCGTGGAGAAGATGTTTTCGGCTGTGAGTGACAGTGAAGTTAGGGTTGTGGAGGAAGCAGTGGCGGAAATTGAGGAATTGGCGACGGTGAAGGGGAATTCACATGCCCAATCGGTTTTAGGGTTTTTGTATGGATTAGGGCAAATTAAAGAGAGGGATAAAGCTAAGGCTTTTTTGTATCATCACTTTGCAGCCGATGGAGGCAGTTTGCAGTCTAAATCAGCTCTTGCCTACACGTATTACCGGCAGCAGGTGAGCTAATTTAACTTGCTTGATTTGATAATGGATTATTTACTGTTTATTTGTTTTTTTTTATAATGCTTTGTATTGTTGTTTGGTTTTCAGATGCATGAAAAGGCGGTTAAATTATATGCGGAATTAGCAGAAGTAGCAGTAAATAGTTTTTTGATTTCGAAGGATTCTCCGGTGATTGAACCGGTTAGGATACATCATGGGGCCGAGGAGAATAAAGAGGCTTTGAGGAAATCACGAGGGGAGGATGACGATGTGTTCCAGATTTTGGAATATCAAGCTCAAAAAGGGAATGCGGGAGCAATGTTTAAAATTGGGTATTTTCACTACTTTGGATTGAGAGGATTGAGGCGTGATCATGCCAAAGCCTTGGCATGGTTTTCAAAGGCTGTAGAGAAAGGGGAACCCAGGTCAATGGAACTTCTTGGTGAAATATATGCCCGGGGAGCTGGAGTTGAGAGGAACTATACTAAAGCGCTTGAATGGCTTACACTTGCTGCAAAACAGCAGCTTTATTCGGCTTATAATGGCATGGGGTATTTGTATGTCAAGGGTTATGGAGTGCAAAAGAAGAATTACAGTAAAGTAAGTTAATTCTGTTTCCCTTTTCATCATAGTGCTGAATGTAGCTTTCTTTGTTAATATTTTGTGAATAGAAGACTGGATTGCATGCTTGCCTGATTTGGTCTACTCGTGTCATGCATGGTTTCCTCTTTGATATGGTCATTCCCTTAGTCAATTGAATTTGGTTGTTAGGCCAAGCTTGCAGTTTGATCCAGCTAATTAAGTTGCGAATTTATTCTTCCCCTCTTACATTGAAATTTTTTTATTTAAATCCTCAATCTGTTTAATATAGCTTGGCTTGGCTTGGCTTCCTTTGATATCTAAATAATTGTGTTAAGATTTAGTTGACTAGATATATTTTGGCACCAATTACATCAAGAATTTGTTGAGGTTAGGGGCCTGATGTGGTTTTCTTTAGCTGTGTTTTATATTCATGCATGGGAGCTTTTGTACCTTAAGTGGCCATTTTTCCATGCAATGATTAAAGTCTTGACCTTGCAACCATAAGGGTGCAAGTTTGAGTTTTGAGAGGAGTCACTGTAAGAAAAAATGCTGAATGATCTGTTCCCTGTTCCCAAATTCTCTTTTGGGGTGATGATTGAGTAGCCTCTGAACATTTTGTATCAATGCAGTGTGTATGTGTACTGTATGCTCATCTCAAATCGCTAATGTATCTTCTTTGTAATTGCCTGCATGGTAAATGTTCTTTTATTGGATAGTTTCAGAATATGCATCAAACCTATTCTTTTTTTCTCTCTCTTTTTTTTTGTTACAGGCTAAAGAATACTTTGAGAGGGCTGCTGACCATGAAGATGCTGGTGGGCACTATAACCTTGGAGTAATGCATCTTAAAGGGATTGGCGTAAAGAGAGATGTAAGGCTGGCATGCCAGTATTTTATAGTAGCTGCTAACGCAGGTCAACCAAAGGCATTTTACCAGCTGGCAAAGATGTTTCATATGGGGGTGGGGCTTAAAAAGAATCTTCCTATGGTAAATTCAGTTTCTTTACCTTTCAATATTCTTCCTACCCAAGCTCCTTATTACAATGCGTATGAAGTTTTTGTGTGCTTTCTCGTTTTCCTTTTGCCTCCATGACTCCTTATCTTATTAATAAATTTTTGTGTTGGTGTCAGACTTCCACTGTCAATTAGTGAAGGATCAACCAGATTGCTTTAGTGTCTGTTCAGTTATTTTCTCACTGCTTTCAGAATCCTTGCGTCTGATGGACATTGTCTTTGTCATTAATTGTTAGGTTTATTAAAGCACTTATATTAGGAAAATTTAGTGACATAATACCAAGTTCAAAACAATATCTCCACCCAAGCTATTGCGAGTCTAGTTGCTAATTTGTTAATAGGTCAGGTTATTGATCATATTCCTTGCAGATCCCCCATAAATCTGTGTTGGAGCCACATTCTGAAGATATTGAATACCTAAAAGTTCAATCGAAGTATATAATGTATATTGCCAAGGTAGTTTTTTTGGGACCTATGGGATCTAGTATTTTGGAGAACTGTCAAAAGTGGATGAGTTTGTTTTAAGCTTTAATCTCTAAATAATCTCACTTGTGTAACTTGGGAAGCTCCCCAATACAATTTGAACAGTAGGTTGTTGGTTTCTGTTCTTTTGAATTCTAGAGTGGATGAGTTTTTTTAAGCTTTAATCTCTAAATCATCTCACTTGTGTAACTTGGGAAGCTCCCCGATACAATTTGAACAGTAGGTCATTGGTTTCTGTTCATTGAATTCTTTTATGTTTCTCAGCTCCTTTTAATTTGATGTCAATTTGCATGCTATCCCACCACCTTCCTACGGATGAAGTGAGATTGTGGGATCAGATATTTTATATCTTTGTGAAATGTATGTATGCCTTTTGACCCTGCACTTCTATCTATTGGTGTATGTTGCAAACGGTTTTGAAATGTGCCAACACTTGTATCCATTCATTTTACAAGAAAGCTTTACTTTTTTCCAGGCCACTGCGTTATACAAACTAGTAGCAGAACGGGGCCCGTGGAACTCCTTGTCTAGATGGGCATTGGAGTCATACCTAAAAGGTGATGTGGGCAAAGCATTCCTGTTGTATTCAAGGATGGCTGAGCTGGGCTATGAAATTGCACAAAGTAATGCTGCATGGATTCTTGACAAATATGCAGAGGGTAGCATGTGTATGGGGGAATCTGGGTTTTGTACAGACTCGGAAAGACACCAGCGTGCCCATTCTTTGTGGTGGCAAGCTTCAGAACAGGGCAATGAACATGCTGCTTTGCTTATTGGTGATGCATATTACTATGGTAGGGTACGTGTCCCGTCTTTCACAATTTTAAAGTTTTTTTGTTGCCTTTTTGGTTCATTTTCTGAATAGTTTTTTCATCCTAAAACTTTCCTCAACTCTTTCCTCCTTTCTTAGGGTACTGAGAGGGATTATGAACGAGCGGCAGAGGCTTACATGCATGCCAAATCGCAATCTAATGCGCAAGCTATGTTCAATCTTGGTTACATGCATGAACATGGTCAAGGACTTCCACTTGACCTTCATCTTGCCAAGCGTTACTATGACCAAGCTCTTGAGATCGATCCTGCAGCAAAGTTACCTGTCACCCTAGCCCTTGCAAGCTTGTGGATAAGAAAGAACCATGCAGACAGTTTCATGGTCAGTTTATTTATCTGCTTTTCATGCTTGTCTTCTTCAAGCATAGAAGTGAAAATTAGATGATGGTGCAAATTAGACATCTGCTTCTATCACTTGATCAGAATTCCTATGTATACATGAGCTGGTCATGTTCCTCCACTATTGCCCTATTAAATGTTTCAGCCAGTGATTGTTTTGATGTTCTGAGTATTATAACCACTGGAAAATCTAGTCCTAACTTGCTAAAACTTGTTGGGGGCATGCATCTTCACAAAAGTTAAGAAATGAATAATGAGGACCTGATATGCATTTTTATTCAATCATTAAAATCATGTAGTTTACTGCTTGAAATAGCATGTTTTTGTAGCTGATCAGAAACTCCCCACCCCTTGGGTCTCTTGTGGTTTTCTGTGGCAGAAAATAAGAATGTTGATGCAAGAATCATATCATCACAAGGATGCATGTTCTTTTTGTTCTTCCTCTTAGTTTCTCAGATTCCTAAATTTGGTGAACTTTTGCCTATTTTTGGTGATCCTTCTTGCTAGAAACTGCCTTTATCTCATGTGAAGCTCTCCCAACCAATGCAATCAGTTTGTTCTCTACATATGTTTAGCTGAACAATAGGGCATGGGCAGAAGATGATCCTTGTAGTCGATCATAATTAGTTTGGTTGTCAGGGTTGAGTTTTGGAATTTTGTTATAATACTTTGACTAACTGATCCAAGGATTCTTTGTCTCTGTATTAGGTACATGTAATTGATTCATTGCCTGGAGTCTATCCAAAAATCAAAGCATGGGTGGAGAATATTATCCTGGAAGAAGGAAATGCAGCAATACTTACTCTTTTTGCCTGTCTGCTTACGGTTCTCTATTTTCGTGAACGGCAACGAAGGAATGCTGCTGTTGAGGATGGCATACAAGGCCAACATATCCATCATGCACCTGCCGCACTCAATTAGTAGGCAGCTCACCATGATCTTCAGAAATGCAAGGTTTTGTTAGTGCTCATCTGTGGAAAGCTAAAGTTCATATTGCAGTTGTGTTGTCATCTGGGGAGAGGCCAAAATTCACATTGCAATGTTATGTACAGGGGTTTAGATCTCTATCAAAGATGCCTTGTTTCAGGCAACATTGTACCATACAGAGACGGAAGAGGCAGAAATAAGACATGCTTTGTCTCGCATGTGGAAAGACATGTTTTGTTTCAGGCAACGTTGTATTCAACACAGGATTATCTGACGCCATATTTAATAGGCAGGCAGGTATGTTTGTTGTGCTACGTGCAGCATTCGTTTACACAACAGATACATTGTTTCATACAAGAAATCTGCTTGTGATGAGCAAGGATTTCGGGGTAATGTTGTGCAACGAATAGCCAAAACTGATCTTAGTGTCCTTTTTCTCCTGGCCGCAAAATGAATAACAAGCTGACTAGTTTCCCCTTTCTCTTTGTTATTTCATCAGCAAGCTTTCCCTATAGTGATTTTGAACCTCCCTCGCAAAACCATGAATATAATAACACCACTCTATTACAAGGAAATATTATATTATACATAAAACTTCACTGGCTCGGAGGAGCTCCTACAAACCCTTAGCAGAGTATGTGATGGTAAGGCTACCAAACTATTTACAAATACAGATTGCTCAATACAGTGTTAAAATTATAAGTACAAAATACATTAAAAAATGCCAGCGTATCAACCAGTAGCTGACTCTCTGTTAAGCTCCTCAATCCGCAAGCTTGGTACCGAAAATTCTATATTGCCTACTTCCCCAAATGTCATTTTTGTCTAGGTAATAAGATTTCAAGCAACACTGCACCCATGGTGGATTTCTGGACGCAGGATTGGTTCCCTTGCCATCATTATTTGCAGCCACTCCAAGCAATTTGTCTCGCTTCCTTGTCAACACATCAATCGACGGATTACCATCAAAAAATTTCTCCTGCCAAGGATGAAGATGGCAAAATATAAAGCTTGGTCACATGAGGAGCAAAAACCACTGTAGATTATAGAACATTAAACCAGTTTTGACCAGCACATTAAAGAATTTTAAACAATTCATTAGAAAATAGTCATATGCATGCTCGGTGGGATGAAAAGAGGAACAGATGATACAAGAACATATATCGTTGAGGCTCTTGAAGGAATCTTCGTTTACCCATTTTTTAACAAACACATTACTTTCACATATTTCAATCAAGAAATATTTGCATTTAGCAATAAGCTGTAGTTTCTACCAAAACAAATTAAGGTAGACCTATAGCCTTTACAAGGAAAGAAACTCAGTTCTCGACTCCAGCTCAACTTAACTTACGCACAATCACATGCAGAAAAAAGAACAAAAAGAAAAAACCTTACCCATGCCCCCATCCTAAACCAATTAGAGTCAGCTACATGGATCATTCCTCTAGTTTTGTTAGAAGTTAAACACTTTATAAGTTGTTATGACGTTGAATCACTCTATCACTTCCACTCGGGTTTTTTCTATTTCAAGTCAGCTACTCCACTCTCTTCTCTCCCTTGAAACTTCAGTCGGTCATTCTTGCAGTCTTCCTCAATGGTACATCAATGGACCAAAAATAAATGAGGCTAAAGGACTTCCCTTACGAAGATTCACCTCTAAACCTTAAAAGAAACATGGGAATTTTGCATAACACTGTTCACAAAGAAATACCAACATAATCAGGATCTAGATTCTGAAAGCATTTTTGTATACATCACAAAATGGCCTGAAAGTTAGTTTGCAGACCATTCTGAAATCAAAGCCTGCTACTTGTGTTACAGTAGGTACCTTTGTTGGCAAAGAAATACCAACATGATCAGGATCTAGATTGTGAGAGCATTTTTGCCTCCATGACAAAATGGCCTGAAGATGACCTTGCAGGCCATTCTGAAATCAAAGCCTGCTGCTTGTGTCACGGTAGAGGTTTAACTTATTCGAGACTGAGAAGACATGTAAAACAAGAGAGAAACTGGAGAGAGAATACACAATAGTGGGACCAAAATGCATTAGTCCAAAAGTTACTAGTTGGAATGCACATATTCTTTCTACCCACAGATCTTATATATAAAAGGTGCTTTATCCTATCAAATAAAGGGGGCTAACCAACATGTCCCCGGACAATCTGACCCGGTAATTTATCCTGATCAATGTGCACAAAAAGAAAAATTCACTACAATAGACCCAATCTCATACTTTTTGTCCATTATGCAAAACAACCAGAATTTTGATCTTTTTTTCTAAATTGCAGAACATTAAAAGTTTTATGTTAAAGTTTTAGATTAATTATTTTCAATGAGTGCTTAATTTTATATTCATTTAATTTAAAAGATAAATTAAAACTTGTATTGTTTAGATTAACAGACAGCTAAAATGGGTGGTGCATCATATATCAATTGAGAAATATAAATGATATGTCAAGGTATTATACTCACATGCATGATTACATGAATAATATGCCAATATTATCAAGATAATAGCAGGTTGAGTAGTAGTAAGAGAATGTCTGTACCCCATCTTCAGCATAGATGAAAGCATGAATTCTGGCAGTTGGATCCTCTATGGTTAGTCTAATTCTGTACGTCCCATGATGAGAGAAGTCCTCAGCACGCCATGGAAATGCAGCCACTACTCTAATTATGCACTTGAATCTAGCAGTTGCCTGCAAGGTTTAAAGTCAGGCAAGTGGTGTCAAGCTGTCTGTATCCCACATATTCCCTTTTTTGTGTTCCCTAAGCCAGCTTCTATTTTCCATCAAAATGGAATTTATCATTTACATGAATGTATGGTTGGCTCACTGTCATCGCCCAAAAGAACTATCTTGTGCTAGAAGTGTTTTCTAATGTGTTGAGATGCCAGCCTAATGCTTGACAAAATTGCAACAGCTGACAGCCTAAACATGAAAATACAAACAGATAACACTCTTGCCACTGCCTTAAAAACCAAGAGCCAGGGGCATCTCCAAAAATTTCTAGAATCACTTTGGTTTGTAGGATTAATATTTCAACACAGAAATCTGAAGTGCCAACTTTTGCAGGCTAATTTTAATTCTAGTAAATATTATCCTGAAAGGAAAAAGAACAACAGAACAAAACAAGGCCAGGGCACCATAGTTCATGTAGTACAGACGAGACTTCAATTAAAACTCCCCAAAACATCCCGTTTTAGGCCAGAAGGATGGAGGGGGAGAACCTCAGTAACATACCTTCCTCTTTTTTTCACATGAGACTATAACGGCTGGAAGTTTCAACATTGCACTGGACCATGGCCATGGTCATGGCCCCTGCTATGAACAGTTTAAAAATGCAATTACTGTTGCTATTGGTGATTATTTTCTATTTTATTAAGGCACTAATTCTCTTACAGGAGAGTGACCACAAAACAATCCCCTGGCTGAGGAAGAACAGTCCAACAAACAGTGGGGAGGGATACTATTGTTTGTGAAAGTTAACATTAATAGACATCTGAAAACATGAAAATGAACTGGTTAGCATGCAGACAAATATCCTACCTCTGAATAGGTGAGAACATCCATTAACGTAACAAATGGCATGTGGTCATAGTCAACCTCTGAATAGGGGGGGAAGGACATGTGTGAATAAATCATCACCATCATAGCGCTTCTAAGCATAGAGAAAATGAGGAAATGAAGCAAACACGGGAATCATATAAGAAGTCAACAATGTCAAACCTGTAATTTGTGAACACCATGGAAAGCACCAATATGGGATGCGTCCTAATTTCAGCGACACACGCTCATTGTATGACCTTACTTACATGGATATATAAAGGAGAAGCAATATCAATTTTGAATTCTCCATTAAAAACATGCAATGTTCAATTGCACTTATATTTGAAATATGTATTATATACACAAACATATAAATACCTCTGGCATGCTAAGACGAAATGGTCCTCATTTGACAAATATCTAAGCTTTGTGAAAGGTGTCAACACACCACACCACAGTCCTGCATGCACTTCACAGAGTATGCTGATGAACTTTACCCATTCACCAGTATTGAGCAGGTGGAGAACATGCTTCTGATTGACTTTGTCGATGATTACCCGTAATATTGTTCCAACAGTAGGAAACGTACATAATAAATCTCTAGACAATGGAGGCGAGGGTTCCAACTGTAAAGGAAGTTGTTCATCCATTTTGTGCTCTGGACTGTGATTCAATTCAGAATAACTACATCAGTAATTCTTATAATGACTATCAGGGAATAATGACAAATATACAAAATGAACATGAAAAAATAATCATATCTGGATAAGAACCATATGAGTATATTAAAATAACAGAACACAAACAGAAAAGCCCAAGTGAAAAAATAAAAAAATCTCAAAGTCCAAAACCCAAAGTCCAAAAACCCCCAAAATCCAAAGTTCAGACTCAAAATCAAGCCCAAAATGATCAAAGGGCATGAAAGAGAAAGAAAAAATGTAAATAGAGTTGGAGAACAAACAGTGAACAAACCCATGTTTTTTTTTATTATAATCATAATTTAACAAAACCCAGATGGAATAAAGAATCCAATGGCAATAGCTGTGCTCTGAAATAACTAATAAATAAAGTAAATATCCACAGCTCTAACATGTTGGTTCATATCAACTCACTTTGTATTAATGCTGATTGGTGGAGAATCTGTTCCATCCCAAACAAGCGCCATCCACTCATTCTTGGCAATCTCACAAACATGGAGTATCTTAACAAGGTGAGAACCATTTATCAGCAGTAGGAATAATGAAAAGGATTGCAGAGAAAAATTAAGGCCCGCTCTAGTTACTCATACGTACTAAAAGGATACAATACAAAAAATCCTAGGCTCACCTTGCAAACCAAATTAGCATGCTGTCCTTCCCGCATCTCTCTCAGGAAGGAGAAAGTATTTACTCCTATAAAAAAAACATTAAAACAGCTTTTTACAATGATAACAGGCATGATTTGAAGCAAAGCATTCTGGCAGAAGGATGGATGGCTTCCATATGCATGAATACTCAACATATTCAACACCCCCCCCCCCACACACACACACACTAAAGACATCGGTGCTTCCAAGTCAAGCATCTCAGTTATGATTCCAATTAAAAAGATGCTGGGATATGTAGAAAGACAATGCTGACATCAGAATGCAAATAAAACAGTGACCCAAGAGTTTGTCATATCAAATTAAGGTTAGACTCATGCCCAGTCCACAAAATTTTGGTGAATGATTGTGACCTTATACATCACCTTACTCATTGGAATTAGAGGGCTGGCATGCACATGAACATCAACCCTCAATGATTTACTCCTTGACCTCATTTCTTTCATGAATCATAGAACATGCACTTTTACTTGTTTAGAAATCCTCAAAATCCAAAACCACATCTTTTCCAATAATCTCATGATTACAAACATTTAATCTTAATCAGAATCAGCAGGCTTAATTTTGGTTCTCAACAAAACACAAGATACCAGTTAACTGCAATTTATTGATGCGAATATGGATATTCCAAAAATGATTTTTTTCCTCATCAGTTAAGTGTACTCTCGAGTGTACCTTCATCAACATGAAAGTCAACCAACCATTTTCTCATGCCTGCTATAAACTTTGAGTCATGGTCTCTTGGACGAAATAATGAACATTGATAAGGTAGGAAGTCTTCACCATTTTTTCCTTCATATAACGCAAAAGAAGAAAATTTTTTATTGAAAAGAGCATAGACACCATCGTTGTGAGTTTTCATCTGCCAAAAAAAAAATGCCATAGATTTCAGCATGCTAGAAGTTAAACACCATTAAGTTCATAAGAGGTCCTACTAGTATGAATAACACCAGTTTTAACCTAAAAGACAACAAATATTTAGAACAAGAGAAAATTTTCATTTAAATTATCAGAAACCAAAGCCAAATGATAGGCGTTCACCCTATTCCAACATGGAGCATCTATCAAAAAATAAAACAAAAGCAGCTTCAATTCCCTAAAAACAAATTCAACTAAATATTCTTGACCAAACCAAATCTATAATGTAACACTTCACAAGAAATTCCATGCCAGATCTGCAGGTTCACTTAGCTATTAGAGTTGACAATTTAATCAACAATGTCAACCTTGGCACAAACTAAATCCCAAGAATAACCCGAATTATAACCATCTTAATGCAATTGTTGAACTACTGAATATCACAATTCACCAAGAAACAAGAGATCTACAAAGAAGCAAATAAAAGTCACACTCTCCTTCCCACATTCCCTATTCCATCGAATTTCACAAATGTTCTAGTGCACGCAACAAAGAAAAACAACTACTGGAAACAGGCGAAGAAGAGAAGAAAGCATTAGGGTGGGAAACGAGATGGTAAAGGTTTTTCATCTAAGCTTTCCGTGGTCGTAGATCTGCTGCGGAAAGACTTAGGCATATCCGTAATCCTAGTGCAAATAAAAAAAAATAACATTGGAGTATTTTGTCTACCACGACACGAGAAAGTTGAATTATATCTCCAGGTGACCCAACAGTAGGCAGATTTTCCATATGTGCCATGAAAAAGTTGACCGGAATTCCAGGCTTCGGGTATGATTCGTCAACTATTTTCACTGAACAAAAATAATCTGCAAGCAGTGACCAATTTGTAAACATGTGTGCTGGAAATAAAAAGTCCATAATATGAACAAGAATTTGTGAAATTGTAAGAAAAAAAAAGTGGCTCGGAACAGACACCTTAACTTGAGAAGTTCATCAATCTCCCGCCAACCATGAAAAAATTAATTTTCTGGTAGCGGCCGTAAGTCCGGCCTTTGTTATCATCATCGCCACTCAAAATCAGTTTTTTTTTATTGAATGAAGAAAAACTGAATTAGGAGATTTTGTAAAGAAAAAAAAAAGGTAGCCGTACCGGTTCCTCTGGTGGTTTTGGGGAAACCGAGCTCGATAACGACGCCGATTAGATTGACTTTCTGGTTGATTGCAGAAATGGCGTCTTTTATTTTCAGAAACTTGTAGTCGTCTCTCTCTCCCATTTCTTCCTCTCTCTAACACTCCCTATCGTGCTTGTTATGTGCTCCCTCTATATTTTTAGGGTTTTGTGGATGGAGGGAGACGCAATTTTTTTATGAGGATTCAATTTGAAGGGTGTTTTACATTTTTATCCTCTTTAAGAGTCCGTTTGAAAAAAAAAAAAAAAATTGGAGATAGAGGAGGATACATGTCATTCGTTTGTTATAAAATGATTAAAAATTTATTTTATAAATTATTTATAAAATTATTTTTTATTATTATTCTAACGAAGGGTGTTTTGTTTTCTCGTATAACACTAACTTATTAAAGAACTCTCTAAAAGAAGCTTCTCCACGCCTTTTAATTATACTTAATATAATTATTATTATTATTATATATAATAATAATTATTATTATTATAATTATATTATTATATTACAATTTTTTTTCTCTTCTATAGCATTTTTTTTTTCTGTTTTTTTTTCTTTTTTTTTTTTTCTGTAGCCTTTTTTTTCCTCTTTTTTTTTCATTGTTTTTTTTTTCTGGAGCTTTTTGTTTTTTTCCCACTTTTGTTTCTTCTTCATTTTTTTTTTACATGTTTTTTTTTTTTCCAAAATTGACTTCTTTTTTTTTTTTAATTTTTTTTCAAAATTATCTTTACTAATTTTTTTAAATATTGAGCTGGTTGAAAATTTAACTATGTAGCTTTTTTCTTTAAAACATTGTGGATTGCTATAATATTTTCATACATTGTTTTTTTTTTTCATTTTTATGATTTATTTATTCTTTTCTTTTTCAAAATGATCTTTGTAGATTTTATTTTTTTTTATATATTAAGTTGGTTGAGAATTTAGCTTTGTAGGTTTTTTTTTTAAAAAAAACAATATGGATTGCTACAGTGTTTCCCCTGCATTGTTTTTGTTTTGCTGCAGTGTTTCCCCACATATTTTTTTAAAAAAATTATCTTTATCGAATTTATTTTTTCAATATTGAGTTGGCTGATAATATAGCTTTAGCTTTCCCCACATGTTTTTTTTATTTTTTTATTTATTTTTCTTTTTTTCAAAAATTTTCATTTTTTACATATTTTCTTTTTTTGTTTTGTTTTTTTAGAATTATTTTTGTTGATTTTATTTTTTTTGCTATTGAGCTGGTTGAAATTTTAGTTTTTTTGGTTTTTTCTTTAAAACACTGTAGCTTTCCCTGCGTGTTTTTTTTCTTGCTTTTGTTTCTTTTTTTTTACATGTTTTTTTTTTCATTTTTTTACCCAAAATTGAATTTTTAAAAAAAAATAGTCTTTGTCAGTTTTTTTTTTATATTGAGCTGGTTGAGAACTTAGCTTTATAGCTTTTTTCAAAAAAAAAAAAAAAAAAACACTATGGATTGCTACAGTGTTTTCCCTTACATGGTTTTTGTTTGTCTACAGTGTTCCCCCCACATGTTTTTTTTTTTAAAATTATCTTTGTCGAATTTATTTTTTCAATATTGAGTTGGTTGAGAATTTAGCTTTAACTTTAGTTTTCCCCACGTTTTTTTTTTGTTTTTTTAAATTTTTCCCAAAATTGTCTTTCTTCTTTATATTTTTTTTTTCATAATTATTTTTGTTGATTTTATTTTTTTACTATTGAGCTGATTGATAATTTAGTTTTTTAATTTTTTTTCTTTAAAACACTAGATTGCTGCAGTGTTTCTCTACATGGTTTTTTATTAAATAATTTTTTTTTCAGAATTATCTTTGTCGATTTTATTTTTTTATATTAAGCTGATTGAAAATTTAGCTTTGTAGTTATTTAAAACACTGTAGATTACTATAGTGTTTTCCCACATGATTTTTGTCTTGCTATGGTGTTTCCCCACATATTTTTTTTGTCAATGTTTTTTTTCCAAATATGTTTTTGTCAAATTTATTTTTTTCATACTGAACAGGCTAACAATTTAGCTTTTTTCCCTTAAAACATCATTGATTGCTACAGTGTTTTCCCATATGCTTTTTTTTGTTATGTTTTTTTTAAATGGTCTTTGTCGTTTTTATTGTTTTTGATATTGAGCTGGTTAAAAATTAAAACTGTAGATTTTCTCATGAAACACTTTAGATTGTTATAGTGTTTCCATGGATTTTTTTTTTCCTTTCGTTTTTTTTTTTATATTTGTCAAAATTATCTTTATTGATTTTTTTTTTTAATATTGAGCTGGTTGAGAATTATAGTTGTATATTTCCTCACAAAACACTATAGATTGCTACAGTGTTTTCTTAAATGATTTTAATATTTAGCTGGTTGAAAATTTAGCTTTAACTTTCCCCACATGTTTTTTTTCCATTTTTTTATTATTTGTTTTTTGCTTTTTTTTCTTCCAAAATTGTCATCTTCTTTTTTTCATTTTTTGTGTTTTTTTTATAATTTTTTTTTGTCGATTTTTTTTTAATATTGAGCTGGTTAAGAAATATAGCTTTGTAGTTTTTTCCTTTAAAATATTGTGGATGGTAACATTTTTTTTATATGATTTTTTTCACAAATCCACAATAATGCACAAGCATGCCACGAGCCCACGGCATCGCGCGGGCATGTCACGCCTTTTACTAATATATTTACTTATTAATAAATTATATTATAATTATAAATATAAATATTATTATATTGTATTGTATTGTATTATATTATATTGTATAACTATTTTTTTCCTTTTTAATTTTTTTAATGAATTTTTTTTGTTTGATTTAGTTTGTTAATGTTATTTTATTTATTTATTTAGTTATCAGATTTTCATGATACGGATCTCGGGTTTGATGGGTTAGCCTGATTTGACAAATTATTTTTTCATTTAGTTTAGTTTGTTAAAGTTAATTTTCTTTCTATTTAATTATCAGACTTTCATACTTTCATGACACGTGTCCTAGGCTTAACGGGTTAACTTGGTTTGATAGGTTAACCCAGTTAATTTTAGGTAAACCCGTCATTTGTTTTTCTATTTAGTTATCAAACTTTCATGATGTGAATCTCAGGTTTTATGGGATAACCTGGTTTAAAGGGTCAACCCAATTAATTCAATTTTTTTTTCTTTTTTCATTAGTTTTTTCCTTTCTAATGATTTTTTTTCTTTGTTTTTTTTTAATCAATCTATTTAATTATCACACTTTTATGACACGACCTTATATTTAGACTCATATCCAGTATTCTTGGGTCCAGTGTTGCAGCCAGACTCACTTAAACTTGGGTCATGCAAGTTTTATTTTATTATTAGTATTATAAATATTACTTTTAGGTCAAACGTTGCAGCCAAACCCAAGTTTCTTGGATATAACTTTGCAGAAAAAACCTAAAATTTTTAAATTTTTATTTGTTTTAATATTTTTTATGCAAAAAAAAATGACCCGCGGCATCGCGCGGGTCAAGTGTCTAGTCAACTTATATTCATTGTTCTGACATTTTGGTTTAAGTTGTTTTCAAAATAAAAAATCATTAAAAATGTTTAAAATTATTAATTTAATTTTTTTTTATAATAGAATTTCAATTGTTTTCCAATCAATTGTTCATTGTTATCAGATCCATCTATTTATTTTCTATATTATTAATGTACATAAACTAAACAGTTGTGTTTTTAGAACAAATGATATAATTGTAATTCTTTTCAATCTTTTTATTGCAAGTACACAAATAGTGATAAATCTATAATGTTTTGGGTTTTTTTTCGGAAAAACAATTGCTTATATATATAGACACACACACACACTGTATTTATTACTTTATATTTTGCCTATTTATTTTTTTATTGTAACGGGTGCATCACTTTTTTTTTATCTTCATTTTTTTGTAAAGAAAAATAGTTTTTTTTTCCTTACATTTTTTTAGAGAATTTTTTTTTATTATTTATACTTAAAATATTTATCACTTTACACTTTGTCTATTTATATCATTTTATTTTTATTTTTATTTTTATTTTTATTATTTTGTAATTTTTTCTTTTTTTTCCTTATACTTTTTTTAACAATTATTGTAAAAAAAAACTAAAGAGAATGGTGTTTCACTAAAGCAATTACAACATTATCTAATGTTTTTACTAGATTCGAAATTAACTTAAGATCTTACATATCTTTATTAATGTGTATTATCTTCATTTTATTTTATTATATATAAGCATCGGATTTTTTATTTATAATTATAAATTTTACTCGATATCAAAAAATATATTAATAACATTTACACTTTTTATTTTTTTGTGTTAGAAAAGAATTTTTTTTGCCCATAGCTAGACGAGTTGAATAACTCTTTAAAACTATTTTTTACATTTATTGGCATAATAGTTCTTGATTTATTGAATTAAATATACACATAGGTTTTTTTATTTATGATTATGAATGTTTTTTTGTAAAAAAAATACATTGAAAAGGCCTATTTTTTTTTCTGCCGAAAAAAATTATCCAGCCATAGCAAAACACATGTAAGCTAGTAATATACTAATTGAAAAAACTTTTATAAGCCTCAAAATAATTATATAACTAGGGCTTTATAATATTAAATCAAATCAAACTTACCATGAAAAATGATGAAAATATTCATTAAGTATTAATATAATAAAAAGCAAATGTTTATAATAAAAAAATGAAAAGGAAATAATTTATAATTAATTAATTTAAAAGATGAGATTTGAAGATGAAATCTTTGTAATTGCGCAGTAAGGGTGAAAGTGGTGATTATTAGTGGAGTAGAGTTGTAATATTTGAGAATTGTTGAAGCAGTTTATACTTGTAATTCTAATGAAAAAGTAAGTTGCATTTTGATGCAAGAAGCATGATTGTTCACAATACAACATAAAAACGTTAAATTGTATTTTTTTTTTTTTAATTTGGGTATTCTCCAAGGATAAAATTAATTTTATACGGGGTTTGTGGTTGCTTTTTCTCAATAAATACATTTTTTGAAGATCGAATTTGTATTTTCATCCTTGTAAGGATATATTATTATCTTAATCACTAGATCTAAAGATTGAATTTATGTATAATTTATTTTATTTAATATAACAAAACATGAGTTTTCTTTTAAAAAATAAAAATTTAAGAGTTACAAACAATATTAATTAAAAAGGTGTGGCTAAAAAAAACACAATCTTTTTCACATATGCAATGAAGAATCACAGTCGTGGCTATTAATGAGTTAAGGTTGCGATATTGACAATAATTGCAATAATACTTTAAATTCGCAACTCCCATTAAAAAAAACAAACAAAAACTCCACAGGTGTGTAGTGATTTTGTTATTATGCAAATATTGTATTACACCAAACAATTAATTTGAACAACAATCTCAAGCTAATATCCCATATTAATTGCTTTGTTGCATGCAATATATATTTTTTATTGAATTAATATATTTGTTTACACGTATTAAACTAAAAGTAATTAAAGTATTTTTTATTGTTATTAAAAAAATTAATCAATGTATAAAAGCATATTAATTTTAAGTGCAAAACTGAACTATAATATATATAGTTTTATTATTATTATTATTATTATTAATGTGGTTGTTCAGGCTAATTTGTTTATACTTTGACTAATTTCGCGGATCCTAAAGTTAATGATTATGTAAAACTTCAATGACTATCACATTAGCAACCATAAAGCTTGAACTTGAGATCACAAAGAAATCAAATTTTTTAGTCCTAATTTTTTATTATTGGATCACCTGTGAAATGGTTTATAATATATATAGTTTAATCTTTAACATAAAAGCATTATAAAAAACTTTGGATAAAAATATAAGGTTGAAGATGGTGACGTGAAAACAATTCCTAGTCTATAATTTTTTTAATTTCAAGATGATTGGATTTAAATTTAAGAGTTTCAACTTATCTTAATAATATTTGCGTCAAATGAATCTTTTCATATGATTATTATTATTAAGAAATTATTGCGTGAAAAACTATTTTAAATATAAGTAAAAAAAAATATGAGTTAAATATGTCATTTCAAATTAAGGATAGAAGACAAAAGACGTACGTAAAACTATAAATTGTTTGAGAGGAGAGAAAATTCTCCTTTAATACCCACTAGGACAAATGTGGTTGATGATTGAACAAGCGGTGAAGTCCCATTATAAGAAAATAAAATAAAATAAATGAAGGAAAATAGCTTCTTCTTCTTCTTCTTTTTATCACTGAATACACCCATATTCAGTAAAAATGAATGAAGGAAAAGAGTCCATGAAAAGCCAAGAGACCTTTCCCCGTGAAAGTGCTGCAATATTCACTTCTTCTTCTTCTTCCTCCTCTTCCTCTTCCTCTTCTTCTTCACATTATTTTGAGCTTAACACTAAAAATGAATGAAGGAAAAGAGTCCATGAAAAGCCAAGAGTCCTTTCATTGCTGCAATATTTTCTTCATCTTCTTCCTCTTCCTCTTCCTCTTCTTATTATTATTATTACTACCAGCTAATTACTGTATAAAGGCATCAATTAGTTTCACTAAAATAAAATAACTCAAAACTGCTACATTTCATTGTATGGATTTCAAGTTGCATTGTAAAGATTCTGAACTACTTTAGAAAAGAAATTAGGATTTAGATTTTGAAATAACAATGATAACATCTCACAATTTAGCAAATGATATATATTCTTGAGTCAACTTGAACATCAATCGAGATTAAATTCCATTCCTAGATGATTTTATGGGCGTTTCCTCTGCCTGAGTTGCAAGATGCCACGCTGCAGCCAATATACCCCATCCCACAGGACCGACATGGTTAATCTGCTTTATCAAGTTCCAAACAATCAGAATCAAACTCAACATCATGTCATCCTTTTTCCACCATCTCATTAAATTCCTTCCAAGTAAACTCCAACTTCGACACACTGAGCTACACTTGAAGATGATCCTCAAAAGGTGAAGTTATATCAGAATGTTCTATGAAGGGGAGAAAAAGAAAAAGGACCCAAGGTACCAAAATGAAATGCATTAAATACGCTAACATGATAAAAACCTCCCAAGTTAAACAATCTAAAGCAGCGGCAACTGCCAAATCCTTCCTCTTGCTGCTGCTTCCTCTTCCAAAAGACATTGAATTTTGCAAAAAAACATGACACCCTGAATGTCAGGGATTGAGTAATTATTGTACCATGCAATGACTCTTATCTACTAATAACTTAATAAGGGCTCTTCCAAATCTGTTCTTCATACTCGGTTATCGCTTCTCTGGGGCGCTTACAATCGCACTTTAGGCAGACTGCATTCCTACTGAAATTCATGAAGTCACACCTGCAGAAACAGAAAGCAAAATAGTTCAAAAGATCTTTTCCAGAAAGACACCCGATGATGAGAGCGGGGAAGACTCACGATGGGCAGTGCCACTCTCCACCCATTCTTTTGGGGCGGTCACAATTGCACTTTAGGCAGACTTTATTCTTAGTGAAATTTAAGAAGTCACATCTGCATAAACAGAAACCAGAGAGTTAGATCTTATCCTGGAAAACAAAACTCAATCATGAAAGAGCAAGACTCACGATGGGCAGTTCCACTCTCCAGTGTCTCTTTCAGGACGTGGATCTAGACAACGCAAGCATGTCTTATTGCTAGCAAAATTCATGAACCCACACCTGCAAACAGAAACCGAGTGACATGAACAGAAGAATTTTCAGAAGTACAAACAATAAAATGGAAAAAAAAAAGTAACGAATTAAAATCCCAGGAAAAGTTGATAACTTTCATGATATTAAAGCTGGAACACATCTTTCAAAGGTTTTTCTTTTATTTTTCCATGCATCTTTTTTATTTACGTAACAGTTACTGTAGACAAGGGATTTAAATGGTAGTGGTTTGTAGGGAGAATATACCATTTATTAAATTTTTTTTTAAATGTATTTGTGCATTCTTTCATAAGATAAATTTTCTTTAACCATCCACTAAAAAAAAAACAAAAAAAAACTTAGTTGGCATTACTAATGACAAAAACTATCTATGAAATTATGCTGGTATGTCATAAATCAAGAAGCCTCGCAACCGGGAGACAAAAACAATTTCATTGGGGCAGTAATATGCTACCAAATATAAAAGACAGACACATCTTGTGTTTAAGATAAAAGGTAGAAAGAACTGCCCTGCCACAACATTCACAACCACCTCTTTAAAAGTACCAGGCTTTCATGCTTTCAAAAGTATTAAAAAAATCTCATTAGGGTGAAGAACACAATAATTTCTCCTCATATGCTAGAATCACAATGTCAATTGTATATATGTGCATCGCACTTATCAGTAGGACAACGAACAAGGCTAACTTACTTGGTACAATTCCAATCCCCCCTCTTCATTTCCACATTATCTACGGCAACCCTCTCTGGGCCATCTGCTTTGCACTTTAGGCATTTTATATTTCTAGAAAAATTCAAGAATTCACACCTGCAACAAAGTGGAACATACCAGTTAATGGATTGAATTAGACAAGGGATGTGATAAGAGACGCAATAGGTTTACGACACTGTAGAGAAGAGTATGTTAGACCATCATCTGTGACAATAGTAACATTGACTCCACTACATAAAATGGAGTTTATATATTATTACGCTACAATTCAAAATAAAAGCATCAATTGGAATTCCTTGGGGGATTGGATATAACGAAGAGGGTGATTCGCATAAATGCAACCAACAGGTAAGAAATGCTAAACATGTAATAACTAGAGGGTTAACTTCATTGGCCTCCTAGCAATTTTTCCCCTTAAATTTGGTTTACCATTGACCTCCCTGCAGTGTAATATAATTACAAATACCCTCCCTCTAGTTTCTATAACCTGACAAGTAGGTTTACAAATTGCTTCATTTGGTCCACACCATGCCTCTTCTTAGTCTTATATCTTTACAACTCAAACATGGGATAGCCATTGAGATTGTTGAACTAAGAGGAGGCCCCTAGATCTCATGATACTGTGAGATTTACACTCATCCATATTGAACAACATTATAGCTTCCTGAATTAACAAATCAATTTTTTTACTCAAAATAATTAAAAAAGAACAGAAAAGTCATAAAAAATCAAAAGATCATTAAAGTCGCATGAAGATTTACAAGAAAACCAAATGCCCCTTGAAATTATTTAAACCGAAAATGGCTTTAATGGAGACAAAAATCATACCAAAAAAACTTCTAGATGAATAAATGGGTTCCTAAATATGGTAAAGGAACTCCAAAGGCATAATGAAACTGGACTAACAAAGAACAACACAAATCGTTTAATGGCTATGATAGTAAAATCAATCATGGTTCAGACATTAGTTCATTTCCTCTGATACTATCAAGAATGCCAAAAAAAAAAAAAACTGAAAAATATCTATCACAAGGTAAAGAAAATGAGATTAAAGGTAGCTTACTCGGAGCATATCCAATCTCCTTTCTTAACTTCAATAGAGTCATCACCATCCTTCTTTGCACTTTGTTCACCACATTTTCGGCATCTTGTATTTTTAGCGAAGTTCATAAAGTTGCATCTGCAAAAACATATCAAGGATGTCAATAAAAATATGCAATTTTTTAAAGTGGATTGTCACACCATGTCTGGTGTATGTAGATGCATATAAACACTCAATTAAAAGCAAGAGAAAATGTGGCATTGATGAAGTGCAACAATCTATCACATGGTAAAGAAAATAAGATTACAGGTAGCTTACTCGGAGCATATCCAATCTCCTTTCTTAACTTCAATAGAGTCATCACCATCCTTCTTTGCACTTTTTTCACTGCATTTTCGGCACCTTTTATTTTTAGCGAAGTTCATAAAGTTGCATCTGCAAAAACATATCAAGGATGTAAATAAAAATATGCAATTTTTTAAAGTGGATTGTCACACCATGTCTGGTGTATGTAGATGCATATAAACACTCAATTAAAAGCAAGAGAAAATGTGGCATTGATGAAGTGCAACAATCTATCACATGGTAAAGAAAATAAGATTACAGGTAGCTTACTCGGAGCATATCCAATCTCCTTTCTTAACTTCAATAGAGTCATCACCATCCTTCTTTGCAGTTTGTTCACCACATTTTCGGCATCTTTTATTTTTAGTGAAGTTCATAAAGTTGCATCTGCAAAAACATATTAAGGATGTCAATAAAAAAATGCATTTTTTTTAAAGTGGATTGTCACACCATGTCTGGTGTCTATAGATGCATATAAACACTCAATTACAAGCAAGAGAAAACGTGGCATTGATAAAGTGCAACATCTATTCTCCCAGCACCAATCACCTTACCAAGAAAAGAAAACACGGAATAGTTTGCCATAACTTCTGATTCATGTTACTAATGTTTTGGTGATGTTCTTTGCATTTCAACACTTATATAATAAGTTCTGGCTTCAGAAACATATTGCCATCCACATGCAAGTATTTCCTTGTGCAAATGGAGAAAGCTCTAGCACACACGCATTTGAGCACGAATGCACCACCCCTATAATCTACATGTTTTAACTGCAGTGCTATCCAAAATGGATGCAGCATGAGTATATCATCCAAAAACTGTTATAAACCAAACTAATTGGTCAAGGTTGGGGTTAAAAAAAAAGATCTGAGAACAAAGGAACCTTTACCTGAATTCCAAAACAGTCTCCATAATTCTTTGATGGTATTAATGAAAAATCCCACGAAAATTAAAAAAAGAAAAAGAAAAAGAAAAGATAATGGAATTCTAATGTGCACACCAAAAAAATCCAATTCCTAATGAGGTCATGCATCTACATAAGCTATTAAGGAGCATCAAGTTGGATTGGTCATCCGAACTTTGACCACTTTTGCATGAAGGAAAGATTCTCCTCTGATTACATTATTCAAGAATATGCATAGTTATCAAGTTATATGGGAAAAAACTTGAAGAGCTAAATTTAAATATTTTCCTATTGTAACTTACTTGGTACATATCCAATCTCCTTTCTTCATTTCAACATTTTCACGCAGTTTGCCACCCGTGAAATTCACAACTCGCTCCTTCTTATCGGGGGTTTTGGGAGTATGCCTTGGTAGTGCAGGATCATGGGGTGTCTCACTCAATTCAACCAACTCAGAAAGCAGCTTCCTTGCAGACGCTTCAATAAGCTCACTGCCAGGAGATTTCTCTCCTTCTGAAATAACAAGGGGATCCAGTGCATGGAACATTAAGACCCGCACTATGTCTATGGTACGACCCTCTGCTTCCTTACTTTTTAGTATCACAAAAGCTCTATCACAACAACCCCGATGAATACAAGCACTGCAAGCCTGCAAGCAAGCAAGAGTTTTTAACAGCATACAAAACACGGTCTTCTGACACTTGAAAATTTCTAAAGAACGCATTTTTTTTCAATAACAAACAATTCAGGAACACAGTATGAAAATGACAAGCAAAAGAAACATACATCCTCTTCATCCTTTTGCACGTAAGCTCTCATTCTTTTAGCTGAATTTACAACTTTTCGAAGAATATTAGGACATCCACTCTCCACAACTGTTTGAATATCAGGTATAGACAATGATCTGCATAAGTAAAAAAAAATTCAAGACCCAATAAGCATTTCTTGATTCTCAAATATCTGAGAACCTAGATTCTCAATCCTTTAATCTTCCCTTCATTTCATACCACTAATCAAATTTCAAATCCAACTGGAGAAAAAAGGTAGCTTACTTGAGAACATCATATCTGTCACGAGCAAAGCTAAGACAACCATCCCTTAACTGATTCATATCAGTGTAAGCAATAATATTTTCATCCTCTGAAGTTTCCATGAAGTAACCCCTGGTCTTCAATTTATCAACAAAAGTTACCCACTCAGGCCATGGATGTTGTTTTTGTTTATTTTCTTGTTGAAGGGAGTTCAGGGTTTCCATGATATCATCATCTGTGGTGGATGTGGCTGTGGCTGCAGCGGAGGAAGAACAGTAGAGGTGGAATTGGAGGGAAGGGAGGGGTTTCAAGGAAATGGTTTTGTGGGGATGGCCATTATTAGTTGTACGAAGGAAGAGCGAAGTGCCGAAGTTTACGAATTTAGACGCTGATGACATTGGTGGAAGATAGAAAAAGGAGAATGGTGTTTCGCAGAGTTTTCGGATAGGCAAAATGGTAGCAAGCAAGCACTGAAGAATGAAGATGACCTGCGGTACACACGCGGCTGATACTTGTGTAATAGGGATAACCTACAAGGCGTGTGACTCTTTTTTGTGACTTTTTTTTTATTATTATTGTTGTAGTATATTTCACTTTAAATTTTAATTTTGTTTTTAAACTTTTTTATACCATTAAGTCAAATAGAAGTGAATTTTTTATTTATTTAAGAGTTAAATTGAAAGAAAAGAAATTAGGTGAAGAACACTGGTAATATGGGGAGGAACTCTGCAATTTATTTTACTGCAAAATACACTAAAATAGGCGTACTGTCTTGAAGATAAACCAAATCAATGAGAAAATCTAATTCTAATCGAGGAAAAAACCGACATTGTTTCACATGGAAAAGGGAAGAACATGTTTTTGAATATTCAAAGCAAACATCGTCATTTTGCTCCTTAAATTTACAGATTTTCTAGACATTAAAACAAGAGCATAAACAGTTCTCTCTTTTGATCTCCAAGCTTAATTTTCAATTCTAATTAATCCTATTGACGCGTAAAAACACAAGAAACATGTGCTCCAACATGCCAATTGTAATTATGATGTAAAGAATCACGATTTATATCTCACGATTTAAACCCTTGAATCCACTATATAACAATAGTTTTAAAATTCGGTCCGACCCAACGTATTAACCTGAGACTAAAATCGGGTCGAATTAAAAAAAAATAGAAGAAAAAAAAATCTAGCATAACCCAGTAAGATCTGGTCAAAAACCTGGTTATGACCCATTAACTTTTTTTTTTTTTTTTACTAAAACAACGTCGTTTTGATTTAAAAAAATGACTCGAACGACCTGTAACCCAATCAAAATCAGGAACCCGGGCTTCAGACCGGGTTGGATCTGAAAACTATAATAATAATAATGGATAGAGATTATATCACATGTTATTCATGTCCTATTTATTACCTATCAATTAATTTTTTTTAAATTATTTAAAAAGTTTTAGGTATTCAATGTGTATTTATTGTCTAATATTGTATGTGTTATATATATATATATATATTATTGTATTAAAAAATTTAAATATTCTAAAAATATATTTTTATAATATAAATATATATTAGGTTATGACCATGTAGATTTTCAGTGGAGTCTAATAATATTTATACCATATTTATTACTCATTAAGTTGAAAAAAATACTTATTTATTTAAGTTGTGTGGACACTCATACTAAATTTTTTTTTTTAATAATTGTTAGCATCCAATAAAAAAAACTATCTTTATGTTGGCATAATTTTATTTTAAATAATAAATGTTGCATATTTGAATTTTATAATAAATTTATTAAACTCTTTACTAGATCAAAATAAAAAAACTCATTGAGCTGATATGCTTAATAAACTCAAAACATCTAACTCTGTTTTGTTTTTTTAAAAAGTTTATTGTTTATTTTCTATGTTTGAAGCAAATGGAACCTTAAAATAAAATTTAAGAACTCCAGGTATTAACTTAAAAATTAAAAATTAAAACTTTAATTTAATTTTTTTTCAACAAGTCTTTTTTTAATGACCAAGTTTAATTCCAAATTGCAACTTCAAAGGATCAAATAAAATAAAATAAAATCAAGGGATCAAAATGACCAAAAAGAAGAAGAAGAGAAAACAATATATATATATATATTATATATATATATATATATATATATATATATATATTTGTTTTTTATTTTTTATTTTTATTTTTTGTATTTTTGGAGTCAAAACTTGAAAAGTAAAAAATGGAACAATGAAGAAGGTACGATACAGCTCTGGGTCACCAGCCAGTAACGCCATCATCCCCACAAACGGGGAAACCCGCATTTCTTAAAACAAAAATCTCAAAAAATAAAAAACCCCACATAAACCTCCTCTCTTCTTCACAGATCTCTCCTTTCTGTTCACGGTCATGAGAAGAGCGTCCACTCTCGCCTCTTCCGTCCTCTCTCGGACCCTCACCCCCACCCTCCACGAAGGCGGTGCCCTCTCCACCATCAACCACCGCTTCCTTCTTGTTGCACTCTACAGCACCACCAGCAATACCGGCAGTTCCCACAGTCGCCGGATCTTCAACCCATTCTCCTCGTCTCTCGGTGTCGCCGGGGCCTTAGTCTCCGCCGCTGCCGCTGCATCTCTCTCTCAAGACGTCCTCGCCAAGGAGCCACCACTGGCCGAGCTCGTGCCTAAGGAAGTTGTTCTTTATCAGTACGAGGCCTGTCCTTTTTGCAATAAAGTTAAAGGTCTCGTCTTTGTATGCAATTATGAAATAATTTTATGAATTTAGAGCTTTTTTAGTGTTATATTTAAATTTGCTGATTTTTTGGGGGGTAAATTTTCAGCTTATTTGGATTACTATGATATACCATACAAAGTAGTGGAAGTGAATCCAATTAGTAAGAAAGAGATCAAATGGTCTGATTATAAGAAGGTTCCTATATTGGTGGTGGATGGAGAACAGCTTGTCGACTCTTCAGGTTTTTTTTTTTTTGTTGTGATTTTATTTTAAAAGGGTTTGTTAGTTATATTGTTTGGGTTTTGAATTGTGTTGACAGATTCTATTTTGGTGGTGTATATGTTAATTATTGATTTTTTTGAATTGAATGTGAGCAGCCATCATTGATAAGTTGACAAACAAGATACATGGTAAGGAAATTGTAGAATCTGCTTCTGATAAGGATGATGATGAAGAGATAAAGTGGCGGAGGTATGGCCTCTCTTTTGCTCTGTGGCTTAGTTTTCTTTTTCGCTCATTTTGGTTTCTGGGGTTTCAATGGAGACAGTTGCATTAGTGGTGTCATAAATAGGGAATATTATTTTTGTTTATTATTATCATATAAAATGGGAATGTTTAAATTGAGTGCAAATTAATTTTCCGGACAATGTCTTAACCTCAGTAAGCCTTTTCTTTTCTTTTGGTGGAAAAATAAAATAAAATTCTTTATGTTTTGGATTGGTGTTCTTGGAATAGCACGTAAAAAGTAGTTTTGAACCTTAGCTTCTAAGGAGCTCAATGTGCTCAGATGGATATTCTTAAGAGTTTTGAATGAATTGGTAATGCTTAGACTTAAGCTCTTGTCACATGAGAAGAAATGGATTGCTAATATGAGTTTTGGTTGGCTTTTTACTTAATTAGGTTACCTATCTACCATGGGAAAGTTAATAATCTAAGTGTCTAGTAATACTAAAGTGTCAAAAAAAGTTTCTTATTCTTGTCATAATCCATGGAATTTAACTGTACATGTAGCTACATGAGCGATAACCTACTTATCCATGGATGTGAAAATAAGAAACTTTATGCTGTATAAAATAAACAAAAAAGGATATATGATGCAGGGAGTAGTGCCTTAACTCTTAAAATTCCCTTGGAATCCTATTTCTTTTGTTTTTTTTTTCAATCAAGTATCTGAACAATTGAAAACTTTAACATGTATTTGTTAGGGGAATGATATTGTGGTCATTTCATGGCAGCCAATTTGTAAATGCATACATGGTCGCAAGAAAAGATCTATATGCATATGGTTTTCTGACCAATTAGTAATGAAGATTAGTTTTCCATGATTTTCATGAACCCAGCTTAGGAAATCTTCTCTTTTTCAATGTGAGTCTATATATCTTTCTCAAATTTCTTTTTGAATCCAATTTATCTCTTAGATTTATACGGGTGCCCTGTA
The DNA here is from genome assembly GCF_005239225.2 of Populus alba. Lineage (NCBI taxonomy): Eukaryota > Viridiplantae > Streptophyta > Magnoliopsida > Malpighiales > Salicaceae > Populus > Populus alba. The sequence goes on from NC_133295.1 coordinate 4,583,795, forward strand.
TCAGTTCCTCTGTCCTTGAGTCAAAACCTACACATTTACATTTCAGCCTTGGATCTCCCTTTCAAAGTTTCATAATCACCAATCTATCAGTTTTCCAATGGTTCTTCATTATTGTATCTTATTGTGAAATCTAATCATGCAGAAGATATGGAGTGAGAACTTGCTCAATCTTGATGATTTAGTTATGACTGCCTTGTTGGATGAAAACTTAGCCATGTGTTAAATTGATTGCAGTTGGGTAGGTTGTTCACTGAATTCTCTGTGTTTGGTTTGAACCACCAACACTCTTTCACTTAACCATGAGTTCATTAATCTCTCTTGAGTTGTGACATCTTAAAATAGGTGTTAGAAATTTGTGTAGCTCAAACATTCTCATCCCATATGCAGACCATAAGCCAATTGCAAGCATTGAATTCCTAAGACTAGGGAGAGATTCTCTCACTGATTATGGCATCAATTCATTGGGTCAGAGGTCCACATTGTTTCTTTCTTTTTGTTCCTTTTCCTTTCAAAATCTTTTTAGTCATTTTATGTGTTTTTAAATTCAAATAGAAAAGCAATACTTTTCTTATTCTCCCTAATTCATGGTTGTCCTACTTAACTGGTGCATCTCACCTGCTGTAACTCTGTACACCTTGACATCTATGCCACCGTTTACTAGCTAAATCAGGTTTTTTTTCCTAACAAACTTCTCATTCTGGACCTAAATTGAAGATTTTAAATGTGCAAATAAACTTGCTGGATTGACAAAAAAAACAAAAAAAAAAAGAGCACTGAAAAATTCTAAAAAAGCTGCCTAACTATTTCAGTTATTTCCTTTAATTTTGCTTATGCATATAGATAAAGTTATGTATCATTTGTAGAATTGTGTTTGGCGACATGCATGCTTGTGATCAGAAAATCAACACTCTCATACTCTTGCGCTTGCGATGCTTAGATAATCTGGTCTGACATTTTTATGCCATTTTTTTGTTGATGCTCATAAAACAGCTATCAACTTGTCATGTTTTTGTTTCTTTTCTTTCTTTGTAAGCAGAATACTAATTAACTTCTAGTTGATTCTGGCATGCCAATGCTCGATCTTAACATACTATTTTTTGCTTATTTAGGTGGGTTGACAATCACTTGGTACATGTCTTGTCTCCAAACATATATCGCAATACTTCTGAGGCTCTTGAATCCTTCGACTATATCACAAGCAATGGTAAGATGATCCATGGATAAGAATACCTGAATGAAACTGTAGTTTTCCTGTGGCTAACTCTTATTGGAACGATCTCTTTGGTTCACTTTCTGCTTTTTTCCATTTATGACTCTGTGCCATGATTAATATGTACCTCTTAGTATATGATTCTGTTTTGTCTCAATCATTAAACCAGGAAAGTCTGGCATGTTTCTTCTTATAGCATTCTCTTCATATACTTGTGATGCCTTGGAAAAATATTCGACAATTTTTGGGAAACATAGTACTTAATTACGTACCTAGTCCCTATTCTTGTGCATACTTATATTCATGTGCATTTGCAAAACTATTGTTTGTAGATTACTTCCGTTGATGATTATGGTGAAAAACATGATATGCTTGAGAATATGACACTATGTAAATTGATGGACAAGATAACTTAACATTTTCCATAAAACATTGCAAACCAATGATCATATAAGTTATTTGCTCCTACAAAAAGACTGACGTGCAAAGTTTGACAGTTAAGAGTTACAGCTCGTCACCTGCATGTACTAAATGCACCGTATTTCACAGGAAGTGTATAATTTAAGGTTTTTGGTTAGTTTAATAGTGACCAAATTTTTCTGAGTTGACATTCATCATGTTAATGATAAGGTGACCAAGCTCGTGGGCAGTTTCACCTCATTTTCTATTCCTTAGGATGTTAGAGTTGGCCTTCATTTGTGTCTTGGAACAATTGATAATGTCAAACTTGTTTCTCAGGACATTTTCCCAGTAAGAGCAAAGTGAGAGAACTTTTTTTGTTCTTGAGAGCAATCTTATTTTGAGGGCAACATTGATGTTGCTGGTATAGAATATTGTGTCAGGATATTAGAAACAAAATGACTTGACACCCCTGTTTCATTGGGAATTTCTACATTGTTATACTTCTGGTCATCAGATAATTGATCCCATTGGCCTGTCTTTAATGTTCTAGGAATGGTCTATGACTCCATCAAGCTTTAATTGTGCTATTCTGGTTTCACTATCTATATACCATCTCTCTTCTCGTGTAATAGCGTGAGTATGCTGTTTCGAGGATCCTTTTAAGATCAGGAAATTCATAATTGTATATAATTGTTTCATCCAGGGATCACATTTACACAATAATTTCTTATAGCCATCCCTTTCATTTGTTTGTAAGTCACAGCTATCGTTTCTTTCATGATTACTTCATCATCCTGAACTCATCTCATATAGGTTCTAGGTTACTTATTCCAAGTTGTTAATGTTCATAGAATTATGCTTTTAAGGACCACACTGTTATAATTATTCTGTCCAAAGTTGTTTGTGAGATGGCATATATTTTGTCCAATTATCTTGATTTCCTTGTAAACTTCTCCTGTAAATGCAGGTAATTTTAGCTTTACAGAGAAAATCACCGTCAAGTATGCTGGAGCTGCTGCAATGTATTTTGTGTCAAAGAAATTGAAGAAGAAATATAACATCACTGATGAACGTGCTGCCCTGTATGAAGCTGCGGAAACATGGGTGGATGCTCTGAATGGCCGAGAGTTTCTTGGTATGCATCTCTCTTTATATACTTTACGTTTTATTATATATATATATATATATATATATATATATATAATTGTTCATATTGTGATCTACTCGATTAATAAATGTGGCATGTGTTCACTTTATGACCCATGCATAAACCCATTCCAAGCATAAAATTTATTACATGGTTGTGACAAATGACTCAGCTTGAGATTCCGATTTTAGCTTTGCACAACCTTTCAAAGTTGCCATGTGACAGATATTTATGGGGTGCTTTTATGCCACAGGGGGGTCAAAGCCTAATTTAGCTGAGCCTTGCTGTTTTTGGGGTGTTGAGACCCATCCGCTATCTGAGGTCTGGTAGAGATATGGTGGAGCAAACTCGAATAGGAGATTGGTATACAAGAATGGAGAACGCTGTGGGGGAAATCCGCAAGGATAAAGGCTTAGAGTGGATTTACTCATTTAGCTTCAGCTTCCACAACCACTGTATTGTGAAATACAGGAACCAAAAGATTTTACAACGATTTGATCATATGAAACAATTTTTTGATTTTAGAATTCAAAATTGAAGCTCATTTTTAGGAGTAAAATAATGATTTTGTACGTATAAAATGGTGAAAAAATAAAGAAAGTTACGTGTGGATTGTAAAACTACCCCATGGATGGTGATATTTGTTCCACTGGGTACATTACAACAGCTACCATTATTTCAATTTGACTATTGGTCGACAGAAACTTCTCTGGACTGTAATTCCTGTGTGAGGATGGGATGTTATTGGAATTGGCCATTTTTTTTCTTGCCTGGTGAAAATGCTATTTGATTCCTCCGTTTGTTATGCAAGTAATATTTTTAGCCTGGATTATTGAATGTACATCTCTGCTAATTTCAGAATTGCTGCTGGAGCTGTCCCTGATAAAGGTTAATCTGTTATCTGTTCAGCACTGGGAAAAGAAAGAAGAAGACTGAATAGCAAATTGAAGCTCAATTCCATTGCCCTTTGTTTGGGAGATGCTTAAATTAGTCTGTATAATCTGCATCGATTACCTTGTCCTGATTGTCCTTTTGATTGCCTTCACATGCATAATTCCCTATGCATCTCTGATAAGAACAGAATTTTTGGAAAGGAATCAGTAGAAGAACAGAGGTTTGGAAGATTGTGTTTGTATTATTCTGCAATGCCTCATTCAATGGAATAAGTGTAGCCTGCAGTAAGTCAAATGTTACAATATCTCAGGATAATAGAAACTCAACTAGTGAAACTGAATGAAAGCTTAACAACTTTCTTAAATTATAGCTATTATTCATTAACTATTTCAATTGCAATTAAATAAACAAAAATGAAGTATTTAAGCTCAACTCTCCATCTCTGCTCTTCAATGTGTGCAACTTCCGATCATGACAGGCCATCGAAGAATCATATCAATTCATCCCTCTAAAAAGGCCTTGTCCTCAAGGCTGAACTATTGGACAAGTTTTTTTCCATGTAGCATCTTTAGGGAAGCTTCTTTTTTTATTGAACCAAAATTTTTGTTTTCAAACAGGTATTATTTTTCCTTCTGAATAACACGACAAGTCCAAAATAAAACTCAGGTTCTGATAGCAAAGATGCATTTGTTGAGAATATGAGAAGAGTACACTAGTGGTATCAGAGATTAGTCCTTATTTTTTTCTTGAGCAA